>NC_137970.1:94709577-95309577 GCF_963924665.1 Micromys minutus
AGAGTATAAAAGAGACTAAGGACCCAAAATCCACTTCAAAGGCATGAGCCTGGTGATATAACCTTTTCTCCTACTTCTCTGAGTAAGAAGCTCTCAATATTTGATGGCAAGATCCCATTAATTAGCTGGAATCTAGTAGTAAATTTAGACTCTAAAAATTAATATATACTTTTTATCTTTGATCACCTCATGCTTAGGCAGTGATGTTGGTGAGACTTTGTGGGTTCAGCTTCTGCCATATTTCGGAGACTCAATCTCACAGTACGTTTCCTCTTCCTCTGGTATTTTTCAGCCCCCTATTCTACCATGTTCCCTGAACCTTAGGTATGGGGCTTATAGTATAGATGAGTACAGAAGAGAAGTAAAGATGATCTCTAAAATTGCCAGTGTCATGATGGGGGAAGATAAGAAAGAGCATGGCCGCCATTGATAACTGATACTTTACAAAAAGAGCATCTATTGATTAGATACTTTTGTATTGCTGTAACAAAATACCTAAGATAATCAAGTTATAAGTAAGGTTTGTGGTGGCTTGGGAGGGGAGTGGGCACTGATATTGGGATGTAAACTTAATTAATTAATTAATAAAAAGAAAAGTAAAAAAGGCTTATTTTGGATGATTTTAGTAGCTTCATATCAGGGTTGCTTGGTCCCTTCCCTTTGTTCTTATAACAACTATGTACATCATCTCCAGAGCATGAAGTAGAGGACCACTGTTCACCTCATGGCAGCCAGAAAATAAAGAGGCAAAAAGTGACCAAGGTCCCAAAATCAACCTCAAGTGCATGCCCCTGGTGCCACTTTTTAAGGATTCTACAACTTCCCCACACTACAATCAGGTGACTAGAGTTGCAGTTCATAGAACATTGGGGGACACTTGAGGTTTAAATGTAATAAGCCAGGAATGAAGCCTGGTTAAAAAAATCTATTACACAAGACGTTGGCAAGGGAAATATTAATAGTGTCTACGTTTTATGGTTAATGGAATAGGTTAGGAAACTTAAAGCATCACTCCTAGTCGAGTGTCAGACTGGGATGCAAACCTAAGTTTAATCCTCTGCTCTTCCAATCCACCATGCTCTTTCCATTTTAACTAGCTCTATGAGGGAATGAGTAAGCTAATTTTCCAGATAATTGAAGCAGTCATCTTTTGGCAGTGAAAGTGCTATTTTTATTTGAACCATATTTTGAAGAACTATCTACAATGTGTTCCATACCTCTGTGCCTTATTATGCAGAATGAACAGATCACTGGGCTTTTAATCCTCCATCTACAGTCACGGCAGTCTACCTCTTCGTTCTCTGTAGCTGACAATGTTGACTCCTTCATAGGTTACTGAAGCTAGCATGTTTGAAATGGGGTCCTTCAACAGCAGATTACTACAATTTGGCAGGTGTCAGTGAGAGAAGAGTATGTGGAGTGACCAACTACAACAATTCATCAGAGTAGGTCTAGTTCATGCAGGTACATGTAGCTGGAAGGGGCTAAATAACGTTGGAGACATCAAATTTGACCCTCAAATTGAAATTCCCAGTAAAACCTCAGAAACATCAATAGAAGCCTGAATTGTGTTTGTTCTACTTCACTGATCTACCACGGGAAAGAGGCGATGGAGAAGGCCCATCACAGGTGGGAGAGATATTTCTTCCACTGATTCTGTTCAGAAATCCCCACACATAGTGAGAAGAAAAGGCATCCCTGCAGCATTTAAATTCCACACACAGCCTACCTTCTCATTGTTTGCTCCAGGGCAGACAACTCCTACCACCTCACCACTGTGCTACCGTGTTTTAAAAGCCACGAGAGGTCTATTTCAGAAAGATTTCTGTCTCAAGTGGTGTGTCTAAAAAGGTGAATCTTCACTGATCTGGAAATCATGTCCCTTGTGTGATGCATAGCAAATTATTGTGTGTTTAGCCTGTCACTTTCCTTTTCCTTGTCCCACCTATAATTTCAAAGGGGAAAAAAAGGAACATCCTATACACAAGCCCTCTTTAGTTTGCCAACCCATTGGCCTGCTGCAAGTACTTGGATCTTTTCAAATTCCCATCAGAATGGGCTCTGCTTTGCCTTCTCCATCTCCGTCTCCTCTGACCCTGCAAAGTTTCCCATCTTTCATCCTGTCACTTAGCTAATGGTGTGTGTCCTTCTTGCATACATTCCATACTCACTGCTTCCTTTCACTAGTGGAATCGTCAGCGAGATGCTCGGCAGATGGCTCACTGGCTGCGGCTCTTGTCCCCTCACTGCAGCAATCTGTTGTTCTAAATCAAAATGTTAATGAAAAATAAAAGAACTCATTGCCAATGTCTGTCTGATTTAAATTAATATAGAGTCATACCTTTTGAGGCAGGTTTTTCTGGCACAAGGTTCTCCATACAGGCTATGCATACTATGTATTTTTTTTTCTCTCTCTCTCTAATTAAAATTAAGCACTTTCATTTCCCCGAGTCTCTTGTGGCACCCCCAACCTGTTCTTTTTAATAATAACAAAGGCCTAACAAACATTCGATTTCAGTGTTCCAGGGAATGGCATCTCACCTGGTGAACATAATTTTGAGAGATATTATATGTGATATCTAATTATAAACATGCTTTGATTAGATGCTGTTTTCAATACTGAAATGACACGTTTACTAAATGCTTCAAGTGCAGCTCTAAGTTAGGCTGTAGTTATTGAAATCTCTTTCAATCCATTTGTTTTAAAACTGCTGGCAAAATCATTGCTAATTTGCTACTTTATTTACAAGGGCCCTTCACTTTCTATGCACTCAGCATAGTATTCATCTCTGCTGCAGCAACAGGACTGCGCCTCTCTTTAGGGAAAATGTATGTGTGTGCAAGATCATCATTTATGTGAGACACATTTTTTCAGCATCAGTTTAAAGAAGGGAACACGATGATGCTAACATACCTGCAGGAGGAAAATCACCTTGTCTCAACTTGAAAATAAAAGTGTAAGAACCCAAAGAATGACAGCTTCAACCAATTGCAGAAGACATCCCTGTTCATTTATTTCTCCCATGACTTCTTTATGGACATCCTTAGGAAGAGTTACCAAGAAGAGCAACCACAAACAGTGCTTGCTATATAGCACACAATGCTCTAAGTAATTCAACTTTATTGTACATAACTTCCTTCTTTTTCAAAAGTAAAGAAACTAGTACATAGTTAAATCTTTTGCCCAGAGTCATGCAAGTAGCAAGTCGCAGAAGCAGAGCACCTACAGCTCAGCTCTAAGACCTTCACTTTTAACTCTAATACCATTCTGTAGTGTAGGAAGGGCCACAAATCTCAGCATCTTTGGAAGTTACTGTTTTCTTTTTGATCCATAGGATGCTTTGTTTGCTCAAACTTCTGCATATGCAGGCATCTACATCAGCTGGGCTGCCACCGTGCTAAATGCACATCTGAGTGTCACTGCCATCAAGTAGAAAGCAAACCAAGCATGTCAAGCATAGGAGGCAGAACAGGTGGAAGAAAAGCCTGGGTTTGAGGGCAGGAAGTAGTTTTCTAATCACTAGGTCCATTCTCTCAACCCTGTACACTGGGTCTACACAAGAGTATGGACAACAGCAGATCAAAAGAAGTAAAGCCTGTAAAACACACGTGCAAAGCAGACCACCGATCTGTGCCTCCCTGCTGGAGCACTGTATCAGGCACCCAGATACAAACTCAGTGTTTCTTGTACTGGGAGTAGAATTAGCATGCAAAAGAAATACTTTGGAAGCTCAGCTTTCTTCCTGCTGCTCAGAAAGCAGATAATCTGGGAAAGCAGGCAAGAGAAACTGATTCTTCTAGATAAGTAGAAGCACCCTGTGCCTCAGGATTCACTAGTATCCAGGGGCTGTTCGTTTCTTTATCCTATTGTTTTGTTTTGATACAGGGTCTCAGCTAGTAGCCTATACTAATCCCTGACTACATAGCCAAAGACACCCTCTACCTCCCCTAGAGCTGGGAGTTTTACTCAGTTTGTCCAAGGCCCTAGATTTGGTGCAAGGCACTACGAATTAAAAAACAAAAACAAAAACAAAAACAAAAACAAAAAAAAAAAAAAACGAAGGAAGAAAAGGAAGAAAAAGAGGTAGAAAAGAAAAAGGAAAGAAAACACCTTAAATGGAAGGAATTGTGAAGAAAGGCAGAATATTTTACCTTCTTAAACCTTCCTTTGGCAGTCATATTTTTTCGACCTTCCCAGACACTAAAGTAAATAGGACTTCAGAAAATGAATGCTGGAGATGTTAAATAGTACCCTAATCTAAGAACCAGGTTTCCTGGCTTCCATAACCCACTTTGTCTCTAAAGTATCACAGCCCCTCTGGAATTCACACAGGCCCTTTGTAAACAGAAAAGACCAACATCAAATCTTTAATGACATTAGCCTTCCCACTGCATATTAATAAGAAATCTTTATTTTCCCACTATTTAAACAAGGAATCACAAGGTATAATTTGACCAAAAGAAGCCAAAATTTGATCTGTTTTGTAGTCTTACAACTAAGGCCACTGGAGCCTGTCCCAGCTCATAGTACCAGGTAATTGTTCAACCCTCTGAGTCATAAAATCATAGGCTCTTTGAAACCCTAAAATAAAAAGAGCCCTAAAGGTCATCTTGTCCTAACCTGCTGAGCTCCTTTTTGCTTAAGCAAAGCTGATGTAACTAGTGGAGCTAAAGTCAACTTTATAGCACCAGACACCCAGATGTTGCAGGTGCTGGGTTGAGCATTGTAACCTTTGCCCTGCAAATGGGTTCTCCCTTCCTTAGAGTTCTCATTCAGAGCTGTCTCTCTTTGATGGTGTTTATTGGTTGCAGAACGCCTTTAACGAGGGCTTAGTTTAACGAGGTTTTGGTTCTGCCCTGAATACAAACAGGGTGGAAACTCTCCTGGAAGATGTGATAACATCTAAATGCACATGCCATCTGTGTTACATGTGACTGTAGAGTACAGCAAACCATAAGAACACAATCAACAGGATGAGAACCCTGGAACATAAATACTTTGAAAAGAATGACATGGACTTCACTGAGAAGGAAGGCAAGGAAGGATGGAGACACTAATGTGGTTAACTTGCTATCTGTGTTTAAAGTCAAATTTGAGTTTACAACATTATACAACTGGCTATCTCACCTTTAAAGATCTCTTAACATCCCCAAGCCTCAGTCATTTATCTACTGTAGTATGGAATAATATCATCTATTAAACATAAATTCTGAGGGTAAGATGAGACATGTACTGTAAGATATAATTACAGTATGCTTAAGTACATTCTTGGCTCCTAATCTACTGTGTTGTACTTTGATAGCATTGAAGGTGTGTGCCCTTGACTGTGAATTTGCAGCACTCATAGGTACAAATGATGTTGATGTTAAGATCTTCAGCCATTTGTAATATGTCTAGCTATTGTAACCATCCCTAGAGGTAACTGAAAAATTGATTCAAGAACTAATCAGAATCTCACTTATCAAGCACTGAAAAAAATGGTCAAACTTGCTTCTTTAAAAAATTATCATTTCATTTAGCTTTTCATTTCCACC
The DNA here is from genome assembly GCF_963924665.1 of Micromys minutus. Taxonomy (NCBI): domain Eukaryota; kingdom Metazoa; phylum Chordata; class Mammalia; order Rodentia; family Muridae; genus Micromys; species Micromys minutus. The sequence continues at coordinate 94,715,113 of NC_137970.1, forward strand.
GTCCTTTTTCCTGTTTTTCCTGCCCCTTTCCTCTGGGATTTGTGTGAATTGCCTCCATTTTCTACCACACATTCTGTTTCTAGCATTACTATATATTTTTCCACTAAGCTACCAATAGCTCTTTCTATGTCCAGTAATAATCACTCCCTCGCCAAGCCAAGGTTACTTTTAAATTTGTTGTTCTCTTAAATTTCTTCAGGATAGGCCACATATTAGTTTATACATTTTTTTATTTTATTAATTTAAAAATTATTATGCACAATAATTGATTCCATTATAAAATTTCTATAATATAGGATTAATGTACTTTACCTGTTCTTACTTTTTATTACTGCTTCTCAACACCCTCCTCCATATAGCTAGTCTCCTCATATTTCTAAACAGTCCCACTTTTGCTTTTAGGTAGCGTGTGTGCATGTGTGTGTGTGTGTGTGTGTGTGTGTGTGTGTGTGTGTGTGTGTGCGTCTTTAAATTCAGATTCCACAGAAAAGAAAGCATTCACTACTTCAATGTTCTTCTCTTTACTCCTCTCCCATGATCCTCTATTTTTTCCCTCCTCTCCACTCTCATTTGAGAGGCACTTTCCTCCTTAGCTTCTGCAGACATTGCATTTTAACTCTCTTCTAATTTTTAGCCTGATGTCATGCAAGTGGGTTTGTTCTAGTCTTAGATCATCTTCATCAGTAAAACAAAGGTTTAAAAACAGGATGCTCTCTGGTACCATTTCCATATGAACCATTCAGTATCTGAGAGTGAATAAGATATCCCTGTGATTCTAGCAGGCTATTACATTTTTAATGCCTTATTGCCACTCTTGTCTGTTAGGAGTTGATGTACATGTATATACTACATAAGGCTGGAATTTTGCTGCTTTATTCATAATTAATCAACATTTTCCGTCTATATTTGCAAATGCATATATGAAATATCTGTATATTGCATGGTGCCTTTCTTACAAAAATTAATGTAAGGTACTTTCTAAAGTAATATCCTGCCATTTATGCAATGTATTGGTGTTTTAAATGTATATTGATAGATATTCTTCTCCGTGATCTATTTAATTTGGCCATTCAGAAAACAGAACAACATTTACTTAGCCAAGTGAAGGCATGAAAAAGTGTAAGACCCAGAACTCACCAATATTATTAACAAATAGCCACAAAGAACATATTTAAGAATTTCATACTGATGTATGTTATACAGAAATACACTGAAATAATTTAACGAGCCCTCCTTTTATTTGTCCATGTAATATCTCTCAAAAATATTCAAACAGATACATTATAAAATGTTTACTGGTTTTTATTTTTTACCCACAATCCAAGTGCTATACATGATAGTTTCAAAGGGAGCTTGAAACTACAAAGGAAAAGATTGGCTACCTTTGTCTTAATATCTGCAACTGACCCGAAATAATCTGAATAAGTTTTTCTTGTTTCATCTGAAAGGCAATAAGAATGTAATTCCTAAATCCAAGGGGTACTCAGTAAATATATCTTAGCAATGATAAATGGAACCAAAAGCAAACTTCAAGTGTACAAAGTAGAAAAGTACTAAGGAATGTGGTTGAGAGGAGGCAAGGGTCCTTAAGCTGCTCTCAAAGCAAGTCATACTGTAAGAAAAGCAACTGAGGTTTTGTTGGTTTCTTGCTATTTGCCACTGAAGAATATATGGATTTGAAAAATCTTTCACACTAAGGAGCTCTCTTAATCCATGGACCATAAATGTGTCAGTATCTCAGTAAAAGTTGATATACTGCCATCTCTCACACAGAAGGAGAACTTCAGTGACTGAGTCAACAGACCCTCAGATCTCTCTGTCAAAAATTCAAAATGTATGAATTTATACAAACTTGACACACCCTTGCAGTCACCCTTCTCCTTGCCTCTCCCTTTACTCTCTCTTCTCACCAGTAAACCACCTACTACTAAAATACCTCTCAAAATCTGCCAGATAGGCTGATTTTTATTGTATCATAAAGTTTTATTGATGAGCACTCTCAAGGGCCAGAATATTCAAATTAATAGACTTGGGTAGTCAAGTTACTAGAGAAGCACTACATATATGATATAAGGTTTACCAATTTTTGAGAGTCAGAATAAAATAAAATTTGTTCCTGACTTAAAGGTACACTTCATGATGTTATCTTTCAGATGTGATTCAGAAATGGCCTGGAAGGTCTTCCCACGGTTTAAGTCAAAGTTTATGTCTTTAAAATCATGGCAACATTAGTGACTATTGGAAGAAAATACAGGCAAAACAACAAAAACTTATCCTAAGGTCTCTAGAAAAGGAAATACCCTAGAGAATAAATGTTGCTGGAATCATCATAAAATACTAACACAATAGGGGTCTGGAGAAATGGAATGGCAGTTTTAAGAGCATTTGTTATTCTTACAGAGGACCCAAATTCAGTTCCTAGCACTCCCATGGATGCTCACAATCACATCTCTATCTGCCACTTCAGCTCCAGGGGATCTGATGCCCTCTTCTGTCTTCCACCCACATTGCATGTATATGATTTTCAAGTGAACATGTAGACTTGTAATTGTAAATTCAAATATTCCTGACATCCTATCTTTTTATATATATATCAGAAATCTTAGTTTTCTGGGTTTTAAAAAAAATAATGGTGTGCTGTGGTTTTATTTTGAAGTCATAATGTTTACTTTTCTCTAAACTTCTTTAAGGCAATTATGATGTTACCCTTTGAGGTCAATTTTACTATATTGCATTGTCACAACTTTAGACGTTAAAAGGTTCCACAAAAAGCCAATTTATCCATCCAGAGCTCCAGGTGTGTTAGTGCCAATGACAAAGTGTTTGTTGCTATATGCCAAGAGTTATATTTAAGTTTCTGGCACAAATTACTAATTACTTATAACTTTTATAAAAACAAGAAATTATCTCAACAGTCTCTCATCCAAAGCAACACTATTTGTCCAATTAGTTTGGGGAACGTTTTTGTATTTTTAAGGTAGATTGATAATAATATCATTAGTAATAGGTATTAAACATTGATTGGTGCTATGTCAGGCACTTGTTAAATGTTTTTACAGGTATAATGCCATTTAAATCCATACAGTAATCTCTGAAACCAATTCTACTGTTGGTTCCATTTTATCGAAAGAGACATCGAACCTACAAAAATGAGAGTATATACAAGTCTGCAGGATTGTTTTCTTCAGACAGAATGACCTCAGTGTAGAATTGTTTTAATAGTTTATTATGAAGAAACGATATTCAGTAAGCATGTACCATGTGCCAGGAACTGGGCCAAGTACTTTATGTAAGTTGGTTCACTTAATGTTCTCATCAGCCTTATGGGGCTGCTATTTTTAGATATATTTTATAGATGAAAGAAAGAAGGGAACAGGAAGTTAACTTTTCTCAAGGTCTTATTGCTACTGAGGGCAGAACTAGGGTATTAGTTTAGATAAGTTTTATACTAAAGTCCCAACATGTTCTATTATGAAGTAAGACGCTAGAAAGTGTGCAAATAGACTTATGAATGTATTTTAATTCCCCATTATGTTTATAAGGGGAAGAAATCTTAATCATGAAAGTCACTCCAAAGAAGCTGCCAACAGTAAACTATATACAGAGCTACTTTGAGTCCTGCAGAGCCCAGGTCTTTAGCATTCTGGTCACCTTTACCTTTCACAGAAGAGAGCAGGAACAGGTTGAAGCATTATCAAGAGATCTGCATCAAGGTAGCTTTGCGGGGAGATGAATTAACACTCAGATGGCATTAGTTCTCCCCTGTAAAATGAGAATCCAGTCCCTCTCTTCTCCATTGCCTGAAAGCTTTAGCAGCTAGCTCAAACCAAAACATCATGTCAGCATTTCTCATTGGAATGCCTTGAAAGGATTGGTAAAAAATAGCAGATCCTCAAGCCCAACCCCTAAGAACACAATTTCTACATCTGCATTCTGACAGGTGCTCAAGATCACTTGTAACACAGGAAAGTTTGAGCCCCACATACAGTGATAAAGTACTCAGGCCCCGTGTTCTGAATTTGGGAGCCTCTAATATAAAGAAGATTAACTTGTTTTCATACTATGCAAAGGCATAACCGTGCATGATACTAATAGACCCCTTGAAATGATTTTTGCATACTACAGGCTCCTCTTAACAATCACAATACACATGAAAATATTAAGGCCTCCAAGAATCCCTTGAAAGAATGTAAGCAAGTTCTTTCTCAACTCATAGCTACTAAAAAGTATTTGCTTATTTGCCTCTGCAAAGAAGAAAAAACCCAATATGTACTTGGACAATGTGCTGTAATGCATCTATGTCTCAGGCTACTTTTAGTGGCTTAGGAAAGTGACATCAGTAGCCCCACCTCAGATCTCTAGTATCTATCTACGTCTAGAGTGCTCCTCAGATATGGATTCCTGCACAATCTAGGTACACTGCTGTAAGCCACTCTGAAATAAGCATCTTTTGTCCCCAGGATAGTGATGGTTGAGGGACATCATTATAGCTGCTCTAGCAAGGCTGATAGAAACTAAAAAAAAATTCCAAATATGTAAACTACCTGGTGACTACATTATGATGCTTGGTATTCAACCAGATGATCGGTCAAAAATCAACCACAACAGCAATAATAAAAAGAGCAGCTTGTTGTTACAGTGTGAAGTGTTTGCTGTTATGTAACCAGGCCCAGAAATTATAAACAGAACAAGTCCCCAATTCTGCAGTCACCTCAATTTAGTGGGGGGTGAAAGTTGGGCAGATCCCCTTTCCCAGTTGCTCTCAGGCAGGACTTCAGGAAAAGCCACTTCAATATTCTGACTTAGTCTCTTCTCAGAAAGTCACGTTTAGAACCAAATGAGGCATCCACACTAATCTTTTATCTCGAATATGAAGCTTAAAATATGTGCCTTCCGATTTCCCCCTCCTCGGTTTTCCTGGCAGAACACAGTGATGCTCTTTGTTAGAGCAGCAAGAAGGCAGGAAATGTTGCTGTTGGGTTTGGAGCAGCTATTCTCTTCTGTTGGCAGTGTCCTTTAATGAACTCCAATGTCAGTACCTCAAGGGTATGTAGTGGGTACCAAACTAGCTTTTCAATTCCACTAACAAGGAACCAACGTGGACAGGTCCACAGAGATGAAAGGACAAGTTCTGCCCCCAAGTTGCTCCAAGAAGAGTAGTAACAAAATCGAGCATGCCTAGCTATGGCAGAAAATGGGCAGTTGGAAGGGGCTTAAGAAATGGATGTAGCTGGTCACAGAGGTCATCTAAAGTAGTGGAAACTGCATCACAACTAAGAAAACTCACAGATCCCAATGTCTTCTTTATCTACCCAGAAAAAAAAAAAAAAAAGATGCCTAACCTAGAGATGCAGTTCCAAGGCTCAGTTCCAGCAGCCAACACAGAACCAATCACAGGCTGCCTTGTTCTTTTGTGCCTGGTGTTGTACTACATACAATACAAAGTCAATACAACAGAGGTGATCTTTGCCCTCTAGGAGGGAAAGCACTGATGAAGGCAAACCTCCAGGGCACATGAAAGTAATCAAAAGGCCAGCACTGGAAGATAAATACTGCACTCACTTCCACCATTCTCCCTTTGGGTTCCTATCTCTACTATGGAAAATCTTAGATGAGTCAAAATTAAGTGATCCCCAAGTCTCCAAGCACCCTTCTCTCTCTGTGCCCTGACCAGAGATGTGGAGTTGGCCAAGTATTTGTCATTAGTATTAAAGCACTAGTTTCATCAGATTGAATGACAGTCAGTGGTCAGATAAAGTCTGCCATAGAGCTTTCCTCATATGTATTCCTGTTTCCAGCCATTACTTGTGTGCTTCGAGTAGGGTTGGTGGAGAAAGGAGAGAGAATCAGTTCCAGATATGCTTACATGAACAGTCCCATTCCTGTAAAATTTCCCATCTGAGTCTTAAGCATCTTCAACCCATGGAACAAACTCAAGGAAGTTGCTGCAGCCCCCTTCTTGCTTGCATCTCTTCTCTGGAAACCAACAAGGTTGGGATTTCTCAATGACAGAGGGATGAGGAATAGTGGTTGAGAGGCAGAACTAGACTTTTGCACTTTCCTTTACTGGTGCACTAAGACTCCTCCATCGTCACTGAGGAAAAGCCAGACAGCTCTATATGTATAGCACAGGGTTGTTTAAGTAAGAAGAAGGAGTGGCAGACAAGGGGATTATATTAAGCAAACAGTGTTTCCCTGGTTTTCTTCCAGAACTGCATATAGAAAGATACTTCAATGAAGAGCCATAACAGAATAAACACTTAAGATTAAGCTATGTAAGCCATCTCCAAGCATAGCTGAGATGTAAAGCTTGGTCAAATCTCAGCCATTCAGTTTGGAACCCAGCAGACAACTCTGCTTCCTTCCTAACTGATTCTTATCTGAGTCCTTAAATAGACTTTTAGTACTATCTGATGCTGTCGAAGGGCAAAAGGTGCTGATAGGACCACAGACATTTCTGCAATACCACCCCACAGAAGAAAAAAAATAGTGTTCAGATCTTGCAAAGCCAACAAAACTGCAGCATAGGTCAGCTGCAAAGTTCCCCCTCATCAAAGACCTCCCTGAGCCAGCAAAGTCAAGGCCATGAGCTCAGGGCCCTCAGAAGGTCGCTGGAGAGGACAGTGAGTCTGCAGGATGAGTCAGGAGAATTGAGAAAGCCCAGTCAGTCCCACAAGCCAGATCTCTAGCACAGCAGCCAAGGCAAAAAAAAAAAAAAAAAAAAAAAAAAAAAACTCTGTAAGAACCTGGAACATCCTGATAATGGGGGTGGGGATGGAGAAGAAGCAACAGAAAAGATAAACTACCTGTCTTTCACATTGGCAAAAGAGGGAAGCAGATGCTCTTCGTTTTTCATATGTCTCACTTTCAGTGCCCCTGCCCAAGGATGCCATTGATAATGACAGCTAAGCAGACATCTCCTACATCACTCTCTGGTAACCAACAACCCCTAACAATTTCACCCTTCTCAAACCTTCCCACTATCTTTGAAATGACAGGATTTCAGATGAAGAGGGAATCAGAGAGAGAAAAAGATCCTGTAGAATCCTACATTCAATGCTACATGTAGCCATCCATCCCTTCCTCCTTATCTGAGCATAAACTAGCCCTGCGACTAGCAACATGGACAAAAGCCTCAATATAAAAGGCCACAGGTAATGATTGGCAATGGGAGCATTTTCTTGGTACTTGAGGATGAGTTACATAGCTGACACTTGTATTATCTCATATAATAGAAGCTATAGACTACTGAGAAAAGCACGACATGTGACCAGTCGGATTTCCTAACATACTATGTATGCCATGCCCAGTTGAGTTGTCAAAGAAAGGCATCTAGTAAAAAGTTTTAAATTCTAGAACAAGCAAGCATTTGGTGATCCTGATTCTGTTCAATGAGACTTCTCTGGACAAAGAAAGCTGTGAGCTCTGTGACCTCAAAGTGGACTTGCCTGAGTAGAATCACACTTGTCTCTGGCTTTCTCGCTGTGCATATTTTATATACATCAGCTTCCCCACATTTTTGTCCTGAGTCCCATTTCTCTTGGGAGATTAGGATTCCCCTTAACCTTTTTCAGTTCAGGTGGCTGAGAATGTCTTCACAGTTTTTAGTCCTTGTCTCTCTATTCCATCCTATAATAAGATGCTGTCCCTCCTTTAAGAGCCCCATTTCCTACTTACCCGCCCCCCAAAAATTACAGCTTGGAGATTTAAGAGCTACAGTTATGTATTAAATCTATCATGGCAAATGACGATTTTTACTTCCTGGTCCCTCAAATTGGAGCAGCCTGCTTAACAAGAAATACATTTCCTGATAGCCTTTTAAGGCATGGCAATAATAGTAACAAACAAGGGGGTTAGTGGTGCATCTTTCATCGCACGGCAGAAAAGGCTGACTATTTTTCCCTAAATATAGGGTGGGAGGGGCTTTGGTTCATTTCAGCTTACGAAGGATGTTTAAATCAAAAAGAATCTATTCCTGTTTCCCAGCATCCGTCACCAAATAGTGCTATGCAGTTTTGCTTTGTCTTTTGTACTTTTGTGCTTTTCTATACAGACATATCCAAGGCAAAGGAGGTTGCTAAATTAGCACTTCATTTTTCCTTACTAGCATCCTGAAATGTGCCTACTCCTAACTTCTAGCCCTCATTTCATGTGCCTGTGTGTGTGTGTGTGTGTGTGTGTTATTTAGTGAGTATATGTGTTTTGCCTGCCTGTATGTATGTGCAGTAGGCCCTGGGGCTAGGAAGAAAGATCAGTGAGTAAAGGTCTTACCAAGTAATCATGATGCTGGTTGGCTATGGCAATCTGCCTTAATTCCAGAGTTCCAAAGGCACATGGGATCCCTAGATCAACCTGACTAGCTACCCTAGGCAAACTGGCAACTTTGGGGTTCATCTGAGAGACCCTGCCTCAATGAAAATGTAGAGAGTAATCAAGAAAGACCTTTGACATTAGCCTCAGGTCTACACTATATGCACATGCATGTATAAGCACTGACATGTGTAAACCACACACACTGGCATATGACAAAAAAAAAAAAAAGAAAACTCAAAGAAGGAGATCTCATTTTATCCAACAACTGCATTATTAAAATATGATATGAATGGGAAGAACAATATCATAGCTACTCCACTGATTCAATCTGTAATGAAACCCATTGACAAGTAATAATAACCTGATACATTCATTTCACCAATAGGCAAAATACTGATCTTAAGCCAAATGACCAGTAATGGACAGCAATTCTTGAAATATTAACTCCTGTAACACCTGATAAAGATCCACTGGATGCTTCAGACACTCCTCTAGACCCCCACATGATCCAGTGACTAATAGTACCCTATTAGTGTGCCTGGCACAGTATTTAAGGCTATTCTGGGAATTTTTTTTTTCTGATTTGTTTCCTGTGTCTTCCCACGTGAACATCATCCACAATGCCATCCACCGAGTAGCAAGTGCTGACTGTGTTCATGAATGTGGACCACCATCGCTTGATTAAAGCTGGAGTGGTGACACTGAAGTTTGTCTTAGTACAGTCTGTTACATGCATTTCTATGAAGCAGAACATCCACGACCTTCAAAAGATGGACGACTCGAACCTTGTTTCCAAAATAGCACTTGGCAGGCAGCCTAGACTCAGATGGGGACAGGAGACACAGGCTGTGGGCATTATGGGCCAGCCCCCTGTCACATCACCTCAGGGGATCCTCAACCTCATGGGACTCACTAGAAAAAAAAAATCTTTTAAATTGGAAAAGCAGGAATTATCTAGTCCACCTGAGCACCCTGGGAGCAGGTCCGTATTCTTAGCTTCATGCTTCAAGCTCCCAGTTTAGAACAAAAGCTTCTGTTCAAGGTCATTTGATGAGTCAGTCTACTGAGTGGGGAAGGAAAAGAACTAGAGAACAAACAGCCCACAGCAGGTCAAATAGGTGTTGAGCTACCTCAATCTACCCGAAAGGTTTAGGGAAACCATTTGTATTCTTCCCTTGTAGAGAACTTGAAAAATTGTCTTGGAAGGGTTTTAATGAACGAAGGGGAGGAGGAATGATGAGCCTGTGTGTCCTTCTCCAATCAGCAGACTAGAAATGCAATCTTGGGATGGCCTTGTAATATAAGTGAATACATACATGGACAGACCTTATGCCGTCTGTCCTTATCGGAATCTAAACAAAGGACTCAATCTTTCTTCCGCAGGAAGAGTCTCATTCTGTAAGTGTACCTTTTCTCCTGTCCACTGCACTGTTACAGGATTCTCCATGACCGACAGAATCAGTGTCTATGTCTGAATTTCAAAAGTCTGAATTTAACTTTTAAAAAAGGTTGATTTTGTTTATCTGCATGTGTGTGGTCATTAGCATATTTCCATGTTCCATGTGCATCCAGACCCACACAAAGACCACAAGAGTGCACAGGATCCCCTGGAACTGAACTCATGGATGGTCACATTAAGAGATGCAAATATTTGTGTTTTATCTTTTTTCTTTATGAGAGAATTTGACACAGTCACCACCTGTATTATAGGTTGGCATACAAAAAAATATTATAGAAAATAAAAATATTTGGGCACGCCAATACACTCCAAATGTCTGAAAATATATTATCTGTCTTTAAAAATACTCATAGGGAACATGAAAACCAGGTTTTATTAGGCATCTATTATGTGTCCAGCATTTCTACATTCATTAGTTTCCTTAATCCTGAAAATAATCCTCTGAAGTTGATATTACTTACTACAAGTAAAATAAGGGATAAGAATTATAATAAAAATACATTGCTATGTTCAAAGACGGATTTTTATCTTATAAATAAGTAAATTTTATCCTAAAAAAAGCACACACAAACAATAGGATTCAAGTTACAAATGACCATGTCACAGCAGGTCAATATAGCATCAGTTTGTACCTATAATGTAAAATTTGTGCAAAGTAATATAAAATGTACAAAATATAGTACCTATTATTACTAATTTGTTCAGTTGTTTAAATATAAGCATCCTAGAATGCCAAAACCCTTCATATAGGAAAGATGCTGAACAAATGGCCTCCATAGCATCCAGCATGTAGCTTAAGGTATCAGACACATAAAAGAAATGATGAATGAAGACCATTATTTTGGATGTACAGTGGTAGAAGTATATCTTCAGTGTTTTAATGTCATTAGAATCATAAATTTAATTGAACATTATAATACAAACTAGATAAGAACTTAGATTAAAACTAATAGTGAGTTGCTGCTAGGAAACTCTTTTTTCCAATCACTAACTCAGCGACATTTGCTCCAGTGTCTCATCTAATAGCATCAGTCCCAGGGAGCAGAAGATACCTCCTCTCTTTATGCCTCAGTTTTTCTACTTTAAACCTAACAGTGTTGATCTAGAGTAGTGGTTTTCATCCCAGATTCACATACAAACCAACTTGGGAGTTTTAAAAAATATGGATGCTAAATTCTAACCTCAGGGTTTCTGATTCAATTGATGGTGGCAAGGCTTGAGCTATGTTATCATTTTAATATTCCCCAGTGATGCTAATATGCTGCCAGGGTTGAGAAGCACTGGGCTAGATGATCCCTAAGGTTTCTCCTTACTCTGGAAATCAATACGCTGACTATGGCTGGATCTCTCCGGGTTTCACAGCTACCCTGCCTGCCTCTCTTCTACTCTGCCCCTCTAATTCTACACACTACTAAATCTATCCTAGCTGCCCATTGCAGCTCATTTACCTATTGACTTAAAACTTTATTTGCTCGTGCTACTTCCAAGCAGTGCTATTTAAATCTGATTTCTAATGTTCTGTGGGTCATGCTGCCACTAAAGAAGATCCCCTGATACTAGGATATGTTCAGAAAGCATGAGCCAGCCTGCCCTGATTCTAGGTTGGGAAAATCCAACTAGTAAGTGTGGGCAGTCCAGTGGACTCCCAGTGGTCTGTAAGCACAATTCCAATTCCCAGCTTTCCTTTTCACTGGATTCTCTCATGGCAATCAGCCTGCCCATTCCATTCAGCCCTTTGTCAAGAATGTCCTTGACACTAAAGGAATTGATTTGTTCTTCCTTTGCTTTAAATAATAAGCCAACAGTTATGCAGGAGTTTTATAGGGTATTGATCTAACATACAAACTGCATTATGGACCTTGAATGCTACAGAAAGAACCAATACCTCATCAGCCAGGAACACCAGTGTAGTGACATCTTAGCATTTTCTTTACTTGTCAAAACAACCATGAGCTGTGGGCTTGTTGTATGGGAGACATGTCAAGGATTTAGCAATGTCAGATTAAAATATTCCCGGCTATTTTCAAAAAGACATGAGCATTTTTAACCAGTAGCATTCTATCAACAATGCCTTATCAGAATGTAGGGCTGCTGAAGAACGGTATGGATATTATACGGGCAACAGAAAGTACCTCAAGGTCATTAGGTCATTTATTTCTAGAAGCAGTCTGCCACAAACATTTGCTTGATCTGTATATACATAGTAAGAGCTGAAACTGTATCAGCATAAGAATGGAAGGGAGGCTACAGAGGAATCTGAATAAAGAGAATCCCTAGTCTATCAAGATCCTAATATACAAACCTAAAAAACTTAGAATTTGACACGGCTATTTAGCAATATGTAATTCAGGAGTCTTTCACAGCTGGATGAGAATGGGGTGCTTCATTGTAGGCTTTGCTCAAATTGCCCACAGGACATAAGTTTATTTTTTGCTTTCACTACCAAATTTGAAAGAGTAGTAATATATCCACCTTGATTATGTGTTCTTTACATTTGCCCCATAATGTGAATTACAAAAGCTGGTCACATTAAGATACTAATGGTTCCTTAATAGTCACACCCTGCTGTTAGTTCCCAGTCTCAAATCTAATTGACAAGATTATAACGATTTGCTACTGTCAACCAGATCTCCTTCCAGATTCTCCTATATCTCTACATTTTATTTTCACTCAACTGCTTACACAAACCTTTCTTTATCCACCCCTTATATAGTGAACTTCTATCTTGAGAGCACTTTAATTTTTAATTTATTTTTATTTGATATGTGGAGGTGTTTGGCCTGCCTGCATGTCAGTGTGCCACATGCATACAATGCCTGCAGCAGCCAGACGAGGCTGTCAGATTCCCTAAAATTGCAGTAATGGATGGCCATAAGCTACCATGTGGGTGCTGGGAATCTATTCAGGGTCTTCTGCAAGAGTAGCCAGTGCTCTTAACCACCAAGGCATTGCCCCATCCCCTGTTTTCACTCTTATAAGTTCAGGTATTGTATGATTTACAAGAGTGTCAAATCTCTGTCTGTCTCTGTCTGTCTCTGTCTCTCTCTTTGTCTCTCTCTGTGTCTCTCAGTCTCTCTCTCTCTCTCTCTCTCTCTCTCTCTCTCTCTCTCTCTCTCTCTCTCTCTCTCTCTCTCTCTACCCTTCCTTTTTCACTCCCTCTTCTCCTCTCCATGTCTCTTATGGCTCACTACCCATATTGTCACATCCCTTTTGAGCAACTTCACTACAAAGTCCAATGGACCCTTATTCTCATTCTAAACCCAGTGCCTCTCTTGTACTATTTTGGTTGCTATAAACACTTTCTAACTTGACTCCCATCCCTATCTCTTTTGAATTTCCTTCATTCTCCTGAAGGTTTTTTTTTTCTTAAAAACATAAGTATGTATCTGGCATTACTCTATTTCTTTTAAAGTAGAGGTTCCTTCTGCCTGTAGGATAAATCTGTGCATAGCCCCAGAGCAATAGATACTCAATAACCTGTGTCCATTTTACCTTTCCACTTTTACTTCTGTTATCTGCCCTACCATCATTCCCCTCACAAACAACTCATCCCCATTTGTCTTATGATATATTACTTCTTAAATATGCCATGCAAACTCAAGTCATGGTGTTTTGGTTTATGCTACTTCCAATATCTATAAGAAGCTTCCTCTTTCTATTTCCAGGGAGTATTTTCTTTTTAAAATATCACCTTCTCCAATTAAAATGCCAAGTCCTGTGTAAAATCTTCAGAATTAATTATGGTCTCCTCTGAACTCCGAACTTTCTGTAGCTCATAATTCTAGCACTCACTCTCATTCTTCTTATAATTAGCAATGTGAGAGCTCTTTATTTAAGGTCTGGAGCTCTGCCTCTGCCCTGGTGTTTAATATCATAGACTCTGAAACCAGATAGATAAAAATGATTGTTTGTATTCATAGTTAATTGATGTATGGTTTCAGGCAAGTTCACTGGTATCTCCTGGCTTAGTGTTCTTTTGTTCAAGATGTAGGTAAACATAATGCTGCAGGAAGAATAAATGAGATAATCTTCAAAAAAAGCATTACAATACCTCAAACACAATAAACACTCAGCACATGTCACCTGTGACTATTTTTCCTTCTAGAGTTGACATATAGCCTTGCAAGGAGCACTCAATAAATGGTTACTGAATAACTTAACAATAGCAAGGAAGCTCTGAGAATACTTGCTAAATGAGTAGTTTCTTCCTTTACTGATTTCCCCATTTTTATCAGCATCTCCAAAATTGGATTATCTATTGAATTTATTTCTCTGATGTCAGCACATTGCATTCATAACTGTGATAACCAAAGGCTTTCCCGGTGCTCTTTATCACTTCATCTTGAACCTGTCTCATCATTATTTCTGAAAAGTTTATGTTTTGAGGTATACATTTTAAACTTTCTCCCCAGATAAATCAGAGGACTTTTTCCCTACTCTGATGTTGGACAAAAACGATGATATAATTAATGTGATAGCTATTCATACAGTGAGCATTAACTTTTAAGGTACAATGGTAATTGAAATCAGGGTGTTTAAACTATCATTATCGAAGCAATATTCAGCTATGTGTCAAGTTGGGAATTTGGAGATTTAATTCGTTCTTAAACCCTTCGACCAATAAAAATGGGTTGAGTAATGACATTTTTAATTTTTGCTCCTTTTCACCTATAATCCATTTTGATCTCTTGACCTCCATTTTAGTTGCAAATTTCTGAAATGTTACTGCTAATATTCAACTCACAGAAATCTGCTTAATATCCCTTGACAAATAATATTCTTTTAGAAAGTCAGACTCTGGGAGTGAGAAGATGGTTCAGTAGATGAAAATTATACTGTATAAGCATGAGCACCTGATTTCAAATCCCTGGAGTCTATACAAAGCACAGCATAGTAGTTCATATCTGGAAACCCAACACTCCTACAGCAAAACCAGAATTCCTGGAAGCTTGCAGCTCAGCTTGCCTGGACTATTCAGTGTTGAAAAAAATGGGATGCTTCCTCTAACAAGGTAGATTATAAGAACCAAAACTCGAAATTTTCCTTTGACTTTCACCTATTGACACATGTATGTGCACGCATGTGCGAAAGCACACACACACACACACACACACACACACACACACACACACAAATATACATGCACATATATACAACATGTTTGCCAGTACACACAGATAAAAAAAACCAAATTCTAATATCCCCCAAAACATTTGTTATTTGAGAGAAACTAATCAGTTTTTTTAATTTAGTGCTATAAAAGTACTTCTATAAAAATTTTAAAAAACTAGTGCTAGATAACATACAAAATGCAAGTCATTTGTGAGTGGTGAATATAAAAATCAGACACCTGAAAAATTATTTTCATCAATATCATCAGTGGCGTAGTAATCATCATCATCATCATCATCATCATCATCATCATCATCATTGTCATTATTAAAACCAAAACAACACGAGTTCAACAAGCTCTGGAAAAATATTTTAGTTCATTGAAACACAATTAGCATTATTTGGTGATATTTTCCCATTCCTACATATTTGACACTTCTGCTTCAAATCTACCTTTCTGAGCATCCTCACCTACATTTGAAAGATTTTAAGACTTTCAGAAAAAAATGCAATTCTCATTATATCTGTCTACAAGGTTTCGCATGACTTCAGTTTTTCAGAGAAATACACTATATAGATATTCTACCCCAATTCTAGAGAAAATTTTATATCCATGCATATTATCCAATTGTACATGAACATTGAAAATTAGATAACAACCATGCATATTGAAGATTATCTGATAAGCAGATCTTTAATGTCCATCTGAAACCAAACTTGCCTATTATTAGCCTGAACAAAGATTACAGACAGCACTATTCATTTCTATTTAGGTTGTATACAAAATAAACATTGGGATAAATAGAGATGTTGGTTATTTAATAATAATAACTTCAATCTTCCCAAAATTAAAAATGTGGATTAAAATGCAGAGAATACTGAAAAATTCCATTGATATACAACAATAGTTCAGAATGCAAATAATCATTATTATGTGCATTTTTCCTTAATTATTAATGAAAATAGAAAAGACCTGATGTTTTGAGATATGGGAAATCATAGTTGTCTGCAACTCTTAGCTTTCCATGCCTTCTCCTGGCTGCCCCCTCCATATATACAGCTCAGAAACCAGGTAATATTTTAGCACATTATCTTGTATTCATTCGTTGACAATCTTATACATGTATACAGTCTACATCGATCCTATTCATTTCCCACTCCCCCCCCCAAACTCTTCTTAGACCTATATCTCTGCCCTGTCCAAACTTCATGTCTTCTTTTTATTTTTTTTAGTAATTGACCAAGTCAATTTTTTGTTGCTCATGTAGTCATGGGTGTGGAACATGATTAACCTACCAGAGGCCTCAAACCTAAAGAAAATATTTCCTCTAGATTACATTTTTATGTTTATGAAAACCAATAGTGACATTATTGAGAGCTTGGAGTTGGAGTTTTCTCTCCTTTCTTTCTCAAATTGATCTTGCTTTGTTGTGTTTTGTTCCCTCTACAGCCTATGTCCCTCCTCTATTGATTGCCCTTCTCCCTTAATTGTCTAGCTAACTGATTTAATGCTAGATTTCAAGACTGTGTTGTATTGTCCTTAAATCATTTAAGGTATTTTAAATCTTCTGTCCTTGACAAGACCATGAAGTTTTTGACAGCTCATACCTATTATTCTCTTTCTCACTGCCGTGGTACTTGACATGCAGACTGGGAGCTACTTCAGGAAATCTTTATGCCATTTCCATCTTTGCCTCTCTAGGAGTTATTGCAGTACCTGTCAGTGGAGATGGTCACTACAGTAATCATTGAATAAGTGGATGAGTAGATGGATGGATAGATGGGAAAATCTTGTGTTCAAGAAGAGGTACCTAGCTGATTTACTGATTTTATAGCACTGTCCAACAAAGAATGGTTAACAAGTATTAATAAATCAGTTACGAATGGCCAATATATATTCACCTATTCTGAAAGTACTGGGGGTAAGAGACTATGGCTCTATAATTCAACATTGATTGTGTGTATCAGTCACAATTGAAACATAATCATCTCATTACTTGGGTTTGTGTTATTATCTGTATGCCTACTCCAGTAAACATTTTTCTAGTACGAGAGGTTAAAGAATCTGGAGGCCAAATACTGCCATTTTTGTATGAAGTACTTGTTCTAGGTTTGTGGAATAGCTAATGTATTGGAACTTGCCATCTGTTGTATAGTATCTTCTTTGTTCTCTCACCCATACTGTCCACCCAATAGGAAGGGAGTTTAAGAGACCTCATGACTTATAGTGAAATTGTTGAAACCAATTGGCTGAAGACTACTGGAAAAAGATTAGCATATAGTATATGAGAAAAGAGTAACATCAAGTCTTTTTTTATACTTTTTATGTTAGCCCTCTTCTTCCATTTTAAGGACTGTAGTCTTCCAAATTCTGGTGAATATTCCCTTGGCACCTCTTAGGAGAAAAATTCTGCTTCAATAACAATAACATAGCAGCAAAAATGAAAAATGGAAATTATCATAATAGCATGGGCTTGTCGCCCCAACACTGTCAGCCTTTCAACAGCCAACCCCACAGAGCTGCCCTATGCTTGTCAGTGAGAAGATAAAAGGGATATGGAGAAGACATTTTATAGGACCATTTCAGCTGCTCATTTTAAATACACCCTTCATCAAATATAGTGAGCTGGGACTTAGAGATCACAGACAGCTGGGCTGCTTGAAAAGGAAAACCGTATTATGGCAAATTGTATTATTGTACATTTACTGAGTTCCAGGGTGCCTGGAAGGGACTCTGAGGTCCAAGGCAAAATTTCAAAGCAGTGTTTTGAAACACTGCCATGCTGGGGATGAGCCCAAGGGCAGCTAATGGGTTCAGTACATGAAACCTTGGTGGCTGGGAACTTGGTTAGGGGCTAGCATAGATATTTTTTAAGATATGCAATACTTGGCAAGTGGTACAAAATGAATATTTTTTATGAAAAGATTTGGAACCACCACTGAGTACACTGTCTGGCTTCAGTGAAGCTTTCTAGTATTAAGGATCCATTCAAAAGCAGATGACTGAATCTGTGGTTTTATGGACGTACATCACAATGCCCAGCATCATTCATTCAGTACTTATGGTAGCACCATTCATATGTTCAAAGGCTGAACCAAGAAATTGCTCTAACAAGGCTCAGGAAACTGGGTTTTATATAGGAGACATATTATATAGGAAAAAGCATGATGCTACTGGTGGAAAGAATTTAGGGTTGCCAGAAAAAGAGGACAGTTCAACATGATGCTTCATAAAACAGACCATTTAACGTGTGTTAACAAAATGGGGCACACACTTTATTGAAGCTAGATTGCCATAGGCAACCTACTTGCTTAATTGAAAAGAAGGAATGTCTCACTGGGGGTGAAATGTTAGAAATTCTGCTCAACCCACTAAGACACTGTTTATCTCCATGTTGAGTAGGGAGACGTTGAAGTGGAAAATTTAAGAGATGGAAGACTGATTAGACACCAGAGACTGACCTCTCCTCTCCTTCTTTTTACACACACACACACACACACACACACACAGAGAGAGAGAGAGAGAGAGAGAGAGAGAGAGAGAGAGAGAGAGAGAGAGAGAGAGAGAGAGAGAGAGAGAGAGAGAGGTTGTATCCTCAAGACAAAGCCTAAGGTTCACTTTGACCTCCCTAAATATACACTCTTCTCACTCTTTTATGTATGATGCTTATGACACATTCATCATGATGTTCTTGAAGCTACAGATTGCCCTGCAAACCCTGATTCTACATATAACCACAGCCTGCTTTTACTATTGCCACCATGCTATGAATCTCATTGCATCTCCTTTCTTGCTTTTACTTTTGTGTCTATAAGAACTCATTACTAACTAAAATCTTAAATTATCCTCGATGGTAGTCCCTACCCTGACAAGGTTGCATTTTCTGTTTGAAATGTCTCATTGGTTGATCACAGAGCACTACAGTTTGTCATGCTCTCTTGGAGTAGAAAAGAGGGTCATAGGCTTAGTAAAGTGAATCCATGTGGCTTAGCAAAAAGATCAAATGTTGGATCTAAGTTACCATAACATAGTATGCACTTGCCTAGCATAGTTTTTGGTAAAGAGTAAGTGTTCATCAAGTGGTAGCCATTATTATGATTATTATGAATCAAAAATATGTGCCAAAAGGACTAGAACTGTCTCAGTCACTAATCTGATAACTAAATCTAGATCACTAAAACTGTCTGGATTACTTATCTGATACAGAGAGGAACATAGGAATGCTAAAATAAAAGAGTCAGGTATCATCTGCGGTGGTATATATCTGAATTCCCAGCACCCAGGAGACAGAGGCAGGAGAATAGTGAATTCAAGGGCAGCATGGACTAAATAGTAAAGTTAAGGTCAGTCTTGGCTAAATAAATACCAGAGAGAACAGGAATGTTACTGGATGATTGAACTGGTTAAATAGGAAATGATGAAAGTTCCTACACTTCAATATTATAGAAGTTAAGCCTGCCTCTGCCTCCCAGCCCTGTACTCCCAAAGATAAGATCAGATTCAAAATATATTTACAAATAGGTTGACCATATAGCTAGGCTCTTCTCTGACTATATATATAACTTAAAACACCACATTTATTCTAGCCTACAGTCTGCTACATGGCTTTTTACCTGTGCTCAGGTACCATGCATCTGCCTCATCCCATCTTCCTAGCAAATCTCCCACCTGGCTCTGTCCCAGAATTCTTTCTCTTCCTGGATGTCCCACCTCCCAGTTCCTGCCTAGGCCACAGGCTCTTTAACTGATAAGTGATGCATCCATACAATACAGGAGACATTGTTTCTACAAAGCACAACTTCTCAGCATTTTTACTGAACTGTGCAAGACCTCTTGCCTCTGTGTAGTAGTCCTAGATGGTTAACTCAGTTGCATGGCTACAAGTGAACCCTAACACTGAAGATGCCAAGGTAGGGAGAAGGCCTAGAATGTAACACCAAGAAGGACTGCATGACAATACTCTGCTCAAAAACCAGACAAGAGCACCTAACCCATTTTCTGTTCTATGCCTTTAGGACCCTGGCCTTACATAATGCAAAACCTAATTCATTTTTAGGTACTAATGATCACCAATCCCAGAGCATTTAGATGCAATATTTTCATGTAATGAACCCTCTGTGCCAACATTATTCAGTTTCATAGAAATTTCTGGAACCTGAGTAGGCTGGCATGGGAGCTATTCATGGCCATATAGCAGAATTTTAGTAATCCTCATACCATACCATGTGGGCAGCTCTGCTTCAGATCATTCTAGCGAGTTAACTGGGTATAAATTATAAAAATAACAAAAATATGAGAAAATTGCCTACTCAACCTATGTGCAGGGCCTCCCAGCTGTCACTTTATTGAATTCTGTAGACATTCTGAACACCTACTCTGAACCTGGCACTGAGTTGGCTGCTGTGGATACGAAGATGACTATGACACATTCTGGAGCTCCCAGTTCTATGGTCCAGCTGGGGCCCAAACAAAACTTTGAGCTGCTGATTTGATTGGCAAAGGAAATAAGACAGCAGGAAAAAAGGCTAGCAGCTGTTCACTTATAGTCACTTTCCATCAGAGACTTCCCTCCCAGGTTTAAATACTTCTTTTTGTCTCACACACAAAGGCAATGAAGTTCTTCCTCTAAAAGCACCTAATCTTAGAGGTAAAAGCTAAACACAGAGGAGTGAATTCTGCGCAGCACAGGTTGACATTCTTTCCTCTAAGCAAATCAACATTGCATAAGACTTTGGAGAGGAACCGACTAATAAGATGTGTTTATAACATGGTTATTCAAAATATTAGCACAATGGAGAGCCCTATGAAGAACAGGAATTGCAGATAGCAGGTAGCATTTGATTTAAAAAAATTTCTACCATAGGTAAGAAACATTAATTGAACATTAGTCAAATTTTTAAATGTCCATAACAGGACAAAAACAAAAAACAAACAAATGAAACAAACACAAAACCTTAGAAACAAATAACATACCTTTGGCCACATATCTATAAAATAAAAAGGAGACCCTAACTTAGTGAGTTTGAATGTCTATTACTAATATCTTTACTCCATCAGTCAAATTTCTTGAACACTTATGTTTCATATACTATACTAAGTCTAGATTATGACAGGAATATATAGATGCTCCTTACTCTCATCCTTATTGACAGACGTTAAACAAATAAACACATTTATTACTAGCAATATGATCTACACGCTGGAAGTAAAGTACAGAAAACTATGAGATCAACCTGACCTTGTTGAAGTAAGTAGGAGAGATCATGTTTTAGGCTAAAATATCAACATCAAAGTGTGAATTCAAAAACTGAGTACAAACTGCCATGTGGCTGTTGACAGATGCCCATGGGAAGAGAGCATTCTAGAAAGTATGTAGAAGCCCAAGCAGTCTAAAGCCATCCCAGCTCTCTCACACTTCTCAAGCCTGTACATTCTTTAAAGAAGCAAGATCTCCAATGTGTTTGTTTTGTCTTGTTTTTCAGAATCATGGTCCAGTTGTCTAAGATTAACATTACCTATTCATAAGAAAGTAGAAAGATGTTTGCCAGGGACTGGAGTTAAGGCGGGGGCTGGGAGGTATGAGGAAAGCATATGGATACAGAGTTTTACTTTTAAAACAAAGGAGTATTGGCGATGAGTATATATTAATGTATTTAATACCACAAAACTATACACTTAAAATTATCATGGAGGCAAATCCCATGCTCTCTGTATTTTACCACAATAAAAATTTAAACTACAAGTTTTAAATCACAATATCTCACAAATGATATGCTCATAACCAAAGGAGCTCTAGAACAGCCATTATTTCTACTCTGTGTCGTGTCGTTTATTTTCTTATAAATTTAGTCCCATAAGAACATTAGCTCTGGGGAGGCAAAGATTTTTTTTCTCACTAGCTTAGCCTCAGCATGGAGAACTCTTATTAACCTGGAGTAAATGCTAGGGAAATAGTTGGTAGAGTTGGAATCCACTGGGAAAAATGCCTCCAACATCTCTGTCTTGTAGGCCCCATTTATTTAGGTTTTTATTATCTCTAATCTGGAAACCACAGTATAATCCTAATTTTTTTTTTATCTTTACTAATACCATTCATAGTCATCTGGAGTTTTGATGACTCAGGTATAAGACCTAAGCCTAAGGATAAGCTTTGGGCACAGCGTTCCTAATGTCACTGGCTCAGTTTAGCTTACATTCTAGGTTTAACATTTGCTTTCTAGCATGGATGAAATTTATGAAATTATGCAACTTCTGGGCCTCGATTTCCTCATCTGTGAAATGGGGAGTCACTTGGAAAATGACTTTTTGTCACTGAGCTTTGGTTTCTGGCTTGTCTTCCAGGTGTCTTTAAGTGTTCTTCATGAATAACGTGCTGGAACCCCAAATCTCCAGTTAACAGCTTACCTCCTGTGATAGAAATCTTTTACACACAAAAAAAATCTTGAAAATAGACCTAATAGCATGAGAATTTGCTAGATTTTCAGATTCTAAGAGATCTTTTAGCATGCACCAAATATGCAGAATTCACTGATGTCTCACCTATTTTGAAAATTCATTCCTACTCTAGGTTCCATTGTATCTCTCAATGTCCTTTTCTGTTTAAGATCTGGAAATGAAGACTAGTGAAATACCTTCTGCCAGAGAGTTTAGTGATCAGAGGTTGAGGCCATGAATAGTAAGTAGCTGGGGAGAAGCATTAGCTCTATAAAGCTGTTACCTGCTTGCTAATGCCCAGAGGAGCTTGTACGGATAGTTCGAAGATACTCTTTATCCATGTTTACTTTTTCAGAAAAGCAATACCACACCGAAATTAGGTACATAGTAGTCCCTGTTTTATAGTCTAATGTGTTCCACCCATCTTCTTGTTTACTTTGATTTCCAAAAGTAACACATGGGGTGCTAGAATTGTACCAGATAAACTCTTTTGTATTCCTTCCTACTTGTGAGCTATCAGCTACCCAAACGCTAACGCTCAGGTTCTACCTAGCTGCCCCATAATAGAACTCCAACACCCCTTTGCAAGCTGGCTTTGGCCTCTGTGAGACAGCCAATTTCTGGCCACTTCATTATCTCTGTGCTCATTGCTGTTTCACAGAGTAATACTCTTCGACATGACAAATACCTTCCTCAAGCCACTCCCCGTGGTTTCTATTTTGAAAGGATTTGGACTCTCTCTTCTGAAATCACGTTCACATATATTACTAACTCTGAAGTTCTGCTGGTATTATCATAAGCTGAGTGGAAAACTGACATGTAGAAGAACTAACTCTCCATGGGATGGGCCAGTTCAGAGTGAGCTTAGAGGAAGCTGCATTCTAAGCAGGCAGGCAGCACTGCCACTCTGGCTCTTTGAAATTGAATAGGTGACAATCCAATTACAGCATGTATCTGATCATTTCATACATTGTGGAAGCACATTGAGATCAAAAGACCCTTCATTTTACAGGCATGATACATTCCCTTCCACACTTGGCCTGCTTCAGATGGGACCTTAGCACACAAATAGGACAATGCCATCTAGTAAAATAACTCTGTTCATTAAGAGCTAAGGTGTCTACCGGTAAATGACTTATGCCATCAAAACAGTATACAAGGGAATAAGGCAAGGGGATACAAAATGGCGAAAATCTCTTCTAAAGCGGCCTAACTGCATGGCAAACTCAAATAGCAAATATACATTGAAGGCCAGGATAATTGGCCCTTTATCTTCTCCTTATAAAAACAAAGGTTTATTTGCCCTTTAAATGGTCCAATAAAATTAAATTGGCACCCTGTAGTGTGTGCTGAATACATAATCAGAAATAGGAAGCAATAAAATAAAAGAGTGAGAAAGCAACTGCACAGAAATCTAAAAGTTGGGACACTTAGAGAAAAACAATGTAGGAATGGAACATTGCACTAAGTCCTCCTTGTTTCCTAAAGAATCTCAGAGCAACCACTGTGAAAGCTAGACATTCCCAATTGTAAACACGATACCTTGGAGGCAAAAAGCTGCCTGGGTTAGGAGCACCCACAAAAAAAGAAAAAAGAAAAGGACAGAGGCAAGGCAGGGTTAGAAAAGAAGTGACTTTTTAAGAAGGAGCAATTTATAACATGTTAAAAGTAAATGAAGTGTTCATAAAACAGGGCTGCTTCCTTGTATTCAGAATGTCTTTTAAAGGATATTCCCTGTAATCCTTCCAAAGCTGCTTGTGTTAAGATCAACCAAAAGCCTCCTAATATGTAAGTATGCCGCAACCCAACCTCCAGCGAAGCAGACGGGGCCTGCTAACTGATGAACAGAAAGCACAGGAAATAATAGTCATAATCATAAACTGTTTGCTCTCTGATTTCTAATTTTGATGGCCAGCCATGTAAAGATTTATTTAATGAGCGACAGTACAGTGACAATACACTTAGGTATTAACAGGATGGAAGGGAGAGATGAGGAACTATGTCATTGTTCAATTACTTCCTTTTTGGCCTCAAATATATTCATTCATATATTCAGCGAAGTAATCATGCCTGAAGGATTTGACTTGGAAATTGCAGAAGGCTTGCCAGAACTTGATTTTGTTCAGTGGCTGAGGTGGTCAGGTAAATAAGGAAAGGGAGATGACATAGCCGAGTCTCGGAGAATGCCTCCTTTAACACCTCTCTACTAGAGCTTTGTGGTGAGTGGAGAGAGATCTAGAAGTCTTCCTGCTACCTCCAGGCTTGGACTACAGAGGAATTCTCCTGAATATATTAAGCTTGTGTGTTTCTTGACAGACCGTTTCTCCAAATTTTATAGGGGCCTTTACTAGCATTTCATAGGGCCCAAGGATTCTTTCATAGCTAAAGTTTATTTTCTCTATAACTTTCCAAGACAGCCACCAAAGGGCTCTGCCCTTAGAATGCTAGCTGCAGCCGCCATCATTGCAGCCTGGCTGACCCTTACGTTCAACACCACCCATGCCACGTGGATGCTGTCGTTTCTTCCTAGAGGTAGATGAAAACCAACATGAGAAGGAGCTTTGGGCCAAAGTGAAAGCCTCAAGGATAAAGATGACAACATTGTTTCACTATTTGAAGGAACCTAAGCACTAGCAAAAAAAATGGATTTTTAAAAATTAATTTGTCCATGTAATAGCCCAAGAGGCAACTGGACCCAAGTGGTGTACAGAACCAAAACCCACAAAGCAATCAAAGAATACTCATAATTGCCTAGTCGATGGCACAGAACTTTGACCCCCCCCCAAGGGTGTTTTCCATATGACTCCTGGAGCATTAAACTAAGTACAACTATAATTACTACTATTGCTATAATAATGGGTTTCCCATAGATCTTCATATTTTATATTCATTATGGATAATGCACAAAACATCTCTTTGGGGTCTAGGAACAGTGTCCTTGTCAGCATGCTGGCAAAAAGCTGGAGCTCAGAGAAAGGTAAAATGAAGGTCATAGATTGAGTCAGCAGTGACTTAGGGAACAGAAATGGAGGCTGCACAAACCACATGAGGAAGAACTTTGGGAGATAAGTTCCAATAGCCCCTAAGTTTTAATAATGGGGAAATATGTAATACAAATCAAACACTTACTATTTACCAATACTTGTTACACAGCTATTACATGTAGCTTCTTGCTTCACATTCCCAGCATGAATTTTAAGATGAAATGTTTTTACTCTATACAACATAATAAGCAATATGGAACACAGGGCCCCAGCAGAGTCCCTATATCTAAAATGAAATCTACTGTGCTCAGCTGTCTGCCTTGAATGTTCTTAGACAACCCCCGAGGACTAGCCTTCTTTTTTTCTTTTTTTTCTTTTTTTTTTTTTTTTTTTATGACTGAATGTAGCGTCTCTCGGGAATTTACATTGTTGTCTGAAAATCTGAAACTTTCTTTTTTCACGACAATTCTCAAGGAAATTGTAGAGTCCTGATTCTCCTTCATCTTACAGCAAATGGACAGTTCTGACATGGTCAGATGTATTTGTTGATAGCACACAAAATTTACAAGTTCATACATGACTGAGCAGCCAAGCACGAGAGGGGCCACTCATTTTGTCTGCAGAAGAAACTACATACTACAAATTCCATGTGCTTACTTAGTGTTAGCTATTTCTAGCTATTTTTAGTCAGATTCTTCCCTATGGAATAAGTTAGGTGCTTCAGCCGACATAGACTTCCTTTAAAGTCACAAAAGGAGCAGCTGCAGGGTCCGTGGAAGGAGATTCAGATGTTGTGTATTGCAGCAGGAGGTTAGAGTGGGAATCCATTTAAAAGATGTTCTGCGCCAGTGGTTTCTCTTCTTGCTTCACAAATGGATTGCGTTCTAAAACAAGATGTATAGCTAACTTGGTAGGCACACATGCAGCCCAAGTACAATAGATGCTAGTTAAAGCCATAGAGCTAGGCTGGAACTGAAGAATAGTGCAGTGAGGAACCTAACCCCATTGCATGCAAATGTGGGAAGAAGCGTTCACTTTAACTCCATGCTTCCCTAATTATCCCTAACTGAGCCAGAAGAAGCAGAAATCCCTTCATCTCTCAGCATCCGGTATCAATTCAATGAGACTCCAAGGCTGTGAGGAGGGATGCATTCAGATGGTGCTCATAGGGTCTAAAGAAGAGAGAGAAACTGAGAGAAGGGAAAAGGAATAAGATGTCACCTCTCCCAGGCCATAAGCACTGAAGATACAAATTCTATGGAGGGGAGTCGTGTTCAGCTTGGGACGGGGTGTGGTGAGACAGTGGTGTGAGGAGATAAAGAAGTGCATGTAACAGATGTGCTCCATATCCAGTGCTTCAGTTTCAGAAAACAGTATTTACTTTTACCATATAGATAGTCTTTAGCATCTTTCGTTCTACTTCATTTATTTTTTAAATGTTAGGTCATGACTCACTATAATGATTTCATAAGCCACTAATGGGTTGTATCCTGCAGTTTGCAAAAACATTACTGTAGGGGAAGGGAAAGAGGATTAGTTTTCATCTGTTGTTTCCATTCTCCCTGAACTATCTAACTCTGGTCTGAAACGTACCAAAAGTATGAATGATGAATACAATATACATACATGTGTGCATGCTCTCCCTTCCTCCCCCCCCACACACAGGCACGCACACACACACACACACACACACACACACACACACACACACACACACAGGCACAGGCACACGCACACACGGAGAGACAGAGAGGCAGAGAGACAGAGAAAGAGAAACTGAGGGTAACTGAGATAAGCACAGAGAAGAGAAAGATGAAGAGTGAATGTGAGGTGGGGATCATGGCTGTACATTCCCAGCAGGAGGTCTTATCAAGGGGACTTTATATAACTCTCTCTTCCCAGCATGTATGACTGCTTGATACTGCTCAATAAAGGTGTAGTTTACAAAGTCTGCTGCATTTTCATGCTTAAGGCACATAGGCTACTTGAATTTACATATCTGACCTAAATGTGGATATGACAGTGGTGACAGGGGTTGTTGCCAGCTGCTTTGCCCTTCTCCCTTTTCTCTGCCACAACTGCATCCAGCATTGTTTTCTCAGGCAAAATGCTCTTCTATTGAGATATCCCTAAACAGAGAGACATTCTTCTAGGAGGCAACCTACAGTCTCAGATATTTTCTGACTCCCCTTTGTGAACCATCTTCTATTTATTCTCTTAATGTCTGGTCTTAGTCAGAAGTTGGCTGCAAGCCAATCATACTGAAGAAGTCATATGTAATTTAGACATATATGTTCATCTTCTACCCCGCATTTATAGCTTTATGGAACCCTTCACCATCCTAGCTACCAAAAATGGTATTTTCAACCTTGGTAGAGAAGACAATCATAGACAAAAATATTTTCCATGGACTCTCACGTTAGAATACAAGGTTATTAAGTTACTAACTGCCCACATATTGGCAACTGCCATTCATCCTTAGAAACTAGCCCTGTCCTCAACAAAGACGAATATGAAAGCAGCCAGTGCAATGCCTAAAACAGGGTACTAATTATGTACAGAGTAATTAGGATCTAAACATTGATATGAGTAGGCTTAGGAGACAATGTTAATAGGACCCACTAGTCTAGTCTAGTACTGTCTATGATGATGGAAATGTTGCATTGTCTGCTCCGGTAGCTGTTAACTACCTGCAGTTCTGGAACACATGGAATGTGTCTAATGTGACCAACAAAGAGAATCTGACTGCACTTACTTTAAACTCACTTAAATGTTAATATTTATAGTGTGTGTGTGTGTGTGTGTGTGTGTGTGTGTGTGTGTGTGTGTGTGTGTGAGAGAGAGAGAGAGAGAGAGAGAGAGAGAGAGAGAGAGAGAGAGGTGGGGGGAATGGACCCACAGAATGCTATTCAGGTGAAAGGGAAATTTTCTGGGGTCAGTTATCTCTCTTTCACCTTCATATTGGTTCCAGAAATTCGGCTTAGACCTTCAGGCTGTGTGTAGTGTGTTCCTTTCAATACAGTTTTGAGACAAGGTCTCACTTCATAGCTCAGGCTAGCCTGGAACCCACAATGTATGCCAGGCTGACCTTGAATATCTAAGCCTCTCACATTCAGGGACTACAGGGTCATCCCCCTATGACACCTAGATAATTATTTTAATCCAACCTTAAATACTTATATATAATTAGTGGCTACCAGCTTTGACAAAGCACTTCTAGTCACTAGTCATAAGAAACACATTTTGAGTAACAGTTACTCTCTGATTGGTAGCATTTTACAAAAGCTATAGCTTTGTCTAAATTAGCTCTAAGAGCCAAAATTCCTGTCTTCTAAGGAATGTCTTTCTCCCATTAGCCAAAAGGCTAGACTGGATATGTGACAGCCAATTTTGGAAGACTTAGTTCTCAGATTAAACCTAAAGTGACTGCTCCCAATGAAAATAGTTTTCAAATGGATAACAGCAGGCCCCTGGAAGGACTGCTGAGGCTTCTGCTTGAATATAAGCCCTAAAGTGGCAAATACCTCTGCCTAGACTTTTGAGGCACCCAATTCTGCACTGACCCTGATGGCCAAGATAGTGAAGAGTAGCCCGTAGTCCAGAGAACAGCCTCCTGCTCATGTTGATGCAAGCAATCATAGTTATTTTCAGTGGGTCACAAGGGTTTCATACAAACAGGAAGAAGATGAGAGTATAATGGAGGTGCAAATTATTGAGACATATTACATGTATTTATGAAATTGATAACAAATATATATATTTTAAAAATCTCAGGAGTATAATTAAACTGATCAAATTGCCTTTAATTTAAACTCACTTTTTAAATATATATACTTGGGAAATTATTTGGGTTTACTTTTGTTTGTTTGTTTCCTTCCTTCAGGTTTTTGGTCTATTTTTAAATGATGGAGATTGTATAGAATTCTATTGAAATAGTAAGGTGAATGGTTTTTATAACTACCAAGCCTGGATACTGTGTAAAGCCTAATGGCTTTTCAAGAGTAGTGTTCCACCAGGGCTGCATTTGCTCAACATTAGGAGGCTACTAACTTTTAAAAAAGTCTTCTGGAAACCAAAAATGTTGAGGACCATGGATTTTAAAAGCTGATCATGTAGCGGTAATTCAACCTGTAAAATGAGCACTCAATTTGCTTCATAGCAATAAATAATAATGAGTCAACTTCTGATCCTAGGTAATGACACAGTGTGGAAATTTATAAGAAGGTGTTTCTCTTAATTTTTTTCACCAAAAGTCATGTCTCTGTCTTAATATCATCTTTTCTCTCAGCATCCTTTTTTTCACTTCCTGTGCATAAAACTCAATGAAAAATAGTAACAATACCCAGTCGAAAATAGTAAGAAATTAATTCTATCTTCATACCTAGGAACAGGTTGAAAGAACCAAGGTCAGTTTTAATCATTCATACTACCTAAACTGCAAGTGTCAGAAGAATGCATTTGCAGGACTAAGGAGCTTTAGCTAGAGTATTTATTAACTAATCTTCTGCATCCTGGAAAGTGAAAAAAGAGGTAGCTTTCTGGAACAAAATGGCCCTCAATTCTGTCATCTCCAGCATTTTGCCAATAACTTAGATAACGCTACCCAAAATCATCTGATCAAATTCGCAGATGGCACTTAACTGAGAGAAAAACTAATTTTACTTATTAACCAAATCAGATTTTAAATTACCCCAACGAGATGGATCAAAACCATGAGGATACTTTAAAGACAAAGAAGTATTTTAAGGATAAAAAATATAGACACCATATATTCATATTTGTGGGGTACCAGCCATGACAGAAATCTTTTATATGTACGTAAGTATAGGAGGCCAGAAGAGGATATTAGAGTTCTTAGAGTTGGAGTTACAGGTGGTTGTAAATTACCCATCCTTGGTGCTGGGAGCCTAACTGGTATCCTCTGCAAAAGCAGTATGTACTCACAACCACAGAACCAAATCCAGCCTCCAGAAATTTTTATTAATGCATATGGCTTATACATTCAAGACCTCAAAGTAGGAGTGTATTCTATAGAACCACATTGTGGGCTTGTCAAAAAAAAAAAAAAAAAGAAAAAAAAAACATCATTAGCATTCTAGGTGGCTCTGACAAATATGTCTTGTGTATATCCAAATGGAGGTGAAACATCACTTTGTTTGTTTGTTTGTTTGTGTGTTTGTTTGTTGATGAGTTCAGCCTCACTAGCAGTTGTGCTCTATCCTGGCTACAAACAGGTTTTTGAAAAACTGAAATATATTCAGAAGAGGATGCTTAGAACAATGATGTGCCTGGACCTTGACCCATGTTACACATCAAAAGAACAGCTGATACTAGGGGTACTTGGCTTAAAGAAATGATCTACTTATATCTATAGATGTCTGGTGGTCTATTGTTTGTATATGAAGTAAATACTTGAGCTTTGGTTCCTGTCTCTAGAAAAGATCAACAGTTACAGGGAGGCAAATTTGTATTCAATAAGATTAGGAAATTTCTAATAGAATCGTCTAAAAGTAGAATGCCAACTGCCATATTTTATGAAGGGTGAGTATATAATAATCAGCAATACTTAAGAGGATATGGTATGTACAGTAGATTAAGTCCTACCTGGATAACAAAGTACAGAAAGATTCTGTCTCAAAGAAAAAGAACGTGTGAAAGAACTCTAAGTGGGAAGTAGAAGTGTGAATTCCTAACTGGTAATTGAACTATTTTATTACTTTATATAATTTCTGAGTTGTAAAATTTCCAAGCCTATAGAAAATGACATAACAAACAACTATGGTTTAACTTTTAAGAATTGCTTTCATTTGGAGGCCTGCATCGCTTTCTCTCCAACAGCATGAGCTACCAAATGAAAGAAATGCTTTTCAAATCATTTATGGCATGTTACCAAGCTTGAAGCTTTTATCTGTCCATGACAAATTTTAGGGTTTATTCTAAGACACTACGACAGCATCCCTTTTCCATGTAGCTATAGAAAATTATTTTATTTACTGAGAATGGATCACTGGCTCAATTGGTTTTTCAATTAAGAGTCTTGATAACTCCCATTCTAAATGAGTTTCAAGTCAAGATGGGTTCTTACGATGTTTGAGGATGGACAGTGATACATGCTAGATGACAGAAACCAAAACTGAAAAAAATGAAATCCTGTTGAGTTATTTGTAAAGAGGATGACGATTCCTAGGAACTCAGTACCAATACAGCTTACTCACTGACACTCAGTAAGCAATCTTCATCATTTTTCTAAAGGAATTTCAGCTACTTTAATTTATGCTCTGCACACCTCTATGAAGAAGGCAGGACAGATGTTACAAATGATAGCTCTGGAAGATTAGTGAGGTAACTGGCCCAACAATAGTCAATCAAGGTATTTGGGGGTGTCATAATAGCAATGTTTGTCATGCAGTAGGAATCCAAATGTTTGTACATGAACAACTAAATTAATAAATAGGCGAATTTTAAACCCATATCTTACTACTGAGCTTCAAAGCTTTACCTAAGGTATTTTAACATAAAAGGGCTGATCCATTTCAATACATTTCTGGATATTTCTAACACTGTTAAAGAAAGGTAGTTTACAGTTAAAGGTGCAAAATGAGTTTTCCAAAAGACAGGCATTTGTATGTTAACACTGTATTTATAGGTCATTATAGTCATGTAGGATCAAATGTTGTTAATGAGTGTTTTCTTTGTTGTTGTTTAGATACATGGATGTATTGCAGAAATAACTAGTTAGACCATCAGAAGGCAATGCACTCCTGAGAGTAGAACAAAACATTCAAAGAAAATAACCCCAAGACAGTAATTAAACCTTAGAATCATCAGCTGGAGCATGGAGCTGACACCTTGTTCTGACTAAAAATTACAAATGCCCACTATGGTTATGGCACTCCAAGACCAAGGGCCATCAAGGCTGGTTGGGACTGATCTGTATAAACCCAGGAATGCTATAAGCTAACTTTCATTTCATATGAGCTCTATCATATATATCTTCTATCTGGTTCCCCTTCTCTTCAATCCCTCGATTAAATATAGACAATAAAAATGCAAGACCAGAGAGGTAAGTACTCATTTTTTGGGCTTTGAAGTGTCCAAAAGATATACTTTTCCTAAGCTTTTACCATGAAATGATGACTCTTTTGGGATTTTTTAAACATCTATGTATTATCATTAGGTTAGGGTCCTTTCTTCTTTCTATTCAAGATGGAAGTCATCAGCTAAAAATGTGGTTTTCAGTGTGTGCGACAGATATAAGTCTCCTGCCAACAGGAAACAAATTTTGAGACATTTTGGGTTCTCATCATTGTGCTGAAATGGTACTCATAGAACCCAATCAATAGAATCCAATGATGTTACTAAACATCTAATAGTATATAAGACAACTTGCACAATATTCCAAACAAAATGTCAATAGTGTCAAGGCTGAGCAATCTTGAAATGAGTCATTTGCAAAGTTGCATTCATTGAACCATTAACAACTCATACACAGGAAAATATCTCACAGAAATGGATATTGTAATGCTTATATTTTGATTAATTGACCTGAAAAAAAGAAGAGGAATCTGAAAAAGGAGAAAGTACTGCAAGCATGTGCCCAGTTAAAAGACTATTGTCATACTACAAGAAAGTTTGCAGACATAGACTAAAGGTAAATAGAGAATAAATATACTTTATATACTTTAGAACAGTAGTTCTCAACCTATGGGGTCACGATCAACTCTCTCACAGGGTCACCTAAGACAATTGAAAAACACACATTGCAATTCATAACAACAGCAAAATTGCAGTTATGAAGTAGTGATGAACATAATCTTATGATTAAGGGTCACCACAACATGAAGAACTGTATTAAAGGGTCAGGACAATAGGAAGGTTGAAAGCCACTGAATCGATGGAGCATTACAAAACCACAGAACAGAGGAATAGGAAAGAAAGTCGAAGCAAATGTGACCTCTCAGGCTCTGTCTTGAGTGACTGGATGAGGAGTAACATGTTAGAAGAAACATGGAAAAGAGAAGATTAATGGTTTGGGAATGCAAAGAAAACAATATGCTCAGTCTGTGATGCCTTGGGGCTGTTTAATGGGGAGTTGGAAATGCATATCTGGAGCTCATAAGTATCTACTTAAAATTCATCCACATGGAAGTAAAAAGAGGTGAAATGAGCTGCCTAGCACACAGCAGGACCTTTGTAAATATCGGTTGAAAGTCCATTATGTTCGGTACAAGAAGCAGGTCAGGGGCAATGTTTTTGAAAACATCTTTGTTGAATTGTTGGGACAAGAGGAAACTGAGGAGGAGTGAGGGAGATCAAGTGAAGCAGATTTCTTTTTTCATTTATTTTATGTGTGCATATGTCTGGCCTGCATGAATGTCTGTGTACCACATCTGTGATTGATGCCCACAGAGGTCAGAATAGGGGAACAGTTCACCTGGGACTGGAGTTACAGACTATTGTGAGCTGCTCCGTAGGTGCTGGAAATTAAATCCAGGCCCTGTGAAAGAGCAGTCAGTGCTCTTAACCCCTGAGCCATCTCTCCAGGTCCCAAGTGGCCAAAATTTAATGCTATGGAAATAGAAAGAAGAATTTTAAAAAGCAGAAACTCATTGATAATATCAAATGGTATTCAGTAGTCAAGATCCATGACAACCATCAATAAAGCTAAATACTTCAGTACATATATGGGAGAGGTTGCTGAAATTGAGGATTACAAGGTTTCCAACAACACATCATTAGGCAGAATAAGAGAGGAGTTAGAAAAAATAGTTTATGTAGGTATTAGGGATTTGGGGTAATTGGAATTTTTCAGCTGATGGTCACTCTGATAGGAAAAAGACAGTCTATAGATTAAAGACATGCATTTGCACATCATATACATTATGCCTTTTATCACTGTATTGCTGCATTATTGAATATCTCGTAAAAATAATCAATGAAGGCTTATAGAATTGAAGTGATACATATTGTGTGGCACTTGAGAGACCCAAAAGGTAAAAGTAGGCTCAATCAGAGGTATTGCCCAGGTAAATCACTGAGCTCCCTTCATACTGAGAGGATTGATCCACAGTTACCAACCTAATTTCACTGTGTTTAGCATATTAGTTTAATATTCGCTACTATAAAACATTACATCTAATTCACAGTTATAAAATAATATACATTTATCAACATCCAGGTCTGGAGGTCAGAAGTCTAATATAAGTTGGGTCATATTAAAATTGAGGTGTTAACAGGACTGTATTTTGATCCAGCTTTGAAAAGGAACTCATTAGAATGCCGTTTCTGATGTCAACAAATTCATTTTGATTCCAAAGCTAGCAATGTACAATGAAGTCTTTCTCATATCACTTTAATATGCACTGTCTCTGCCTCTGTCTTCCATGATGGAGTACATCAGGCCATACAGATGATCCAGGACAAGCTCGGTATGTTAAGATCAGCTGCAGCTTTAATTTTCCTCTAACATTTAATCTTACAGATTTGTGGGATTAAAATATGGGTATATTTGGAAAGGGTACACATATTTGCCTACCACATAGGAGATAGAGATATAATTATGGGTGGAGATATCGGTACCATCTTTTCAGAAGAAATATGACTCTATATCCAATGATAGGAGACAGGAATAATATGGAGAACAGTATACCCTGCTCAAGAAAGCACTTGGAGTATCCGTCTCCTTCTTACCTTCAATGTAGGTTCTCCTAGGAAGATCATTTATTATCTGGGCCTTTGTGTTTTTCATAGTCTACATAATATTATTATCAAATTATTATTCTTTCATTTTGTTTCAACTGTTAAGGTAAAATATAGGCGTCTTAATTCTTGTTTATGTAAGGATCTACCCTGCATGAGAATTGCCAATGGACCAATAAACAAAACAAAACACTTCACATGAGTGTGTGTGTGTGATTGATCTTACCTCAAACATAATGTATACATACACACACACACACACACACACACACACACACACACACACACACACACCTCCTTTCACCCAACTAGAAATCTACTGTGGACTAATGGAACAGTTCTAGAAATCACTAGTCTATATGATCTCTTCAAGTCTCTCCCAGTGCTGTGCTTCATTGATCTGCTGGAATTCAATATACTCTACCATTATGTAAAGAAGCTTCTCATGATCCATCTGAATCAGTTCCTTCATGGCTTTATCGTTCTGCTTCATGCTTACTTCTCATTTTAAATCAGCAAGAGATTTCAGTTCCCTTTTATCTGCTTGATTCAAAGGGGTTGATCCACAATATTGTTATTTGGATAATTGAGTTGTTTGACATTTTTAATTGTGCTTTTTAGACTACGGGATGTGGACTTAGATGCTATGCTGTACATTAACAGTACCTGGCCCAAGCTTTCAGATTTGGGGAACAATAAAGAAAAGTGTGACAGCTGAGTCCAGCTTTGCTTGTTACTCACCACCGAAGGGAGAACAGCTAGAGAACCACAATGTAGTTCCTAGGAAAACAGGATGCAGTCAGAACCAACATCTCCAATGAGAAGAATTTGGGTTTTGAACTAGGGAAGAGGTAGAGACAGGCGTTCCTAAGAGAAAGAAAACCAAGCTATTTCATATAAAAAGGTTCTGGGGCCATAGGCCAGTGGTAGTATTTTAGGGAGAGTAAGAGGCAGAGGACAATAGCACATTCTTGAGCCAAATCACCAGAATTCCTTTTGTAACCCATGATTATCCAGGAATAAGAATGGAAAAAGCCGCAAAGAAATGGATCAAACAGGCAAAAGAGAAGATAAGCTGTGCTACCTAGAGATGCAGTGTGAGACTGAGGGAAACAGCAGCTAGCAAGGGCATAAAACAATGTGAGGGCGTTAAAAAGGAGCAAAGCATGCCAAGGGAAGAAAAGCAGACTATATGAAATTAGCATACTTCATATTTTACTTATTTATATCATCTATTGGATTTTCCTGTCAATTATACACAAAATGTAAGAGGACAGTTTCTTCTACCTCTAAGAGTGCCCATATAGCACATAGTAGAAGCTCAATAAACATTTTGAGTAAATTATGAGTTAGTTTTAGTGGAGTATCTCTTTATATTCCACACTAGACACCTACCTCCCATCAATTAGGCCAGTTTAATTTTCACAACAGTGTTTACATAGGCACTATTACTATCTTGATCCTGTAAAAAGAAAGAAAGAATGAAGGAAGGAAGGAAAGAAAAAGAAAGAAAGAAAGGAAGAAAGAAAGAAAGAAAGAAAGAAAGAAAGAAAGAAAGAACGAAAGAAAAAGAAAGAAAGAAGCTCAGAGGCACAAAGTTAAGTAGCAAGTAACTTACTTAACAAGTGATAGAAATCAACACCTAGGTTTCTATTAGCTACTTTCCACATTGCTGAAAAGAAACTTCTGACACAAATAACTTAAGGAGAGTTTGTTTTGACTCACAGTTCAAGGGCATGTCCGCCATGGTAGGGAATACTATGCTTTGAAAAGCAATGAATAAGGAAAAAGCTCATTAGGTTCCTAGCAGCTCACCCTAGGAATCTACAACCATACATTCTGTTCAGTTCAATTTTTGAAAATTCTATACAAGGGCACTGTTTTTGCATCATTTTACCCTTCTCTCTCCCCTTCCAATTCCCTCTCAATTTTATCACCTCTTTTTTTTAATATCAATGTTATGTATTGTCTATAAATTATACTAATATCAATAGTGTTATGCACACACATATACATTGTGTGTGTGTGTGTGTGTGTGTGTGTGTGTTTGTGTGTGTGTGTGTGTGTGTTACATTCAACTATGTTCTGTGCAACCAAGGATGACTGTAAGAATCTGCTCTGAGAGGCCCTGTTATGGTCCCCTGTGTCCCAGTAAAGCTACTAAACTTGTCCTCTTGTGCCAGCTCTTCTCAATTATTGTCTAGTCTCTGGGACCTCTGTTCATGTTACCTACACTTATTGCTGTGGGTGGAAAAAAGAAAACCTTCGACAAGTGTCAGTGTTTGCTGGGCCTTTGCTTTATATGAAGACAGTAGAACATGGAAAGATGTTCTCTTAACACTTGTTCATATCCACCATCATGTGTGTGCCTTTTGGACTTGGGGAAAGGTTGTCCCAACAAGTGAAATAGAACAGAAATGCACAATTAAAAAGTTATTAGTTCTGTTACAGTTCTTGTATTGAGTGATGGTTTTCTGGGTCTTTATTTTACTCTATATAAATAAGCAAATTTAGTGAAGTATGAAAGTTCCATAAATGACTCCCGAGTCTCACAATAATCGATATAAGAGGAACACAGCACTTCTTATTCTATCAGACAGAATCTCATCACTGTAATTTATTTTCACTTGTTTGACAAAAACAAATTAGTCAGAATGGGGTTGTCCATACTGACACAATGCATCTCTTCAAAGCCTGTTTTATGCAGGGCACTTGGGTCTTCCTTTTGTGATCACTAGTTAGGATGGAGCTGAGAACTATCAACTATCCTCTGAATTATTTTGGTTGAAGAACCATGGTTGCTTGTTCAAATCTTTTGGTTCTATGGTCACAGCTTCTTTCTGGAATCTTATATAAAATAAGGATGCTCAGTTGAATTTGAATTTCGAATAAACTACAAATATGTTTTACTGTATGAATTTGAAACATACAAATGTTGAAGATAATTTATTATCTTATGAAATACAAATTGAATTGAATATTTACCTTCATTTGCTAAAAATTTAGACACTATCTCATACAAGTAGATATTTATTAATGACACTGTTGGATTTCAGCTGTAAGAACTGTAAGTTTTAGAATGTTTACGTCGGTACTTAGTAACTGAACCATTTTTTGGTGTCCAAATTAGCAATTAAATAGTAAAGGTATCAAAACTTGATGAGGTCCATGGAGAAATTAAATGAGATAATAGTTTTATACTACTTCACACTTTGCCTAAATAAATACTATTATCACTATCATTGATTCTACTTCACTTACTTAAACTTATATTGTTGTCTTTTTCTTCATCATTGAAGCTATTAGCATTATTATTATTCAGTATTTGACCTGATATCATAAGCTGTCAGTTTACGTGATTGGACTTAGAATGCTATTTTCCTTAGTATCTCTTTGTGTGCTAACCGAAGGTTTTTGTTTATTTGTTCCTAAGTACTCCCTGTGACTCTCATCTTTCATCAACTTGCTGCCATTCTTCAGTTCACACAAAGAGCCTTCCTGTGTATACCTTTTAAGATCACTTATGAATCTTGAAATCAAAGGCTGTGTTCTTTTATGCTGGAGATGATGCGGGAGAGGGCAGAGTAAATGATAATCTTTGAAATATACCTCCCTCAAGCTAATGGCTGATTAGGTGACTCAATGAATGACCCTAATCAACATAGATTTAAATAGCATGTATGGAAAGCAAAACAGTGGAGAGATCAAGAACTCACTTTCTCATAATGTGGTGGGAAAATGAATTAGATTGGTCTCTACTTGCCTTCTGCCTACTTTTCATGTTTTCTTTCTTTGTGTTGTATAGTGACGTTACTATTTGTCCTCTTGAGGAAGAATCCCAGACTTTACAGTTCTCATCTCTAATCTACTCCTTCCCATCACCGTGCATTCTTTTTCCTCCATACTCATCTCAACCACTACCTGGACACATTCATTTGTCTTACCAGGATAATGGCTTTAAAGATTCTACTCCATCCCTCTCCCAAGCAGCAGCCTTTTATTTTAACGCCATAAAACTAAAGAAATGAGCCTAACACTGGAATCTATGGTTTCATAGCAGATACGAGAGACCATGCAGGACCTCTTAAATCACATTGCATTATGCCTGTTAATGTCTGCTTCGCATGAATGGAAGGAGGCACTGGTGCAGATAATCGAAAGATCATTTCCACTTGGTTTGGGAATGCACCACACAGTGTTGTTGTAGCTGATTTGCTTTGCTAATTATGTTCTACTGAAGCTAATATTGAAATTGGTTCACATTTTTTAAGCTCCTCTGGGCCAGAAGAGAGATGAGGCAGTGGCATGGCCCACTTTGAAATGAAGGAAAACTGACAACAATGATAAGGGGGCCATGAAATTTTCTATGTAGGTTAATGAGTCCACTAGATAAATGGAATAGGATCAAAGTAGAACTTGGCCAGTTATACCTGGGCACAGTAAGTCACCAACTGTCTCCTGTGGTTCAATGGCCACTGAAAGGTCAGCCATTCCCACAGCCTGTCAACAATCTGAAATTCTCTAAATTAGCAGTCTACAGGAAGGGTCTTTGTTATAATACAACTGTGGTCTTAGCACTATTTGACATAGCAAGAACAGCATGTTCCTGGGTAGACAAATTCACAGTTAGCCTGACTTAATCTGCATCCACTGCATTGACCTAGGAGGGATGATGTGGAAAGACAAGCTTGCCTTGGTGCTGGCATGGACACACTAAGGGGTCACTAGGTGAGCACTGTAGGAAGAGCCTGAAGTGCAGAAAAAGTGAGCATGATACTTGTATGAGATAAGACAACTGTCACCTCATCCCTTCCTCAATTTCTTAGCCACTGTAAACACAGATAATATGTAACTATGGCCAATGAAGATTTCTTTTCTTAATTAGTTTCCTTCTGGGCAACTAGACTATGGTAGGATTCTATATATTTTTCTCGAGTCCTGACTTTTTGTTTCTTTGTTGTTCTTGTTTGCTTGCTTGCTTGCTTGCTTGCTTGCTTTTTGATATGGCTAATTCAAAGATTATTTAATTATATACTGGCTTTCTAACCTTTCAAGCTGCCACAGGGGACAACTGACCTATTGAAATGTGTTCCTCTTTTTCTCATTGCAGTCTGCTCCCAGTTCTCCAGAGGGGTGTATGCTATCTTTGGATTCTATGACCAGATGTCAATGAACACCCTGACCTCCTTCTGTGGAGCCCTGCACACATCTTTTGTCACACCTAGCTTTCCCACTGATGCAGATGTACAGTTTGTCATCCAGATGCGCCCAGCCTTGAAGGGTGCCATCCTGAGTCTTCTGGGTTACTACAAGTGGGAGAAGTTTGTGTACCTCTATGACACAGAACGAGGTAAGAAGAAACATCTAATTTTCTCTAGGGTATTCATGTGATGATGATTTTCACACTTCATCATATATGTGTTCTTTTATTCCAATTGGTAAAATCTAATTCTCATTTAAATTTGTTTTTTAGTATTTAGTATAAATGAAACATAAAAATATATCAATGGTAATTTTAGAACCTAATTTTCCAAGTCATATGCACATGTCCCCACTTAAAAAAAATGACTTGCGCTAAACCCCTGGACATTAGCTTTTGTAAAAGAGCATGCCCAGAAAAACTTTATTTGGTCTAAAATACACAAAACATAGAATTCTATCAAATAAAGTTTGTGATCTAAAAAAATAAAAAGTTTCATGCACTGCCATG
The DNA here is from genome assembly GCF_963924665.1 of Micromys minutus. Classification (NCBI taxonomy): domain Eukaryota; kingdom Metazoa; phylum Chordata; class Mammalia; order Rodentia; family Muridae; genus Micromys; species Micromys minutus. Next base: position 94,755,825 of record NC_137970.1, read on the forward strand.
TGTGTACATATGTGATATACTATGTCACATAGTAATGAAAGTTCAATCTGGAAAGTTTTATAAAATAAATCTTGTGAGATTTTGATTGCCTCTTCAACGTGTATTAATTAATTTGATGTAATATACGCATCATAACCTAACTACATGTACTCCCCAAGTCCAGTTGTCTATGAGGTTTTTCTCAATGAAACCAAGAGACCTTATTATCATGACATTTCCTCAAACACTGTTCTTATATCAGTCATTTGCCTGGAGACTAAATGAGGCTGTCTCTCTCTGACTCCAAGCTTTCAGATTTAGGGAAGGAAGAAACACAGGGAAGGTCTGTCTTCCTGGTCCTGGCCATACCCACAGAAAAGCTCTTTCTTGTCAACGAAATTTGAAAACTTCACTGGTCCCTGTTGAAGCCTTGATCTTCTTCACATTCCTCTTATTTAGCTGCAGCACCAGATCATGCCAGGGAACACATAAATTGATGTGTACCTGAGATACGTACCACAAAGGGGATTGAACTTCACCAATTAGAATCAGGATATGAGAGTTCTAATTCAAGATCTGATACCAGCTAGCTTTATCTTGACCAAGTAACTAAGGCTCTCTTGACCTTGGTCTCCTCATCTATGGTGAGCCCCTTTTTACGTAGAATTCTATGTCTCTGTGATTTTTTGACAGTATTCTAGATACAAGAAACTTTGTATCTTGAAACTAATTATAACTTCATATTACAAGTGAGTTACTCTAGAGATTCTGCAAGCTTCTATCTATCCTTTGTGGTTTATTCTACCTCTGAGACAGATTCATATAAAATATAGTTCCAATAGGGGTGAGCAAAAAACGGCATTCATACAACAATTTATTAACAACACAGAACAATGTTGAATTGAATGCTATACTAGCTTCTGGTTGCTTTAAAGATTGTAAAAATGTAGCATTCTCATAAATGTGGAGTTTTCAGAGATAAGGCCTTAGAGAAACTGAATCTCTATGGTAGGATTTCTTGAGGACATGAAACCATGAAGCCTCAACTACAGGAAATTGGAGAACTCTGAAAATGAGAAAAATAGTCTTCTCTAAAGAACCTCACCATGTGTGATCCAATATCAAGAAGTCAGCACTGAGATCATAAACACAATATTACATTGACTGAGCAGGTTGTACTCATGCAGTTAAGAATATTTTCATATATGTAGCAACAATTAAAGAAAAGGAGACAGAATTTGAGAGACAGAAATGGATAAGAGTGCATGAGAGGAGCTGGAAGGAAAGAAGAGAAGGAAGGAAGTAGTGTAACTATATTATTTCAATACATATGTGTGTGTGTGTGTGTGTGTGTGTGTGTGTGTGTGTGTGTGTGTTTAAAAAAACATGGGCAAAGGACAAGGTAAAAAAGAGAAGCTCTGTGTGTTTAAGCAAAGTAACATTGTTTAAATATTATGTAAAATTTCAAATTTACAATTGAATTATCTAATTGCTATACATTGAATATAGTACAGCATTATGGAGCATTATAATTTATCTTCCAGAGCTGAAGGTTAAAATGAGCAGCTTTCCTCCTGCTATTTTGTTAAAATTAAAAAATGATTTATGTTAATGCCATAACTTCATTCATTCAAAAGAAGACTCAATCCATGCATTGTCTAATCATCATCTGTGAACCATCTCTGCTCATTCGATCTGAAAAAGAAAGCTTTCAGATTTAGGGAAGGAAGAAACACAGGGAAGGTCTGTCTTCCTGGTCCTGGTCATACCCACAGAAAAGCTCTTTCTTGTCAACGAAATTTGAAAACTTCACTGGTCCCTGTTGAAGCCTTGATCTTCTTCACATTCCTCTTATTTAGCTGCAGCACCAGATCATGCCAAGGAACACATAAAAGAAAGCTGACATATATTTATTTCTGCTTCTTATCTCAGTAAATAGTATGGGCAACTGTACGGTCTGGCAGCAAAGAAGTCTCCCTGATTGATGTAAATCTGTTTTTCTCCTCTATAGCTACTCAGCAGGAAGAACTAATCTAATATGTTTTGAGAAATTCATTACATAAACTTTAACATTAATTTCTGTTTTGAAAAGTCTTCTCAAAACATTGTTCCAAAAACTATTATAAAATTTTAAGAACTTTCTATTGCTCACATGGGAAAGATATACAATCTGTTCTTTAAGATTCAATATCCTTGTACCTCAGCCAATTAACCAACCTTTTCTCCATATGCAATCTCATAAGACTCTCATACTGTGTAGGTAATTCTCATTTTTCACTGTTGTCAAAATGTGCCAGATCCATGCCTCTGATTTATCAACTTCACTTCCTCTGTGCTGTCTGAAATTCTCTCCTTTATTTTGATAATGAAAATCATTTCATTTTTTCTAAACCTACAGCAAATTGTACCTCCCACTTCATTCATTTAATAGTTGTTAAGCTTACAATGATAAACAAGACAAATATGATCCCTACTACCATAAAGATTACTTTCTGTGGGCTAGTGAGATTGCTCAGTGGTTAAGAGTACTGACTGCTCTTCCAGAGGTCCTGAGTTCAATTCCCAGCAACCACATGGTGGCTCGCAATCATCTATAAGGGTATCTGAGGTCCTCTTCTGACCTATGGACAAAATCAAGTAAATAACAAATTATAGTTGTACATTTAGATAATGTACTATGGAATAAACAAAAAAAAAAGGATTCTGATGTTTAGACCTAATTTGTAAAGGATGCCAAGTGAGAGCCTTATTGAGTAAGGGTGTTATAACCTGGCAAGTAAAAGAATTGAAGGATACATCCTAATGTTGAAACAGCCAGTGCAAAAAAAAAAAAAAGCTGTATTTTAGCCAAAGAATATGACCAGAAACCATGGTAAGAAGAGTAGATTCTAAACTGGAAAAGCATTCCAAGGTTATAAGCAGGGGACCAAATGACTGGATTTAAGCTTCTATTATTAATAGAATGGTGAACTAAGGAAAATCAACAAAGAAAAAGAACCATTGTGGTCCTGCAGGTCAGAATGATAACAGCTTGACCAAGACTGGAGGTAGAGAAAAGTCTGAGAACCAAATATGTTGATGGCTTTTAACTAAATCAGTTTTGGGGATCAGAAATCTTGCCCACCTCTAAACACCAAGAAGCCCCTTTTAGACCACACCATTCACTTGGTGCCTAACACAATGCTCCTTATTGTTATTGATTTGTTCTGAATATGAAACACCCCACTCCCTTATCGAAAATGCGATAATAAATAGTTCTTTAAATTATGAAGTATAGTATCTATTGTGTTTGCTTTTTTGTAAGTGTTCATCTCTTGCTTCAGTAATAAAATGGTAGGGAGATATTATAAGATCAAATACAGTTGTAGAATATTTTAAATTATATGAGACGTGGAAGTAAGATAGAAAGGAACCCTGATAATCACTTCCAAGTAAATTAAATATACAATATTGTGACTGTTCTGTTTAGGTCAAGTAATGAATAAGAGGTCAAAGATTGGGTTAAGCTTCGGAGGTCATTTAAAAGACATGTTGCACAAACATGGCCAGTTTTCTCTGGTGTTATCAAGCACTGAATAAATTGGTGGAATATACTCTGTTCTAATTTATCTCTACAAAGGTCTGATTCAGGATTTGCAAGTCACTGCTTCACTTAGTTAATAAAATGATACCTTGCTTCATTAATATCAAGTTAGAAAATATGCATTTGGTTCTACACACATAAAAGGTCAGTGCTTAGAAAAATTATGAGGTTGACTAACTATGTTGCCTACCCCCTCTATAACCTTTCCTTTTATTGACTTCTCTGTTACTTGTTTACCTAGTCCTTCTCAAAGTACAGCATCTCTATGCCTGCCCCACCCCCTGTTAGGAATAAAACCACATCTCTGCCTACCCATCCTTCACACATTCACAAATCTTCATGTCCTGCATTTTATTCCTGTTGATTAATAGTCTTTCTCTGCTAATAACAACACCTCAGCTCACCAATTTATTCATGCCAATTTATATGGTTACTAATGACTTTGTGTATCCAGGAGAAAAGAAATTTCTATTCAGGCAAGGAGCTTCTATAGAAATAGAACCTTAATCCAAAACTGGTTTTCTTTTTATTATTATTGCATTTAATTGGCACACACTAGTTATACATATTCATGAGCTACAATGTGATATTTTGATACATGTATACATTGCGTAGTGATCAAAATCAGGGTAATTAGCATATGGGTCACATCATCTATTTATCATTTCTTTATAGCAAACACACTCACAAAATTCCCTTGTGGTTATTTTTGAAGCATGCAGAATAGAATAAATGCTGTTAACTATACTAATGTTTCTGGGCAACAGAATTCTAAATCCAATTTCTTCTTTCTAATTATAACTGTGTACCCACTGACCAACTTCTATCTGTGCTTTTCCCCCCTCAGTCTCTGGTAACCACCCTTCTATTCTCTACTTTGACAAGTTAACTTTAATCTCAAGCTCTCAGCTACCAGGAAACCAGTTTGGGAGGTAGTTTAAATACACAGATTCCTCTGCACAGAAGATTCTAAAACCATTCCAAGAAAAGTACCACCTCTTTCAATTATTATACACATTGGGGGGGAATGAAAGTATTCTAAATATTAACACAGTCTCCTCTGAAATAGTGACATACCTGACAACTGAAGACAGGCTCTCTTGAGTACATGAATAAGAAGAACCAATGGAAGTAAAAGATTCTAGTCCAGCTATGACCGTGGGCTTAGATAAGGAGATAATAGTCTGGGTGCTCTTTGAGACAACTAGTGCGAACCTTTTTCCCAGCATTCAATAAACTCCTGCTATCTCCCATTCTGAATATAATACTCACTAACCAGTTCCCAAGTAACTCCCTGAAAGTCAATAGCCCTTTAAGAGATATTGTTATCTCCTTTTAAAGGTTGTGGTAGAAACCAAGAAAGCTATAGGAATCATTCTGTTGGTCAACATGGAACTGTTGAACCTTCTCTAGCATTAGGCTGCTCTAGCTCATTTACATTATTTAAAAGAAGCACAGTTGGTCTCTGACTTTGACAAATTAACAATTCTACTGTGGAAAAAAAACAACTGTTGCCATCACTACTGGTGATATTTGCATTCATTCCAACAAAGACCTTGGGTGGGGGTGGAGGGAATAAAGGTTCTCAGACAGCTAAGATGTTGGAAATTTTTAGCAGATCCTCAAGGTCTTTAGGAGTAAGGAGATTCCCCCCAAGACAAGGAGAGAGAGAGAGAGAGAGAGAGAGAGAGAGAGAGAGAGAGAGAGAGAGAGAGAGAGAAGCCTTCCCTAGGAGGATTATGAATGCCTCCAGTTTGGTTGGGTTTAATTCTCCAGAGATGAGCAGCAGCTTCATGTTCTGACACCTTTCTGCTGACATCCACAGTTTACATGTCTTACCATCATAGTGCTCTTCTACCAAATGAGGCACAAAGACTTTCCTTTTCACTGTTTTTATTCTTTCTCTTTCATACATTTTGTTGCATTTCTTTTCTTCTTCATCTTTCTTCCTCTTCACAAACATAGGCAAACACAGATATACACGGAGTCAGACTGACAAAGAGACAAAAAAATCAGTAATTCTCATGTTATTGTCAATATATATGCATATACATACACACAAACACACACACAGATATATATCTTATACAACACAAGAGAATGCATGATTTGTAAGCTTCTACCACTTAGGTCTGTTCCCAGATCTCCAAAACTTTCTGTTTAGGAAAGGCCACAAGGTCACATTAAGTTGTCCAGGATGGTTTTCAATTCTCTCTGTAGCAGCTCAGATAGACCCTGAACTTGCAATCCTGCTCCATCCTCTTCAATATCTGGGCTTACAGGCCTGTGCATTTATGCTGGGGTGTGTCATATTTTAAAAATAAGAGCAGCTGTTATTTCTTAACATATATACCGGGTCTTGATTTTTATACAGTATCATATTTCATCATGGTAACATTTATATACATCTACAACTGATGGAACCAAGGCAAAAAATTTCAAACGGTGGCTCTTAAACTTATACAACACCAAAGTAAAAACAAAAAGAGAAAGTCACATATCACTCTAGGTCTTCCACATTCCACAGACTATATGCTAGGCTCTGGCTAGCATACTGCTTCCCACTGTCTAAACATTTAAAGGCAGCAGGTACTCTTTCCTTCATTCTTCTTGTAACAGTTCTTTAAAAAACACTGTACTTAAGCCTTTCATACTGCAACTGAGTCTGTGTAGATGCAGTATAGTTCTCAATTTATTTCTTAGACCATAGTGATCACAAATAAATACAATATCTTTTGGCACAAGAATACCAGGGATCAGCATAAACAGATGGCCAAAGACCCAAGTTAAAGGGCAGATGAGTCAAAACTGTGGAAGCAGAGAAAGGGCAATGTTCTCAATGCAGGCAGAATGCAGGCTTGGAATGAACAGCTGTAGGGAAGCTTGCATCGAAGGCAAGAAGAACTCACATATCCCTCTCTGTGGCTAAGATAGTTTCTAAAGCTCAGAAAAAAACAGGGATCTAAAAGTTTCTACAGCTAAAGAGCTATATGCCTGGCTGTGTCAAAAAGCAAGGAAGGACGAATGGTGGGTTACTACCAAAGATTATATTTCTAGCCAAGTACTCTGAGTAGCAGGTGCCGTCATCAAAACAAATCTTGCTTTGTTTTGTTTTGCTTTGTCTTTTTCACACCTGCTTCAATATCTAATGAAAGGATCTACGAAGGTGACAGATGGCTCCAATTCTAGGCTTGTCCATTTGCCTACTGGGAAAAGTGAAGTCAAAAGAGTTTTTTAATTGAAATTCAAGTTACTTTTTAATATTTGAATAAATTAGGAAGGCCGGGCCAGTACATTATCCTGTGAGAGACAGATACTAAATTCCTATGTTTGAGCAGCAGTAATCAGAGTTGACAGGACCTAAGACAGTTGGTAGTTTCTCCAGTCTGCTTAATCTATTGTGATGAGTCTCCAACTATGAGAGCATCTTGAGAGCCCGTACGATGATACTAGTGAATGAATATTTGGACTGGATTGTGAATAAAAGACTGTGCATATGTCTATAATGAGGGTTTCATTGAAAATGAAAATACTGAAGCTGTCATATTTTTAATACTTCGATTTGCACATCCTTGACTGCTTTGGGGCATAAAAAGAGAAAGTGCAGAGCAATTTGTTGTCAGCTCTTGAAATAAATTATCATTTAAACACTTCCTCTCCACAGAGGTTATTAGCTTAGTAGCTCCTTCATTCCTGGGGTTGGACTATCAGTAGGGGAAGAATAAAAAAATCATAAGACATTAAAGTATCCTTTCAAAAGCTGAATATTAGTTACTGTGGAAATTGTTCTCTTAGTAGCTTAACATATTTTTGCTGTAGCTCTCCAATGCTGCAGATTAGACTGCAGCAACTATTAATAAATACTGTCATATTTTACAGCTGTCATGCAAAGCTGAAAAAAGGCTTTGCTGTGATTAGATCCTGTTTACTGTAATATTTCCAGCTCAGACTCAGAAAGGCAGTTTTCCTATAAAGGTATTTCCATAAGTAGAATATTCCATCAAACGACATGACTAATTTTAATATAGTGTTAACTCCTTGATCGTGGTGAATTCGAGGTTGAATTGATTCTACAGCCAGAGGCACATTTGTCTCCAAAGACACATTAAACCAAAACCTCAAATTTTCTCTCTTGGGTTGTCCTTCATGTGTGGAGATGGTAATCCTATCACAAGATGCACTTTGAGTAGCCCCTTTCCTCTTAGAAAGAGAAGTCTATACTGCCCTCCATGCTTTCTTTTCCTGTGTCATTCTTTCAACACACTGGATCATTTGCAACACAGATATTCAGGGTTTAGGGTAGGAGTTCCTTTGGTAGGCTAGCTAGAATTGTGTTTCCTGTCCCACAACATTACTATTGCAGCAATAGAAATAAGTCTTTTTGTCCCACCGCCACCATTATGCTTTAGTATGAGCATTTGCATCTTTGGGGGAAGAAGGTGACAGTTGGCAGAGTTGCTCTTTTGCTCTGACCTTCCATTGCTTTTATTGGGTTCCTTGAGGAATTAACCCTCAATGAGCTGAACATCAAGTTCTTAATAAATGAATGTTTTTCACAATATTAGGGGCTAGCTGCAATTTGCTACTATTTCTGGATTGGCACCTGATTGATTGTTGGAAAAGAAACAGATTGTGTAGTAATCCTGCAACTAGGACTTTGATGTTTGTCTCTTGGAGCCCTATAGACATTTCAAGTGAGGGTAAAGTATGTGAATTATAGAATTCAGTGTATATAAAGTCTTTAGTATCAAGATGAACAGAATAACATGTCCAATTAATTTTAGTTTTGTATTTTATTATAGTTTCAAGACTTTACCCCTCACTGGAGGGAGAAATAAATTTTGGTTCCTCAGGGGACATCTGACAATATATAGACATATTTTAATAGTATAAGGAAAAGCCGAGGAATACTGTTAAACCTTCTGTAATCTACAAAGACAGCATCCTCTTCTCCAGCATGGAAGTATCTGCTACAAAATGTTGATTGTAGGAAGACAATATTGAGTCAATGAACTAGTTGCTGGAACTCCTCAAAAGATGGGTTATGAACCAATATAGCATTAATTGAAAACTCCATTGTGTCTACATTGGAGTTAACAACAGTGTTCAATATCCACTAGTCTTTATGAATAGTTTACATCATGGCCAAAGAGATGGGTTAAGAGTAATACACACAAAGCAAGAGCTATATTGTGTGGAATGAATTTCAAGCCCCAAGGGGAACCAAATAAGAGAGTTCCTGATGGAAATGCTAGAGCCAACAGGGAGGGCTTCATGGAAGAAGCTATGTTTCTGAGCCCTCATTGGAACTACTTCACCTAGCAATGACTCACCTTCATTGTAAAGGTCAACCTGGCCTCTAGAACCAAAACAACATGCCATTCCCATCAGTGCTCTCCAATATAAGAGAACGGGACAAGATGCACAATAAATTTAAGAAGCACTGTGCCTTTTACAAACTGGAAAACAATTACAGGGCTGTTGAAAATAGGCAGTAAACAAAGAAAGGGAAAGCGATACTGGCAAAATTCCATTTTCTCAGCTAATGCTCTAGCAAAAGTGCAATTTACAGCAAAATCAACAGAGCTCTCTTCCCTTGTCCATCAGTCAAGCACATTGTTTGGTAGCACCATGGCTGCACAGGATGCCTCAACTGAAAAAAATTATGAAAGCGAGACAGAATATGAAATGCCAAGGAATGGGGGTTATGCTAACATGGGGCACAGCTCGTCCATTCTGCAAATTCTCTGAGGAGCACCTTCATTCACGGAAGAAGAAGGGACTCCAATAATGACTACTTCACCATTTTCAGGGATTCTTTCCAATCAATAAGTTGCCAGTGTCGGCTGCTGTCCTGCTTTGTCGACTCCACAAACCATCTGATGAATTCTCTGGTGCTAACTGCCTCAGCGGGCTCTCTCAGCAGTAGAAGAGAGGCTAATTAAGATCATGTCAGGCAAGAAAGCTGACAGGTTATGTTCCTGGGCCACATTGAACTTTTTGAAGGTGTTTCAACTTCACTACAGGCAGGCAGCACTTGGCTAGGCCCTGATAGTAGGCCTATCAAATTTCATAGTAGGCCTCCAGTTCATTTCCACAGGTCCTTGCATCAACAGGTCTCCGTTTTGTTAAGGATTTACAGCCTTTTCCTTGGAGTAATTAAGCACCAGTGTGTTTGATTTCAATTGCATTACTCTGGCTCTCTTTCATTTGGATTTTTAATATGCTTGTAAACAAAGACAACAATTAATAGTCAGGTCATTTTATCTACTAAATCATGTGTTTGTCTGCTGAGTGTCTTACCCATATACAGCATATAGAGGTGAGCTCAGGACAAATAAAGGTAGCTCCACTTCTCACAGAAGGTGGAAAATGGGAGAAGCATATGGATCTCATTATACCAAGTGGTAGGTTAGACTCAAAATATAAATAGCTTTCCCTCCCCCAAATAAAGTTTTACATTATTTCACGGGTAACAGACCTACAGTGAGTTATTAAGAACAAGAGAAATATTTGGAGGGATTTTTTAACTAAGGATGTCACAAATTACATAGTAGATCGTTTTCAAGCACAATTTACCTTCTCGTAGGCATGCAGTCACACGGAATGCTGCCACCGTAACTCCGAAGATGTAAAGTTAGGAGTATAGCATTCATCTAGGCTGTATAAAGGAAAGGCAAGGCTCCAAAATAGATGCATGTTATCCAGGAACACTCTACCTCCTCTCACATAATCAGGGTTTCTAACCACTGTCAAAGATAAACACAGCTGGACATGCAGCACTTTAGCAGATTCCAGTCAGTAACATGGTATTGCAATAAGGGAAGAATTCAGCATAAACTGAAGTCATTTTCAGTTTTTCCAAAAGTTCCTAGGCACTGGAGAGAAAAAAGTGAGTAAACAAGAGGATCTGAGGAGGTGAAAGTTACAAATGACTAGAAAGCCTCGTCCACAGGACTTGCTACTCCACCAGCCTTCAGCATCTTAAAACCTGGCCCCACTGTCTATGTGTGTCCTGTATATGAAAGAAATAAATCTTAGTAGAAATTAGACAATCATTTTGATAATAAAAGGTAAAGAAGCTTTCTTGCTTGAATACATCATTTCTCAAAGATCCAAACACCTCGCTAGGCAGAAGAGTTAAAATTCCATCTGAATTTTACAGAGGTTGTGTGCGACCCATTCCCATTTCTGGATATCTACATGTAATATCCCCTTAGCTATTTACCTTGAGGCCCTAGACTTCTTCCCCAGAAAACCCTTCTGCTCCATGTACATTTTCCAGAAATGTTATATTTGAATTTTTTTATTTTAGGTGTTTATTAATTTCTGGCTACATGTAAACATGTGTACTATGTGCCTAGTGTCCAAGGATGTCAGATCCCTCTAAACTAGAGCTATGGATGATCATGGGCCACCATGTGGGTATTGATACTCACCTCGTGTCCTCTGAAAGAATGAATGCTCTTAATTGCTGAGTCATTTTCACAGCCGTGAAACATCACCATTGAATGGTCCACTAGCATCACTCACATTCCACCACCGTCGACTCTCCTACACTAATACTGTGTAATTGTCAAAGTTTCAACTACATGAAAGACACCATTCATGGCTTTTAGTCTCTCTTGCATGTGGCATTTTCTTTTTGTCATTTATATTCCTCACTCAATTTCCCTCCAAAACACACACACACACACACACACACACACACACACACACATATGCACATATGAACATATACATAGCCACATAAAAAAAATCTAAAAATTATCCTTCGAAGTCCTGCTCAAATAGTAGTCCCTGCCCTACTGACCTCTGCCATCCTAGTTTTTTTGCCTGTACCACTAGCACAGCATTAAACATAAAAAGGCATTGTCATTAATAACATTACTATTATCTTTAATCTACTATTATCTATTACTATTATTTGTTTACATACTTATCTTCTGGATAATACCACCAGCTAATTGAGGATGGGGTTGCTGTCTTGCTCATCTCTGCAAGCACTATGGAAGTGCTGAGTAAAACATAGTGATAGTTACTATTAAGCAAATGAATGAGGGAGTGAAATAACCTTAGCTAAAAACAAGATGCAGAATTACATAGACTTTGAAGACATGATGAAGGACATGGACATGTGCTTACCTTGCTGTTTGAATAGAACATGTTCTCAGATCATACATTAGATTCCTTCACCAACTGAGAAGCAATGGTAATGGACAGATTTTCAAAACTCTTTAGGTTCCTGAACTTCAGCCAATACAAAGCCACTAATTTTTGAGTGCTCTTGAGGGCTAGAATGTAGCTGTTGCACTATTCCATGCAAACTACATGAATTCTCCGAAGATGAGAGTAAAATGACATTAATCTCCACAGATCCAACTATCAAACTAAAGAAAATTACTTTAAAATGCTCGTGTAGAGAATGCTACACACACACACACACACACACACACACACACACACACACACAATGATGGAAGAGCCAATATGGTTTATTCTTGATTATCCATCCAAAAGGCAATCCAGAATATGATAATCTAAGGGGCACTTCTGTCAACATAAAAGAGTATCTTGTAAAAACAGATATTCTCTCTGGGTTTCAGCAGAGTTTGACTTTCCTGTGTATGGAAAGTAAAGAAGATATTCCTATGAAAGGGATTTTTTAGGATGTCTCTTTGATTATAAATTACCCATGTATACAAAATACCATCTTGATTGAATAACAGGACTCTATGGGATAAAAAAGCATGTTCTATGAAGCCGGACTTAGGAGAGACAGAAACAAGAGTGAGGTAGTGTCAAAACATGAAAAGAAAGGAAAACAAAAACAAATGCTGGACAGTACTTTTCCGGAAAGCATATGAACTAAGGAATACACATAAGTAACAAAGATAATGAGCAATAAACACGTGGAAGCTTGGTAAGTTTTGCAAGAGATTTGATATAAGATCTTCTACTACCTAAGAATTTCAAATTACAGCAACTTTACAATTTCCAGGTTCCCACAAGCAAAAGGCCGACATATTCCACAGATGCAGTTTATGCCACTGAAATGCTGAGCCAATGTCGCGCGCCCCAAGGATTATTCAGGTTGCTTTCTCTCTGGGAAAGCTCTCAGCAGGAGCATGTTCCTCCTGAAAATCTGAAAAACTATTACTTGTTTCCACTGGACACAGAACATGAAAGGGGACAGTGCTATTTACTAAGGCTATCTATTCTTTCATTTTTTCATGCCTTTCTATAGCACAAAGGTGTCATGATTTATCGACAAACTGGAAATTTTCAAGAGAAGGAACTACAGCTTTATTAAGTGACATTTTATCCACCTAGCACAAAATGAAATGGTAACATTAAAATTTTTATTAGACCCATTAAGCTGGAAAGTCTTTGAAAGTTCTTAAGTCTGAAGTTTGGGATTCTAAAAAATGAATCAGACCCATATTTTGTCATGTTCATGAGTCTCTTAATCTGTAATTCTACTTTAAAAGTATTATTCTTTTAAAAAATCTAAAAGCTAGTCCCAGATCTATCACATTGAGCCTTTTGATCCTGTTTCACCTATTTTACCTGGATAATGATAGTTATATATATGCAATATATAGTATATATATATATATAAAACCTTGTTTTATAGAAATAAAGGAGAATGGCATGCTGTAAGCTAAAATTAAATGCTGAATATAAACAGGCCATTCCCTAAGCTAAAATAATAGCTCTGTAGATGAGTAGTTAGGGTGTGAGAAGGGCTCCTCCTTTTGTATTCCCAGAATCACAATCCGGTTTGTAAGATTCTAGCCCATCAAATTGACCCACCTTTCCGTGTTCTTCACGCATTCACCTACAGTGGCAATCTAAGTAGTTCTACCCATTTTTTCTGTTGGTTACCAAGTCAACCAGATATTGCATCAAATAGGAAAAATATCTACAGATGATTAGCAAATAACTAATTCCTACAGTAACCATCTCAGGCCACATCATGGCTGCTAAAGGAAAGCCACAGACACTAGGCTATGCATTGCATGTGTGCTTACTCACCTTAAAAATGGATGCCATAATTGTCAGTAACTCATAGGATTGCTACACTGGTTACACATATTAAAGGTACCTAGGTCACAACTTGACACAAAGCATCTGTGGCTGTTAGCCATATTTATGAAGCCTTTATCAGGTCCACAGGCAGTGATGCTTCCCTGGTCTTGGACCACAATGCCATGATGCCCATCCTTTCAATGTGCTTATTTTAGTTCTACTCTATGAGAATCAGAACCTATTCTCATGAACAGAGGCTGTAAACACACAGAAAATGGCAGAAATGGCTAATGGACAATGGGCTCAGACATGACATTTCTGTCACTGCAGGGGCCCAAAGGAAGGAATCCCTGTTTGGGGAATTGCTAGACTGGTTATCAGGAAGTGGGGCTTGTTTTCTTCCTGGTGTTCTGACTTCAATAGCCAACCTTCCATCTGTTCTTCATATGACTAATTGTAAATATACTGATTAAAAAATAATGTGGTTAGAAAAGCTTGGACCAAAGCATTTTTGTGGGTTTACTGAGCACATATTTTAGAGAACAATACAGTAGAAATGGCATTCTCTTCATTTTTATCAAATAGAATTGCCCCAAAGGTAAATTAACCTGAGCACATAACTTTTTTTGGATATTCTTTGTATTTAAATTTCAAATGTTATCCCTTTCCCCCCCACACACCCATCACCCCTCCCCTCCCATTGCCTTCATGAAGGTGCCCCCTCTCCCAGCCACCCTCTCCCACCTCAGCACACTGGAATTCCCCTACACTTGAGAAACACACCTCTATTGGACCAAAGGCTTCTTCTCCCATTGATGTCAGACAACGTTATCCTCTGTTACATATGCAACTGGAGTCATGGGTCTCTCCATGTGTGATCAATGAATGTTTGTTTTAGTCCCTGGGAGTTCTGGAGGGTTTGGTTGGTTGATAATGTTGTTCTTTCCATGGGGCTACAAACCTTTTCAACTCCTTCAGTCATCTCTCTAGCTCTTTCATTGGGGTCCCCATGTTCAGTCCAATGGTTAGCTGCAAGCATCCTCAACTGTATCTGTATGACTCTGGCAGAGCCTTCAAGGAGGTATCCATATCTGACTCCTGCCAGTAAGCATTTCTTGACATCAGCAGTAGTGTTTGGGTTTGGTGGCTGCATATGGAGTGGATCACCAAGCAGATAACTTCACTACAGAGTACAAAATTCACTGACACCATCCAAAATACCCACATACACTCCTTCCTAACTAAGCTGACAAGAGCTCAGTGTGCGTCTTTTCTGACATATTTTTAAATTTTATTTATTCACTTTATATCATTCTCACAGGCGCTGTCCCTCTTATCCTCCCAGTCCCACCCTTATAAGTCCCTCCTCTCATAACTCCTCCCCTTTTTCTCAGAGAAAGGGAAGCCCTCCCCCATACTAACCCACCCTAGGATATCCAGTTGCTGCACACTAGGTGCATCCTCTCCTACTGAGGCCCAACCAGGCAGTCCAGTTAGGGGAACAGGATCCAATGGCAGGCAACAGAGTCAGAGACAGCCTCCACTCCAGTTGTTAGGGGACCCACATGAAGACTAAGTTGCATACCTGCTACAAATGTGTATTCAGGTAGCCCCTGAATGCTCTTTGTTTGGTGGTTCAGTCTCTGTGAGCCCCCATGGGCTCAGGTCAGTTGACTTTGTAGGTCTTCTTGTGGTGTTCTTGACCCCACTAGCTTGTTCAGCTCTGTCCTCAAATCTTTCATAAAATCCACCACCTGATGTTTGGCAGTGGGTTTCTGCTTCTGTTTCCATCAACAGATGGAGGAAACCTCTCAGAAGATAGTTATGTTAGGCTCCTGTTTGAAAACATAACAAAGCATCATTAATAGTTTCAGGGATTGGCTCTCTTACATGGGCTGGGTCTCAAATTGAGATACTCATTGGTTGGCCGTTCCTTCAATCTCTGCTCTATCTTTATCCATGTGCATCTTGTAGATTAGTCAAATTTGGGGGTTGAGGGTTTCTGACAAAGTTTTAAATCCTCCCAGGCCGTAGTAAATATTAAACCTTAAAAATCAGAAACAAATTGAAATCTTGGATTTGCTTGGCTTAAGCTGCTGCATATTAGAAATTAGGAAGATAGTCAGGTGTGGTGGTACAAACCTTTAATCCCAGCACTCAGCACCTGAGGCAAGCATATTTCTGAGTTTGAGCCCAGTCTAGTTTACAAAGAGAGTTCCTAGACAGCCAGGGTTGTTACACAGAAAAATTCTGTATCAAAAAAAATATATCAATTAAAAGGAAATAAGGAGGAACTAAATTAGAACATAGTTTATGTTCCTTTCCAGATTCGCCCCGTGACAGACCAAACCCTGAGGTCATTGCCAAACAGCTAGATGGGCTCAATCATCTGGCTGTATTAACCTGAGGGGGGAATATAATTAGAAAGTAAAGAACAGATATTAGAGAACATGTAGGAGATCGTTTCGTAGGAAATAAAAATGGATTATTTTGTGGTCTTTAAAGTGAAAAGATACAAAGATGTTTTATTGACTACCTTCATTAATAGCCCTCAAAGACCTGAAGCCAGTGACTTCCAGACTATAGCTTCTTTCAGTTGTTTTTATTTTATTCTGTTTGTCTGAGCCTGGGTTCTTGCTCTGCAGACTAGGGTCATTTTCTAGTCACAATCCTACTGCCTAAGCATCCTGAGTAATAGGATTACATGTGAGCACCATTATGCCTGGACTATGCCTATCAAGCAAATTTTCAGAAATCTGTAGTCTGGTAGCCATCTTTTCTTAATTCAGAGACAAGACAATGGGTCTGAAAATAGCCTCTTTTTGTTTCTCTAAGGCAAATCTTATGATTCAGTTTTCATGGTGGCATTGATCAGCTCTATGGAGTTGAGCAACAAAGTTCTGTGTATCTGTAAAATTGCAATGTTTATTAGCATCTATTTCATTGAGCTTTTATAAAAAAATAAATAAAATACTATGAACATGATTAGCAGAGTATCTGATAAAAGGAAATATGCTCAATAAGTGGTAGCTATTATTGCTTATGATAATGTTTAAACTTCTTTAAAGGCACCAATATTAAATTAATATTATTATATTCCACAATCATATTCATAAATAAAAAGAAGGAAGACACAAAATTGGGACTGTCACTGAACATTCTAGCTGCTTTTATTACTGTATCTGCATGTGCTACTTCCTCTCAGTTTAACAAATGTAGAAATGGGAAAGATGTAAAATAGGAAGCAAAGGCGACATTTTGGACCCTATAATTCCCCATTGACTCTAATAAACTATTTGGAGCTTTGGTGATCTTATTTCTATTTCTAGCATCTATATATTTTGCTCTCTGGGTGTTCAAACACAAAATTAGCAAACTATTCCCATATATTACTTACTCTCCTGACCTGACCCAATATGTAACTTTGATATCAAAATTTGTTTGATTGGAATCTATTGAAATGAAAAAACATTCAGTTATTCTAATTAATATTGTTCAAAATAAAACCTAGCATTCTGTACTTCCAGGAACTTTCCCCGTGTACTGTTGGTTTGGAGATGAAATAAATCTATATCCCTAAACAGAATGGTTTTCCCAAGTTTATACAGCTAATAAAATAAAAGCAGGCAGGATTAGAGCTTATGTTTCAAAACAACCTACTCTGAAATCTTTCTTCTCCACCAGAAGACTGCATAACTTTAAGGCAAGGGGTTATTTTCTTAAGGAACATGAAAGATTCCAACTTTAGGGGAAAGTCTGAGTGCTAATGAAGAACCAGTTCCTCGAACTAATATCTACCCTTAAAGTAGCACTCGTTATGTGCCAGGCTCTGCAATCAACCTACAAAATGTATCACCTCCTTCTAGCTTCCGAGTAGCTTTAGCAGAGTGACTGCCATGGTCTTTCTTTTACAGATGAGAAAGTAGAGGCACGGAAAGGTTAAGCGGTTTGCTCTCCCATCATTCTACCAGGAAGTGCTGAAGCTAGCAGTGTATATCCTGCTTCCTCTTCTGTTTAAAATGTTCTTGCTAGCACTCCACACTGACAGCCACCTTCAGTGCTCCTATTCACCAGAAAGAGGTGTTATTTTTCTAAAGCTGCTTTGAGGCAGAGAGATAAGTGGTACTGTACTCTCTCAGTTCCTCATACTGATAAAAGAGAGTGGGACACAAAGAAAGCGCATCTTGCCTAATATGAAAGCCAGAAATTTGCAACTCTGGATGAGACATGGATTCTGGTAAAGAGGACTTGTGTAGGGGGACATTCTCTCTCCTCACACCCTGGTTGCCAGCCACAGCTGGGGACATTCTCTCTCCTCACACCCTGGTTGCCAGTCACAGCTGGTTCTTAACCAAATTGAAATGTGAAATCACAGTTGTCAATTTTTAGCTTTTTCTCCTCCTAAGATTCTAGCCACATTTCCACATACCCACATCTATCACCCAAACTGCCCTGTTTCCTTTTATCAAGAACTCTACCAGACAGCTAGCCACATCTATGTGCTTATGGCTAAGGAAGACACTGGTTCCCATCTCAGCATCATTGCCTTTCTTAAGGCTGCTCATCCAGAGAACCCAATTTTGCTTCCTATGACTGGCATGATGGCTACTAACCCTCTGTAACTCTTGTTCCAGAGGATGTGACACCTTCCTCTAGCCCCCACGGTTACTGTACATGTGTAGTACTCTGATATAAATGCAGTCGAAATACACACACACACACACACACACACACACACACTCGTATATATGTGCACATACATATATATATATACATATATATATACATATATAACATTTTTTGAAAAGAAGTGGCTTCTAGGCCGTTACCTTTAAGCATCTAAAGAAGGAGAAGCAGGGCCAGTTAGGAGAAGACCAGCCAGGGAAGTGTTGCCATAGCTAACTCACTAATTATTGAAGTTGACCATTTTCACTTTCTTGCCTCCATGTATCTTCTCCTGAGGATACAAATCGGTGCAAATCACCCTAAAGACAGAAAAGGTGAAGCTCTAAGTGAACACTTAGGCTGGGAAGGGGAAAAATCAGTCCATTATTTTGAGATCTCTTGAGATGCTGTAAATACACAGGCAACTCAGAACAAAGATCCCTTTTTTCCCCCTTACATTATTTATGGGCCATCTAAAAATTACATTCCCGGTTCTCTTTCCAGCACTGAGAGAGAAACATGCATATTCATGATCTGATAAATATTTAAGTGGGATTTATTTAAATGAGAGAGACCATTTACAAACATTCCCTGGCTCTCAGATCTTATCCTGGGCACACAGAGGGAGGATAAATCCCACTGGTGGATTCAAAACCTCCGCTGGCCACCTGTCCCCTCAAACTTGGAGCTTTTCCTTAAGAACTGGTGAATGCCACCCGCAATATTTTAAGGGAGCCTTCTCCACCCTCCCCCCCAGCCCTGTTGTGAGTACTGCTTCCATGTCTTAGCGTCCATCATTAGCAAAATTCTGTGGTTGGAAGTCTATATTGGGGCAGCAAGTCCAGTCATAGATTTCTTTCCCTATGCCTTTCCTTATACAACTCTCAGATCCCACAGCAACACCCACCAATTACAGTCACCCTGCCTATAGGTATATCTCTTCACACTCCAGGAGAAGAGTTATAAGGTATGCCTGCTAACTTGGACTAGTTGTCTACCCAACAAGCATTTTGACATTTTGGAAGCATTTCCAAGGAGGACTAGGAAAATGGATGAGCAGGTAAATGTGCTTGCTGTCAAACTTAATGACCTAGGCTCTCTCCCTATCACCCATGGTGGAAGAGAAAATGGGCTCCTGAGTGTTGTCTTCTGCCCTACATACATGTATCATGACATGTGAACACCTGCACTTATACACGAATGTATAATAAGTAACACATGTGCACACAAATAATAAACATTCTAAAGAATTATTTATTTAAATATGTATTAAGTAAATATAATAGCATTTAAATGTTTCTTTAAAAAGTAAAGAAAAATGTGTTTTGTCAGTGTCCTGTTTTCTAAGGATTTTATACATACAGTGCTTTCATGACCTCCTTACCACTGAGTTAGACCAATACCAGGCCCGGTCTCAAGTGGAGGGATTGAGACACCAACCTAAACACAAAACTTTGATCTGCACGGTATTCTAGGACTGGAGTCTAAGAGAATCATCAGAGGGACCAGAAAGACCACATCCAACAGCAGATGGGAGCAGATGCAGAGTCCCACAGCTCAACATTAGGCAGATCTCGGGGAGCCGTGCATATGTGAGGGAGGAAAGATCACAGGAACCAGAGGAGTCAGGGACACCAGAAAAGCAGAGAATCAACTGACTGGGATCCATGGGGTTTCTCAGAGATCAAGGATCCTTAGCAGTCTGACCTAGGTCTTCCACATATATGTTATGGCTAAATAGCTTAGTGTGGTTATGGGATTCCTAAGAGTGAGAGCAGGGGCCGTCTCTAACTTGTCTGCACGCTTGCTGCCCCCTTTCTTCCTACTGGGTGGCCTCATCCAGCCTTAATGTGATAGTATGTGCCTGGTGTTATTGTAGCTCACTGTGCCCTGTTTGGTTGATATCCCTGAGAGGCATGCTCTTGTCAAGGAGGAGGAGAAGGGGAGTGTATTTGGGGGACAGGAGAGGTGGAGAAGAGAGATTGAGAGAGGGGAAGAAGGGGAAA
Organism: Micromys minutus; assembly: GCF_963924665.1. NCBI lineage: Eukaryota > Metazoa > Chordata > Mammalia > Rodentia > Muridae > Micromys > Micromys minutus. The sequence continues at coordinate 94,776,090 of NC_137970.1, forward strand.
CTGCAGTCTGGATGTGTTATATAAGAGAAGAATAAAAAAAATTTAAAAATAAAATAGAAAAGTGAAACAAAAAATGAATCTTTTTCCGAGTCGTCTCAGACTAGAAACTTGAACACATGCCTGACTCTAAGATCTGGGATCTCAGACTACCTCTGCTAGTGATGAGAGATAAAGTAATGGTAACCAAATGGAAAGCCAATGCTGATGGATTGACAGTTTAACTAGAGGGTGGAGAGGCAACACCTCTTAACTGCTGTTGTAAAAGAACTCTCCATCCTAGTACCCATTCTTAGGTACCACCTAGACATTGTCATAGCACAGATTCTTCTCTCCCAAAAGAAACTCATCTATCTTGTGTCTCGTTTTCACAGTTTATAAAATAATCATTGAACTGACCTACTAAATTAGACTGGGGTAGGGAACTAACTGCATGCTCGTTAAAGTCTCAAGGTGTAACACTCTCCAGGTTATATACTTGTTTTCAGAGACGTTTCTAATTAATTCAGGGACACTGTACATAGCTAGGACTGGAAGTGGTGAGCCAGGCCAGTGAGAGAAAAAAGCTCTGAGTTTCTCGAGTTAACTAGTTTTTACTACCTAAGTGGCTATCTAAAATACCTAATTTAGACTTGCCAGATTAAAATGTACATAATCCAACAAAATTTTATTTTCTGATAAACAAAAAGACCTATCCTTATATTGTGAGTACAACCTAAAAAGAAAGGCCATACATACCTAAACTAAAATATTATTTGAAGTTCAAATTTACTTACTTTTGTCTCTTTGTTACTATACCTGGCAACCCAAATTTAATTTAAAGTTCTATTCTAAGGAGAATCACCACCCAGAAGTGACTTTGGGTATCTGTTTGCTTGGGACACTTACCAGTGACTAATTCCAAAGCACAGGGCTGAAGGGCTGGGGGTTGTGAAGAAGGAAGAGAGATAGGACAGAGAAAATGATCATATTATAAGAAGGGTCCTTATCACTTCTATATGACACACATACACACAAAAGTAATGTCACCAAATCATTTTACATGGCAGAACTGGATTTATCTGTTTCTCAGCACCAACCTTCAAGTTGGTGTGCTGTTTTCCTCTACCATTTCCTGCCTGCTGATGCATGAAAACACATGCAGAGTGGTAGTGCCAGGCTCTGTGTTCTCTGGGAGTGAACTGGGCCTCAGAAGGCACATCATAAGCAAACAGCAAGGCGGGCTGCGCGATGCAGCCAAAGCACTGCCCAGACATCAGAGCAGCCAAGATGTAATTAAGTGCCAAGCACAGACCCCAAGAGCGACAGTGAGAAGTGTTCCATGACCAAAATACACACACACACACACACACACACACACACACACACAGAGAGAGAGAGAGAGAGAGAGAGAGAGAGAGAGAGAGAGAGAGAGAGAGACAGACAGACAGACAGACAGACAGACAGACAGATATTGGAAAATGGAGTACAGAGTGCTTATAAGGCTAATTAACAATTTGTACAATGTCAAAATTTAACATGTTGCCAATATCAGGCAACTTTGTAGATTCGCAGTACAGAAGCCAAGCTGCACTTAGGGAAGGGAGTATTTTAAATTGTTGTAAGTTAGGTTAGTGCAGTGGCTGAGGCACCTACCAAGACGAAGAAATTGAGAAAATGACAAAATTAGAACAGCAAAAGGGGGCTGATTCTCATGCAAGACAATTACAGAGGCTCAGGAGTATGAACTCCAGAAATGAAGCCATTGAATGGTAATCATAATGGTGATGATCATGACAGAAATAGCAGACCTTACTGAGAGCTTGTTATGTGCCCAGAACTGCACTCTGTACTTTACACGAATTGACTCACTTAATCCTGACAACAACCCTGTGAGGCTTGTCAGCAACATTTTATGAGGTACAGAAAGATTACATAACTTGCCTAGAGTCACGCATTTATTGAATGATGAATCAGAAAAATCAAATCTAAGCAGTCAGGTGCCAAAGCCCACGTGTTTAACTCCTGGGCTCTACCAGTGCTCTAATCTGTTCTTGTTTGTGTGTTCACTTGTTTCTTTTATTCTTTTTTTTTTAATCTCAGACAGGGACTTGCTAAACTAGCCCCTAGCTAGCTCTGTTAGCAGGCTAACCTTGACCTCAAGGCAGTTAGTTCTCTGCTTTCCAGGTGCTAGAATCTGTCTGTTCTTGAATAGACATTCTCAAACTTTGAAAGTAATTATGAAGTTCTTTCAAACACCTAAGCCTTCTTAGCACAAGGATAACCACTTGTCAAATGGGCAAATGTACTTTATGGGCCTAGAAGAGAAGGAGTCTTTGAGGGCTTCTCAGCCTCACCATGCTCTCAGTCTCCTGTCAGTAGAGCAGAACTAAGTTTTAATTTTAAGGTTTGACTTCAGTCCTTGTAGGACAAACTGGAGCATACATATCTGTGACTCTTTGAATTTTTTGAAGGATCCTTAACATCATGTGAGTCTTATGATACCTTAGTCTATAACCTTTGAGCCTCCTCATAAATAGCACCCCATGTCTATGAGGTTGCCCTCATTTTTCCTAGTGGAAAAAATGTTGTTCCTTTTAGACCCCAACTCTGCCTTTCCACCATTCTCTCTAAAACGTATCTGTCTCTTCTGCAACAATATAAGCATGTTGAGGCTGAAGATCATTTCCTCATATTTATATCTGGTGGATAGTTTCACAAGACAAACAAGTATTTATCAAACAAGTGAAGGTATTCCAACTTGTCTTTTTTACATATAACACAAAGTAGTACTCATCCTAAGACACAATAGTTCATGGGCTATAGATGCACACTTGACCTGGTGTTCTATCTACTCTCAGAGGGTGTATTTCTGTAGAATATAAATGAGTCTTTTCCAGTATTCCATATTCTTTTTCTTCTAATACACATGCTTTTACCGCAAGAACCTCCTGGTTCAGTGCAGTCATGGTTTATTTGGAAAACTCTGGTTCCTCTTCCTACAACATATTCCTTTCCCTTGAGATGGCATCTTTTAAAAACTGGACAGCATAAGAACAGATTGTTGCTATTGTTCTAGAAGCTCCTACTGGGCAGTATTTCTGTAGAAATTGGAATTTCAACTCCTATGTCTAGTGTGCCAAGTTCATTGTGACCTGGTAACTAACTAGCTTTTCAGCACAAAGATAGACAACAAGGAGGAAAAAACTGTGAAACTGGAGAAAGGTGTGAGAGTCTGAGGGTGGAGTCCCTGCCATGCTACAGCAAACAAGTGAGTCCAAATTCTATTGTATACAAGGGATTTCCTCCCTGAAACAAAGCCCAGTGCACATTGATACTAGGCTCAAATGTGCCTCTGTAAGAAAGCCTGAGAGAGAGGTATTAACATCAAACCAGTGACTGGGTGCTCTCAAACAGTGACAAGAAAAATTCTGTTAAGTACAGAAAAGACCTGACCTTTGAGATGAACTCACAGAATACACGGTCACATCCCAACTCTGATAATTATCAGTCACAACATTGCTAATTATTAAAAATGTAACATTGACACTGCTGCTTAGAGCTACTGGGCTTGTTTGCCTGTCTGACAACAGAGTCAGCAATACCTACTCTTCTGAGTTTTGTGATACGTATTATAATGAGGCAGGTGAGATAATTGTCTGAGCGCAGGCTTCAACACACACTCTAAGTGATTGCACAGAGAAGATACAGTTCAAACTCTTTGAAACGGGTGATCTCTAAAGTCCCTCCAAGCTTTGAAGTTCAAGCTCTGACCCACACTAAAACGGGTCAGTGGTCACTTTAGAATACTTAGGAAGGTCCTTTTAGCATGCTGCAGGTTTCATAACTAAAGTGTTTCAGTTGTCATGAATAGCTCTGATTTCCACATAAAGCTGGCTTTGAAAGATTACTTCCCACCAAATAATGGATGCTCCCAGAAACCTTAATTCAAGGCCATGTAACCATGGATGATATTTACTTGTTTCAAAATAAGTAAGTCATTTATAAGAACCAGAGGATTTAGGGTTTGGGTATTAGTTCAAATGTTGTTCCTATCCACATAATCATGTTACTTCAGGGAAACAGAATATATAAAAGAGCTCGCAGATGGAAGTGCAGAGATGTGCAAGATGAAGAGGACTGAGAGGGACTGGTAAAGGGAAAGAGAGATGGGAGGAGAGTATTCTGATTCATTTAGATAGCATCTTGTCCAGCCCTGGTAGAATAGCACAATAACCTCTTGTCTTTCTCAGTATTTTAATCCTCCACAGATTTCTGTATGACCCAGGTTTTCTTCTACATCAACAATGCATGGAGACTTGGCATTCCACTCATGGCTCAAGAATTTTTCAAGGCCCTGAAATATATCCTTATATTACTGAAAAGGGGGATAAAATTTTGCTTAGCCTGATGTAATATTACTATTTATGTTTTTCTTTATATTTACTCCATGGAAACACAAAATCCTGTCAGAAGCACACTGCTATGCTATTTAATGGATCAAGGCACTCTATTTCCCACTGGGTCCAAAACTGAAACTTTGCAAGATTGCAGGTGCTTGTAACTTCATCTTTCAACTAAAACCATCACCTAGGAGATTGGGAGTTCTCTTTGCTTCACAAACAAGTGACATAATTCCAAAATATAAAGCTCCCTGAGCAACACAATCATCACCAGCTTGATTCCCAATCAGAGCACACTCCTGATTTCATCTTGAACAAACAGGTCAGGGCTGAGGATGTCTGAACCCAAGCAGGTCTTACAGTTATTTCTTGTTTACACTATGGTTTCTCTTTATTTCTTGTCCGGCTGTTGCCCTTAGACCATACGGAGAATGCTCCACCCTTTTTTGTGCCTTTCAGTGGAGCTGTTGAATCAATTCCATGGCAAAAACAGCCAATTTAAAAGCACACACTTCTTTTTTATTAAAAAGAAGGCAGCAGAGGATTAGTCCCTCAAAATTCTCAGGGAATGAACTGCTCTAATTAAGAGTCTTCTAATAAATGCTTCAGCTGAAATGAAAAGGAGGCTGAAATAATTCATTAAGTTTGGACCACTTTTAACAATTTTTTTTCCTGATGTATCTTGCTCTGTGTTCTACACATAAAATACCACTCTCTCTTACATGGGCCTTGAGTCACCATTTTGAACATGTATTTTCAAGGTCCAGGATTACAAGTGAAAGGAGATATAGCTAAAACTTGAACTAAGCTCAGGACATAGCTTGGAAAATGTATCCAATTTCTGAGGCTTATAATTTGTTACTTCTTTTAATAAGGCAATGGCATGGTGTGTTAGTCCCCTTTCCATTGCTGTCCTAAACCACCTTGATAAGGGCAATTTCAGAAAGAAGGGTTTATTTGGCTTATGGTTACAGAGGGATAAGAGTCCATCACAGCAGGACAGTGCAATATGCATCAAGCTTAGACAACATGCACAGCTGAGAGTTCTCATTTCTAACCACAAGCAGGAAACAGGGTCAAGTGGAATTGCCATGATGTTTGCAACCTCAAAAAGCTACCTCCCTCGACATAATTCCTCCAGCAAGATCACAGCTCCACAACCCATTCAAGCAGCACCACCAACTCAGATACGCAAATACTCAGAACCAAGTATTTACACATCTGAGCTATGAGAAACAATTTCATTCAAACCACCACATGTGGCAAGGAAACTGTACTTTCAATGAAGGTTCTGATTTTATCAAGTGTAATACCTCTCACTTCTTCATGCCTGAATGCTTGGGAGATAAATTTCTGGTTTATAAACTGAGGCAGAAAGATGCCAAGGAACTTGTCCAGTGATGATATTAATCAAGTGTCTGCAACCTCAGTCTCCTGACCTGTTCACCACACTGTGGTACCTAGGTCACATCTTCATTTATTATATTTTTATTGACTTCCTCTCAAGCAGGCCACACTGGCTGGGTTCAGCTATTCTCACCACAGTAGGAATAATATCTGAATATGTACACAGCTTTAGTAGCACTAAGAATAGCTTAGGTGAAAGTCACGGGTTAGATAATAATGGTTGCCATAATAATGTCCTTAAGCACCCCAGTTGAGAGCCATTTATTTTGCATAATATGATCTTTGCATACTAAATGCTTGTTTGCATCTTTCTTTTGAGGACACTTGTCTATGGGATATTTTTTTTCAGAAAGGTTCTAATATCTTCCAAAAATATACTGATAGACTTGTTTTTGTGAAAAAAAATCACACATGTGTTTTATTAGATAGGTCAAATTTCTTGCAGTTACATCTTACATAAGGCAATATACATTTGTACTGAAGGGTAAAAAGCTAATCCTCCAGGGATGATCTGTGGGCCATTTTTTTTTTTTCATGGTTTCACTATGGCCTTCCCCAGATTTTCTCCTTTCAACATTCCTATGAATGCTGCGGGCATCTCCTCAAATCCTTCAGTGATATATTCATGATACTGGATTTTACCCTCTGATACCCAGTTCATCAATTCTGTCAGAGCCTTCTGGCTGACTTCTCCTTGCCACTGAGTAACGATGAACCAAGCTGAGTTTCTGATAGATAACAATCTCTGGGGGTGGGCCTTGGGGACATGGGCCAGTGCAGTTGTATTGAGAGATAGCACCACAGATGGCAATTCTTCCGAATGTCTTCATCTGGAGCATAACAGTGTTTGAAAACTCTCCACCTACATTATCAAAGTAGCAGTCATAACCATCCGGAGAGGCTGTCCTCAGCTCCTTCCAATGACTTCACTGTCTTATAGTTAAAGGCCATGCCAAATCCAAGTTTCTTAAGATAGGCAACCTTTTCATCAGACCTTGCTGTACCAACAACTTTGCAGTCCTTGAGCTTAGCTGTCTGCCCACAGCTCTGGCTGCTGCACTGACTAGAACTGTCTCTCCACCCTTCACACCACCGATGTCAAGCAGGCCAAAATAGGCAGTGAAGGCTGGCACACCAACTGTTTCCAAAGCCAAAGACGGGCCACTCTGCAGGGAGCTTTCTCTGTCCGTTCCCATCAGAAATAGAATGTGATGTCCAACTTAACAAAGCCACTACAACTGTTCCTGTTTGAAAGGTTGAGTTTCTAGTTTCCCTAACTCTGGCCACTTGCTCGCCCATCATCCTATCTCCCTCCTTCAGTCTTTTTTGCTGTAACTCTCATGTAAGGATCAGTATAAAGGAGCAGGGCTTCCAGCGGGACCTCTCCATTATTTAAAGGTGGGAGCTTACTTGTCCTCGACTCAAAGTTACTGTCAGTAGGGAAGCCTTCAAAGTGCTTCTTCAGGTTCCAGCCCTTAGCCTGCATCATCTGATGTACACGATCTCACAGAAACTCCTTCCTAGGATGCCACTTTGAATCCTGATAGACTTCTAAAGAATATTATTTAAAAAGCAGTCAAATGTCTGTTCTGATATTGTGGAGCCTTTAGATAATTAAAAGGTAGCAATCTCCACTGTTTGTTTGTTTGTTTGTTTATTTATGCATTTATTTATTCACTTTACATCGCAATCCTTGTCCCCTTTCTCCTGGTTGTTCCTCACACAATCCCTCCCCTTATCTTCCTACCCTTCTCCTCCAAGAGGGTGGAGGTTCCCCCAGGGTATCCCCCCACCTTGGCAAATCAAGTCTCTTCAAGGCTAGGCATCCTCACCCACTGAGGCCAGACAAGGTAGTCATGGAGACTGAACTATACATCTGCTATATATGTTCTGGTGTCTTGGTCCAGCCCATGTATGCTCTAAGGCTCAGACTTTGAGAGCTCTCAAGGATCTAGCTTAGTTGACTCTGTTGGTCTACTTGTGGGGTTCCTATCCCCTCCAGGGCCCTCAGTCTTTTCCCCAACTCTTCTGTGAGACTTCCCAAGTTCAGTCCAATGTATGACTCCCACTGTTTTTCAAATTACTCTTTCAAGTTGATAAAGCCAGGACCCTCTTTCACAAAAGTGTGTCTTGAAGTTCACTTATATCACCAGGGTACCTTAACACAGTCGACATATCCCTGTTCCCTGTGGTATTTAAGAATGCACACGTATTACTAGTATGCCCTGGAAGCCTTTTACAAACCTGCTTTACCTGATTGATCTCTAACATACTGAAAATTACACACCCTGAAAAATTTAAATGATCAATATAAAGATCAACTCATATAATTTTATTCCTGGGATGAATGGCATTAAGATTCCAGAGAATGGAGGCTGCTTTATTTAATCAACAATTTCATAATCACCTACTCTGTAGACAGTAGCAGATCCTTGGTTGGAAGTTGAGTTGTCATAGAGACATGAAAGGTGCAGAAGACTTCAATGTTGGTAATTTTAGAAGGTAACTTATATAAATAAATATGTCTTAGACGCTAACATACATTAGAAACATCTGGACAATTGGCTTAAACTCCAACTCTGCTTTAATAGGTCTAGAGGAAGTTCCCCAACAATCTATATTTTCAAAGGCTTCCAGGTAGTGCTAATGATAATTGTCCAAGGAATGAACTTTGAGGCACAGATATTATTTAGAACTTGCAGCTGTCTTAAGATGTAAAAGAAAGATTTCAGACTGTATATGAGAGGAAATCAAACAAAAGGAGCTGGAAAGAGCTGTGATGTAATGTTGTCTCCCTGTGCACCCTTCCCCTTCATTGCACACACTGGGTCATATGTCCATGTTTCCCAGTCACAGAAGTAATCTTCCTGATGCTTGGAAAACACTCACATTTTCTTACCACAAATGCATATTTGGGAACCATTTCAAATGGAAACATCTGCTTCCTTCCTTTCTCTAGAACTAAAAGGGTTTCTGTTTTGGACTCAGTCAGGGACATCAAAAGGGGCACCTCTCTTATCACTTCAAAAGATAGTGCTTCTTAGAGTCACATTCCCAGGGGAACAGTGATGGGATCACTTGGTATATTATGAGGAAATGGACATGAAAGGGTCACACTATAGACACACACACACACACACACACACACACACACACACACACACAATCATTTTCCTGAAGTGACACCAAAGAATTTAAACTCTTGAATACCTCAGGTTATTGGACATTTCTGATGAATGCCATGTTAGAGAACTCCTCATATGATGAAAAACACAGGGAGCAAGGTCTCTAAAGAGGATCTCACTTCTCTGACCTGTAGTCACCCTTTCCTAGATTTGCATGTCATTAAGCCTCCTGAGACTAGGCTAGGGAAGCAGGTTCTTCCATCCTTCAGTTTCCCACAAGATTCCTTGCCTCAGCCCCAGGCCACATGAATCTGTGCCTGGGATATATCTCAGGTTGTTAAAGCAAATGATTCTAAGTGCTTAACAAGTTCTACCCAGGAAGGACAAGATTTGTATTTAAAGGGTGCTTTTACTCTAGTTTTCCTCTGTAGGTTTTGTTTTTGTTTTCTGGTTGGTTAATTTGGTTTGGTTTGGGCTTTGGTTTATTTGTTTGTTGGTTCTGGTTTTTTATTGGTTTGCTGTTTGTTTTATCAGTAATGCTTCTTTATAGCACAGTGGAGGTATTTCACAGCCTTCAAAGCCATTGATATTCCCTACTTTTCCATATTGATTTTTATCTTTTTAATATTCCAAGAGATATCATGGTGTGTGTGTGTGTGTGTGTGTGTGTGTGTGTGTGTGTGTGTGTGTGTGTGTGTATGTGTGTGTGTGTGTGTGTGTGTTGAGACAGAGTATTGTTCTGTAGCCAGTCTGCTACAAAAATCACTAAATAGCCCAAGTTAGCTAAAATATCATGGTAACCGATCAGTCTTGATCCTGTAATTGTGGTGATACTACAACCTATATTGAAATAATAAGAAGAGAGAATTCAAAAGTACAATGAGGAAAGAAACTGAAAGTGACATTAATTAGAAAGATGGCTAGATATAGCATGTGGAACTTTCCCCCCATAGCACCAAACACTGTTAAAACGTCTTCCTATATTTGTAGAGCTGGGAAAGGACTTCCAGATTGGAGATGAAATGCAGTCTTTTCATGGCTCAACAGCTATGAGTATGCCTGTCTTTTCACTTTCTTGTTGTTGTCAACTTATGGCAAATACATACATTATGTCTCATGAGATAGTGACTGCATATCATGAATGTTCTCATCATGGGCTTCTCAAAATAATTCTGCATATAGTGAGTCCACAAAGTAAATAGGTTTTATTGTAACATTTCTATACACGTCGATGATATACTCCAATCATATAAAACTCCACTCAGTACCCTCTTTTCCTTCCAAATCTGTTGGCAGCCTTCCTTTTATAATTTGCATCACTTAGTGTAAATCTTTTGTGTTTCTCTTTGTCTGCACCTCATATGAAATCCAGTCTGGCACTGCAGTAGGTAAGAGTCATTGGAATCTGTATTTGGAAAGAGTGATAACCAATTGCAATGTGGATGGAAGGTGCTGCATGGTAAGGGACACAGAGTATAAAAACAAACTAGTTGAGGGTTAAAGGTAATAGGCAGAGAAATGAGAAGTAAAGAAAAACCTAGAAAGAAAACATTGGATATTAAAGTAATGCACACTAACACTAACAATAAATAACATTTATATAACATTGTATGCCTTATAAGCCCTGCTGGAAGAACTTGCTGATCTTCTCCTTCCACTTCCTTCTCCCACCCTCTTGTCCCTCCCTTGATCCCCAAAGAAGCACATAGATTTAAGTCAAATTTTTGCATTTTTAAAGCAGAGCCAATAGAAAAAAAAAAAAAAAAAAAAGGGATGATCACCAGACTTCTAGGTTATATAAGTCAATAACCTTTTTTTTCAAGTCAGTTTAAGTTGGGTTTCCGTTTCCTAACCAAAAGAGTTCAAAGTTAAGTGAAATGTTCAAGTTCATGTAATCTTGACAATTCAATACATTAGGCACTGCTATTATTACTCCTGGCTTGAAAATGAAGAAATTAGGGCATGGAGAGGTTAAGTAACTTAGCCTGAGTCATGCAGCTAATAAGTAGCAGAACTGAGAGCTGAACTCCTGCAGCCTGACTTGAGTACTTGTACTCTGTATATGAGCAGCAAGTGTACTAAGTATATTTAGTGAAAAAAATAGAGCGTGTCACCAGTGAATAGTGGAAAGCGAAGAGAACTTCATTCTAAGACTGCTTTAATGAGTAACCTGGCAAGCATATAACTTACCCTTTCATATTTCAAAGGCATCAGGAATTACACAGGTTGAGCTTTTACTTGGAGGTTCCTTTTCAATGGGAAACCTGGATTTCTGGTTGTATGCAGCTTAGACTCTCCAGCAAGGAATCCCCTATTGAAACTAAAGCTCATGCCAGGATATCCTGTATCCTATAGTACTCCATTCCAGGCTGCTAGTGTAACACTGTGGTGGACAGCTTTTCTAGCTTGTACAGAGCCTGGAGCTTAATCTTCAGCATCACACACACACACACACACACACACACACACACACAATTTCTAAAAGAAGAAAGTCCCTTTCAGACAGGAAAAAGAACGTATGATGAAGACATCTCTGTCATTGGTACTGGAAATATTTCTTAGAATAGCAAAACAACAGCATGCCACCCTGGGAAGTACCATACTAAGATGCACAAAGCCAGCATCAATTGAGCAAAGCCTACTTTTGATCCCTACATGCCTGCAGCCTCTCCCCTCGGAGGCTCATAGCATCCTTGGAGGCTTTCAGACAATCCCTGTGAGCTCTGCTTCTTCCACAAGTGTCCTACAGTTAACTGCAGTAGATTCACTGCAGAAAAATGTGAGAATGTTTTTAATGCTCTTGTTGTTGTTGTTTTAACGTGCAGAAAGACTATCTGCTGGGAATAAAGATTAATCAAAGAACTGTGATTTATCCATCAGAAATCAAATGGTTAAAAATTACAAATGGCTTTCATTGATTTTAAGACTATTAAGTGGCTCCTTTGATAATTCTCAGCTGATTTATATCAGTCAGCCCCTATTTGTGAATATATAACATTAAAAATGTTATGTGAAGTAATTTTATATTAAACCAAAATCAAGATTAAGAAGCAAACAGTAATTTATTTGTCAGTCTTTGTGAATGGCTCTTTTTTCCCATTCGTTAAATGCTTAACAATTCTTAGAGGTTAAATAATGAAGAATATAGGAGAGATGTGGAGATTTTAAAAAATCAATCTTTGCTTGTAGTGCCATTCCAAAATATGTCCTACATGCCATAGTAGATCTTCTCCATACGACCACTTAATAACAAGCATTCTGCATATTTTATAATTATGTGTGCTGCCAACAGTGTATGGTTGGATTTATTGTGCACTGAAACCCCAGATTGAGAGTTATGCCTTTCACACTCTATTATAATGAATGGCACGGAAGGGTTCTTTGTGTCACTAGATGCTGAGTTGTATATTTAAATAGCATACCCGAGAAATGTTCTGCATTATGGCGGTGCAGAGAGGGGCATCGTCTAAAGTACACTGTGATTTAAGTATCATGGCTCATTGCTGTAACTGCAGCTCACGGACTGGGGATTAGGATCTATAAAATAGAAAAAAAAATTGTTCCAATAAAACCCCAGTTGATTAGGAGCACATTTGGGAAAAATATTGATTGGTTCTTTTTTTTTTACATGCAGGAAACAAATCATAGTAAAACATCTAATTCTCATAGTGTTATGGTTTCTTTTTTTGATATAAAAAGATCTTTATTTCTTAGATTCACATTATTTTCTGTTTTATAACATTTTGGGCTAACGAGTCTTACTTAAACAGCATTAGAGGATATAAAATATTAACTATGATTGATAAACAATACACTTAAAGCTCTATATCCAAGCATTTTTCTTTTGTCATATTCAAAGTTATCCATGACCTATGCCTTGTGACCCAATCTAAATAAAAACATAAAGTGTCTTTGTGCAGACGCACGAGCACACACACACACACACACACACACACACACACATACACACACACACTCACACTCACACACGTGCATGCGCCCGTGCACACAAGTACATACAGTAGTAGTTTATAAAGAGTTAATAGCAGAAAATTATAAAAATGACTAAAAACAGTACATTCATTTTCTCCAATTCATTATTAAATAAAACTAATGACCAAGAAACAATAATTCACACTTTGGAATTCATCTTGCTCAAATAAACCTACACAGAGAATGTGACTGACAGAATTTGGAGACAACAATCCAATATCCTGTGCCATCATTTTTTCTTCATTCTTTATGGTATTGGGAAATATCACTAACGTAAACCATACAAGAGTAGAATAAAATGTGTCCTTTCCATCACACACACACACACACACACACACACACACACACACACAAACACACACACACACAATTTTCAACAACTGGGGCAACATATTGTATTAAATAAATGTCAAAAAAACCCTAAAAATGTCAAGATAGGATTAACAATTATTGGGCACACATTTGAATATTTTTTCCAACCCCCTATATGTACAATGAAAAACCAAATGTCATTGTTCCTCCATTCCAAGGTAAGAGGAAGATACTAAAGTTGTTTAGCAAAATACCTAGCTCAGACCCTTTTTTATAGGATATTCTCTGCATTTACATTTCAGATGTTATCCCTTCCTCTAATCCCATCCCCCCTACTCCTCCCATTTTCTCTATGAAGGTGCTTCCTCTTCCAGCCACCCTCTCCTCTCCTTAGCACCCTAGCCCAGATCCTTAATTGTTGCGATTATAATTGCAATATTTCTCCATACCCTTTTCAAAAAAATCATGGCCTTTTTTTCGCTGTTACTATATGCCTACCTCTCTCTGTTTTTCTGTCTCTTTGTTCCCCACCCCGTGTGTGTGTGTGTGTGTGTGTGTGTGTGTGTGTGTGTGTACCTAAATATATCCTGTTGAGTCCATGTAAATTTATCAGTATAGATGTCTTTAGGGATGACTATTTAATATTGGCTATCCAATTGGTATGTTCGCTGGGAAAGAGTACTTCCCCTGTTACCCTAGCAAAGTCTTCGGATCTGAACTTTAACAAATGGTATGAGTACTTTGCCAGGCACAGTGGGGTGAGGCAACTCAGGCATGATCTCCCAACCAGATGAATATAGAGGACAACTTAAGTTGTATGTTACCTGATTTCTGGTCCAATGTTCTTTTTTTTTTTTTTTTAATTATTTTTTTTCTCTCTTACAACTTTATTTTTAAAAAAGAGGAATACATATACAGATTTTAAAAGGCATTTTGGCATAACACTATAGGAATATTTTTGTCAGTACTTAATTCTTTAAAGGTTTGATAGGATGCATTGAAATACCACTAGTTACCATAAGCATGAAGTACATATAGGACAAGAACATAACATGGAAACAGTTTTCTTGGTGAGTATAGATTAAACATTGTGATCTTTAAATACTGAAAATTGACACAAGGCTATATTCTTAGCTCTTGGATTATTGATTATTTAAGGTCCAGGTGTACCACACTCTGAGAGGGTGCTATACATTTTTTCCCTAATAAGGACTGAGGCTTTCATTTCTGGCCTTTGTTTTTCTTGAGCTTCATATAGCCTGTGAGTTGTTTCTGGGGTGTTCAGAGCTTTCTGGGTTTAGTATCCAATTATCAGTGACTGCATATTATGTCTGCTGTTTTGTGCCTGGGTTATCTCACTCAGGATGATATTCTCTAGATGCATCCATTTTCTTGGGAATTTCATAAAGTCATTGTTTCTAATAGCTGAGTAGTAGTCCATTGTGTAAATATACCACAATTTTTGTATCCATTCATCTACTGAAGGACATCTGGGTTCTTTCCAGCTTCTGGCTCTTATAAATAGAGCTGCTATGAACATTGTGGTACATATATCTTTGTTGTATGTTGGAGTGTCTCTGGGGTATATGCCCAGAAGTGGAATAGCTGGATCTTCAGGTAGTACTATGTCCAAATTTCTGAGGAACTGCCAGATTGATTTCCACAGTGGTTGTACCAGTTTACAACCCCACCAACAGTGGAAGAGTGTTCCTCTTTCTCCACATCCTTGCCAGCATCTTCTGTCATCTGAGTTTTTTATCTTAGCCATTCTGACTGGTGTGAGGTGGAATCTCAGGGTTGTTTTGATTTGCATTTCCCTGATGACTAAGGATGTCAAGCATTTCCTTAGATGCTTCTCAGTCATTTGATATTCCTCAACTGAGAGTTTTTTGTTTAGCTCTATACCCCGTTTTTAATAGGATTGTTTGATTCTCTAGCATCTAACTTCTTGAGTTCCTTTTATACTTTGGATATTAGGCCTTTATCTGATGTGGGGTTGATAAATATCTTTTCCCACTCTGTTGGCTGCCATTTTGTTTTCTTGACAATGTCCTTAGCCTTACAGAAACTTTGCAAAAAAGTCCCATTTGTCAATATATGACCTTAGATCAAGAGCCATTGGTGTACTCTTCAGGAAATGTTCTCCTGTGCCTATATATTCTAAGGTTTTCCCTACTTTCTCTTCTAATAGTTTCAGTGTACCTGGTTTAATGTGGAGATCTTTGATCCACTTACACTTGAGCTTTGTACAAGGAGATAAGAAAGAGTCTATTTTCATTCTTCTGCATGCTGAGTGCCAGTTGGACCAACACCATTTGTTGAATAGGCTGTCCTTTTTCCATTGAATGTTTACAGCTCCTTTGTCAAAATGTTATTATCCAAATTTGCCACCTATTTCCTGTGCTCTTCTTGTTAATTTACTTTGAGAAAAGCATACATTTTTCTCTTATACTATATTCATTTCTTTTTTCTTCTTTTTTCCCTCTCATATTCCTACTGCTGCCTCATTAACCCTGTACACCCAAGTCTGTATATGTGTCCTGGTCTACAGCTACTATTCAGAACATTCAAGCTCTCAGATTATCTAAACAGGAAGAGAAAATTCATGCTGTATGTCCTCTGAAATTACTTTGACAAAATAATGCCAAGAATATGCAGTAGAAAAGACAGTGTTAACTACAACCAGCAAAACTAAATAGGCATAATTGGCATTACTAATTTGTGTACACCAATAATAATTACACCACTTTCCATCCAAAGTTCAATTAGGACATGCAAAGTCCTCTTAGTTTACTGGATCAGAAAGTAGAATGCTTTACCAAAGCCAACAATGCCCACAATAATGTACAGCCTGCACATCAGATGTATTTTTTCATTGTTCACAGGAACTGTTAGCACACAGCCATGCATGGGGCAGTATGCTTAAGGATGGCTTGCTAAATTTATGATTGTTCACCAATAGTCCCTCATTTATATATCATTCCTCACACAAACAAAATGCTGGATTTCACTTTATGCAGTGATACATACTCACTGCGTATCAAATGTAGTCAGCCATACCTCTCCCAAACCATAGCAGCTATAAAGAAGACTCTGATGTTACCAGAGTATATAAGTCTTCTTACTCTCCATGGTGTCCATAGGACATAAGCATTGCCATCTGTCTTAGTCAGAGTTTCTATTCCTGAAAAAAACATTATGACCAAGAAGCAAGTGGGGGAGGAAAGGGTTTATTCAGCTTACACTTCCACACTGATGTTCATCACCAAAGGAAGTCAGGACTGGAACTCAAACAGGTCAGGATGCAGGAGCTGATGCAGAAGCCATGAAGGGATGTTGCTTACTGGCTTGCTTCCTCTGGCTTGCTCAGCCTACTTTCTTATAGAACCCAGGTCTACCAGCCCAGGGATGGTACCACCCACAATGGGCTGGGCCCTCCTCCATAATCACTGGTTGAGAAAATGCCTTACAGCTGGATCTCATAGAGGCATTTCCTCAACCGAGGCTCCTTTCTCTGTGATCACTCAAGCTTGGGTCACGTTGACACAAAACCAGTCAGTACACCATCATTTGGATATGTTTCAAAAGTAGAAATCCAGCCCTATGGATGTAGAATCCACATACACAAAATTCTCATGTGATTCATGTTCATCCCATGATGATTATGATTATCATATTAATCACAGGATTATCTGTTCATCCCATTACATAATAGCAGCAGTCACTCTGTATGTAAGTTCAAAATCATCTCCTAAGCCCTTCTGACTCTATAGAAAATACAAAGAGATAATATGATCACCTAGGATAATCTATAATCTAATCCCAAATTGTGCAGTTTCTATGGCTGGTAATGCAATCATAAAAATGATTATATATGTTATTGTGTTATTGATAGAAGGTTCTTGGGACAAGGAATCATCAATAAGCTACTAGTCAGTATTTTGGGATATAGGAAAGCCAGTAATAATAACTAATATTTATCAAGTACTTATTGTTTGCCAATGCTTGTGGCTTGGCTTTTTTCTTTTTGCACATATCCTGTTTAATCTTCATGCCAACTCAATGTGCTAGGTATTACATAGTTGCAAAATGTTGCAGATGGTCTGGCTTTAAATCCTGTCTTTAATATTTGCTGGCTTGTGATCATAGACAAGATATTTAAGTTCCATGTGCCTTGGTTTCTTCACCTATAAAATAGTGTCTCATAAGTAGTCACGAGGATTAAAGGAATTAATATGCATAAACAGTTATATGTAGAATTGATATGCATAAAATAGGAATAGTATACAGTAACCATCCAGTAAATGTCTGATATTACTATCTTCCTGTTATAAATGGAGACATTATACACAGAGAACTTGAAAACCTTTTCCAAAGTCCCACAGCCAATGAGTGGGCAGAGACAGAACACATGTTGTTCAACTCTACATTGCATGATAGGAAATTTTTCTCCTCTCTCATGTCTTGTGTGATAGAAATAAGGGATATTAGGACAAAAATATCCTCAGTGTTTTGTCCTTGCTTATAGCATCATGCCTCTCTATGGGCCTCAGTTTCTTTCTACATATAATAATATCCCCACTCACAGACCTTAAACTAAAGACAAGTGGGAATTGTATGTAATTGAAGGCATTTGGCTTACTGGTGCAGATCATTCCTAACTTTCTGAGAATCATTGCATGTCTCTGTCACTCAAGCTGCTCTGAGATGCTCTTGTATGTCTCGAGAGAGTCCAAGGTCAAGACAGGCCCGTGCCCTCTCTTAACACTGATATCTTTCCCTATAAAGCAGAAAGTTCCACTGAAGGTCTATAATCTCCTGACAAGGTCAGAGCAAAGCTGTGAAAATAGCTTCTGCAAAGGCCATGGCTTTTTCTTGGCACTTCCACCCTCTGTCTAAACCTTAAAGGACCAGTGTTCCCATATTAGACCCACAATAGGATTTCTTTCCTGTGGCTTGGGTTTCTAAAGAATATTTTATATACAGGTTTGGAATCAAAAATATTTTCCCTAGTAACCCCTTTACCATTTTTTACTTACAAGATTAGCCTATTACTTCCAAGGAGTCATGAAAAATTTTATAGATCAAATTGATATTAATGTATTCATATTTAATTCTGGTATATGTTATAAGACACTTTGAATTTTAAAAAAGCAGACTGAGGGACCAAGAGTGTTTTCTAAATTACTACACAAGTATATTAAATGTAAGAATTATTTAGATTTGTATTTGACCAACCAACTTGTAAAATCATTCACATGGTTTTAGAGCAGCGTTTTGGTCCAGGCAAGATAGCTTTTTTTCCCTCCCTAGTGAAGGATCATTTAAATAAAGAAAAGACCATTTCTTTAACCATATGTTACATAGGTTTGAATGACAGTATTGTGTGTACAGAAAATTATATTAAGAATATACAGTTTGTTCACAAGACATCTACTGTTAGTAATAAATTCTCATCCATTGATATAAATTGCATGGTTTGTCATTTAGACATCCTAGGAACCATGTACCTGGAGAAATACTAGGATTTCAAAGTTTCATCCCTTCCCTGAAATCCATTTGTTGATTCAAGTGTTATAATGCTACTCATTCTAAATAGGTACACCCTGCAACAAGAAAGCATTTATTGGCTGCAAGGTCACTACCACCATTTCTGACATTCAGACACCATAAATATATTTCAAATGCCTCCCCCCACCCCCGTGGCAGGACTTGCTCACTAGTCCCAAGGACCTAATTTTAGCATAAACCCCATGGAAGTTTTACTGAAGGCCTGTAATGTGTCTGCCTAGTTACAATTTCCAAAATAATGCTTATCTTTCTTTTTATTATCTATGAATGTGTTTCATATATTTTGATCAAGTTCTTACCCATTTCTCAACTCCTCCCATATCCTACACACAATCTTACCCTAACTTCATGTTCCCCCCCTCTATCAAACAAAAACAAAATATCAAACAAAAACAAGAACTAGTAAGACAAAAAGTATTGGGCAGGCCCCATGCTGAGGAGTAGTTGGCCAACACAAAACAGGCACCATGACTTTTTGGCTTTCCTGTATTCTTAAGTTTAAATCAACAAAAATCAAATGAGTCAAATAGCCAGAATGCCTGTCCAGAGTCTTTTTTTCAAAAGAAATATTTACTAACTATGATCAGGCAACATCGGAGATTTAGTAGAAGTGACAGTTTCTTTGGATTATTCCAGGGTCAGTGTACACTTGGCTGATTGCCTCCAATTTTGACTTTTCCAGACCTGAGTAATTAATCTCTGTTGAAATAATATTTCTAATACACCCAAAGATTCTCAGGCAACAAAACTATCTATTTGACAAAAGCTATTTATCTGATTGTATTTATGATGAAAGGAAATTCGAGGTATATAATTTAAGATACAATAACCTTTCAATAACAATGAAATAACTACAAAGTGATCTCCGGTTAGTGCTCAAGTACCCAGCAAATTGTTTAGATGTTACAGTAAGATATTCCCCTGCCTCCCTTCTCACTTATAATTTCCTGAGTATGTCACATACTCTATGCAAAATAAAAAGATTAGGTTAGATTAGATGATATCTAAAGTATTTCATAATTCTGATGTCCAATAATTGTATTGTGTTTGTAATTGACCTCTTATACAGCATTGAGAATAATTTGAACAGAGCCTACCTCGGAGGAATAGTAATTCAGTCACCGCCCTTCTGTCTTTGGCCTTTGAAGTTTCAAAGGCTAAGGAACAGTGTTAGGATTATGTCAAAGGCTAGGGAGCAGTCTCAGGACTGTCACAAAGGCTAAAGAGTAGTCTCAGGTCTATGCTGAGATCGTTTTCTTAACCTACTTATGAAAGACTACAGATGGCGGTGAAATGATGAGAACCATTCCCATCAAAGATCAGGATGCATTTGATAAGCACAGCGAAGCAGCTGAGAGAACTCAATGAAAGGGTTCGGTAGCTGCTTTCACTATAAGATACTTTGAAATTTGTATCATTAATTAAAAAAAACAAGAAGAGAACTTTAGAATATATCAGATAGAAAAATACACAGATAAGTTTACTTGCTGAGAGGGACACCACAGGCAGTCCTGACATTTGGTGGCAGTCTTAACAAAGTACCTTCAGAGTCCCTTTGCCAGTAAGGTCAAACGTATTTTAACACTCCCTCTCTCCAAAATGGATCCATAACAAAATTGTCAAAAACAATCTCCAAAAGTTCTATAAGTGTTAAATATCTCTAAAGATACAATTTCTTCCCCAAGTAGAGGTAGCGCCTGGATGCTTCCTCCCACAATAAAAGAAAATTTCCAGCAGCTTACCTGAACATCTATTAAATGTAGGACTCAGTGTGGAAAAATTTACTTCAAATCAATTGTATACTACTTGACCTGATTTCTGAACCCACGACAACCCAAACACAGAGGAATACTTTGTTACCGATTCTGTCTAGTGAAGAGTGACATATTTGTTCTGGTTACAGAAGAGAATAATGTCAAAACTAGCAAGAACAATAGCAGTGAGCAAAACAGCCAAGATATTTTTAAAAATCCATAACCACTTTACAGTGTCTATATCACTTCTGGATCCCAACATACGAATCTCTACAGATCGAAGAAAATGCTTCATATTCCAAAAATAAATACAAAGACGTTGGAAGACTTGTCTCCTGTATCATGCTGACCTGATTATGTGCCGGTATTTCAATGTAATACCAATATGACTCTGAGATGTATTACCTGTTTTTCAGAAGTTCTTTTTAATTGAAGGCCTGTTTCTTGTGACTTACTTATATTTGCGGATAATATAAATATGGGAGGCAGTATAAAAATGCATAATTAAATGAATTATAAAATATCCCTAAAACTACTCCTCCCAGTGAAAAAGAATCTTGCTAGTTACCTCAGAAGTCCTTTGTGCGTTGTCAAGCACATTTTCTTGTTTGTTTTGGTGAAGATATGAACGAGTTGAAATTATCAGTTGTTTGTGAACTTGGTGTGTATGGGAAAGAGAAGGGGTAGGGAGAGGGGGAGAGAAGAAGAGGAAGAGAAGACTGGAAGATTGTACTTTCTCTGTCCACCATTTCCATTGGAGCACACGGATTAAAAGTGTCTGCAATAGTATATTGGATTTTTACATGGGTTCTGGAGATCTGAATTTAAGTCATTAGGCTTGTGAGACAACTGAGCGCCCCACCCTCCCACACACCAAATGCTGTTATGGGGCCACAAATTTTCCATTTATTTTCTACTTCTAAAATTTGCATTCACAGTTTTGTTTGATTGATTTCTTGTTTTCATGGTATTAGAGGTAGAACTGAAAGCCTCGTGAATGCTAAGCAAGCACTTTGACACAAAGTTACAGCCCAACCCTTCCTAATCATTGCTAAAGCTGATAGTCATCCTGTCTGCTCCAGAGAGGATTGGAAGGAAGCAATTGAACAGGGGAAAGTCTTTTCTATAAGCCTAAGAGATGGAGATGTAGAGTGTTGAGAGTCAAAGGCAAAACATGCATGAAAATTAAGTGTAAGAAGCTGAGATCATCTCCGATTTCCTCTAGAACCACGCACATCTTTTCAGTTAAATTAACATCCCCATATCATGTAGATATATTTAAATGCAAAAATATAAGAAGCTTGTAAAATGAAATATAAGTGAATTTAAATGTATACATTATTCACTATTGTCCATATCCTGAATTTTCTATCCTTGCTGCAAATAAAAGCAAATCTCAAGACTGAATAGATAAAATGGATAGAGAAGGAAAGGCAAGGGAAGCAGGGATTGGTAGTCTGTCTAGTGAGACTTATACTTTCTCCAGCGTTCTGCTAAGAGTCATTGATGTTAATGTTCTTGGACTAGTCTGTACAAATTAGGCAAACTGTCATAGACTCACAGATTGATCACTCAAAAATCTAAGGTCTATTTTGAAAGATGGATTTTAGGTTCTTTTCTTATTCATCCCAAGGGTATGTGGATAATTTAAAAAAGCATATCTGTCTGACTAATTGGCCAATTTGATCTTTAATACTGAAAAATCGGTACTTTATCCTTGCCTAAGGCTTTATGTTTCCCTGTATCACCAGAACACAAATTGAAAAGATATCATATATAATAATATCAGCCAGGAAAGAGAACAGGTTATTGTTTTAGATTATGTATTTATTGATACCAAATGAAGGAAAACCTTGATTTCTATTTCTCATATATCTACTTTATAGTTTTGCATATTTTTAAATTTTTTAATTTGATATTTTATTATTTACATTTCAAATGTTATCCCCTTTCCTGGTTTTCCCAAAACAAACCTCCTATTCCCTCCCCCCTGACCCTGCTTCTGTGAGAGTGCTCCCCACCCTTTCTCCCATCTAACCACCCTAGCATTCCTCTATATTGGAACATCAAGCTCCTTCAGTCCTCCCCCTAACTCCTCAATTGGGGTCTCTGTGATCAGTCCAATGGTTGGTTGCAAGCATCCATATCTGTACTGGTCAGGATCTGGCAGAGTCTCTCAGGAGACAACTACCTCAGATGCAGAACAGGCTATTCTTTTGTCTTGATCATATTTATACCTAGTAGGAAGGGAGAAGTAAATCAGTATGAGGATGCACCTACTGTGTGACAAAGATATCTCACCTAACACGTATTTTAAAAAGAGAGATGGGTTGATCTATTCTAGGAATACACATCATTGGAGACCACAGAGGTGTTGCTCTGGGGATCAAAAAATGCAACAACAAAATATTGAGCCAGAAAATTCCAGAATTCCCTATCAAGAGGAGTATACTTTGTAAAAATGATACCATCACGGCCTTATCCTGCTGAATAAAAAAAAAATGTCAAGAAACTCTGAGAATAATGAACATCGTTTGAAATACTCACAACAGTAGTATTTCCCTGAGCTATGCTGAGCTTTCTTGGCATCTGAAACAAAGTAGGAAAGTTTGGGGTTGGACCAACACAGTTATCCTCATTGAGCTATGCCTCCTGCCTGCCACTTCCAGATAACCTTCTTTCTGGCTCTGGGGTACAGACTGATCACACACCATTTTCTGAAAAAGAATTCCCCTCTGTCATGCTCCAGGGTCTTTGGCAGAAGATTGGAGAGGATGCTTTGTGATTCCTCTGGCATTCAAGTAACTCTCTAATGCCCAAAGTGCAGAGCAAAGAGAGGTTTGTCCAAATTCCTGACCTAAAAGGACCATAGTTTTACTTCTTTTCTAATTAGGATAATTAACCTCCTCTGTGCATTCATTTTATGCCAATCCAAATGGCTCAAATTAAAATGGCACAGGGGACTTTCAAGCTCTGGGGACAGGAAGTACTTTATAAATACCTTTCATATCCATTTCAGCCACAATTATGGCAAAGCCAGAACAAAGTTGGCACAGCAACGTCACCCTTGACACAATCTGGAGCAGCTAGAAGTCCACTTTCATAATATTATCAATATAAATGTCTCATCAGCTATAAAATTTTGTCCTTACCTATATCGTTCGCTGACTGAACTGGAGTGAGAATTGGGCAGGGAGGATGCTTATAAAAGATATTATTTTTCATTGTATTTTCATGTGGGTTTTTGTACTTTATCCAGGAAAACAAAAAAAATATATGGCTTATAAGCTGTTAGAAATTGATATAAGACTGATAAAATTTACTCTTTCAAAATAACTATGGAAGGCCAAACTTTGGGAGGATTTTAAAAATTGGAGTCCAGCAGTATTTCACATAGGACAGAGGTATGTTGCTGGAGTTTTCCCTGGGTGGCTCTAATTACCCATTCTCCACCTCTGAGCAAGTTTGAAGGCTCCCTAGCAGGTGTCTCCCTCCTTCATGCCACCCATGCAGAGAGAAATAAGTGAATACAGTCCCTCTAGATTGTTTGTCTGTACCGGAAGCTGCAGTCCACGGATTTGGCTGAATGCAGCCCTTCCTACTTGCACAGAAAGCTGCTATAGTCACCAGTATGACTACAGACCTTGTGAGTCTCCATAAATGATGGGAAAGACAACAGAAGAGACAAAATTAGGATGTCTGCTTACAGTGAATATGGAAGTGTCTATTTTCGCCCAGTGATGCTGGATTTCCTCTGATCTGCCTTGGACTATCCCCAGAAGATGAAGATCCTGATGTGCTACTTGGTATGCCACATGTTCAGCTGCATAAATTTCTCAATATGCTGTTAAAAGAAAGGCTTTTTGTGGACATTTATTCAACAATCTAGCCATTCTCAAAACTTTGCCAATATATGACGGGGTTTCCTCCTAACCCATCCCTCTGTTATATCTACTGAATAATGAGCCTTTCATGTACCTGAATTGCGTTATCTATGTTAACAGGCTAACCTGTGGGTTTGAGTAATGATACAGTAGTGACACGACCATTACTTCTCATGTTATGATGTGCTAATGGACCACATGGGAAGATTATTTTAAAATGTATTCTAGTTCATTAAGTGTAGAGAGGAATTAAAGGGTCTGCATTTCTAACAAATGACCTTGATAATGCCAATGTTGCTTATCCGTAGGGCATATATAAAGTTGCAAAGGAACAGTATCTTTATGATTTCTGTGACTAAGATCCAGATTTCTGTAAGTAGAAGGAACATATATCTCCTTTCTGGATGAGTTAAAAGCAACTAGTTTGTCTAGAATAAGAGACTGACACACCAACTTCTTAACTAACAATAGCTTCCTTTCCTATTGAAACTAAAAGAAACATAGCCAGAGTTGCACAAAGGCATGGCAGAGTAGACCCTGGCATAGACTACTCTTCTTTGGATTTGGGTCCTTAGAATAAGTCACCCTGGGTAGTTTTTCTGCTTTCTGAAGCCAACTCTGCAGACCAAACTCATTCTGCACCCAGACACTGCCTTCATTGCATCCACTTTCACAGTGGCTCAGGATGGCTGCTGTCACTCATGCTGTGATTGCATCCGTGGTTAAGACAGAAGCAGCTAGATCGTCCAAGGCACAAGCCATTTATTTCACACTGAGAAAAAAATTCTTCTATCCAAGTGGGGCCAGCTAGGTTCTAAGGTTGCAGGCAATGTGCGTTTTACACTACTGAGTTCCTCGGTAGAGAGCCAAGTAATCCTTGAGGAAAGCCCAGGTGTCGTTAATCCTGCCAATAAAATACTAGCCATGGAAAGTCAATTTGTCTTCTAAGGTGTGAATTGCAAAACTAGTTCCATTGCTTAATTTTTTTCAGTAGAAATTGACTGTCTTGTTTGTCTCCTAAACCAAACCCCAAATCACCATCTCATGCATTTATCTGGGTTCTTCACTCAAAATAGCTAAGCAATCTTAAGGAACATCTCAATAACAATATCTGTTTTATCTTATTCAAAAGATGGTAGAATATGTATATACATTGAGAAATGGTTAAATCTAAATAATAAATAGTCATGTAGTGAGAATATGTAATACTCATTTTCTTCAAGAATGTATTATTATTAGCTATAGTCACTTTTATATAGATCTTTTGAAACTAATCCCTTCTGATTGTCACTACATGCCTGTCACAAATATTACCTTATGACCTGTTCTTGTACCCATCCTAGCCTCCTACTTCAACTATTCTACTCCCTACTTCCATGGGGTCCAAATCTTTAGAATCCATATGTGAAGGAGATGGCACGATACTTTTTTCCTGTACCTTGCTCACTTCAATCAAGATAATACCCTCCAGATTCATCCAAGTTGTTGCAAGTAACAAGATGCTTCCTTGTTGATATTTGGAGAGTTAAACACTACAGATTGGAAGGTTTCCCTAAGAAGATTCCAGAGCATTATGATTATCCGGCTTCAATCCAAAATATAAACATGTTTTATGGCCTAAGGGAGTTGTCAAACAGTTTTAAAACACACTGGCAAATTTAACACAGATCTAAAAGTAGGCCAGCTTGAAGATACAGAACAGCTCCACGCTTTCACATCCCAGTGGCTTCAGGGAAACAAGTGTTTGCCATGCAGATCCATTACTGCCCCTGGTGGGGTCTCCACACAGAAGAGCTAAAATCAGTGGCTAGTAAAATCAAACTTCTCGCTAAGAATCCAGCCTGAATGAGCACAAAAGCTTTGAAATCATAGCTGACTTGTCTCTCAACCAATTAACCATTGTGATGACTACCTTTATGATTTTGAAGCGCATTTTATTCAAGTACATTTCTAGCCCACAAACTTACCCAGCGATCCAATATTAGATTTGGGACCTTGATTGTTAGTAGCCCTGGACTCACCCTCCTCTGTAAACTCCCTATATATTCTAGTTAGCTGAAGAACTTCTAAATTCTGTCTCAGCCATGTGGTTATTTAGCCTTTGTTAAAAAAAAAAAAAAAAAAAAAAGTTAAGCCAGCTGGATATGTCCTCTGACTAAGTGAACTCAAAGCCAGAACCGGCAAGGTCAGTTAGCTTCTCTGTCTAGTCTGTGAGTCCAGACATTTTTCTCCTGATTAGCTGGCCAAATTATAAACTGGCTTAAACTTTCACTGATTTAAATCCCAAAAGCTCTAGTCAATGGGCCAATTTCCAAGTGAGACAGTAAGCAGGAAGTGTAAGGGAAAATGAACAGAAATACTTTAAGAGGCATTCTGCCTTCTTTTCTCTTTTATAGAAGTTAGAAGTCTCTAACTTCTAGCCTTCATTTATCTCTTAGTAAAGTTGTGTTCTCTTCATCTGCCCTTTCAATTCTGTGCAGTTGTACGTATTTCTAAAATCCCTAAGGACCCGTAGAAATAAAATATCATGTTACTTAAAGAAAAACTAAGTTCTAGAATGAGAAGGTCACAAACAATTTTAATACCTGCAATGAAATACTTGCGATTTTTTTTTTAGAATGAACTTGGCTGTAGCATAATCAGAAGAACTAGCATCTTGGATAGAAGGGGAAGGATGACCGCAATGGCCGAAGCAGAAACTAATAATAGCTTCAAGGGATCTCACTGTACTGGGGATATAAAGTAAAATGCAGGCATAGCAAACATGAATTAACTTTATTTCACACATGCTGAGGGCAAAGAAGTCCAAGGCATCACTCAGAATTTATAACTAGGAAATTAACAAAAATGAGGAAGTCAGAAGAAATAGCTGGATTGGAAGCAAGGAAGCCTCTGAAATACCAAAAAGAAGTGGAAATTCACCTAGTCTCAAAGAAATGACAGCCTAATGGGTTCAGGCCAGTTCTATAGTGATGAGAGAGATGTCTCCATGCAAAGAATCTGATATTAGGAATACATACAAAGCCATTTTAAACATCATATGTGTTCGATTAGGCCCAAATACCCAAAGGGATTTTCAGGTAATCACAAAACTCTGCATTATAGAACTCTGCCTGAGTAAGAAAAACGTACAGTGTAAATGCATAATTTCCTGTGCTACATATACTAAAAACACATTGAAGTATTCCAAGGTCACCCATTTCCGATTGTTCATTTTCTTTCAATTGTGCTTGTCTAGAAGGGGAAAGTGCACCTAGAACTGTGGAGGGAGATAACAAACTAATGTTTCATCCTGTTCACATTTCGACCTCCAGACAAAATTACTGAATTGTACCTGAGTTGCAAGACATCAGGCTCTTAGAGGTGAACCAAAATCTTCCACGTCACTTACAATTTTCAAATATGAGAATCAGAATTAATAATAACCCCATCTCTTCATTGTACATATGAGAAACTGTAAACCAGAGAGGAAAATTTTAGTCAACAACCAATTCTTTTTTTTTTTTCAACAACCAATTCTATACATGAATTTTTCTGAAATGTTTAAGTTTTGGTATTAATATAAAATGACATCTCTGCTATTTTCTGGATAGTGATTCACTTTGATCAACAGTTAAATCTTACATTACAGCAGTGTTCTGGCAGGTACATTCCTTTTAGATGGGCCTGTCTTTCATGACTTCCCCTTTCTTTTAATACCCTTGTGTGGAGAATCCATAGAGACCACAGCAACCCAAGCATTAAAAATTATCTTCTTTCTCTTCCACACTGGGAATCTTATTTGGTACCAAGGCCCACTGCAGGTACCCATGAAATGTTACTCCAATTACCAGTTTCTTCTAAAAGAGACTACCGGATCACATACTCAAAGTTGGAAATTACTACTTCCGATGGGGCTAAGAAACCAAGTGAGAAAGTATTAGAGATCAGGTCCATTAATTGAATGTTATCTACATTGGTTACTTTTCTCATTATTATAAGAAAATTCCTGTCCAAAAGCAACTTAAGGGGAAAGGGGTTTGTGTTGTGTTGTGGCATAGGGGCACAGTCCAGCATAATGAAGACACCACAGCACAGGAGTATGAGTCTGCCTGCTCTCACCCAAGCAGATAATGAAACAGGAACAAGCCTTCCTCCAGGCACTGTCTCTAGATAGTCTCCATCTCCTAAAGGTTAGAGAAACCCTCAAAACAGCACCACCAGCTGGAGACCAAAAAGTTCCAAACACAAGAATCTGTGGGGAGCATTTCACATTCAAACCATAACAACACCTATTAAATGTTCAACAGTCCACAGTACAGCTTGTAGTTGACTCTTGCCCTTGGTGAATTTGCATTGCAAGCAATCCCAGAACAATTATCTAAGTAGCATACATAACTATAAAAGAATTATACATAGCACTGTAGGAGCTCCTTTTAACCCAAAGCCCAGTTGCTTTTATATTTTTATTTCAGACCTAGAGTGGCTGGCTGACAATCAGAGGCTTGCCTATTCTGATTTTCCCAGACGTTGAACACATCTACTCCAGATGGTCTTCTAAATTCCCTTGCAGCTGATAATGCGAAGCAAGTGTACATTCACTCGGTGAAACTGACATATCTCTTTGGGCATATTTTCTCTCAGCATAGGGTGAGGAAAGTGAACTACATAATTCACCAGCAGAGAGACAAGGTTCATAATGAAGAGCAGAATGAAGAAGAAAAATGGAAAATGTAGGATTATACATGCTGCCAGCTTCAGCGCCACCCTTAAACTTGACAAGTAGCAGCTGCCTCTCTCAGTGAGATATTAGGGTAACTGGAATATCTGAAGTTGCCAAACAACACCCTACAAATTATTGTTGTCTACAAATTCTCAGCTAAAACTTGATTCTTTAAGACTTTTAATTGCAAGTTTGTAAAATATAAATTCTCCGTGGATGTGGGGTTCAGAGTTAAACTATTGAACAGTCTAGCTCAAGTAAAGCACATGCTCTGAGTTGAAAGAAATAGATTTAAGGAGGAGGTAAAGGACACAAAACCAGAGAGCAGCTTACATTCATTGATTGCACAAATTAGCCAAAGGCCATCCTAATAATGCGACTACAAGGAGGAGGGGATTTGAAGAGGGCCAGTTCTTAATTAAAGAATGACTTAAACAAACACAGTTATGAAGAATAAAGGCTCCAGGGAAATCTTAATTTGCCATGGGTAAATTGGGTTGGGTGTGAATGAATGTTTGTTTTCATCATGTTCCATAAAATTCACAGATTGGCATTCATATGCAAAGAGAGAGAGGTTTTTGATCTTCCTATCGAAAGCTTTTCACATACTGAACATTTTCTGTATTAACATCTTAAGTTTGGACGCTCCGTATATTGCTTTTTATGAGAGCAAACAGTTTAAATAAAGCTAAAGCAAATACTAGCAACAACAGAACAACTCAGTGTGGGTCTAAATGTGGTATGGGTTATTTTTAAGGGAGTACACTGTGTGATGTGAATAATCATACTCTGAGTTATTGGCTCTGAGGTCAGATTTTTATACATCTGGCCTCCTAGACATGGCAGGCTGCAACACAAAGTGGGTGATTAGGCTCGTCATCATCTCCTCCCTCTGCTTCTACATTTTCCCTTTTCACCTCTGTCTCTGAAATCACCTTCATATTCTATATCAAGCTTGTCCATGTCCTTATTTTGCCACAGCATTTAAGATAAATGTATTTCAAAGTCCATGTGGATCAAAGACGTTTAAGAAATAAAGAGTACGAGGTTGTACAAGGTTGGAATCTGCAGCCAAGGCAACCACAAACATAAGAATAGAAGAGCAATTTTCATTTGGCTTGGTTTATCTGAGTGAACAAGAATTCCAATTTCATAAAAATGCTAGACTTTTCATAAAAGTGCTCATCAAAATGTATTAGAAGCAACATTAGAAGTACAATGAGTTAAGTTAAACTCCACATTGCATAGGTTATAGATACAATAAACACATTAACATTATGAGAAATATAAAAACAAAGAAGCCATACTCAAGGAACAAACTTGAATATTAAAATGGATAGAAGGAAGGAACAGAATAAGAGCAATATTGCCAGATATGATCATCTATGCATACATTCCTAGTATTTGTTGATTTCAAGGTCAGCCTTGCCTACATCGTAAGTTCATAGCATAAGCTAAATGATATTCTAGGAGTCAAAGGGGGATAGTTAAAAAAAAAAAAAAAAGCAAGAGCTAACTATTAGATACTTTTGAGAATTTTGTCACAAACCCTCTAAGAAACCTTACCAGGCACAAATGTTTATAAATGCAACCAACACTTCTGTAAAGGCTGTTCATAGATACTAGACTTCTGTCATCTGGGACACTGCTAGAGACCATGTCAGAAGTACCTAGAGTGTGACTCTGAGTGCAAGTTCTAAATAAGAACAAATGCTGGCCACCCCTATTGGAAGATACAAAGCAGAGAGAAGTTCATCTTCAGTATATTTTCTTGAATGTCTTCATTATCATTTTTGGTATGCCAAAATCCTGTTGACTGTTTTTCTGTTTGTTTGATTTTTTTCAGAGAAAATACCAAATTTGTTCACTGTGAATTATTTTTACATTTTGTTTAAACAGTGAATAAAAGAGCCCTGGCCTCCTTTCCCTGGGAACATGATTTTGACAATATAGGCTTCAGAGTTTTTGTATCCACTGTCATCTATTTTGTGAGGTCAAACTAATGGCCATGGATTGAGTACTCCGAAGAACAGATGCTGAAATGTCAATTCATATGCCAAAAGGCTGTTGGTGAGTCTACTCATTGGCAGCACTTGTGCAGAGAAGTGTGAAGTTGGCTAAGTAAAGAAAAGCCGTGTTACACCCATGCCAAGGCTCTGAAGCTGAGGTTGCCCATTAGTTATCCCACTGGAAGTTTGGAATGATCATGCCTTTATATTTTGCTGCTACTAGTCATTGGATGCAGGATACTCTGGGGAGAAGGCACAACCTTAAATCAGGTACATTTCTCCCACCAAAAACTTTCCCATCAGCAGAAGAAGTAAGCTCTTTGGTACCAAAGGATGATCTCATTTCACAGAGCAGCATCCCCGCACAGCCTTTAACCAAGATGATCTCCTTGTTTGCCAAGAAATTCTCAATAAGCAGTGCACTAGAATTAAACTGGTCCTGACTATGATCCAGTTCCTCATGCTTAATTGCCCTGTCTCTTTTTTACATCTTCCCATGTTACTTTGGCCAAATGCAGAGGGTAAGCTTTCAATCAGCCAGTTACCTATATGGTAACTCCCACCATTTAAAACGAGAAGGAGTGGGGGCAAGAATAGCATTGGTGGTTTGAAATCCAGATGAGATAATTTGCTACTCAAATCAAAGTAGCTTTGCGACTTACAAAGCTGGGTATGTGAAAACTCACGCAGGGCAGATGACAATCCTGAAGCTGCTAAAACAGCAGGCTTTATTTTTACAAAGCCAGGACTTTGTTGCAAACCTCACCTCCTACAAACACTAGCACCTGGTTTTGCTCTGCCAAGTCAAACATTTCTTTCTTTCTCCCTCAAGCCTCTATTTCTGCTTTGGTCAGCTGGAACAGAGTCAGTGAAACTATGATAAATTGGGTATGAAAGCAAATAAAAACCTCAGCTTGTATTGTTCACTGACATATATACTGAACTGAGTTGACCATTTCCCTAGAATTTGAGATTGCAAGAGCCCCATGCTCAATCAGACAGTGGGGAAGTGCATGGGAAAGAACAGTGCTAAGCCACAGTTGTGACTTGCTCAGAAACAAATGTAAGACTCATAGCCGACCTACTCATCAAAAACCAGTGTGCTGCTTCTGCAGAGTTTTTGATTACGTAACACATCCCCATGGTTCAAAGAACAGAAGTATAGAAAGACCTATGAAAATCATTGCTTATTAAGAGGAAGCACATAGCAGTGTTGATCTGTCATCTGAATAATCTAGCAGGTTACACTCTAAGATGACACCATGAGCTAGCTCTTGCTTCTTTTTTTTAAACAAGTCTTATCAGTTTTATTCTTGCAGAGAATATTACCTGCCTCTTGTTAAAGAATCAAATATTATATAACCAAGTGACAGTGAATGTGGGATTTTTTCATAATTCTGTGTCTCTGAGAAAACACTAATAGTTCTTGCAAATTTCCCCCAGCATACACAAGCATGGGCTTGTTTTTAGCAAAAATATATAGATAATAATAAAGCTATATTATAAATGCTAATTTGTTAGGTTTGTTTTTCCATTTTGTAGAGGAAATCTTCCTGTTAGTGTATGTGCACTGTTGACAAGTAAACTTTAGCATCCTGTGTGTGTGTGTGTGTGTGTCCATGCATGAGATGTGTGTTCACAATAATGTACTTCATACATTCTATTTTACATTTTTAAAATATCTGTGATACAGTTATTAAAAATGCCTTTTCCCTGCTTTGATTGATTTATCTCGAATACAAAATAAGGCATATCTGGGGAAATTAATGAGAAGTCATTAAAGGATCCTTACAGGAAGAAGAGAAACACCCAGAAATGTCTAGGAGTAGCAGGGAATGCTTGATAAAGGGAGAGATGTGCAGTTACACTAAATAGGTAATGAAGTACTAAGTGAATAGATTGTACCGTGTTTCAGGTTTGAAAGAACATAAAACAAATAATAAGTGAAGCTCAGGAAGAGGGGTTAAAGACAAAAGCAGGGTAGAATGCAATACATGTTAACAAGTACACAGAGAGTCGTTCAAGTTTTATCAGAACTAACAATTTTCTACTTAATTCAAACTTGATACAAATTAGTAGAATTTGGCTATTTAAATATATCCAGGCTGGGGTATATCTCAATGACATGATGCTAAATTCGCATACATATGGCCCTGGATTTTCTCCCCAGAAATAA
The DNA here is from genome assembly GCF_963924665.1 of Micromys minutus. NCBI lineage: Eukaryota > Metazoa > Chordata > Mammalia > Rodentia > Muridae > Micromys > Micromys minutus. Next base: position 94,809,402 of record NC_137970.1, read on the forward strand.
AAATAACTTACATCAAAACAAACAGTAGTCCCACCGCCATTTACACCCAGTGTTCAGATAATATCTGAAATATAAAAACGAATAACATATTGACAAGTCAACATCCTGCCACGAGTAGAGAATGTACATGAAGATCTACCCTCCCTAAGGGCTTAGAGGCATATAATGGTGTTCATTGTGGAGAGACTTGTGATGCTACATCCTCCCCTGAATATCTACAGTCAGTTCTCATTATTGAATGTGAAAGAGACATTTTCTTCAATAGCATGGCCACTAGTAAAAAGGCTGTGCTCTTATAAATAACCCTTTACCAATACCCCTGCAAGTAACCCTAATAAAGCTCATAGATCATTTAAAAAAAAAAAAAAAAAACATGAAAATAGAAGGGAGACTACTTAAGAAGGAGACAGTGGGAATAGGAGGGGAACAAAACAGGATAATTGGAGATGAATATAATAAAAATGCTTTGTATTCAAGTACAAATGCGTCATTGTGAAACCCGTTATTATGCAAAATTAACATATACTTAGAAACATTGAAAATTATCCATTAAAAAAGAGTAGAATGGGAAGGAAAATAGTTATCATCACATAAAAGGAATTGTTGAGGATTGGGACATCTGTAACCTGGAGAAGACAAGGTTAAAGTGAGACATGTTAAGAGCCCTCAAAACATAGAAGATTGTCACATGGAAAAGAGATTAATCTTCCTCCCTGTCTTCTTAAATTGTGGACAAGGCTCATTAAGCAGAGATGACAAGAATTTGGATTTTCTACTAAAGATGTAAACACTTCTGTTTTGTTAAAGAGCCCCTTTTAAAAAAGTATACTTTAAATATATCAAAGAATCCCTAAGTAATTTCTTTACTGTTATTATTAAGCCAATATTTTCTTCATAAATAGTCCAGAAATGAAATTCAACACCACCCTTACTGAATTTTCATAAATTCTTAATTAGTGGCATTCAAAATAACGAGGCTTTATTATACACTGCTTAAGAAAGATTTCCACATGCTTTAATCTCTTTCTTCTCATGTTTATTTCTTAATACCATGCCTTGGCCCACTATGTGCCCTCAACTCCCACTGAAGCAGAGAGTACATCTAAAACTCACATGAAAATGTAAATCTGAGAAATAAATATGCGTGGTTGGTTTTTATAAGAGTAAGAATTAACATTGAAAGCGATGGTAATTTGCTCTGATCTGTAATTTTGAGCTCCTGTGCTGAAATTGCTCATTTGGAAATTATCAAGTGCTTGGGTCTCGTTTGTGATCTTCTTCCTGCACACACCCAGCACACAAAGGAGTTATAATGACCAGCTGAGTCACTACTGCCATCTCCTTGAAGTATGTTCTCCAAATGCCAATACCATTTTCTGTGGTACAGTGAAGAGGAGTCTGATCCACAGTCTGCTTGCACCACAGCAGAAAGAGAGCCAGGAGGGTGTTCAAATGCCATCACCACCTCCTCCATCCTCTCCTTCTTGTGGCATTGAACTATTACATCACATGATATGGCATTGAACTATTACATGATAATTAGAATTCGCAAATCATGTCTATCACTCCTATTGAGACTAGGGAGATTGTTTTGATACTATTCCAATAAAGCTGTCTATTATTGATGAGATTATACTCAGATGATAAATTCATACAGGAAACACAAGTGGAGATATGATATATTATTACAGATGTGACTTCTAAAACATGTACAGAATAACGTTTGTACTATTGTGCTTTGTACTTAGGGGCTTGCTTGCTTATTTGTGTGTTTGGGTTGGTTTGGGGGTTTTGTTGGTGTTTGTGTTGGATGGGGGTTTTTTGTTTTGTTTTGTGCTTTGTTTTTGTCATTTTAACACTGGTTGTCCTGGAACTCACTGCTAGCCATGAACTCACAGAGATCCACCTCCCTCTGCTTTCCAAATGCTGGGATCAAAGGCCTGTGCCACCACTGTCTGGCTGATTGGGGATTTTCAAGATAGAATCCCATTGTCTACCTCAGGGTGGTCTTAGACTTTTGACAATCCTCCCGCATCAGTCTCCCAAATTCTGGCATCAGAAGCATGAGCTGACTATAACTCCAAGTAGCTCTTTTCTTTCTGTGAACAGAGCTCCAGGAGTTGCAATGTTTATCTGATCTAAATTAGCAAATGAAGAACCAGGAAGTCCTGGTAAATTTGATTGGAAAAGGGAAATACTTCCCAAAAAATAATTCTATTGAATCCCTATGTAACCAAAAAGTAATAGTCTATATTGGAAGCTGTCTGTCACAAAATCATAGTGACTTTATCTGGGAGACACAATTTATCCAGTTCAATACTCACGTGTGGTTCAGCCTATTATAATCAGGCTCTAGCACAAGTAGTTATTTATAATGTTCTGTTGTGGATTTATTTTATCCTGTAATTCTGAAGAATTAAGTGAAGGATGAAAGAAACAAGCTTCAACTGCAGCTGAGAAAATACAAGCCAGACCTAAGGGGTTCTTGGCATTTATTTCATAGATATTTTGATAATTCACGTCAAAACAAAAGGGACTTGATAAACACCTAGCCCCATGGTGCTCACAAATGATAGAATGTTCTTTCCTTCAAAGCAAAACACCAAGATGGAGGTGCCAACCATCTGGAGAGTTGAGGTTGAAGCTGTGAGGGTCACTTGGTCTCTCCAGTGGATAAAGTTTGAAAAGACCCAATGGGCTGTGAATAGAAACTCAGTGGAATCTTTAACACCTACAGAAATATTTTTTCCCCGAGAAAAAAAAAAAAAAATGAGTATCGCTGTTTTTTCTTCCTTCAGGGTTTTCCATCCTACAAGCAATTATGGAGGCGGCAGTGCAAAACAACTGGCAAGTGACAGCAAGGTCTGTGGGAAACATAAAGGACATCCAGGAATTTAGACGCATCATTGAAGAAATGGACAGAAGGCAGGAAAAACGGTACCTGATTGACTGTGAAGTTGAAAGGATTAACACAATTTTGGAACAGGTAGGTCTGAGACAGTCCTCTCCCAGCCTGCATGTTAAATCTTTATCCTGAGGCAGTTCCCATATCCGTTAATAAATTAAGTAGCCAACAGAATAAGCATGCCAATAGTTTTCTTAGTCTCTCTAATCCCCACCCCTTTCTCCCTAGGGGCTGCAGAGGGAAAAAAGAAATGAAAAGAAAAGAAATTTCTAAGCTGATAAAAAAAATTGCATCACATGATTAATTTGAATGTGCCTGCAATTTAATGCTATACATCAGATAAATCCAGCGTTCTACTCTTCTGTTTAATAGATAGCTGGTTATTTCAAAGTAATCCCTGTTCTTTCCTATATCTTCTAGCCCAACAGGGAACAGACAATAGATTAGGCAGGGCTGACAGGTAGGATTTTTGTTTCTCATTACTGGAATATGTACTGCCCCAGACCCTTCTAGGGAACACTAGCTTTAGTTGATAAATGTGGATAGATACTACTAACCAAGTTCAACTTGTCTATATCATTCCAAATTATCCCTCTGGGTTAGTAGGAGGAGAGAATAGTTTAAGACATTTTTAACTCCGTAAACTTTATCATTAAAAAGCCTTGGTAATGAAAGTATTACACACCAAAATTAACTAGTCCCAAAGTCTATATAGGTCAATAAACTGCTATACTAGAATTGGCATTTAGAATAGAAACTATAAAGCTCTACATTAAAATTTACACTTTGGTATCAAACATTTTATACATTTATTCATCACCAAAATTAAAAAGAAGATTCAGTGGCAGAAGTAGAATTAGAAAAACAATTAGATTTGTGTTCCCTTTCCTAGCTCATATCCATTACCTGCATCTAGTCCTTCCGTTTCCCCTTAAATTTAGCCTTTCTTCTTCTCTTGTTTGGATATTATACCATGCTTTTTATACTGTATGTTAAAAAATAAGGTGATATATTAAAATGGTTTGGGTTTCAAAAGTGTGAACTTTTTTTAAAAAAATCAAGCCAGAATTACATAAAACGTACACAAATGAGCCAGACAAAAATCCCAGCACTCAGAAGGGGAAGTGAACACAAAAATCCTACCCCTAACCAAGAAGCTATTTGCAACAGATACCTGCTGGGAGAGGAAATCAGATTTTCTTCCATGCAGAGACACTGTGTATATCAAACACTCCAGGGCAGACCCTAAGCCCAGGAATAGTTGGTAAATACAAATTGGATCCCATGGATATTTGTGTTCCCCCCCCCTTTGGTTGATTGCTTTGTTTTGTTTTAGGTGGATAGAGAGAGAATTTTGGAGGAACTGAGGAAGGGAAAAGAGTGGGTTCAGAATATATTGTGTGTAATTCTCAAAAGATAAAAACATTTCAAAAAGTGTAAACAAATCTTTCAAAGAAGAAACAAGGTAAAGAAGAAAAATATAGTCTAATATGTCATGATGTACATATCAAGGATGGATATGTATATTTTAGAATAAAATTGCTAGGAATATTCATCCTAAGCTAGATGGAAACTGTCTGGGATAGAGGGGCAAAATGAAATGTGAAAGTGTACTGTTTAATTAGAAGTCTAATTTTCCCACTTAGTAACAAAATTCCTGTCTCTACCATGAAAGAAACTATAAGGGAAATCTTCTAATTCAACCCCAATATGTCTGGGAGCAAGAAGAGCAGAGAACAAAATCATGGTGAGCAGCCATTGCCTATGAGAGGTATTTTATAGGAAATGAGGTATTAAAAATTAGTCAGATCTATCCCTGTAAGAAAGGAAGACATAAAGAAAAAATACAAGAGAAGAATGAGAGGGAGATGGTGTGGGGTGCAGAAGTTTCAGGTACCTCAGGCAAGAAATACAAAGCTACTCCCTTGTTGAGCTCAGCACCACTTTTAATGGATGATGGTTCATGGAAAATCTAGAGCAAAAGCCCATTTATTTCTTCAACTAACATTCACCTGAGCAACACAAATGATCCATGTCTCCCTCACTGAAAAAACAAACAAAAAAAAAAAAAAACAAAAAAAAAAAACATTCCTTTGATTTTTTTCAGATCTTAAAAATGAAGAATCAGGTCAGTGACGCTGCTCTATGTACTACATGACCTCCAAACTGTTTAGACCAAAATAGCCTTTTAGTGGGTGACCTACTTAGTAGCCCCAAACAGAAGAACATCTCTCTTGTCACACTTTTTTGTTTTCCTTCTTTTTCATTAGGGACTTTGGCTTCTCAAATATCCAATATTCTCTTAAAGGTCTGGAGATTTGCAGGAACTTAGACTGGACTAAGTATTTTCTCAGTTCTTTGTAATGGAAAAGGTGGTGGGTAAAGCTTTGGTTTCCATACAGCTCTGAAACCTTGGGCACCTAACTTTCTATGCCACAGCTTCCTCATCACATGATGGAATAATATTTTGCTGTACTACACAAGATTGATGCAACCCCTCTAAAAGGCATACAATTGTCGAGAGAAAAATCAGTATCACAGGAAGAAAATCAAACTGTTTACCAAAATTCAACATTACTGGTTTGTTTGTTTGTTTGTTTTGTTTTGTTTTATGTCTTACTTCTCTGTCTTTCTTTATTCTAGATGTACTTTGAAAGTATACCTCAGAATAGCCTTTACACAATTTTACTCATTTATCATCTTTCAAAAATCACAATAAAAGTGTCAACACATATCTGCTTTATTGACTTCTGAGTAGCTCCTATGAGACTATAAGTTCTACAAAGTAGGAGCTAGAATGTGCTACAAACTGCATGGTGCATATTAATCTAGGTGGGACAGATATCGATAAAGTACATGTTAGTAAATTGCACTGAGATTTGGCTATAACTCCGTCCAAAGCAGTGGTTCTCAACTTCCCAAATGTTATAACCCTTTAATACAGTTCCTGATGTTGTGGTGACCCCCCAACCATAAAATTATTTCTGGTGCTACTTTATAACTGTAGTTTTGTTAATGTTATGAATTAGAATGTAAATATCTGATGTGCAGGTTATCTGATATGCAATCCATAAGGAGTTGCAAACCACAGGTTCAGAACTATTGAGCCAAAGAGGAAAACGTACTTATAAACACATAATGTGATTGCTAAGATATACATTTTTAAATCTTTAAAAATAGCTATGTTTATTCCTATTCTAAATTTAATAAAGTTGCTCTTATTTAACATTTCTTATATAAAATAAATTCCTCATTAAATAAATTGCTTAAGTAAACAATTTCAACATGGTATTTTTTTTTAAAAGAAAACACCTTGAAAAGAAACTGAATACTTTTATCACAGTTTAGTCTTCTGAAAAACATGAAGGTATACTCCGCAAATTTTAGTGCAATGATAACATTCATAATTCAGTGAGTATAAGTTCCTAATACTCACTAAAATACTAAAAGTCAGCCTCATTGTTTGTCTTCAATATTATTTAGGGTTTTTTCCTAGTAAATCCTCTATAATCTTACAAAATCATGTTTCATTTGACTAGCTGAGATAAAAAAATGCATTATAACACTGTAATCAATAGACCAGATTTAAGCATGAAGTTCATACTATAATCTATATCCACCAGCTATTAATAAAAATATGGTACTGGAGTACAATTGTTCAAATATAAGAAGATTTTTCAATAAAGTTTTATATAACATAATGTCTATATTATATACATTCTTATTTTCCTGTGAATGTTCAAATATCTATATGATTCATAGAAATCCTACTATTTCTTCCAAAGTGCTTTTTTAAATTTATTTTTTATTTTTATGTGCATTTGTGTTTTGACTGCAAGTATGTCTGTGTGTGAGGATATTGGATCCACTGCAACCGGTACAGATAGTTATGAGCTGCCAAGTGGGTGCTGTGCATTAAACCCAGATCCTCTGAAGGAACAGTCAGTGCTCTTAACTGCTAAGCCATTACTCTGGCTTTTTGAACTCTTTGAGACCTTCATATATTACTAAAGAAGAATAATCAATTAAATGTTGAACTTCTTTTAGTATTTTTGTGCAACAGTTAACCTACAAGAAATGTATGACAGATACATTTGCATGTATGAGAATTACCATAGAAATTGACAAAGGAGTCAAATGAGACCATGGTAACTTCTTAGAGCTCAGAGAATATTTACAAACTGCAAATCCTAAACCCAAGATTTAGAGCACTATTTGTTTTATTTTCCCAATTTCAATATTTTGTTCTTTTTATGTTATTTGGGAATTATATAATACATTTCTCCCTTCCTTTTCCTACTTCTAAGCTCTCCCATTTAGCCTTCCCACCCTTCTTCAAATTCATGGCCTTCTTTTTTATTACTTGCTATTGTAACTGTGTATGCATATGCATGGGCATGTGTCTGAGCTCATGTGAGTGTGCACACACGTGTATGCATGTACTTTGTGTGCATGTGTGTAGAAGCCCAAAGTTGAAACCTTGTATCATCCTCCATCATTTTCCACTTTATTTATTAAGATAGGTTCTTTCCCTGAACCTAAATTTCACTCTCAAGGTAATATAGGATCCAGTCTGAAGGGATTCTCTCACTTACTGGCTTTTTGATAAGGGGTCGTTTACGTGCCTCCCTGTATTTCTATTTCCTCAAAAGAAATCGTAAGTGAAACTTTTCCATAGATGAGTTAATAGGTACAAATCATTTGGAAAGGCCCCTGATCATAGTACTGGTGTACCACTTTGATGGCTGCCCTCCCAAAAAAAAGCACTGTCATACAAATGATCTCATTTGAACATCACAATTAGGATGCCTATGGGGAAGTTAAGTTTATTCCAAATTTACAAATGATACATTGAAGACTGAAGATTTCTAGATGACTTGTCAGAATTTGACTTTCAGTTCAATGTCAGTATGTAAACGAGGAAGTGTGAAACAGAAGTGGCTCTGCTGACCCCCAGTCTAGTGTTCTTGCTTTAAACAGCACCGGCTCCTTTAATTTCTCCATTACTTGTTAAATGCAGCGTCAAACGCAACTGTGGTCTGCTCATCAGATTCTATCTTAAAATGATGGCAAAGCAATTAAGGATGATCCAAAGAAGAATGATTAAAACATTTGGAAACAGGGCCTCCGAGGAAAGTCTAAATGAGTTAAGGTTGTTTATCCTGGTGAAAGAGAGCCAAGAGGCAGTTTAATCACCATGCTTGAGTATAAAGAGTTGTCATAAAGAGGGCACTGACCAACTGTTCTGCATGCCTAAGGACAGCACTGGAGCAAATGAGCTTAACTGGACCAGAGAGACAGTCAGCATTAGGAAGGACTCATTATAAAGGAAAGAGGAAAGTGGGAGAAAGGGCAATCTCCACTTCACACTGTATGTAGGCAAGACCCTGTTGGACTAGGAAAAAGTTAAGATTAACAAATTTTTCAATAGTGCTTTTTTAAAAAAGGCACTAATTTTAAGTTTATACTAGGTACTAGCAAATAAAGATACTTAATGAATAGAATAAAGGAAGTATACCATTCCTGGCTATCTGTGGTTCTAGGACTCACCACGGGTACAAAACTCCACAGATGGTCCTTTTATAAAGTGGCATCACATTTACATGCAACCTATTCATAACCACCTGTATAGTTTAATTCAAATGAATTGAATTATTCACAAACTATTGACAAAAATGAATAGAATATAAATGCTATGTGTATTTTTATATTATCCAGTAGATAATGGGGAGCAGAGGCTCTGTATGCATTTAGTAAAGATTTGGGGTTTTAAAAGTACTTTTGATCCCTTGTTGGGTAAATTCATAGGTACAGAACCAGAGGTTACAGAGGGCTAACCGCAATTCTTCACTTCTCTATCATGTATCCAGAAAGTTATCCCCTTAAATAAAATCACATGTTCTCTACTTGCTCTTTACCCATATTTTCTCTTTTCATAATCATTATTACTGTTATATTCTCTGCCTGAGTTGTAACATGAACTAAATGGGATCCAAAGCAATATGTTTCAGTGTTTTACCCAGAAAAATGATAGACTGTATGAATTTTCTTCTGGTACTTTCTCATGCCAAGTTATCTCTTTATGGATGATCTAACAGAGCCCCTTAGGAAAACAGTCCAGAAGCAGATCAACCCCTACCTAACCTTTCCTCTCATTGCTCTTGGCAGAACAATAAGTTGACTTACTTTATATTAGACAATCTGAGTTCGCCTCTACTCTTAGACTAGTTTCGTGTGTGATTCAGTTGAATAAACATAAGCTTGAGAAGCATTGACACATGAGTCCAAATCCTAGCTCTCTCCCTACGCTATTAAGTGATATTGAGGAAAACAGCTGTTTTATTTAAGACTTAATTTCACAAGTACTTTACGACCATCCTTCGGTGGTTTCTGAGGACCACGTCAGGTAGTTTGTGAACCGACCATAACACCTAGTAGTCACTATGACTCTGGTACCCACAGCTATTGGCCCAAGTGATTCTTTTCTTTGCTCAGGAAAGTAAGCTATTTAAGGATTGTTGCTCAAAAATGGTGTCTTTGTGGAGTTTTCAAGGCATCTTCCATTTGAGGTCATGTTGCATTTGGATCTCACTTTATCCATCATGTTTAAACACCTTTGCTTTTCTCTTTGCGGTAACCTTAGGGAACACAAATGGATGAATAAACTCAAGCACCACTTGAGTATCATCTAGATTTTTAGCAGCATCTAAAATAATTAAAGGCAAAACTTTTGAGCCATATATAACAATTTAGTATTTTTGATAACAAATATATACTAAGTACTTATAGCCATCTTTCACACACACACATACACACACACACACACACACACACACACACATACACACACACGGGAGTGGGGAGGAGGTGACCTAGAAGTAATACAGCTAATAGTTGGTGAAGCTAGAATTTGAACCCAGGGAATATGGCTGCAGATGCTATTAATCACAGCACTAATTGGCCCCGCATCTGACTGAATTTTTCTCTTGGAGTTTACTCAACCAAATGTTATAAGATAAGCATCCTGATGAGGCCTGAAGTGGCTTTGTTTACACAACAGACATTTCACAGATATTTTCTCCACTTGATGAGGAGTCATATCCCATTAACACAGAGAATTGAAAATATACCCTCAAATCGACACTTTCATGAAGTGCTTCTTTGTAACAAACAGGTTCATTTACTTACAGTACCAAAATAACCCAGTGTGGAAATGAGACCCACAAAGGCATATATTGTGAAAAGAACTTTCCCAAAGTGGTCTGCATATAAATCTAGCATAGCTAAATAATACCTAAAGAACTGTGACCTCCATTGTCTTACTATCGTCTTCTGACAATATCTGATCAGCAATACCCCACCCCCACCCTACCTCACCTCCACCTTAACATCTAGAAAACCAAGGATGAACTAGAAGTTTAAATATTTGTAGCAGATGTATTTCAGGTGGGTGCTTAGACTTGAGCAGCAGTACTAGAGGGGCCTTGGTTATCCCTTCTCCCATTATCACACCCAGACCCTAATGGGAGGAAGTGTTGCCTTAAGAATCAAGCTTTAGCAACTCCTGTACTACAAATTCTGAAACACAAAGGTCTTTTCTTTCCTTGGGATCTTAAGAGCATTTGAAAGATCAATATCATGCTGAGCATCAGGGACTAGGTAAAGGGGAGACAGACACAAAAACCAAGCTGGGCAGGGCAAGTCAAAGCACACACTGATTCTTTGGCAACAAAGGGAAATCCTTGAAAACAAATCAGAATGCAATTAGAAATAAACTTGTTCCCTAACACGTAAAGTTGTTTGTCCTGGGAGGAGTTGGTAAGAGGCAGCACTATTTTACATTGAGGGACTTTAGCTTAGGCTTATTAAAAAAAGATGGCTTGATTATCTGGTCATACTTCCCAGTAGACCTGCTTGGTAAATATTTAGAAGCAAATCCCCTCTGGGAAAAGAAAAATCTCATTCAAGATCATTACTTTGAAACAGAAAGCCTCTTGTTTGTTTCAGATAGTAAAAATGTTGGTCACAAAAAGGAAATGTTCCTATTAGACCAACAATTTCCTCTTCTCGTTTTTTTTTTTTTTTTTTAAATCAATTCACTTGATTATTTCCTAGGAGGCTTGGAAGGATGTTTTTAAAAAATCAACAAAAATTCAAATTACTTTTCATTAAATAGCTTCAGAGTTCCTTCTGAAAATTCTCAAGGATTGAGACTTTTTCTGAGGAAGTAAAATACCCAAGAGGTTCATAAAGCAGAATTCAGAAGCTTGAAGCAGAAGATTTAGATTTTAGCCCCAAGCCATAAGACTTCAGAATATACCGACATTTCCTAATTCCTAAATAAAATGTGTTAAATATTCCAAGAGACTATGATTCCTGGTGCTTTAATAAACAAGATAGAGAGTTCAATTCTGGAGATATTGATTGAGAAGATAGTGATGCTCTGGGTTAATCTCCAGCACTGCAATGAATGAAGGAGCCTGTGAGCTACTGAGGGGAGACTGGGACAAGCTAGAAAAGGAGGTGGAAGGAATAGAGGGGGGAAGGGAGGGAGGGAGGGAAGAAGGAAGGAAGAAAGGAAAGAAGAGAGGGAGGGAGGGAGGGAGGGAGGGAGGAAGGAAGGAAGGAGGAAAGGAAGAAGCAAAAGAAGAGAAAGAGAGAAAGGGTTTGTTTTGTCTTATCTAGATCTATACAAATTAGTAGAAAACAGTAAAGCTTCCTTACTGAAGAAATGTACAATCTAGCAGGCTGATAAGAAAACACAATTATTCTGGAAGGCAGAATATGACAACTACCTCAGATGTGTGTTGACCTTCTTGCTTTCTCAGACTGACAGCTAGTGACCATCATTAAATTGTTTTTGCTGACTGGGGTTCTTGAAAGCCTGAACATTGGGAGCTTTTCTGAGACTTGGGAAGATGGGTGATAAAGAGAATGAGATAGTATGCCCTTAAGGCCACAATGCCACTCGGAAGTTCATCATTTACCTCTATCCTTAGAGCACAGAACAACAAACGTTCCTGGTAATAGGAGTTTATGTTTGATCAAAGCCAGTATCACATATGTATATGCATAAATATCACATCAACCCTTCTATAAAATGCCTAGGGAAATTTTCTATTAATTAAAGGTTTCTGGTAGTTGGATTCTGACTAAATGAGATTTGTTTGTTCGTTACAAACCTATGCTAAGTCCCTTGTTATATCCTTATCAACTGCTCTCCTCCTTCCTGCTTGGATTCCCTTTGCATATAGAAACATCAAGGAGAAAACAGGAACAAAAGGTGTAATGAATCAAGAGGGACTCACTCCTTGCCTTAACATCAGACTTACGACTAAGTCTGCTACTTTATACCCACATCCTAAACATATAAACCAATACATGTACAACAATGAAACTAATGTAAATATCACCTTTGTTTTTAATTAACCCTGTTACAAATCAAAGGGGAATTTAGAATAGCTATATTTAAAAATAAAAAATAGAATAAATCCATAAACAATTATAGCTATGTTATCCCTCTGCAGGAAATGTATGTATTTTCTTTTGCCACTGAAAGAAAGCCCCCAGATATGCCTCAGTTTGTGTAGCTTCCTTGGTGAACATCTTAGTTAAGTCTTTGCAGACACTGAGAGTTTGACAGAGTCCTGTGGATTTTGATTACTGGCTTGTATACACTAAGTATTTTTTAAATCACCACTGGGCTTTATTAGGAAATTTTCTCAGATTAAGAACAACAAAATGTAGTAATTAGAACGTTTGTCATGCAGCTGCATGATTACAGGAGCTCTTTCCTAGATTCTAACAGATGTTACAACAAACTCTTTCAAGAATGCTGTGAGAACCACAGTTCACAAGAGCAACACAAAAGCTAGTTATTGTTCAAGCCCACTTTGCCATGGAACCCTTATATTTAAAATGTTTTAGACCTCAAGGCTCCCCTACAGAGAGGTACCAAGCAAATTCAAAAAAAAGAAAAAAGAAAAAAAGAATAGTAATGAAAAAAATTAAAATAAAATGTGTAGATGCAACACCTTCACCATGGTAACAATGAAAGGCAACACAAATGATAGTGCCATAAAAATATCTTGATGTTGATGCCACTGAACGTGGGAAATAACCCTAAACAAGCATGATAGCCTTATCATGAAAGCTTCACTTGGCACTTCCAGTTGAGTGAATCTTCTTTGCTGAGACAGCTTTGCCTTAGTCCAGCTATGGCAGGGTCAAAGTGTCTTTGTCCAGAGGTCATAACAAACTGATAACTGAAAGGAAGCATGCAGTGGTGGAAGGTAAGGGATTAAGTAGATCGGTGGCAACTATTATCACATCCCTAGAAGCACACCTAAATAGAAGACAGGAAGTAGCCAAGTACTACTATTTTATTATCATTTTTTTTTGAGAGAGGGTACCCCTGGTCTGGAACAAGCTTTGTAAACCAGGCTTGCCTCAAACTCAGAGAGATCTGTCTGCTTCTGCCCCCCCAAGGACACTGCCGTTCCCAGCCAACTTACATTTAATAAACATACAGCTACCAAGTAGCTTCCTCAGTGCGCATTTTCACTCTGAAAATGAAGTTATCTGATTAAGTGTCTTTTTAAAGGAATAGATCAGAGATCAAAGATTAAAACACTATTAAGTTAGTTTTTTAAATTGTGTCTGCCCTAGCATAGCCACCCCCCAATCTTTTTGTTAATTTTATTGATGTCAGCCATAAAATTAAATAAAAAAGAAAACATACTCAGAGAGAGTAAGTCTACAACTACTAGGCATTATAATTAGAATCATGATGAGAAGTAAATGAATGGGGCAAGAAACTTAAGATTGTGCAGCCTAAGAACTCAAAAGGGATGCAAGCACCTATCACCTGAAGAAATCCAAACTGTCCGAGTCAGAGGCACATGGGCGAGAACTGCAAGATATGTACCCAGCACGTGCCAACTTTCCTGTTTGCCTTCAGCACATTACCATGGTCATCATTACGGTTTAGATCTGCGAGTGCCACCAAAACAGCAGCAAGTGTTTTATTGTTTTTATTTGACTGTGGTTCAGTAGGCAAAAACCATCTTACCTACCATAGTGAGATGAACTGGTCAAATGTACAAAGTACTATTCAAACTAAGGGATATGAACTGAAATTGTTTTCATGTCTTCAGTTGAATCTCTTATAGAAGGCTTAGCTGTAATTATACCTAACTTGTGTTTTATTTAAGAACTTGGGAAGACTAAAACCATAGGTGTATGCCTTTCATCCTAGCACCCAGAAGGCAGAGTCACTTGGAACTCTGAGTCCCAGACCCATCTGTTCTACATGGCAAGTCCCAGGCTAGCCAGGGATACATAGTAAAACCTTGTCTTTAGAAGGTTGGACCAAGAAGTATGAGACCTTTAACAGAATTCACTATTAGTGGTGATATGCCTGCCAATTTTAAGACCATGAACACTAGGAAAGGGGAAAGTGGGTAAGTGATTTGCACATTGGAACCTGCATAAGAGCTTAATGGACACTTATCCCTTTAAAGGTAAATAACAGAAAAGAATCACAACATGATGTGACCTCATCACTACCATGTCTTAGACTAGGAGATGAAATCTAGACACATTGAAGGAATGGACAGTCAATGAAGATACTCACAGAAAGCTTCTTAATGGGAACTCCTAAGTGGCTTGCCTTCGACTGGTATCACTTCAACACTTCCGAGAATCCTTTGCACTTCTCTTGACCTGTTTCAGACCACTGTTTGTGCTTAACTTAAGAACCTGTGACACAGTAAATGTCTCCTCCTCTCTCTTTCCTAGCCAATATAAACTGGTTACTTCATAGACTGCTTTGCTGCAGTTTTCTCAAACGTGCAAAGCAAACACATCCCCTTTTTCCACACACATTAACTTAATTTCTGGCTCACCCATTCAAGCGCAAAGCAATCCTTCCAATGTTGACCTAAACGCCTTCCCCACTTGGTATCCATGGCAACCACCACCAAGCTGCTCAGAGAGAGCTGCAAGTAGTGGCAGGAAAGTGCACCTCCCAGTGGAGCCATTAGTTCTTCTGCTTAGCCACAGCTAAGGGGTGGCAGTAGGCTAACCCCTGAATCTTCAGGCATTTTCTTTCTTTCTTCGGAGAGGAGTGTTGTTCACACCCTTGTTCTAAGGTGGGGGGTGGGTTCAGCTGTTTTCCAGCCTCAACCTGTTGAAAATAAAGCAGTAAATGTCCATATTGGAAGGACAAAACACTTTGCATAAAGAGAAGCTGCTCAGGCTCAGTAGTTGATGGGAAGGAAAAATCACTTAAGTCATCCTCTTCGTAGAATCTTCACAAATAGGAATGCGCTGAGAAGTGGGAGGAAGAAATACGTAGATTTCGCTTCTTAACTGCACCGAAAGAAAGAAACAGGAGATCACTCTTCTCGAGGCTTTCCAGTTGATCTGCTGAAATATAAAGGGATGGTTTCAACAAGGCAACATTCCCTTTCATATTGCTTATCTCTGAAGCTCTTTGGAAAGAACTAGCCATATGTTTACAGGAAAGGTGAAAAAAAAAAAAAAAACCCACAAGTATCTTTCATCCCTGAAAAGCAGAGATGTATCCCAGTAAACAGATATGTGCAATCAATTCTGGTAAGTACATTGATAAAGGAACACACAGTTTGTAACAGGAAGGCAAAAGAAACATAATTAACTCAGCCTGACTCAGCCAACCAAGAATCCTGACACCTCATGACTGAGCTAAGTGGGGGATCAAGAAGCCAGTGAAATTCATATGGTCTGGTGGAAGGGGACCTATACTTCTATTTGCCTATGTATGACAGTGTTCACTTAATTGTCAGAATGCATGCTAATAAGCAGGAACAAATAAATGGAAGAATGAGGCTGGTTAGGGTGTCATAAAGTAGATCAGTAGAAAGATCCTACTAATAGCATGTACTATGGGGGCTGGAGAGATGGCACAGCAGTTAAGCACATGTACTGTTCTAACAGAGGATCTCACTCAGTTCCAAGAACCCACATGTTTGCATCTGACACCATTCTCTGGCCTCCATAGGTATAGGCATGTGTGTGGGCATGCATCCCCACACACATGTGTAACTGTATCTCAGCCAGAGAATAAAAGAATTAGGAATTAAAATTTTAGTTCCAGAGCCCATATTTTTGTGGCTACCAAACATGATGCCAGTACAAGGATCCATTCTACCTACATCCTACCCAAACACAAGAAACCAGTACTAAGGTCACAATAGACTAGTCACATGAAAGCATACCACCCTAGGAAAGAACATGTCAAGAGAACCCATCCTTTTCCCCCATTTCTATATCCTTTTCATTCTTTTTGTCCATAAACATCCATTGAATGTTGACCCTATAGAGTGTGACACTGAAAAACACTCACAATATGAAGTAGAAGACTGGGCTTCTCCCCTCAAGGAATGATAGGCAAAGTAGGCTAGCAGCACACATATCTGTACTGAGTAAACATTTCATAGCCTGGAAAAGATGAGAATTCAAGACCTATAAGAATCCACAATATGTATTTAATATACTAATTAATATTTGATATAGCTAATGTATGTGTTGTATAAATTCATATACTGATTAATGTATAATATATTTAATACTCTATATATTAAATGAATTGGGTCTAATTTCACAATGTTAGGGAAAAAGCTTAAACATGTGTGTACTCTGCTCTGACTTCTTCCAACGCCTCCAAAAGTCATTTTCAGCTCTATGCATGTATGTTCTAAGCACTATAAAAATTCAACTCTACACTACAGTAAATGGTGCCAAATATATTGTCACTATGGTCTGGCTACAATCTTCCATGTATGGTTCAGAAGGCACCTTCTTTATAGCAAAATCTAAGGAAGAGGTTTGATAGCACACACCTAGGGTAGTCTTATATCCCAAAAGCCAAAACCTTCGATTAAGAAAGTTTTCTGTAATGCAAGAATGACTACTGCCTTCCTGAGCTTTCCATGCTCTAAAAATATTTTCCCAAGATGATTTTGACCCTCTGACAGAGGTAAGATGTATAGTGAGTTTATTCTCTCCATTACAATGAGAAAGTGGCACACAGAAGTTAAATAACTTGCCTAAGATCACACATTTCACATTGCTTCATTCTTCTCCTTATTTCCTAAAATACTCACTCCTGTTTTTGTATCACATTGAAGAAAATGTATTTGGGAAAGTAGCAATGGAACTATTGCTATACAACATTAACTGTGCCCTGCCAGAGTCAGCTCCCTCGCTTTCCAAAAAAATAGATAAGAACCTTTCCTTTGGACTTTTAGCCATTTCTCTCCCCACCCCTTCCTCTGTTTCCTGAAAGAACGATTAAGATCCATCTGGGACTAATTATAATGATTCTTGAATTTGAACTTGCAACCATTACCCATTTGAGGTCACTTATTTTAAATTAACTTGCCTGGTCAGAACACAGGTTTGGTTATCTTCAGAACACAGTGCAGAGAGGCCCTGGCTCACTCAGACTTTTAATTAACTATCTAAATAACATGCACTGTGACAAGCTACCTAAGGTTGGATGGAGTTGTACATTTGCATTCAGACAAGGATCAAAATACATTGTCAGAGCTTCGGGGACTAAATCCGAGAAACCTTCACAGTACAGTCTCTTGTTCAAAGCTGAGCGCTTCTTCCCTTTCGTTACCTCTAATTATTTTCCTGTGCTTTTGTTCTGATTATCCAACATTCATCACAAGTGCAGCTTGTGATTCAACAATGACAATTCATGTCCTATGCTGATAGGGAATCGAAAATTGGAGTCATGTGCATATGAGCCAAGCACGAAGCTTCATGAAATAATTAGAGAAACCAAAAGAAGATTCCCAGGATGCCCAGAAAAAAAAAGTCAGACCTGAACTGCTCCCCACTTAGGTAATCATACATAATAGCCCTAGGTAGTCTTTGTTGCACAGAATTCATG
The DNA here is from genome assembly GCF_963924665.1 of Micromys minutus. NCBI lineage: Eukaryota > Metazoa > Chordata > Mammalia > Rodentia > Muridae > Micromys > Micromys minutus. The sequence goes on from NC_137970.1 coordinate 94,827,251, forward strand.
ATGGGACCTGATCATACTGCAATAATAATGATGGTAATGACAGTTCTTATCAACAGTGATTCTTAGTAATAATCTGGCTGCTAACAATTACCTGGCTTTTGAGTTAGTGAAACCTATTTTTTACCTCCATCTCCAACCCTGTATGCCTACAAGTTCTAAGTCAAGTTGCTAAACTTTTCTGAGCCTCAGTTTCCTAGCCTGAAAGATAAATTCCCAATAGGGCCTACCTTAAAGAATTACAGTGAGGATTCAGAGAAATAAAGCCCATGAAACAGTAAAGTGCCTACTAAGTTCAGATCCTCCAAAGCCATGTTTAAATGAAGTCATGCTCTACAACATGTACCTTTAATACCAGTGCTAGGAATGTGGAGACAGGAGGAGCTTCGGGACTTGCTGGCCAATCAGTTTAGCTGAATCAGGGAGCTTCCAGATCACTGTGAAATCAGATCTCATAAGAATAAGATGGAGAAGTGATTGAAAAAGATTCTTATAATGACCTAAAGCCTACACACATACCAAAAATGCACACATGCACACACACACACACACACACACACACACACAAATGGGAGAGAGAGAGAGAGAGAGAGAGAGAGAGAGAGAGAGAGAGAGAGAGAGAGAAAGAGAGAGAGAGAGAGAGAGAGAGAGAGAGAGATTTTAGCTGATGGGGTGGTGATCTCCCTTAAGCCCAGCAATAGGAGGATTGCTGTGACTTCAGGGCCAGCCTGAACAATTGAAAGATTTTTAGGCCAACCTGTACTACTTAGTTACATCCTACTTCAAATGAATAAATAGATGATAGATAGGGAGGCAGGTAGACATAGATAGATAGATAGATAGATTGATAGATAGATAGATGATAGATAGATAGATAGATGATAGATACATACATACATACATACATACATAAATATGTGGATAGGTACATAGATATATAGGCAGATAGGTGATATATAGACCAATGATACATAAATATTTAAGAGAGTGCTTTGTTGTATTGGTCACTTTTTTGTTGATATATAAAACACCATGACCAAGGCAATGTATAAAAGGAAGAGCTTATTTGTGTTTCAAGATTTAAGGAGGTAAAACTCCATCATGGTACGGAGGCACGGCAACTATAGCAGGATGCTGAGAGCATACATCCTTTACCAGGAGGATGATGCAGAGGAAGCACTGAGAATAGTATGAGGCTTTGAAACCTTAAAGCCTTTCCCCAAATGATATACTTCCCCCAGCAAGGCCACACCTCCTAGAACTCCCCAAACACTACAACATACCTGGATCCCAAGTATTCAAATGCTAGAACCTATGGGGGACATTTTTACTCAAACTACTACACTTCGTACAAGTCTTGAAGAATGCTAGCCTATAAACAGAAACTAGTCATCTGTTATATACTAGCAAAAGGCCTTTGTCCAGGTTTCCTTTATCTGAGGTCTTTTTTTTTTTTTTCTCTTCTCCAAGGTGCATTACTTTGTAATTGACTTACTGCCAGCTTCTCATCATTTTGCATTGGCATCTCTTACACCCAATTTCCATTTGCAAATCTCAGGTTGTTGTTTTTTTTAAAGTCAGGGACATGGAATCAAGGAAGGCTTTGTGCAGGAGGCTGCCTGTGAACTTGGTCTTTAGGAATTTCTGAATACCATTTCTACAGGGAAAGATGAAGGTAATAAGGAGTATGCAAAGAACATAGCCAATAGAGGATAAACACTAGACGCTGATGCTGTCTTGAGAGCTGAAATCACATGGTTGCACACATTCTTATTTAAGTTCTGTGCAATAGCTGTAAGTGATGGATGTCTTTCCATGTAGGCTACTCAGACCTAGAAATCATAAGTTAACTGGCCAAAGTTATGATGAAAAGTGGGGTCATTAACCTGGCCATCTAGCCTTTATTGTTGACTACACTGCTTTATTTTTCCCATGATTATATCCCCTATATTATTTTACAAATGAAAAACTAAGGTTTGGTATATGATATAACTTGTCTGGGATTATAAAGCTAAAGACTGATAAATCAAAGATATACTGCCTTTAGCAGATCCCCTTTTATTTACTATCTGGTCATTTACTTAGCACTTCAAACTTAGCTTCTCCCACCATCATTTACATCACAACTTCTTATACCAAATGCTCACATTTTACCTCATACTAACTGCGTATGTTATAGTCGCCTCAGATATAAATCTCTCCTTTAAGAACCTATTGCTGCCACATTGCTACACCAGTAAAATTCCTAAATGCATTGCAAATATTATCCTTACACTCAGAGATAAGTAAATTTCTCAGTCCTCATCAAACAAGTTTCTTTTTGAAGCAGATATCTGTAGAAAACCACAACTGGTAAAATTCGGAGAAGAATTGATTGTGGGGTGCCCTGGTGCCAGTGATTACATCTGCAATATAATCTCATGCCTAAGGCTCAGGGACTGTCTCCAAACAGGGGATGGAAAATTGTAAAAGCCATCCTTGAAAAGATGGAAAGTTCCACCCATAAATTCTCAACAGTACGGTTTCCCTAGACAAGACCTAAACACTTCTAACACCAATAGACCTGCTAATATGAAAGGGGAAAATAATCTCACAAGGTCTCCAACCCTATATGAACACCTGCAGGCAATTAGTGACTGAGGTGATGAAGAATTTGTCTTCCCCAGCTATCTGTCTCCTAATTGGTTATCCAATACCAAGTAGTCAGCACTGAAAATGTATACATACAAGCAACACTAAATGGACTCAACAGGTCCTGAGTTTATATGTGTGTGTGTGTACATATATATATATGTATATATATATATATTTCCACATAGTGTGTGAGTGTGTGTGTGTGTGTGTGTCTGTGTGTGTGTGTGTGTGTGTGTGTGTATGTGTGTGTGTGTGTGTGTAACATAGAGGTCATGTATTTGAGAAGCCTCAAAGGGAGAATGGGAGGTATGTTTTCAGGTAGAAAAGGAGAAGGAAATAAAATAATTGCAATTTAATTTTGAAAACGGCAAAAACAGTTTTATGTGTTGATGTATGCCTATAAGCCTAGGACTAGGGAGACTGAGATAGAGATAGGATCATGAGTTTGAGGCTATTCTAGACTATAGAGACCTTGTTTCAAAATAAATAAATAAATAAATATTTTAATTAAAAAATCTCTCCTTTAGCATTTTTGCACCATAAACCAGCAAGACTCTCCTGAAACAGCAATTCCCTCTGAAGGAATAGCCTTCTAGAATACATCTCTCTTCATTTTCAAAATAGCATTCTATTTAAGTTACCTGTTTGTCAGGTTCCCACTTATAAAAGCCAAAGGAAAAAAAAAATGTTTTAGATTTCTGGTTGGAGACAAAGTACGTTCTATCTATAGCAGGTTGAGTTAATCATTCTCTCCCCGGTTGTACTTTGTTCATATTTCTGTTCTCGCACTTCTCCCACTGGGCTATAATCATCTGTTAACTTGGCTGTCTTTCCCATTCAAGTGTGACATCCTCCAGACTAGGTTCCAGATTCTTGTGACCTCTGTCTCCCCATGGTCTATCCTCATGATTGGCACAGACTGAGCATTCAGCAAACATTCATTAAAAGATAGAAAAATAAAAGGTGGTTGATAGATGCAACTTTCCATATATAAACAGACTTCAATCCACATTCTTTCTGATTTGTGTGGTACGCCAGAAAATCAGCTATTGTCAAAAGACAAAAGTGTTGATTTGGAGTACCCACTGATTTCTGGGTTAATAATTTTGGCATTGCTGATTTTAAGCTACCCATGATTTTATTAACTGGCTCTGAAGATTCTGAATATTTGACAAGTGGCTTTCAGAAGCTCCCTTGCTTGGCTGGAAATCAGCAGTTCTTCCTAGGGCATTTGAACTGTGTGCATGTCTGTGTGACAATAAAGGTAGATGAGCTGGCTAGGAGGGCAAGGTGATGTCAGATCTGAATAGCAAGGGTAAAGGGCCAAAGGAAACATTTCTGGGTTTGGAGAATTTTATACCCTCCCCCATGAACGAAGCCTCAGTCATTTGTCATCCATTTGCAAATTGAGATCCACTTAAATGACATGGCTCCCAGAAGAGGAATGAAGCTGCCAACTAAGCCATTATCCTGAAAATCACATAGGGTTTCTGAGAGAGGGTTATATTTATTTGAAAATATAAACATGGTCATTCACTTCAACTATCAAATATTTTTACTGATTGGGGTGTTGGATACTGAAAACACTGCACAAATGGAAATTTATGGAGAGTCATACCTAAGACGCTGACAAAGAAACTATTCTATTCTGTGTATCCATACCAACTGCCTTCTTCCCACTCCCTGCCTGAAAACTTCATTAGGTTGAGGTCCATGTGGCTCTCTAATACTATGCTCCACTATTTACACTTTGGTTTTGCACACAACAATGAAGCTAATAATTAAATGGCAAAAGTTGAATACAAAATCCCCACAAAAAGTCATGGTTCGTGTTTTTTTTTCTTTTATTCTTTTTTCTTTTTTTCTCCTGCAACAGCCAGTTTTATTCAAAGTATTAGACAGCTTATGCCTTGAGGGTAAAGAATACTTACTTGAATAAAGTTCTCATGAGTTCAAACTGTACACAATCACAGAGACTAGCTGCATTTGTCAGAAACATGTTTTTCCACAGAGGCGTATGAACAGCAACAGGTAAAGTAAACCCACTCCGGTCTGCTACACCTGGGAGGAGCAGGAGAGCACATGCCAACAACAGTTCTTTGAAAGAAACTGAGGTCCCAAACTTTTGTCCTGTTTTCTTGAGGTTTTCTCATAAGCTCTACAAGTTCCCCCCATATGATCTCATGCTTAGATTGGGTCCTGACACTGTATAATTTTTTTTTGTTTCATTTCTCATGGTGGAGATGATCAGTTACTTTGTGTCAAATATCTGAGTATGGTTTATTTATTTATTTATTTATTTATTTATTGGTTTGTGTTTTATATATTGCCAGTCTTTTTTTAATTGAACAACTTTATTTTAAAAAGCAAAGATAAATGTACAGATATTAAAAGCATAAAAGTATATGAATACATTTTTGTCAGTACTTGATTTTTTTAAGGTTTGATAGTATGCATTTAAATCTTACTAGTTACAATGAGCATAAAGTACATGTAAAACAAGACGTAACCTGGAAATAGTCAGAGTTTTCTTGGTGTGTAAAAATTAAGCATAGTTTTTCTTTTTCTTTCTTTTTTTTTTTTTTTTGGCCTTTGTTTTTCTTGAGCTTCATATAGTCTCTGAGTTGTTTCTTGAGTGTTCAGAGCTTCCTGGGGTTAGTATCCAATAATCAGTGACTGCATATTATGTCTGTTCTTTTGTGACTGGGCTACCTCAGTCAAGATGATATTCTCTAGATGAATCCATTTTTTTAAGAATTTCATAAAGTCATTGTTTCTGATAGCTGAGTAGTACTCCATTGTATAAATATACCACAATTTTTGTATCCATTCATCTACTGAAGGACATCTGGTTTCTTTCCAGCTTCTGGCTATTATAAATACAGGTGCTAAGAACATTGTGGTACATGTATATTTGTTGTATGTTGGAGTGTCTCGGGGGTATATGCCCAGAAGTGGAATAGCTGGGTCTTCAGGTAATACTAATCCAATTTTCTGAGTAACCGCCAGACTGATTTCCACAGTGGTTGTACCAGTTTATAACCCCACCAACAGTGCAGAAGTGTTCCTCTTTCTCTGCATCCTCAACAGAATCTGCTGTCATCTGAATTTTTGATCTTAGCCATTCTGGTTGGTGTGAGGTAGAATTTTAGGGTTGTTTTGATTTGCATTTCCCTGATGGTTAAGGATGTCAAGCACTTCCATTGATGCTTCTCAGCCTTTGATATTCCTCAATTTAGAACTTTTTGTTTAGCTCTACACCCCATTTTTTAATAGTGTTGTTTGATTCTCTGGAGTCTAACTTCTTGAGTTCTTTGTATACCTTGGATATTAGGCCTCTATCAGATGTGGGGTTGGTAAATATCTTTGCCCAATCTGTTGGATGCCATTTTGTTTTCTTGACAATGTGCTTAGCCCTACAGAAACTTTGCAATCTCATTAAGTCCCATTTGTCAATATTTGACCTTAGAGCACGGTCCATTGGTGTTCTGTTCAGGAAATTTTCTCCTGTGCCTATGTGTTCTAAGGTTTTCCCTACTTTCTCATCTAATAGTTTCAGTGTATCTGGTTTAATGTAGAGATCTTTTATCCACATGCACTTCAGCTTTGTACAAGGAGATAAGAATGGGTCTGTTTTCATTCTTCTGCATGCTGAGTGCCAGTTGGAACAACACCATTTGTTGAAGAGGCTGTCCTTTTTCCATTGAATGTTTACAGCTCCTTTGTCAAAAATCAAGTGACCATACATGTGAAGGCTCATTTCTGGATCTCCTATTCTATTCCATTGATCAGAGTGCCTATCTCTGTACCAGTACCATGTACTTTTTAATACAATTGCCTTGTAATATACCTTGAGGACAAGGACAGTGATCCCTCAGATGTTTTCTTATTGTTGAGGATGGATTTCGCTATTCTAGGTCTTTTGTTATTCCAGATGAAATTGCACATTGATCTTTCCAACTCAATGAAGAAATGGGTTGGAATTTTGATGGGGATTGCATTGAATCTGTAGATTGCTTTTGGTAGGATGGCCAATTTTGCAATGTTGATCCTCCCAATCCATGAGCATGGGAGATCTTTTCAATTTCTGAGATCTTCCTCAATTTCTTTTTTCAAAGATTTGAAGTTCTTGTCACACAGGTCCTTCACTTGTTTCCTTAGAGTCACACCAAGGTATTTCATATTGTTTAGAACTACTGTGAAGGGTGTCTTTTCCCTAATTTCTTTCTGCACATGTTTCTCCTTTGAGTAGAGGAAAGCTATTGATTTGTTTGAGTTAATTTTGTATCCAGCCACTTTGCTGAACTTGTTTAACAGCTGTAGGAGTTCTCTGGTGGAGTTTTTGGAGTAACTAACATACAGTATCTTGCCATCTGCAAGCAGTGATATTTTTACTTCTTCCTTTCCAATTTGTATCCCTCTGATTTCCTTTTGCTGTCTAATTGCTCCGGCCAGTACTTCCAGTACTATGTTGAGTAGGTAGGGGGAGAGTGGGCAGCCTTGTCGAGTCCCTGATTTTAGTGGGATTGCTTCAAGTTGCCCACCATTAATTTCAATGTTGGCTATTGGTTTGTTGTATATTGCTTTTATTATGTTTAGGTATGGGCCTTGGATTCCTGTTCTTTCCAGGACTTTTAACCTGAAGGGGTGTTGAATTTTGTCAAATGCTTTCTCAGCATCTAGTGAGATGACAATGTGGTTTTTTTTTTTCTTTGAGTTTTTTTATATGGTGGATAACTTTCATGGATTTCCATATATTGAACCATCCCTGCATCCCAGGGATGAATCCTACTTGATCCTGGTGAATGATCGTTTTGGTGTGTTTTTGGATTCGGTTTGCAAGGATTTTGTTGAGTATTTTTGCATCAATGATCATAAGTGAGATTGCTCTGAAGTTCTCTTTCCTTGTAGGGTTTTTTTTTGGTTTAGGAACGAGGGTTATTGTGGCATTTAAAATGAGTTAGGTAGTGTTCCATCTGACTCTATTTTGTGGGAATAGTTTGGAGAGTATTGGTATTAGTTCGTCAAAAAATGTCTGATAGAATTCTGCATTGAACCCATCTGGACCTGGGCTTTTTTTGGTTGGGAGGCTTTTGATGACTGCTTCTATTTCTTTAGGTGTAATGGTATTATGTAGATGGTTTACCTGGTCCTGGCTTAACTTTAGTATCTGGTATCTGTCTAGGAATTCATCCATTTCCTCCAGATTTTGCATTGTTGTTGAGTATAGGCTTTTGTAGTAGGATCTGATGATTTCTTGAATTTCCTCAGTTTCACTTGTTTTTTTCTCCGCTTTCATTTCTGATTTTATTAATTTGGATACTCTTTCTTTGCCCTGTAGTTAGTCTGGCTAAGGGCTTATCAATCTTGTTAATTTTCTCAAAGAACCAGCTCTTGGTATTGTTGATTCTTTGAATGGTTCTTTTTGTTTCTGTTTGGTCAATTTCTGCTCTGAGTTTGATTATTTCTTGCCATCTACTCCTCTTTGGTGTATCTGCTTGATTTTGTTCTAGGGCTTTTTTAACTGTGCTGTCAAGTTGCTAGGGTATGCTCTCTCCAGTTTCTTTTTGGAAGCACTCAGAGCTCTGGATTTTCCTCTCAGTGATGGTTTCATTTCATCCCATAGGTTGGGTGTGTTGTGTTTTCATTTTCATTAAATTCTAGGAAATCCTTTATTTCTTTCTGTATTTCTTCTTTGACCCTTCTATCATTTAATAGAACATTGTTTAGTTTCCATGTGTATATGGGCTTTTGTTGTCTTTGTTGTTATTAAAGACCATCCTTAGACCATGGTGTTCTGATAGGATGCATGGGAGTATTTCAATCTTCTTATATCTATTGAGGGTTGTTTTGTGACCTATTATATGGTCAATTTTGGAGAAGGTGCCATGAGGTGCTGAGAAGAAGGTGTATTCTTTTGTTTTTGGATGATATGTTCTGTATATTTCTATTAATTCCAGTTGGTTCATAACCTCTGCTGGTTTTACTGTGTCCTTATTTGGTTTCTGTTTCCATGATCTGTCTATTGGTGAGAGTGGGGTATTTAGGTCTCCCACTATTATTGTGTGGGGTGCAATGTATTTTTTGAGATTTAGTAGGGTTTCTTTTATGAATATGGGTGCTTTTGTATTTGGAGCATATATATTATGGATTGAGAGTTCTTCCTGTCAAATTTCCCCTGTAATGAGTAAAAAGTGTTCTTCCCTATCTTTTTTTGATAACTTTTGGTTGAAAATCTACTTTCTTCAATATTAGAATGGCCACTCCAGCTTGCTTCTTGGGGCCATTTGCTTGGAAAGTTTTTTTTCCCAACCTTTTATTCTGAAATAGTGTCTTTCTTTGTCTCTAAGATGAGTTTCCTGTATGCAGCAAAATGCTGGGTTTTGTTTATGTATCCAGTCTGATAGCCTATATCTTTTAATTGGGGAATTGAGTCCATTTATGTTAACAGATATTAAGGAATAGTGGTTGCTGTTTCCTGCTAGTTTTGCTTTAAGAGTGAGAATTGTGCCTGTGTGTCTTTGTTCTTTTGGTTTTCTTTCTTAGTTATTTTCTTATTTTTATTAGGATGTAGTTTCCTTCCTCGTATTGGGTTTTCCACCTATAATTCATTGCAGTGCTGGATTTTTGTTCAGATATTGTGTAAATTTAGTTTTGTCCTGGAATATCTTGGTCTCTCCATCTATGGTGATTGAGAGTTTTGCTGGGTATAGCAGCTTGGGATGACACTTGTGTTCTCTTAGTGTCTGCATGATGTCTCTCCAGGATCTTCTAGCTTTCATAGTCCCTGATGAGAAGTCAGGTGTGATTAAACAAATACTTGATAGAAAGAAAATCCTTGATAGAAAGCAAACCCTTGATTGAACCTTTACAATACATTATGCATATTAAAACAAAAATCTCTGTGAATGTAGATGTGAGGATTGCCACAAGCTAAGGCCAGCCTGAACTCCATAGTCAATTTCTAGGCCAGCAATGATTACATAGTGAAACACTGTATTTCAAAAGTAAAATGGCAGGGTAATTAATTACTTTATTATGTCTATTTTAAATTGTGTGTATATGTATATATGCCATGATATAAATATGAAGATCTGAGGACAAATTTGAGGAGTCAGTTCTCTCCTTCCACAACCTGGGTTTCAGGGATTGAACTCGAGGCTTCAGGTTTATTTTCCTAATCTGATAAGCCAGCTTCATGACCCTCTCTTGTGATTTGTTATTAGATCTTCCACATATTTCATTAAACTATGATAAATTGAATATGAAAGTCTTACAAGTAAAGCTACCTCCAAAGGATACTGTCTAGTAAAATTCTTACCCTCTAATCCTCACATCTTAGAATTGTAGTTCTTGCCTTCATTTCCTTTCTTTCCACATAAGCTTCCCTATAGTCAGCATAACTATTGCCTTGCTGACAAAAAGCTCCTGTCATTCTCCGTGTCAGCCATACTCCCCTACCCCCCCCCCCCATACCACCATAGGACCGACTTTGGTATATGTCATTGTTCTTTCTTACCACACTATTCTAGCACACTCCTTCAGGTTAGGTGATTGCAATGTAAAGCCCTGCCATTAGATATAAGAGTACAAATATGTGCACATTGAAGTTACTAGGAAGTACTGCCAGTGGAATTGCTATGTTTACTAAGACTCATACAAGTTCATTGGGGTTGTCACTGAAGATGGCTAACACTTGGGATTGGATTGAAAATCTCTTCTGGAAGGAGTGGCACTATTACAGGCTGATTTCTGAAGCACACCATGCGTTCAGTTCTCCACGCTGCTGAAATTACATATAGTGCCATAAGAAAACAATGTCTTTTTTTTTTCAACTAAGAGAAAAGGGAAGGCAGATGTGAGCCTAAAAAAATCTTTTCTTTGAACATAGAAAATGTGATCTAATAGTTTTTTCCCCTTGCAGACAAAATATCCATGCAGTAGAAGAAAAACTACCTAGTGAATTTGACCAAAAATCCTCCCCAAAAATTCAACCTTTTTTCCTAGACTCCCTTGCCCAAGCTTTTAAATCAAAGAGAAACAAATTAAGGTGAACATCAAGGCATGTTCTGTACTCAAAGCAAGATCAATCTTTCTCCATAGATCCTTTTCTGGCACTGATGTAGAAAATCCAAACATGGAGATACTTAGGTCTGCAAATAACCTAATCTGCATACCAGATGGATCTAAGGGGGAGAAAACATACACACTTCTTCACACACATTTTTTTTCTAAAATGTGAGCATAGAAAAGCAGATGCTTTTGCCTCCCAAAGGATACGTGGGCCTCTCTCAAGTAGTCTTGTGGAACAATTTCATTTCAAATTTCTAAAATTATGAGAATATCTAGATTAAATATAAAATCGTGAAAGGACTGGTCTTCTTGAGAGACAACCAACTTAATTCCTTATAAATCCCTTTTCACTACTCAGAGATACTCAGCCCACAGTTTCACAGAAAAATGGGATGAGGGGCCATTTAGTCAGGGAAAATTACTCCTGAATAAGGAAACTATGATTCCCTGACTTCCTTGTCAGAAAGTTTGACCCTGTCTACAAGGCTTAGTGTTAGTATATACGAGATCATTCTTCGGCACAGAAAAAACCTCTGTTCAGTGAATGAGATTTGTAGATGGGGTTTTCCCCCCTTTGAGATCCTATATGTGAAGATAAAAAACGATTTTCCCTACAACAATGAATTTCACCTATACTTCGCACATTTCCCCCTTATTACATTTATCGTGTCTGCCCTCATATCAGGCCATTTATCATCCCTGGCAAATCTTACAAAGGCAGAGTGACGGCAGAACATGGATGTGGGAACTTGGTATTTCTTCCTTAAATGTCACATCTGAGTGTAAAAACAGCTTTTTATCCGTGAAGTTCTAAAACTAATTCAGAAAGATCTATTATAATTACTATAAAAGCAAAGTTGAATATTCTCTTGGTTGCCAGAGTTATTAAGTAAGTGAGGGTACAATTTATGCCTCATTCATCTGTAACAGAAAGAACAGAGATTGAGGATTAACTGAACAAGAACATTCCTACTAACTATCCAGTTCTCTGGTGCACCATATTATATTCAGTATCCCCAACCTCTCCCTGTTCTCACAAGCTTTTCCCAGAAAAAAAATTAAAGGAAAGGTGAAGAGAAAAAATATAGCACATTTCTCACTGGGGCCTCATTTAACTCCCATCATTAAAATTATAGCAGCTCCATAGCAGATTTCAAGACAACAGACGTTTACTCCCTAACAACTTGGAGAGCATTTCTGATGGAAGCCTTCTGTGAAACATATTACATGGCCCTGATATTTTCATCAGAAGTTTCTGATCAAAGTAAACTATTGTCTGATGACTCAGGCACTCACAGAGAACATCCATGATTATACTGTGCACTAGTACATTGCTGTTTGCTTTTCTGTTGTTGTTTCTTCTCCTTTAAGGCAGACTGTCACTTCCTCTAATACTAATGCACCTCTCCCAAATATCACCCCCAGCCTCCCTACACACCCCTTCTAGCATGAAGTGTTTAATTTACTGGGAACTGGGAAAACCAAGATTGGTAAGAACTGTATGTTAAATCAGAGTTAAGAAGGCACTGAAAGCAAGGATGAGGAATTAATTATGGGCTTCAAGGCAGCAGCTCTGTGACACCTAAATGTTCCTATCTTTAGATAACTTTCCCATCTCCTCCAACTTAAGGCTAACTCTAGAAAGGGTGATGAGAGAACTACCTTCCAATAAGTCCATTTGTTCTACGAACACCATCTGAGCATGGACCAAAACCGTTATTCTAACAGCTTCATGTTTTCCTGAAGCTGAAGATGCAATGTCTCAGTGAAGGACCCCTCCCTAGAAGGAAGTAATGTGGCATACTTCATTATTCTGGTCTCGAACATGTTTGAAGGTTCTCTCTGGTTTGATCATAGCAACCTTGCTAGGAGAATGAGGAGCACATCCCGGATAAGCAGATGGAGACTCAGAAAGTTGAGTGACTTGTCCACAGCCAAACACTAAGTGCATGACCTAATCCAACCTCTGCATTGTCATTCAGGGTTCAGCTAATGACACTACCATTGTGTATTGTTCCTTCTGGGCCCTTCCTTAAGTGAAGAAGCAAATAAACTTGTTCTCCACTAGAATAGCCTTCCTTATTTTTCTTTGACTTTGTCACGTGCCCTTAGGAATGTTGTTCATTTTTCATGAAGTATTCAAAACCCTCTAGTTTTATTATGTGAGGGTTGTCAGTGAATTAAAAATTCAACAAATGTATGGTCCCAACTTGCCACCAAAAGTTAAACAAATGTCACCAGCAAAGATGTTTCTCATGAGTAGACACTGAAGAATACATCCCAGAAGACACCTAACAGCTTATTTTGTGTCGTGGCAGCATGAGAAATCACCTCCTCAAGACATTCATTAACCTTTCTTTTCCTTCATACATAATCAGTATGAAATGTGGTTCATATTTTAAATTAATTAAAAACATCTCTCTCTGTGCTATCTCTTTTACACACATACACACACACACACAGACACACATACACAATGTCTTGAGACTTTATAATAGCAAGAAAGTAAACATGATGCTCAAAGATACCACTCCATTTCTATGGGCCAAACTAACATGTACCCTCCATGGCAACTTCCCTTTCTGCTTCACACTTTAGACACCTTTTCTTGCTTCTCTGGAAATACTGAGAGCAATCATCAGCATTTAGCATAAATAAAATGACTGGAAATTGAAAATATATTAAGCCATAATATTCTTAACCTATCTCAAATCCTAGCTTAGCCTAATCTACTTTAAACATGCCCAGAGCATGTACATTAGCCTTTGGTCACGTGAAATTATCTAACACGGAGTGCATTTTATAAGAAACCATTGAATGGCTCACGTCCTCTATTGAGCTCGGTACTGAAAAGGAAAAAAGAACTAATGTGCTACACAAACTGAGGATAGGACATTGCAGTAAAGTATTTCCCTGCAATGCATGCAGCCCTAGCTTCTATCAGTATTGCTTCAAATGAATAAAGTTCAATCTCTCCCACATGTACATAATTTAGACAGCACCATAACGTTGAAAAGTCGGAAGGCAAATTGAAGCATGTCATTCAGTCTTGCCACCGGGACTGGCTCTAAAGCAGTACTCCAACTTGGATATTTACCAAAATAGATAGATACGTATGTCCCTTATACAAAACAATGTGGTATTCATGTCATTCTATATACCTTACTTAATATGTGCATTACTTATATTAACTAATACTATACAAATATTACACAAATAGTTCTTATACTACATTGCTTGGGGTAACAGAGACAAGAAAATAGTCTGCACATGTTCTATTTGAAATGATTTTTCTGATATTTTAAGTGTGGGCTTGTTTAAACATGGATGCATAAACCACGAATATGGAGGATCTAATTGCTCTTCCAGTCCTTTCACAGGAACAAAGATTTAGGTTCTAATCCCAGCTTTACTACTTCCTGGCTATTTGACCTTGGAAAAATTATTTAGACTACCTTTGGGCTGTGATGCTTCATCTGTAAAATTAGACTTAAAATGTTATATATATTGCTTACACATACAACACTGAGTACCAGGCCTGCATATTTTAGACATTAAGTTAAGGGCAGTTGCGGTAACTATAACAATTATAGACTTTCATATACGCCTCCAGTTTGCCATGTGAAAAATTCTGAGGCCTTGCCAGTTGTTTTCAAACCTCTGACATCTGTACCTAGCTATGACCAGAAATTCATCATGAAGCTTAACCCTACAGACTCTGGTTTGCTTTACTTCCTTCTAACGCCTGTTCCAAATATTATACTCATAGCTTTCCCTTGTTTTACTTAATGAAAGATCATATTAGCTTCACACCGACATAAGACTTAAATACACATGACACTGTTCCTTTCATCTCTATACCGTTCACTTCCTTGTTCCCATCACCTGTATCTAGGACAGTGTCAGCACCTTGGTGTTTGACAAAATGCTTAATGAACCGAAAAGTTTGGCATATTATTTTACAAGAAAATAAAAAAAAACATTTAGGAAGAAAAAAATAAAAACAGCCAGTACATTTGTTTGGAAAATATTTAGCCCACTGACATAAGAGACAATAAAAGGCACTTTGTAATCTGAAGGCCAAGTACTTAACACAGCATTACTGATGAAAATAATGATAATTATGATGACTCTGAGGAAATGTGTCTTATCCTCACTATGGTTGACATTTGGGACCAGATGATTATGGTAGTAGGCACTGTCTGTCCTAAGTATTGGAAGATCTCTAGTGGCATCCCTGACCTTTACCCACTAGATGCTAATAGCCAAATAGTTGTCTGACATTGCCAAATGTCCCTGGAAAGAAAACTCCTCTGAATGCCCTAGGGCATTGCCTTCTGCATCAAAACATATTCAGATGGCCACACATCGTTCACATTAAGACATTAAGGCAGGAAAAGGAAGGCAAGCGTGTAGAAAAGTTTTCAATAAGCAAAAGTAACCTCAGTTAACCTGAAAATCCCATTAACCCCATTCTTTGAGTGCTCTATTCCCTAAGCTTTCTAGAGAACAAAAAAAAAAAAAAACTGTACAGTACATTCTCTTTCTAATTTGTATGCTAAGTTCAGCTCATTTTCCATCTCAACAGCTAAGCACAGAAATCCAGTTCATGGGTGAGGGATCATCAGCTTTGCTTTTGCCATCTATTTTAAGTGACAATTCTGCTACTGACCTGGAAGTTCCAATGTGGTTTTTAAATCCCCTTGTTTTGACATTTTTAACTTTGATATTGACAATGATTCCTGTTTTATCTGACTACAAGTAAAACACAACAAAAATAAAACCAGTACAATTAGGAGCAGTTTTACCGCATTCTAAAATCCCACCATCTTGTTGATGATTTCAAAGCATTCATTCTAGTCATCCGACTGATTGTATAAGTGGAAAATGTCCTTAAATAAGCAATATTTTTCATTTGTTCTTTATGCAGGTTGTGATCCTGGGGAAGCATTCAAGAGGCTATCACTACATGCTTGCTAACCTGGTAAGAACAAAAAAGTAGTTCAAGTGTCCCCGGGCAATATAGTCCATTTGGTTCCCGTCATCTATAATCAGCTGTAAAGGAAATCCAGGAAGCAGCTAATGTGTTCTATAGATGCTTGGAGAAACAAATTCAGTAAATACCCAAGCAAGCCTTTGATAGCTCTGTATACTATTATGTTGTCTTTTTCAGCTACAAAGCTATCTTCTTTTCTTATTTAAAAAATAATTTGAGTCTGGTATGCAGATACCAGCCTAAAAATCTCAGCTACTTCGGAGGCTGAGACATAGTGAGAATTCAAAATCTCTTGTGCTGCCAAGCAACTTCAAGGTCATCCTGGTAAACACAGTAAGATCCTGTCTCAAAATCAAAAAATAAAAAATAAAATAAAACCTTTCTAATACTGACACGGTAACATATCAGTGGTAGAGCTCTTGCCTGGAAAGAAGTAAATATTATTTTCAATCTTCAACACCAAATAACAATTATAATAATAGTAATCAGGTTTATTTCCTTACTATTCTTATAATCATTTTGAATGTTAGCTATTTTAATTAGGTTTGACATGTAAACCAAGGGACAGAGGACACAGGAAGATGACTCGCAATATATCCAAGGACACTTGCATGCCAATATTTGATTTGTGTTTTCAGAGGCTAACAAATCTCCTCAAATAAGGTACAACAGGATAGTACCTTTCTACCTACACAAAACACAACATGGATTTTTATATCCAAATGCCCTATGCCTTTAAAGTTCATAACACCCAAGAAGAAAGTGTTACATTGAGGTCAACTCATACCTCTTCTTATTCTGAAAAGACAACTTGTTTAGTGATTAACAAAATGGCTTATAAATTAGAGATGCCCTTTAGGTAAAGACTCTATAGAGCATTGTCTCTATGGAATAAAAGAGGGATGTCAAATTATCACTATACTACTAAGAATCTATTAAATTATCACAGGAGTTCAAGCCATAGTTTTGTTTCATTAGCACAACAAAATCACAATCATTATAAAGCTCTTAAACCAAAAGAATAGTAGTGATGGTAGATGATTATTGTAATTGTGCTCTTAGATTTATAAAATTAAGGGAAATATCTTGTTTTACTTACCAGTTTCTAAATGATAAAAGTTCTATTCAACCATCTTTGTCAGAAAGCATCCAAACCCCACTGAATTCTAAAGTAGTTTGCATCTTTAAAATGCTACTCAAAGTAAAGGAGGCCTTACATCCAATTGGAGGATAAATGAATTGATTCTTCTAGGAGAAAAAAAAAACACAATCTTTAGTTCATATATAAAAATACTCAGCTTGGGTTTAGACAACAGATGAGTTGGGGATATTTTGAGTCAATGGAGGTTAGACTAGGGTGTGGTAGGAAATAATGAATGTTCCAGCAAGTTTCCTGGGACAATTTGGTTGAGTTTCTCAGTTTCTTTCCTACCAATAGTCTGCTTTCCTTCTTTTATTTTCCTACCTCCAGCCATCTCATTGTATCTGCCCCTCAGCCTTGTATGTTCTGGAATATAGCTATATATAAAACACAATGTTTAAAATACGGGACTTTATGTATTTACTGGCATTGTATTAAGCGACTTTAGGTACTGTTCACACAAGTGTTTATTTAATAAAAACTTTTGTCCTTAATAAACATTAGGAAATTATATCACTAAGATATCAAAGCCAAAGTTTTTTAGATATGAACTCACATGGAGCAAAAACAGATTTGACAAAAGTGAAATAGTGTTTGATCTTCAGGTAAAAAATACAAAATATTTTTTCATACATCTGCAAACATGCATATATCGTGCATGTTGACTACAGATTGAAAAAGAATATCGAGTTTGAGTTTAGAATGATTTGGTCTTGTTTGTAATTATAGAGACCTCAGTTTCCTTACAGTGGATATAGAGGTTGGAATGGAGGATTTCTTCCATGTGTTGGGACCCGAAGGTTTCAGGCCACAGTATACACCTGATACCACTGAAGAAGGGAAAGAGGGAAGAAGAGCACAGACTATGGTATATCTCTGAGAAAGTCTTGGTCAGAGCAACTAAGAAGTCCTTTACAAAGATTGCAAATAACAAGCCATTTCAGCCTCACTTTGATCAACCATTATCTGGTAGATGCGAAGGAAGAAATGTCTTTCTCTTGAACGCTAAGTTAGATTTTGATGTCATCTGAAGCTGGAGCTTGTCAGCTCACTGGACACCTTGAGCCAAGTTCTGCCTGAGAAGATTTTATCTCATTCACATCAATGTTTGTCTCAGCTGGCATAAGATGACCTTAAGAGACCCTTTCTACCCTAGAATTCCAGCTGGGCCTCATTATGCCTAATAACAACCTTTCAAATATATTTTTCTTTCATTGTTGAGATACAGATCTGATTGGCACTCCCCCTTCCCACAAAAAAAGTCTGCAGAGTGATGGAACAGGAAGAGAGAATTGCTAACAGGAAGAGAGAATATGGTGGTGTGCTCCTGCAAACACAGAAACTGAAAGGTACAAGGCTATTCTAGGCTACATAGAAAGACCATGTTGGGGGAACAATGAGTAAGGATATAGCTCAGTTTCAGTGTTCAGCTAACATCCACAAGGACAGGGGTCCTTGAGTTTGATCAAAAGAGGAAGGGAGATAAACAGACAAAGACAGAGAAAAAGAACAAACTAAGAGCTAGATCAAGGGATACAGAGAGACAGTGAGGAAAGAGATCACTACAGTGTTCTGGAAATGAATGGTGGACTGAATCCGGAGCACACAATTCAGGATAATGAGACCTTAGAGAGATGCCTCCTACAAGAACAAGCAAAATCTGTTCCTGCTAAAAGAAAGGAATGTGTAGTATCATGTCAGTGTGAGTCATGAAAACATGAACTCATTCATTTGTGCTTTGAGCTGCCACTTTTTCCTCTAGTGACCTTCTTTTCATTTGAACTCAGCCATCCAGTTTCCATAAGTCCCCGAATTCTTTATTATTAGAGCAGTAGATAGAGAAACTGCTACTCAACTGATAATAATAATGAAGCAGATCATGTCTATCCTGGTCTCCAGAAAGTTTAAAGTACACAAAAATACTCCAAACACCTCTAGCAATGACATACACATACAGAGTAAAGCAAAACTATTTAGAAGTCATTTGGATGGTCAAAAAAGGAAGTGGAGCTAAGAAGATGCTTCCTTCCAAGATGAGCCATCTGGCCTTTCAAGATGTGCCAGCTGGGTAAAATCTAAGGATGTGTATATACTCAGGGGAACAAAATCTAGTCATTCTTGGTGTTACAACAGCACAGAAGAACTCCTTTCTTCTACAAATGCAAATTCAAGAACACTCACCCTGTCTGAGCTTCCTATACACTCTAAGTGTCCTCTTTGATTCTGAGCTCCACATATCAGTCACAGACTCCTATATGATTTTACATAAACCTCCATAGAGGTCATCCTAGAATGAGAAGGAGGGAATTCCATGAATGTTTCAACAGAGGCCATTCAACAGAGGTCAGTGTGTACACTATAAGTGAAAAGCAAGCTTCAGAAAAGTCTATCTTGCTAAAAATCTCTGGAAGAAATAAAGATTCTACCTTGAACACAAACCAGAATTGTGACGTGATCAAGCTAGAAGTAGACATTCCAGTTAAGCAAGTAAGACTTCTACAAATTCCATATCCATGTACATTGGTGGTGTCTTTTCTTGCTAGGGGTTGTTCCATAAGTAATGGTTTCCCCTTCTAGAACAGTGTGGTTACTCTGTCTGCTCTAGTTCCCAGCAGTAACTAGTATGTGTTTACAACCTGTCAATTAAGCAGTGTCTCTTTACCATATGGCTGGGTCCTATAACAGTACCTTTTACATTACACTGCAAAACATATCATGTATCATGATTTAATTTTTTCATATATGTCGACAATAGTAGCTCAGATATTATATATAAAATCTTAAGTCACAATTAGGAATTAATGTAAAGAATGGAGGTTGTATGTCATGATGCAAACCAAAGCATTAGCCTATGGGCTAAGAGTCAAGTTTAAATACATAGAATTTATTTAACTAAACATATCTCTGTAGTTCTTTATTCATTTGCAAGATGGAGGAGAAAGACAAAATCACTATTTCCCGGGATAGGTTATTTGCATGAGCAAATGTTAAGGAGTACATGGCAAAACCATTTTAGAATGTACTGGTTCTGAATTTATATTAAATACATATTAGAAAAATAACTACCCGTCACTTCTGTAATTTTGCAGACACCATTTTTTAGAACAAAGCAGAAATAGCTGTTTAAGACTCAGAAGTATAGTCAATGTAAAAAAAAAAGGTAAATTTTGGTTCAGATACAAATTTAAATTTAAAAAAATGTAAAAGGTGGCTTTTTTGAGGCTAAAATGTTAAAACACTCCCAGGTCACTTGTAGTTATGTACTTCTCCTTAGATGTCACCCAGGTCAACTGTGAAGGGAAGTGCAAACACAGCAAGTGGGTGAATGCTATGCACACAGATAGGGGAGCAAAACCAGAGGCCTATTTTTAAGGCAGACCGAAACACTGAAATCAGTCCAGATGGGCAAAGACTGAGAGAACCGTGAGTGCCCTTAGCCAAGTTCTAAATAGAGATAAGGATCCAAAGAACTAATCAATGTAGCCAAGCAGTTGATACAAGGCAAATTAGATCTAGATTGAGATGGTCCAATAGCAGATGCTCAGGATACCTTAAAAAATCAGACCAAATAACCCAAGTACTTGAAGTGCCCAGGTAAAAACAGGAGCCATAGCAGGGCATATTCAGTGCTGTAGTGTTTAGCCACTGCCTTAGGAGACCTGGCAGTTCCCCAGTGTTGGAGGCAGCTACAGATGCTGCAAGTAGAGATGGGGTAATGTCAGCTGTCAGTGGTTGAGAATGTCAAAGACAGGCAATCAAGCTGAGCATTGTACAGGGGAGAAAGAGGATAGGAGTTAATGGATCTCTGACTCCCCACTGCTGTGTTCGCTATTTTCTTGGGACTTCTTTGAGCATCTTAAAACATCTATGAGTAGACTTCTCACCTGCCACCTCCTCAAATCTTTTTAAATATCAGGAAATGGACTCAGAAAAGAAACCCAACTTACCCAAAGTCATATAGACAATCTGCTTGTAAAGTGACTTGTTCTTCATTCTCAGTCCACCCATGTATCTCACCAAGACAGGTCAGCTCTGAAAAGGTCACAGAAGAGTTGGTGCAAAGAGGGACTGGTGGGATGGCTCGATAGGTGGATGCAATTGCCAGCAAACCTGACAACCCAAGTTCCATTCCCAGGACCCACATGGTAGAGAAAACAGACTTCTAAAGGTTGTCCTTTGACCTTCATGCATATGCAGAGATATAAATATCTGAAGCACACAAAGTAGAATTATGAGAATAAAGTGATCAAAGACAATTGTAAGAACAGGGACAGCAAGCTAAGCATGGTAAGATAGGCATGTAGTCTGGGCCCTTGAGAGGTGGATGGGTTAATATTAGGAATTCAAGGCCATCCTCAGTTTTATACAGAATTCCCTGAAAGCCCTAGAAGAAAAGGGTGACTCCAAGAATAACAAACAAAACTAAAACAAAGACTATTTTGTGATTCTGTGTTTTAAAGATGTCCAAAAATAGAATTCATCTAAAGACACATATTGCATCCCACTAGGTCCACTTCCTAATTTATTCTTGCTCTCTCCTTCTTGGTCTCTCATTTTTCTGTAGCTCCCCCTCCCCTTTTCCCTCTTGCTGTCACTTCTCCCTACATCTCCTTCACTCACAGTATGTTACAAGAAATGGGGAGAGAGACACCTATTTTTTTTTTTTTTTAGTTTACTAGGATAGATATCATCACTCAAAAGGTAGTATGCAAAAGTACATCCAGTAGTAACCAACCTAGGCTTTTGAGAAATGGCCTCTTTGCTATCCAGATCTTGGGATGGTTCTAAAACAGAAGAATCTGCTTTGTTTCAAGACAAAGCAAATGAGATTGAGTCATGCTGCTTGGCTTGCCAATACCAACTAGTCCCTTCTGTTCCCTTCC
The DNA here is from genome assembly GCF_963924665.1 of Micromys minutus. Classification (NCBI taxonomy): domain Eukaryota; kingdom Metazoa; phylum Chordata; class Mammalia; order Rodentia; family Muridae; genus Micromys; species Micromys minutus. The sequence continues at coordinate 94,848,975 of NC_137970.1, forward strand.
CCTTCCAGGGCTTCCTGTTCTGTTCTCTGCTTCCCCTTCCTTTGTTCTCCCAACTGTAATGCTCTATATAAAAATTCAAATGCTCAAAGCCACGTGTTGTGATCCCCTCAGCAGATGGCATGTAAACACAGAGGTCATTGGGTTGGAGCCTAGTTTTGTAGGCAAGGGAAGTGGGCTTAAGGCAAAAAGCTGCCACTGGTCCCAAGTGCCAGGGAACACAGTCACCTCCCCTGGGTACACAACCTCTTTGGTGGCTCAGGATTCAGTTTCCTCTTAAAACAGAGATATAAATGTAGCAGAATACCAAGAGACAGAAGACTGGGGGTTGGTCTGGGTTGGTCTGAAGTCTAAATCCCTATTGTGCTATCACAGGCCACAAACATTAGGCAGCTTAAAGAATACTACGTTAGATACTCATTCCTTCTCCAAGATGCTTCCCCATGTGTCTGTCTCGGTCTCTGTGTCTCTCTCTCTGTCTCTCTCTCTCTGTCTCTCTCTCTGTCTCTCTCTCTCTTTCTCTCTCTTTCTCTCTCCTCCCTCCCTTTCCCCCCTTTCCCTCCTTCCTGCTTGAAATTTACCAGGAAAGATCATACCTAGTCAATGTTTTAACAAGATGAATTGGTAGAATTATATCTTCTCTCTTGGGTTTCTCAATGCTGTCTCTAAAACAGGGCTTCTTAGTAGATTTATATACAGATGTCCCGTGGTTGTGTGGGATTATTTCTTAGACTGAAAATATTGGAACTTAATGTGCTTAGTAGCCTAAATTATGGACTATCATTGCTGAACAACACAGGACACTACAGAGTACCATCACTCTGGCCACTACATTGGCTAAGTAGGAGCAGCTCACTGCCTCTGCTCAGGGTCTTACCACTAGGTACCACACGTATTGAAACTTAAAGTATAGCATTTAATGATGTATAATGGTTTTCACACAATTCAAAAGCAAATAAAATTTTCAATTCAGACCATCCTTAGGGGAGAATTGTCTATACTTGGGCTGTGGTCCCTAGGTCATTCACAAGCAAACTCTCTTATAGTTGTCAAATGGAAAGTGTTAGTCACTGAAACCAATTTATCAGTTCCTCCATCAGCAGAGGTTTCATTCTATTCTGGCCACAGTACCATCCATTAGATATCTTCCCAATGTTTTAACGTTATTTTTTTCCCCTTCTTTTCCCTTCTTCCCAAACCCCATGTCCCCACCTCTATTATGTAGAACATTTGAATCTTTAGATCTTAATCCATGGTCTCTTCAAAGTTCCCCTTTATGATGTCCAACAGAACCAAAAGTCTGTTTAATTAACATAGCCAACCTTTTCCTGAAGAACTAGAGTTTGTAAATGGCAATACATTGTGTATATTAAGTATTATATAGAGTTGGTACTTGACCAGTGTTTACTTCTGCCTGTTTCACTTCTGTTTCATACATTTTCTTCTTATGTCAAAAAAAAAAAAAATGCTTCAGCCAATCTGTTTATTCTAAAGAGCTTCTTAACTACTTATAAAGGTGAACTCATTTGTCCCCAAACATTTATAGACCAATAGAAGTGCAACAAAAATAAATTAATTAAACGAAACAGTCAAAGACACTTCAAATATAAGTCTAATATCTGATATTTTATATTTAGTATTAAATATTTTAGTTCATCAGCCATAAGCCAAGTGTTAATGCCAGCTACTCTGATTCCTCTCTCCGATCATCTGTCCGGTAACAGTCAATGAACCAGCACTAATCCACACACATCTTAGAGAGCAGAACCCTAAAAGTACACACACAGTCTCCTTTTATTTTTTTTCCTTTTTGCTGTGTGGGGGTGGAAACCAGAGGACAACATGTAGGAGTTGGGTCTCTCCTGTTATGAGGGTTCCGGGGATTAAATTCAGATCATCAGGTTGGGTGGCAAGTACCTTTGTCTATTGAGACAATGCACCAGTCCCTAGGTTGTCTTTCTTTTTCTTTCTTATATCATTTGAATGCCCCAAATTGCATCCACTTCACTACAAACAGGACGAGACACCATGTCCTTGAGAAACTTATAATCATATTGATGAGAACAGTCTTGCCGAGCTTATAGTAATTGGCCTGGAGCTAAAGAATAGAGAGTGCCACAATGTACGAAATCAGAAGTGCACTGCATACACTGCAGTCAGATAAACACTGTAAAAGGGTGACTTCATAAAAGCTCAGATACCCAAGAAACAATTCACAGACCTTATGAAGCTCAAAGCGAAGGAAGACCAGAAGGTGGATACCTCAGTCCTTAGAAGGGAAAACAAAACACTCATGGGAAGAAACAAAGGGACAAATAGAGGAGCAGCGATTGAAGAAAAGATCATTCAGAGACTTCCTCACCTGGGGATCCACCCCATATACAGCCACCAAACCCAAGCACTATTGCTGATGCCAAGAAGTGTTTACTGACAGGAACCAAATATGGATGCCTCCTCAGAGGCTCTGCCAGAGTCATACTGATACAGATGAGGATGTTTGCAGCTAACCATCAGACTGAACACAGGGATCCCAATGAAAGAGCTAAAGAAAGGACTGAAGGATCTGAAAGGGTCTGCAACCCCATGGGAAGAACATCATCAACCAACCAAACCCTCAACAACTCCCAGGGACTAAAATACCAACCAATGACTTCACATGGCTACAGCTGCATATGCAGCAGAGGATATCATTCTCTAATATCAGTGGGAGGAGAGGCCTTTGGTCCAGTTAAGGCTCATTTTCCAGATGTAGGGGAATGCCAAGGTGCTGAGGGGGCAGAGGGTGGTAGGGGGAGAGAGCACCTTCATGGAAGCAATGGGAGGGGGAAGGGGGATGGATTGGGGGAAGGTGATAACATCCAAAATGTAAATTCAGAGAATATCCCATAAAAAAATTCTTAGAGAAAAAAAAAAAAGGATGCTCTAAACAGTGAAATCCATTTACGTAACAAATCAGGAAAAGTTCATCTAAACAGAACATCACACGCCAAAGTTCCTAGCACCATTCATTTCCTAAATTGTCAAAATGCACTTTTATCTAGAGCAGAGTGAGGCTTTACTAGGCCAGTTAATAGAGCGATAGAAAGTAACTGATATGATTCAAGTTAGGGAAGGACATGATCTAATTTATGCCTCCAAAGTCACCAGAGGGAAGTGGACAAATTTTACAGTAACTAAATCATATCTCAGTAAATCTGTTTTTAAATGAAAAAGATATCAGAGGCTCTATTTCCTCACCAGTAGCAATTATAAAGCCATGGGTGCTTTCTTTGTCCTTACAAATCACTCCAAATTCAGGGAAGTCCCATTAGGGTGGTGGCCAGGTATCATAAGGCTCATAATTCTATCTACTCAGAAGATTTCAGAGAAGATTTGGTGATTGGCTTAGAAAATAAACCAGCTAGTAGACAATTCGAATAGCCTGTAATCAAGTGCCGATTTGTATTGTAAAACTCTTTCCCTCTTCCTGTTTCTCCCAGCCCCACCACAACTAGAGGAAGGATGTGCCTTCCTGAAGAAAAGACTTGTGTCTTTCATTAGGAACCTGCTACCTTAAGCCAGCAAAATTACTTTGCATTTCTATGTTGAAGCATCACTCCAATGATGAACAATTCAAATAGCACTAAAGACAGAGGAGGCTTCATGCAAGTGCTGAGATAAATTGTTTTCCTTGGCAGTCTTCCAGATCCACAGTCTACTGCTTTTATGTCCCCTTTAGCAGGCCACTTGCCCATTTCTCGCCATGATCTATTATCGACTCAGGAAAAGCCACCCAACTTACTTTGTGCTAGGTCTCCTCTATGTACAAAATGTACCATAAGAACAATTCTATGTGCAAGAAATCTCTGTATAATATCTGGAAAATAAATGCTCTAAAAGTAACCCTTGAATGCATTTATTTCCAACTTCCAAGTTATCTTCCCTACCTGAAGGAAAATGGTCTGCTTAAATGTCAATCAGTGGAGATTTTGTAATACCAAAGTCATTTGAAACTTCTGAAGTTGGATTATATCAGAGAAAGTTTGTGTATGAATGCCAAGTGTCCAAACACTAGCTCTGTAAATGATCAACTTAGAGAATTAACCAAGGACTGTTTACAGTACTTTGCATAAACTTCTTAGGCACAAAGTCATGGCTCATCTCTTACAGCCGAATTCAGCTATGAGCAACAGTGAAAGAAAGCTGATATGCAATTGACGAGATCTAGCCCAACTTACAAATCTAAATGGGTATCTTCAGTGTGCATGTGTCCAGTGAATAATGCCATTGTCACAGAGGCAAATAAGCCAGGTGCACTGATATTTAATACCTAGAAAAAAAGAAAACATTTTAACTTTCCCTGTATAGCAGTAGTAGGCTTTCTTCCAATCTGTCTCTGCTTTCCTTCATATCATCTAATCGCTTCCCCGTGCAAAGTTCACTGAGACAACTGAAGGAAAAGATACCGCTGTGACAATTAGGCAAGTAGCACTGATTTTGATGTTTAGTGTAAACCCACAAAAGTAATTGAGTATCTAATCATGAGTTGTAATTGTTAAAATCCCCATGAAATAATAAAATGGGCTTAACAGAAATTCCACTTAGTACAACAGGGAACTTGGGACTTTAATGTAACTTAGCAATGACATTGCAAAGTGACTATACAAATCCACTTATTGTACAGAAGGGAACGGGATAATAAAGCAGACAAAGGTCCATAAGCAGTCATCAAATGTACAACAGCCCATACAATCATTAGAGAAAGAAGAAAAGAAAAAGAAGTGCACATTTTAGTAGAAAACACAGCCAAAATTGATGTAGAGCTTGCTTAGTCATTATGTTGCTAATCAAAAATGTTGGTAAAGGGCTGGAGAGATGGCTGATCTGTTAAAGGTTAGGCTTACAACCAAAAATGTTGGTAAAGATGTAGAGAAAGGATAATTCTTAAATAGAATTGGTAGAAATACAAATTAGCACAGCCATTTTTGGTAAGTGATACGGAATTTTCTCAAAAAAAGAAAAAAAGAAAAAAAACTTCTAAAAGTAAAACTACCATGTAACCCAGAATTGCTACTTCTGGGTATACAGATGCTCCTTGACCTGGTGGTTTTCTTAATTCGAAAGTACAGTAAATCAAAACTACACCTCAATCAAGCCAGGGCAGTGGTGAGGACGTTATAATCCTAGGTACTAGGGAAACAGATCCAGGTTGATTGTGAGTTCAAAGTCATCACAGGCAACAAAAAAGCATTTCAGAGGAGGCAGTGCATTCAACATACCTAACTCACCCAACACTAGAGCTTGGCTCTACAGTCCATCAAAGGTTCTAGTTGTTTACTCTTAATGTAGGCTCTGACTGGGACTCAGGGCTCACTGCAGCTGCTCAGCATCCTCTCACTATCTGCATACTGATAGCCTATCACTAGTCTAATTTCACATGAACTGAATTTTTGTTGGTCAACCCAGTTGAATCCGTGTTTTGTTGAGGCTTTGAGGGAAGCCAGGCCATAGTGTGCAAAATGCATTGAGGTGTGTCTGTTTGTGACTGTCTTTGTAGCTAGGAATTTGTTAAGGAAATTAAACCAATTTTTGAATGATAGAGATGGATGGAGAGGTAAGAATCAGGCACATTCTACCCTTAACCAACTACTTTCACCAGCATTCTTTTTTATCCCATTTCTTTTCCCCTCTTTAATTTATTTACCCATTCACCTATTTATCTATGATAACTATTTTTATTATATGAGGAATTTTGCAGATATTTTAGAAATATTTTACATTTATTGTGGTTTGAGTAAGAATGGCCTATATAGGCTCATATATTTGAAAACTTAGTAATCAGGGAGTAGCAGTATTTAAAAGGGGTTGGGTATTGAGGTTTCAAAAGCCCATGTCAAACCCAGTAATTCCCTCTTGGTTTACATATGAGGATGCAACTCTTACTTAATTCTCCAGCACCATATCTACCTACTGCCATGATCCCTGCCATGACAACGACGGACTAAATCTCTGAAACTGTAAGCCAATCTCCAATCAAGTGCTTTCTTTTAAAAGGATTGCCATAGTCACGGTATCTCTTCTTACAAGCAATTGTAACCCAAGCTAAGACAACATTTGCTTGTTACATTAGTAACAACAAGCTAAGACAAACTTTGAGATTGGTGTGTTAACAACTCCAACAGAAACATCCAGCAAAACAATGGAATAAAGGAATTATCTTAAACACAGTGAAACTAGGAACCAGCAGCCTGGAAACTTTTCCTCAGAGGCATGAGCCCTAAGTTCTATCACCGACTTTTCCTTTATATACTTTATGTGCTCAGTGGACATTTTCATGGTGTCGTTGTTTTAGAGCCATTTAAGTGAGACTTGAACAATACTTCCACATCATGTTTGTAAGTGGGCAGCTCACAGAATGAAATGCCTTGAAAAGTTATGATAGAAGTCTCTGAATACCCCCCAGAAACAATTCACAGGCCATATGAAGCTCAAGAAAAACAAAGGCCAAATAGTGAAAGCCACAGTCCTTCTTAGGAAAAAAAAATAAGTGTATAGCACCCTCTCAGAGTGTGGTACACCTAGACCTTAAATCATTAATAATCCAAGAGCTAGGAATACAGCCTTGTGGCAATTTTTTTGTATTCAAATATCATTATGTTTAATCTATACACACCAAGAAAACTCTGACTGTTTCCATGTTACATTCTGTTCTACATGTACTTTGTGCTTATGGTAACTAGTGGGATTTCAATGCATACTATCAATCCTCTAAAAGAATTGCCAAAATGCTTTTAATGTACATGCATCTCTCTTCTTTAAATAAAGTTGTAAGAAAAAAAAATAAAAGAAGGCATAGCAGGACCAAGAACCTGTGTCTTCTCCTACTCAGTAGTCACCCAGTTGTCCCCTTTGAACATAGTCTGTGTTACAGATTGCATGTAACAGAATGACAGCATGGTTCAGACCGTGTTAGAAGGCAAGCTGGAGTCTTCTGAGTTCTGCCCAACAGTAGGCACCACTCTCTCGCCTTCCTTGGCTCTACCCATAACCTTCATATACTGGTGCTTCCTGATTTGCTTCTTACTATCATTGTCCTTTTGGCTACATTTGTAGAGATTTCAGTGGAACTGGGAAAATAGTCACACCTTCTAAGATAGCCAGGAGAAATCAAATCCAGGGACTGTTTATGAGCAAGTAAATTAGGAGCTCCAATGGATCTGATCAAAAGAAAAGTGCAGCAAGATCCAGTCAGCTGCAGTGTTTCTACTTCAATTATTCTATGCCCTAGAACAAACCTTGCCTTGAAAAAAAAAACTCCCTATTATATTCTAAATGCAATTTTAGTGACCTCTTTGCTAAAGTTGTCCATATAATTCCAGTTTTCTGTACCTGCGGGTTGTGTTGGTGCATGCCACCCATAAAGTCTAGCTACTGATGGTAGAGTAGCTCACAATAAGAGATACCTTTAGGACACGTTAGAAGAGAGAGAGAAAGCCCATCAGCGTTGTCCCAGTCCTCTGTTTACCTGAAGCAGTAAGATCGTGACACTCTATCTCTACTAATAACCTTCACACAACTATTTTCATATTTCCCCTTCCAGGTGTGGTAGGGGTGTTTATGATGTACTATTTGATTTATGGAACTTTCAGTTAGCTTAGCACTTTGTCCCCCCCCCCCCCCCCAGTTCTGGGTCTGCAGTTGGTCATGTCAAGAACTGGAAAATTAGCCAGAGTTTATGGAAAAGTTAAATGACCTAAAGAGGCAAATAATGATATGATTTTCTTCAAAGGTTTGAACCATGTCCAATGAGAAGAACCTCGAGTCATCCAGTTTCTGCCTCACAGCCAAGGCTGTTCTCTGACCTCCCATTTTCGTTTTCACTTCAACCTCCCATGGAACCAGTGAATGTTTCTGTTGTATTTTTCTTCTGTTTTTAAATGAACTTATTTATTTTTTTTTTAACTCAAGATTTTATTCTCCTCCTGGTCCACCTTCCTACTATTTCACACCCCATACATCCTCCCTGTCCACCCTCCCTTGTCTCCACGAGGCTGTTCCCACCAAACCACCCTGCCAGACCTCTAAACTCCCTGGGGCCATCAGTCTCTTGAGAGTTAGGTGCCTCTTCTCTGACTGAGTATAGACCCAGAGTCCTCTGCTGTATATGTGTTGGGAGCCTCATATCAGCTGGTTTATGCTGCCTGGTTGGTGGTCCAGTATCTGAGAGATCTTAGGGTTCCAGGTTAATTGAGACTGCTGGTCTGCATACAGGGTCTTCTTTTTCCTCGGCTTCTTCTAGTTTTTTCCCTAATTCAGCAACAGGGGTCAGTAGCCTTTGTCCATTGGTTGGGTGTAAATATCTGTATCTGAGTCTTTCAGCTGCTTGTTGAGTCTGTCATAGTGCAGTCATGATAGGTCCCTTTTTGTGAGCGCTCCATAGCCTCAGTAATGGTGTCAGGCCTCGGAGCCTCCCCTTGAGCTGGATCCCCTTTTGGGCCTGTTGCTGGACCTTCTTTTCCTTGGGTCTTCTCCATTTCCATTCCTGCAGTACTTTCAGACAGGAATAATTCTGGGTCATAGTTTTGACTGTGGGATAGCAACCCCATCCCTCACTTGATGCCCTGTTTTTCTGCTGGAGGTGGGCTCTACAGGTTCCCTCTCCCCACTATAGGGCATTATATCTAAGGTCCCCACTTTGAGTACTGAGGGTCTCTCACCTCCCAAGTCTCTGGTGCATTCTGGAGGGTCCTCCCATCCTCCTACCTCCAGAGGCCAAGGTTGCCTGTTTCCATTCTTTCTGCTGGCCCTCGGGGCTTCAGTCCTTCCCTCACCCACCCACCCAATACCAAATCATATTCTCCTCTCCCCCATCCCCTGTCCCTTTTCAATCCCAGGTCTCTCTCTGCCTCCTTGTGGCTGATTTCTTCTCCCTCCCAAGTGGGACTGAGGCATCCTCAGTTGGGCCCTTCAGCTTGTTGACCTTTTTGAGTTCTGTGGACTGTATCTTGGGTATTCTGTACTCTCTTTGTGTGAGAAAATACATTGGTCACAGTGAGTTTTAGCCAAATATTCTTGTCAGCACAAGAAATGAACCTCAGTTAAGATCTATGGACTCAAAATATCTGACTATGTTGTGACAAGATGCAAAGCAAGAAGGAATCCTTTTATACCTGCCCTTAATAAAAATATTGATCTTTGATATTCTTCCCTTCCCACAATCACAATTCCTTTCTCATCTTATAGTTCCCTTATGTTAATTATTAAGGTCTATGTATAATTTATACAAATACTGTAGTCTATTTTCTGTATCTGTTGACTGCACACACACACATACACACACACACACACATACAATCTAGAGATATAATCAGAAGCACAGTAGTTTGAAACATGGTAGAAAATAAAATCTGTCTTACTATTCCATTGTTCTGCTAATTCACTCTCTTCCCATGTAGATAATTTGGGGTCACCTATTTAATGATGCTTTCTTTGCTAAATTTCTCCAGACAATGTAATCCCTTTGTTACTTAGAATTTAAATTGCAATGTCAGCAGTTCAATCTAGCAGTATGTAATATAAAAACAACATTTGAATATGTGTGGGAATAGAAACAGGTAAGCCATAAAACAAAACCACTTTTGCCTTTTAGAGATCAGTTATAAGTTCCTCTGTTTTTCAATGATATATATTTTTATTTACTTCTTTTCTCACATGGGATTTATTATCATCTCTATAAAACTAATTTTTCTCCAGAGATTTAGAAGAGACTCCCTTTTGATATACTCCCCTTCTACTATGAGATCAGACAGACAAACTCAAGCAGTAAAATTTAGCAAGCATTCTGGGCAAGTGAAATTCCTTTAAATGATGAAATAATGGGAAATTGTGAGTTATTACCACCCAGTACCTGTCTCTACATCAGACTGCCTCCTAACTTCCCTCATCCTAACAAAGCATCCTCCCTCTAAAACTTTTCCATTGCCCTAATTAACTTATTCTGGGTGCTGTCTGGATTCCTGCCTGTCATTAGTCTTTATGTTGCTTTTAAAACTTAGCACGAATCTTTTTAAAGATACACACATACACACACACACACACACACAGAGAGAGAGAGAGAGAGAGAGAGAGAGAGAGAGAGACTGTAGCTATCTTCAGACATACCAGAAGAGGGCATTAGAATCACTTAACAGATGGTTGTGAGCCACCATGTGGTTGCTGGGAACTGAACTCAGGACCTCTGGAAGAACAGTCAGTGCTCTTAACTGTTGAGCCCTTGATTCTCACTAATCTTATACCCAGAGGCAGTGAGCATATTATACAGAATGAAAATTGTAACTGGGGGTTCTCCTTTTCCTCCAGCTTGATGTTTCTTCTCATCATTGGTAAGTGATTCATAGTCAGCTCTCCTCTGTCAGCATTACAGATAAACAAGTGGCAACGTCAGGCTTGGTTCAATTCTCAGAGATGACAATGTCTCACAAGACAGCAGTTTGAAAAGGAAAACAGTAACCACATTGCCAAGTTGCATCTGAATGGTTAGTTCAGGATCTAGCTGAGTCCTGAACCTCTCTCTGAGATCCCCTTGTTCCACTACTGACACTACTCTCTTGATTTTCCTCTCACTAAAAAGGTAATGTTGACTTTTGCATTTGTAAAAATTTTAGATATATATGGATCCATTATTTTTAACTTAGTACCATTTTATGACAACTCTTAGAGGTAAATTTGGTAAGAACTGTGGTTAGTAAAATGCCTTACAATACTGACAAAATAGATGAATATAGACCAGGACTCCGTCATCCCCTTCCCCTCTTTAGAATGTGTACCCAAAAACATAGTATTTGAAGAGGTATTTTTCATCATCGGTCAAAGTATTGAAGGTCTCTTGTATTGTACTATGTTTATATACAATCTTTAGATAGACTTCCCAGAATCAATTTCAAGGTCTCAGTGTAGCCAAGCAAGAAGTGAATTTTGAAGAGTTATATGAACAATCACAATGTCCAATGTGTTAATCAGATGGGTGGACAGAGTTGGTGGCTAGTTGCCAGCCAACTTTCTCCAACTTCATTATTTTATCACAACCCTCCCTACAACCATCATTTGATTCTCCTTTTTGTATACTCCGTGTTTGTGATTATGCTGTTCTGTTTAGTGTCTTTACAATGATCTTATGCCAATAAAACACTATGAAGAGTTGTGTGTGTTCAACCCAATGACATGCCCAATAATCTAACTACAAATTTTTGACCAAAACTATAGTGCCTGAAGATTTAGGAGGTAGGAGTCTAGCAGGGTTTGCCGTTTAGTCTGTACTTGTTATTCCTAGCCTTGCCATTCCGTGTTTATAGTCTATCTACTATATGTCTGTTAGTCAGCTTTCTTACAATAATTATTTCTCTAACTGTGGATAGTCTGTGGCCTCAGTTTTCAACCTTGTCAATTCTAGCTTTACAAAACAATAGACTGTATAACTCACCTTAGACATAGAACAGTTCTTCTGTAAGTGGGGCAAATAAAGAAGGCAGAGCAGGAAGCACCAAAATCTTTCTTAGATATCTTCTGCCACTGAACCTCTATCACTTCATTAAACCATTTTGTAATCCATGTATATAATGATGATTGGCATGATGCATCATGTGAGAGATTTTTAAAAGCCTTATCCCCAATTTGACCACTGTGAAGACAGGTTCACCTAGCTAAGGAAGGCAACAAAGACCTTACCCTTTACCCATGACAGCATACAAATAGGCAGTAGGCTTTCTTGTGCAGTATCTGTTAGTGCCCAATGTTTTCACTTGGTGAAATTGAAGAAATTAATTAAACCTATATTGTCTGTTTTCTATTTTTCTTTATGTTGGAAGTGGAGAGTGAATTAATAGACTTTCACAGCAATGATAGCCTTTTCTAGGTTTTATAAACAAGCTTGCTTTTCTAGTGATTTTAGTGCAGGGATTAGCAAAGTGGAGAAAATATTGTCTTAGTATGTCTCAGAAAGGGATCCTTTAGGAGAAAAGTCATCACAACAAGTTAATATTAACTTTTAAATGCCTTGTAGTTATTAGAGAGGAGGAGTGATTCTCAGTATGCAAACCAAACTAATTGGTTCCTTGTCCAATCTCCTTAAATTCATATCTCACAATGAAAGGAAGATGATAGGGGTTCTAACTAATTACAGAGAAAGTGTCTCACTAAAATCTTTTCTGAGACCAATTTTTGATTTATTTTAAAGAGCTCTAAAATTAAGAATATAAAGTTGGGGTTGGTGATTGGAGAGGGACTCATGGGGCACTTCTGAGGACTGGTTACATTTGTGGCTCAGCTTCTGAATATTAATGAATATATGTACTTAAAGATATACACATGCTTCTTTGTGATTATCACACCTCAAGGAAGATGTTTTGAAAATTAAAAAAGATAATAAAAGAAAATATAAGAATATAGATAATATAGGCACATGCATTTATTGATCAAAGCACACCAAGTATATTTTTAAAAAAGTATGTTTCATTAGATATAGATTTTCCCTAAAAAAGAGTCTGTAAAGATAACATGTACATATGTATGCACATTTACTTGTATTTACACATGTATATGCCCATATGAACACATACTTATATCACAAATACAAAAAAGAAGGGAGAAATTCTACATAAACAGGAAATTGTAGCTATTGACATTGGTGTTAAATCCTTGGGGTTAAAGTATACTAATATCTGCACCTAACATCTGCATCTAAACCACTTATTTTGTTTGAAATGTGTTCCATAAATGTAATGAACTAGTTGACCAGAGAGCATTAATAGTAAAATATGAATGTTGACTCTAAAGGTGTTCACTGCATGTTACTTTCAAAATTTCCATCTATTTGAAATTTTTGTACACGGAAGTGATAGCGGTGATGTCAGGATGGAAGACTGTTCAGTTTAAAAAGCCAGAGATGCAGAAAATGTAGGCTGTTACCCAAGTGTGGGAGGAGGGGAGTTAGAAGAAACAGGAGAACCCTAAAACTAATTGGCTAGCCAACATAGCCAAGTCAATGAGCTCCAGATTTAGCAAGAGATTTTTTTAACCTCAAAAAAAAATGGAGAGAAATTTAGAAAAGCATTCAACATGGGCCACTGGTCTCCACACACATGTGTACACATATGCTACACAAATTCATACACATGAACACATAAACATGTGAACGAACATGTACACACACAAAATCCTGAAGATAATCTAGAGAGGAGCTTCCTCCCATCTCTGTCTTGTTTTTTAATTTAAATTGAAAATGTTTGTTCTCTAGAACAAGTTTATACATAAGTACTGTATATATATATATATATATATATTGATATATATATTGTATCTACCCCCTCACTCTCCTCCCCTTTCTCCCTCACCTCCCTCTTAAATTCATAACTCCTCTTTTTCACAGAAAAATCTATATATTTTCCATTTTTGGTTTCCTTATTTTTATAGGCAGTAAAATTGCCACAGATACACCGTGCAGTTTTTTCTCTTACATTTTCCCCAACTGGTTAGTAAATCTATTTTCTTTCCTAATTTCTGATTCTTGTTTTCTTTTTAAATGCAATAACAATAGGGTATACAGGCTATTCACCTGAATTTTGGTAGCAGCTCTGTTGGAGGAAAACTCAGAACTAGCCAACTCCTATATTTGAAAAATAAAGGAAATTCCCAGATGCAAGTATCTTTTTCCTTCTTGCCACAAAAGTCTGCCACCTATGAGCACAATTTTTTTTCTTTTACTGAAAATGGAGGGTTCCATATGATATATTCTGATTATGGCTTCCTTTCCCCCAACTCCTCTGAGATCCCCCCCCACCTTCCCTCCAATTGATATAGAAATCTGGCATCCATTCATTAGGATTCTGACACATGAGCAACAAAGCACAGGAGATAGCCAACAGAAGTAGCAAGGATTCCTGAGTAGGGTATCCCAGAAGACAGTAATACCCAAAGGAGTCGGCAGTGCCTGTGTGGGAAAGGCTTAGGTGTGAACCCTGGGGAGAGCACTTTGAAGAACTTGGGTGACAGAGACACCAGATGGTAACCAGAGCAAGTGAAGGAGCAAATGGTGGATGCTATACAGATGTCAAGACTCATTTATGGATTCATGTGAGACGCACCCTGGGGTTTATGCCATCATATACAGGCAAGCTGTCAGCTTCACTCACTGGTATTTCTGTGAGTCACAAATGTCTAAATACTCATCACAAGAAGCTGAAACACTTTGCTCTGCTCAGCATGTTGAGGTGAAGAAAAGATTTTTCTATAGCACTTCTTACGGTCAAACATCTTCAACATTCTCTAGTCACACAGTGTTATATTTGAACTCTCAGTAGGAAGACTGAGAAAATGCAGGTAAGTGAAACAAAATTCTTGCCTAAAAGCAAAGCCTGCATTGGTCACAGACAGAAAAATGGAAGCATGCACCGTTTCTCCGTTTTGTTTGTACTTTCTTTCTTTTTTTTTTTTTTTAAATATTCCTCTTCTAGTTCTAAGTGTTTTAATTATATTATACAAGGTTTTGGAGTTCAGTGTTGGCAATATATGATGATCATATCTGGGAAGACAATATTTGCACCTCCTTTTTAAATATTTAAGTTAACTTTTAAAAAGATTTACTTACTTTATATGGATGAGTGTTTTTTAGTTGTTTTTGTGAATGTTTGTCTGTCCACCAAGATATATGTGATGCCCCTTGGAAGTCAGAAGAAGGCATTGGATTCTCTTGCACAGGAGTTAAAGCCTGTGTATATATCTTTAAGTGGGTGCTGGATCCTCTGGATGAGAAGTCATTGCTCTTAGCTTCTTAGCTACTTATCCAGCCCTGAAAGTAAGTTCTTAGTGTCCTACATCTGGCATTTGAGCTGCGCTGGCAAGACTAGATTTAAAGACATGGTGACTTAAGTTTCATATCTAAGACCTTCTTTATTGCTAATAAGTAATCCTAGGGAAGGAATCTTTCATTTCATCCTTACTCTCCAACAGATAAATGTAACCAGAAACATATGTCTCTCACAGTCATGATCCCCTTTACTGTCATTCCAGGGTTTTACTGACATTTTACTGGAAAGAGTCATGCATGGGGGAGCCAACATTACAGGTTTCCAGATTGTCAACAATGAAAACCCAATGGTTCAGCAGTTCATACAGCGCTGGGTGAGACTGGATGAAAGGGAATTCCCTGAAGCCAAGAATGCACCACTAAAGGTAATGCTCCATGACACACAGACAAGAGAGGCCAGCTTTCCAAAGCTTTTCAATATGGCCGTTATATACTTACAACCGTCCTGGGATCAAGTGCTCTTCCCTCAGACGTGATTCAAACAACTCTTTTTTAAAAAATTAGTTGCAACTGATCCTACAGTGCCTAACTCCCAGATAAACTATAGAGAATAGATCTTGTAAAAAAAAATCTAGTGCTTGAAAATAAATTGATTTTAATTTTTAAATGAATCTCAGTTCTAATATTATCATAATAATATACACTATTACAAGAACCTGAATCAGGCAAAGAAAGGGTAGAGGCAGTAAGAATAGATAAAGATTGATAGTCTGAAACAGAAAATTGGGTTTTACATTATTTATGTGATTGCCCCATGATAATAAGTTCTATGAATCTCAGAACACCCAAGTGGATTAGTCTCTAATATAGAATATGTATTACCTATATGTACGGAAATATTGAACAGAAATACTTACCTGTCTATAAAAGTGTCTTTAAGAATAATTAGATTACCTAAGTTGCTCATTTTCCCAAGATCAAGATAGAATATAAAAGCAGATAAAAACAGAAAGTCATATTTAGAGTGAATACTTTTCATATGTGTTTCCTATGGTTAGAAAATTTGTTATTTACTCACAATTTTAAAACAGATAAATTAGGTAGAAATTATTTGTGCTATACAAAGCTTTCTTAATATATATAATATATTTAATCAAATATATTTTTGAAGTTATATATATGTGTGTGTGTGTATGTGTATTTACCTCAGCATAACATTTCAAGCATAAAACTAGCTTTTAATTTTTTTTGCTGCCATAGTAAAAATGTATCAATGACTGTGATGTAAGATGAAGAGTCAAGTATGTTAAAACTTTTCTCCTTGAAAAAGGAAACTGAGGAATGTCTTTTTCTCATACTTTCCAGTTCTCCTTTCTTCCTGACAATAATAGGGGAGAGAGCAGTAAGGAGATAGATGAAAGAAAAGATGTATTCTCTATACCCTGAACAGGTCACATCAGAACCTGTAAAGTTCTGATACAAGGAAATACAAGTAAAAATTAAAAAATCGAAATTCTCTAGAAAACTTGTGAGCTAAACATAAATTTATAATTCAATAAAATCATTCACTAGTTAGAAGCTAACTCTATGACTGCAATATAAATTATATGTGCCAGAGATTTTCATCTTAAGTCATCCTGCCCCTTGATCAGACCAGGTGTCCTAATTTGGCTTGGTGAATATGATCATATTCCCAATGAGAAATCCTTCATAATCAAATCTTTTTTAATGTATCAAACTGGTATGATTTTTCATGCTATAGTTAGGCGAGCTTATAAAAGTTTATATTTCCATGAAACTGCCTAACCACACTGCTTTGCAATGTTTCAATTTAGCAACTATAGAAGACAAAGATATATTCATCATTAAGTATTCCCAACAATTTTATAAACATAATGTTAGACACAAAAAATGAACAAAGATAAAATATATAAAGAGTGATAATGCAGTATAGATTATCCTTGCTCTGAAGATGTATAACTTCTAGGAAAGATAATGAAAACCATCTCAAGTACCCACTAATAATGAGTGTGTATAAGGCACCATGCTAGTATTTACTACAAAAAGAAAATATTAGTCTTTTAAGTAAAACCCTACAAATAGTTTAAGAAAGTATTGAACCTTGTATTGAATCAAAGGTCCTGCTTTAATATTTGATACAGAATATATAGAGTTGGAAAAATGATCTAGACATTAAAATCTAGATGCTGTCTAATTTGTGTTTCATAAATATTTTTTATAATTTATTTTAGATTGACTGGGCAGTCTCATGCATGGGTATAAAAACTGAATAAAGTACAAAATTATACAGCTCTTTTAAATATAGGTTTAGAAGACTTGCATTAAGACTAGTGACAATTTATGCACATGGTTGGAAGGAAAATCACCACTCTGTTGGCTTTAGGTAGTGCTAGGATGGGCAAACACAAAGATTTTTCTTAGTGAAAGAAAATGTGCTCCCATTATAGTCATACTTGATGAGTTGCTTCTGAAAGAAAAGTAACAAGAGAAAAGTATATTGATAGCTGTAGAGACAACAATGTATTCATTCTCAATTGTATTTGGACAGGCTTTTATATAGTGAGAACTCCCCTTAGGACATTTTGCTACATTTTAAAAAGTCAATAAGATTCTATATTCTACAAGTATTCATCACCCTTGCAAAGCAGAGGACAGCTTATTTTAATTATGCTTTGTTGATTCATTTAATGGAAAAGCATCCACCATTTCAAACTGCAGATAATCAAATCCCTTGTGTTAAGTGACTAGCAGCATCTCTAGTAGAACATGTCATTGTATACAAGGAACAGAAAGTAAAGTGTTCTCGCCTGAAAGAGGTAGCGTCAAGAAGCATTGCCTACAAATTGTCAATGTTATCAGATTTAAAACTCAATAACAATTGTAATTTTCGACACTTGAAAAGCATCTTTGGTTTCTGCTACCCCCTGGGAAACAAAAACTGATTTATTGCTGGCCAGAGGTCCTAGCTTGCTTCAAACATGGTCCAGACAGAAATGATTAATGTTTCCTTCCAAATTAATTTCAAGCTGTCTAACTTAGCTATTTCCATTTTCCCCTAAGTAAACAGCAGATCTGAATTTTCTATTACAAATAGCAATAACTCAGCCTTGCTTTAGGATATGCTATTTCCTCTCTAATCTATACATGCCATCCGTTAACATCACATGCATTTCTTCTCTTATAAAATACCCAGCCTTTTATACTCACTCACTCCATATGAAACAGTATTCAGAGCAAGAAAGAGATTCCCTTGAGCCATTTGATCTTAATAACCCTAACGTGCACACATGAGTAAGAGGCATCACTGTTGAATGCATCAAAGTCAGGCTTGCCCACAGAGAATTCTGAACTCAAATAATTAGGATGCTATCTTTGTAGAGCAAAAGGTGGAAGTGAATGAAAAGCACAAGGAACAAGGCAAGTTTGGAGGATGTCATTTGTCATGCTACCTTGTTTCTCATGCGTTTATTTTAGTATACATCTGCATTGACACACGACGCAATATTGGTCATAGCAGAAGCCTTCCGATACCTGAGGAGGCAGCGAGTGGATGTATCTCGCAGAGGCAGTGCTGGAGATTGCTTAGCAAATCCTGCTGTGCCCTGGAGCCAAGGAATTGATATTGAGAGAGCTCTGAAAATGGTAAGGACAAATGTTTGTTGGGGAGGATGGGCCTTAGACGGACACAAATACAGAGGCCTGAGTCCTAAAGAAGAATGTACTAAGGAACAGCATCTCAAGCAGTGCAGAAAAGATGTGTGGATAGTCACTCAAATCTCTAACTCCACCAATAAAAAGTTTTGCTATGAAGTTTGAAAAATAAATAAATTTAGGGTAAATAAATCTTTAGTTCTATGCTACACTATACATGGGAAATGAAACTTGGTACCCTCTGAAATTATAGATAGAACTAATTGGTAGCTGCAAAATAACATATCTTCTACAAATATGACATTTCCTATGAATATTTGGGATTTTTTTATAAAATGGTCCTAACATCAGAATAGGCATTACAAAGGACAGCACCGTCCTTGGGCTCATCAGACAAGTTAGGAGTCTGAAAAGACGGTGGTACTGAGACAGTATGATAGTATTTCTATTGTCAAAGAGAACACGTATTCTATTCTGCATGGTAGAATGCAGGAACATGGTGCATTTCTAGACCTTTTCAAGAGGCTTTTGCCCAGTGCCACAAAGAAAAAGCCTAAAGAAAAGTACAAGGAATCAATGGACAGATGATCAAATGGGTCACTTGTTTCAAGTATTTACTGGGTAGGAGATCATTTAAGGCTTCAAGCAGTGTCCTTTGAACAGATTCCATTATTTACACTAGGAGCAATATCACCCATTCATTGCAGCTTTCCAAGCAAGAGCTCTTTCCTGAATATTTAACTTTATGCCTGCCACATGTCCCTGCATGCATTAAAATGAGCCTCCAAGAGTACAAGAATCTCTTCTTCCCAACTAATTATCTTGATGTTTGGGACATCCAAGTGCACAAAGAGAGAGGCCATCCTAAGATATTCTGTGCACAACTCAGCCATGAAGAAGTGGGAACAGCCTCATAACGTGCACCATTTTGTGTAGTTGGCTCTTTTACTGCTGCTTTCATTTGCCAAGTTGGATGCATTCAGTCCAAAGAGGTTAGTAGCCCTTGTGTCTCTCTCCAAGAAAGAGATATGAGCCATCCTCACACTGTGGAGACTTTTATGTCAATTCCCTAACAGATGCCCCGAGTGTAGTTTTATGGAGTCAGCGGTGCATGATTTTGAAGAGCAGCTAATTAAATTCCACCTTCCTAGCAGTTACAAGATTTGTATTGTCAGGTGAAACATAATGATGAGCGAAATGTAAAACTGCCTCAGAGTGAATCAAAATGAATTGTCATCAACAAAACCTCATGGGCAGGAGCCAGCATTTCTAATTCATTGGCCATTCATAACATGAACCACCACTTTCCCCAAGTAGAAATGTGGCCACCAGAATGGAGAACAAGAAACCAACTTGGCTATAAATTAATTGGACCAACAATCTGGTCACACAAAACCATTTTTGGATATTTAACTCACTGATAAGTTCAAGGGACAGGCCAAATGAGTCACCATCTTTCCCAGGCTTAGTCGTCAATCACCTGAACACAGGGATCCCCCAACTCTTTTCACAGACCAACTTGTTTCTATTGCTCCAAGAAATCTAGAAAGCACTGGCCTTTCCACAAGAATATGTCCCTCGGAACGTTGCTATTCAAAACGGCTGAAAATAAGCCTGGTTCTATTTTAATCTCTTTTTACTGAAGTTCGTTAAAAATAAGATTGTATGATGTACAGGCGTTCTTCCTCATGAGCCAGTGCATCATTGTTTCTCAATAAATCATTTTCTCCCTCTAAAGAAATCTAGAAACCAAGCCACTGTTTTTAGCTAGAAGCATGTATGGGGCCTGTTTAGATGAACGTATAGCCATGCCATCCACTCCCCACTTAGTAAGCCTTATGAGGATGTACTGGGCTCCACATTAGTATGCAAATGAGACAAGAGAAGGAGAGTTGGTATTTTAACTACATTAGTGTTGAAAACATAGAAAATGAATGTCTCTTACCTTAAGATGCTCCCAATCCAGAAGATAGAGACTATTAAAATTATAGGTAAATAATATTAAGATTGTTTGGATTAAAGAGGGATTCTAGATGAGGTCCTGGGAAGCTGTCACTGACATTCAATACTAGTCTATATCACTAAAAATAGACCACACTTAAGAGAGGTGGTCCAGTTCTATTCTTACTCACTGAAGACTTTGCATCATGAGGGTTGGCATCTTTAGGACAGCTGTTGACTGCCCAGTTCATAAATCAAATTCAGATAACCTGGCTCTTTTGAAATGTGTAGTTCTTAATGAGACTTGAAGGTCTTAGTATGTACAGCAATGAAGGGTTTCTATGCAATTGTCTCAGCCTTTCAGACATCACAATATGCATCACTTTGATCCTACTGAATAATGCATTGATAAAGGTCCCATTTCTTTACCTAGAATCATCATTTCACGTGGTCTGCAAGCTTTGTGCTTACGTTTGTTGGGTTGGATGGAATTGCCATGTCAAAGCAGTTCCATGCTCTCCTACTGGGACTCAGGAATCTACTTTTTTAAAAAAATATCACCAAAGCCTTGATATCAATTTTCCCCTTGGCAGTATAACCCTATTACTGCTCCTGACTTGTTTGCTAACTTGTCATTGTCAGTTTACCCTAAAACAAACAACAACAACAAAAAACAATATTTTTCTTTAATGTCTCTGACCCTTACTAGGGAAGTAAAACATCCAATACTTTGACAGTCTTTATTTGATATTTCTAAACTATAGAGAAAAATTCTGTCAGTAGATATGGCCTTTTGTTTTCATATGGCCAGGAACCCTGGTGGTGTATATAGACTCTGAATTTGGCATCCCAAATCAGGAACGGAGCTCTAGCACTTCTGTCTCTGTTCCTGATTCCTAAATGTTCACAAATTTTTCTCAGTCTTTGAACTATCTCTCCATGGTACCCATGCTCTTTGCTATGTGTCTGTACCTTGCATATAGTTTAAATAAGGAGGAAAGACTGCTTGTCTCACAGTAGAAGACCATAAATGGGCAACTCTCTCACAAAATAGCTCAAGTCACTTTTCTTGGTAATTCATTCAGATTGGAGCTGGAAAGAAGACTTTCTGGGTTAAGGTGCTTGAGGCATAAACCTGATGACCTGAGGTCAATCCCAAGATCTCACAGGGGAAGGAATGAATCAACTCCAGAAATTGTCCTCTGTCCCACACATATACTATAGCACACATAACTGCATTTACATGTACTCATATTATATACACAGAATAATAAATAATTGTAAATGTTAACATAGTTAGACTGCACTGTGATGCTTACTACGTGCCAGGCACTACTTGGAACTCATTGAATCATCTAAATAGTTCTGAAAAATCAGTACTTCTAGGATTTTTCATTTCACAGATTAGGATTACTGAGTCATGATGTAGAAAGCAGATTATTTTCAAATATTGAAAATATGAAGATTAGACACAATGATGCCCCACAAGAAACTCAAAATGCAGAATAATACATTAACCTATTTCAGACTAAAGACCGTTCTTAAGGAGGGACTACTGGAAATGTTCAAGTCTTTGAAACACTGGTTAGAGACATCTCACTACATTATACAAGTAACCACTTCTAATACCTACTTAAAGCTTCATAACTTAAAAGCATACCAAGAATACATTGTTAAGAAAATAAAGCTCTGTGAAGACTCTATCTGCTACATAGAGTTCAATGGCTTGAAATGAAAATCCTCAAAGATTTCATCCTAGAGACCTAGAGTCAACAATGTAAAAGTCCATTTAACTTTTTGCCTTTTGCCCTTTTTACCAGGTACAAGTCCAAGGAATGACTGGAAACATCCAATTTGACACTTACGGACGTAGGACAAATTATACCATTGATGTATATGAAATGAAAGTCTCGGGCTCTCGCAAAGTAAGTAGCCAAGACACCCAATAAGAGAAAGGTCTCTCCAAAGATTAAAGCATGTCCACACAAGATATGTGGGAACTACACAAAGAAAAGCCCCGCTGGGTGTCTCTGTCTTTCCATCTGCTGAGGAGCAGAGATAAGTTACATAGAGTTTTGTAATCAGAATGATCCAACCATATGTTATTAAAGAGGATGACCCTCTAAGTCCCACAAAAGTAGTAGAGTCACAATTTACTAACAATTTTCTAAACAAAGGGAAGAGATCTAACAAACAAGAATGAATGTAGGTCATTGCCAACCCACCACCAAAAGTACTTGAGACAAAATCTCTTTCTTCATAGCTGAATTGTATATGGCCAGTTAGCGTCTATCTCACTAACAAGTGAGTTAGACATGAGGGGGAATTTGTATCCATATGATAAACCTTTAGAATATAAACTATCTTGTATATCTACCAGCTGCTAACTGGCTTTTGACTCCTATATATCATCTTTTTGCAATTCCAAACACTTTTCTGCTGTAGAGATTTAATGATAGAAAAAGTGGTCATTATGCAGCAGGTTCGAATATTTTGCAGAATTGTTGGTAGGAAAGGGTGAAGTGAGGAAAGGAATCCTCAAGATAATGGAGTAGCAAAAACACTTCTGTGTGTATCCTTTTAGTCCTGGAGAAATTAAAAATGTAGAAACAGGGTATCAATCCTTGTAAATCTCAAGCTCCTTGAAATTCACTTTGTATTTCTTGAGAGAAAATATGGGCATCCAGGTCAAATGTCTGTTCTTTCTAGGCTGGTTACTGGAATGAGTATGAAAGGTTTGTGCCCTTCTCAGATCAACAAATCAGCAATGACAGCTCATCTGCAGAAAATCGGACCATCGTAGTGACTACCATTCTGGTAAGTGTGGGCATATAGTAAGGAGGCTTTTTGAAACAGCGTTCTAAAAGTATTCCTTAGTTCTAAGTATTCTGAACAGTTCTAAAAATATTATTCATCCAGTTTTGAGTTTAAGCATGCAGAAGTTCTAACACAGTAGCTGCTCAGGGATCCTCAAGCACCTCTTTGTGATGAACAAAATGCCATTATACACAATGGAATTGTATTCATCCATAAAGAAATATTAAATTATATAATTTCCAGGAAAGTTTAAGAAATTATGCTAATAGTATAACCAAGGCTCTGAAAAACAAATACTACATGTTCTCTCTCATATGAAGATGCTAATTTCCAGTTGTTAAATATGGGCATTTAAATAGGAATATGAGTAAAGACCAAGAAACTCGATAGCAGACCCATGAGAGCAAAGAGATATTAATGGGAGGGACACAGGTCACATGTGATATCAACATGGAAGTAAAAATATTGTGGAAAAAATTTTCCAGAGGGGTTGAGGTAATTGTGGCGGGGAAGGAAGAGGTGGATAATCGGCCAAAGCAAAGTATACTACAAGAAAATTAAAAGGAAGAAAAGGAAAGAGGAGCGGAGGGAATGGCTCAGTGGGTAAAGGTGTTTGCCACCAAGCCTAATGATATGAGTTTGATGGCCAGAACTTACGTAGGTGAAGGAGAGAACTGACCCCTGCAAGTTATCACTTTGACCTCTACACAAGTAACATGACTCATTTGACCTCTACACAACATGCCTCATTTGCAATATACTCAGAAAGGAAAGACAGAGAACAAGAGAGGGAAAAGAATGAAAGCAGGAATGAAGAACAATTTTACATATTATTGTCCTCTTCCACTTCTCACCCAGAAGATTAGTGTTTCGCCTGGATAGAAACTCTAATTCTTTGTTGTGAAGGATTTTCGTTATATAAAAAAAGAAAATCAGTAAACATTCTAATATTGGATCTAACATTCCTTTGTATAACTGTGCAAGTCACAATTTCTCTAATCCCCAGGTTTTTATTTTTGCAATTTTAAAAATGGAAATAAATAATAATGATTTCTTACCCATATCTTAGGACTATTTGAAGGCACAATTAGCTATGTAGAAGTATTCCACAAAATTCAACACACTAGATATGAGGGAGTAGTGTCATTTCCGATTAGTTTCCCAAAAGCTCTAACCATCGGACTGAACATGAGAACCCCAATGAAGGAGTTAGAGAAAGGACTGAAGGAGTTGAAAGGGTTTGCAACCTCATGGGAAGAACAACAATACCAACTAACCAAACCCTCCAAAACTCCCATGGTCTTTTTTTTTAAGGAAGTGTGTATCTTGGGCAAAAACAGGTATGGCATTTAAACAGCACATATCAATTTCTCTTCTTCACTTTATCTGAAGAACTGTATATTGCCCTCAGATGGAAAAAAGCCAGCCAAACACTCCAGCTTCACAAGAACTGCAGTGTTTCCCTATGGCCCACCTGAGCTGGCTGTAGCTCCAATCTAATACAATCTGAGAAATCAAAGGCAAATCATCTTTATGTACCAAAGGAGATAGTACTTTCCAATTCAACTACATCAAAAGACTTTACTGGTTTTCACCAGTAGTCCTGCTTTTAAATTCTGTGGGGGGGGGGAATTCAATTTTTCTCTACTTCATTAAATCATCAGTTAGGAGCTCCAAGGAATACATGGCCCCATGAATAGTTGAGATTCCCTTCCTTATTAAGTCAGAATTTCAAAAAAAAATCATTTCCACACACCAAGCCTAAATAATAACAAAGAGGAAAGTGTCTTTCTACTACATCTATCTTACCTTGGAAAAATGGATAAGACTAATCTTTTGCTCTTTTTTTTTTTCTGGTTTCTAAGGAATCACCATATGTAATGTATAAAAAGAACCATGAGCAACTGGAAGGAAATGAGCGCTATGAAGGCTATTGTGTCGATTTAGCCTATGAAATAGCCAAACACGTAAGGATCAAATACAAATTGTCCATTGTCGGTGATGGGAAATATGGCGCAAGAGATCCAGAGACTAAAATATGGAATGGCATGGTTGGGGAACTTGTCTATGGAGTAAGTACTTTCAATTTCACTGTTATCAATTTCTGTGCTTTTCATTTAACAAGTAAATGGGGGGGGTCTAATGTTCAATCTCAAGATTTATCAGATTACTGAGTTTTCATGAGTTTGTAAGGACAAATAGTTTCTCATGCTGTTAAGGTCAGAAACAGAAAACTATCAGTAGCTTCCTCTGAGCACGAAGGTTATTTTACAAAAAGAAAAATAAAATTGAGGGAATGTACTTGGCCACATTAAGAACAGTCTTCCGTCTATTGAGAGTCTATTCCTTACTCCTGTATTTCACTGAATCAGTTCCCAGCACCACCTACCTACCCATGTAGTTCCTTAGCAGTATCACCATCTTTCCTCATTGATCCCTTCAGGTCTAGTGTCTAATAAACCAGTCTGCAGTATGAAGTTTACTAAGTCTTTGTTTGTCCCAACCATCAGCATTATTACCTTAGTTAAGATGTTTGCCATTTATCATTTAGCTGTATCCCTACCTCTAGTTTTACACTGACAAATCAGATCTATATTATTGCAATTGCCCACTTTAAGGAAACTTGAAGACTATAGTGGTATTGTCACAGCTCCTTGGTGACTAAGTTTTAAATGGTTTAGGTCTCAGGGAAGATCAGATCTTAGGCAGAGCAATGAAGTATATGAGGACAGGTACACCAGGCCATTCGAACTACCCATTTCATAAACCAATCTCTAATTAACCAAAGCTCAGATCTAAACAAGAATCACTTGCTATGATTGGTACCTTTCTAGACAATAGATAGATATTAAGAAGATAAATGAAGTGAAGGGGTGTGTGCTGAGAAAGTCACAGTCAGTAAGAAGCAAATATCCATGTATCTATCAGATAGAGAATGACTCCAGTGGTAGCCAGCACAAATAGGGTGTCACTCAATCTCTGGGATCATTCAGTATGTTTTTAGAATAGGCCTTTGGATACCAGCATAAAGGAAGGAGCTTATTTCTAAAAATGAGGACAGAGAATGGGAACTAAGGCTTAAAATGAAGCTGGGCCCCAGGTATCAAAACTGGGACACTATCCTCCTGCCAGACAAACTGCACAGTAACTTGAACCCCCACCTCCATCTGTGGGGTTGGAGCCAATCACCACCTGTCTTAGGTCAAGGTTGGCCCTGGGAACTGGGGCCGTACTGAGTTGCAGATGAGACACAAGTGAACTGAGAGATGAAAAAGAGGTTTGCCACTTCCAGAGAGGAATAGACAACTCAGTTGATTTCTGAGGACCCTTAGCCACTCTCAACCATTTTGACATAGAACTGGCCTCTCACTTTCCAGGTGACAATGTATTTTCTTTCTTGTCCCTTATCTCCCAAACACTCAAAAGGTAGGTATTGCCTATAGAGCTCCCTGCACTTTAGTACATTACATAGGGAAAACTCACTCTGCCCTAATGAATCAATCAATACCTGTATACAATAATGGTTGACAAAAGACTCATTGAAGTTAGCTCATGGTGGGAGAAATAAGGCAATATCTTTGTTATTATTAGCTAGCACTTACAGAGTGCTCATTGGCTATTACCTACTGTGCTAAGTACTTTACAGGCATTCTGTACTTTAATCTTCACAACATGCCTTTGAAGAAGTTCCATTAGTAACCTCATTGTATATGTGAGACTATTTAAGCTAAGAATGGAAGTCACATTCCAAAAACCAAACATCCTGCAGGGCCTGTCTTAATTGTTGAGGCTGCTGTAAGAAAGTATATTAGACTAGTGGTTTACAAACAACAGATATTGATTTATCACTATTCTGGAGGTTGAGAAGTTCATGATCAAAGATTTAATTGTCTTAGTAATGATGAACTTTCTAGATCATAAACTGTACCTACTTGTTGTATTCCCACATAAGGGAAGGAACAATTGGTTTCTGAAGCTTCTTATATAAGAGAACTAGTCCTATTTATCAGTGTTCCACTTCATAGAGTAACTACTTCCTAAATAATATTACTTTAAAGATTAAAATTTCAACATATAAAGGGAGGCACAAACTTTCTGACCATAACAACAACACAGTGACTTGGATCTATGAAGTTCATGTGCTTTTAATCAGTTCACCATACTATCCTATAGC
Organism: Micromys minutus; assembly: GCF_963924665.1. Classification (NCBI taxonomy): domain Eukaryota; kingdom Metazoa; phylum Chordata; class Mammalia; order Rodentia; family Muridae; genus Micromys; species Micromys minutus. The sequence goes on from NC_137970.1 coordinate 94,876,355, forward strand.
AAAAGTTGTTTTGGGCCCATTCCATCTGGAATAATATTTTAATTTTATTATAAAAGGCTTTTAGTGCCCCGGCCATTTTTGAGAAAAGTTTTCAAGCCTTTAGTAGCATGGCAAGAAATTGAGGTATAAATTAATACTGCTCCAGTTACCTGACGTGATCTAGTCCATCAGTTCACCAGCACATCAAAACAGAATGGTCAGAGCCCTGTAGTGTCTCCAAAGAAACCTAGCACAGTCTGGAAATAGATCAGTGCCTTCCTAACATTGAGCAAGATGTCAGGCACGGTGATGTAGAAGAGATTTCCTGACATTGTTCAGATGAAATGTGGTACTCTCATGGTGTTTTGACTTCTCCTCTGGGATGCCCTCTCTGCTGCATAGTTTAATTTTTACACGTCCCTTTCTCTCTCTACTTTATCTATTTGTAAGTGAGGGAATTGGAGAAATACAGAGTGATTTGTTTAGTAATTCAGACCCCATCTCTTCAATTTTGAAAAGGTGAGATTTCTGAAGCAACCTTTTCCTTGTTCTCCTGCTGCTCTGGGAAGAGCTTTCCTTTCCCTGGCAGAAAGGAAAGCTCTTAAAGGCACATCCTCTCCCCTCTCCTGACCTAGAAGGAGTCTCTCATGTTTTCTAAGCTGAATAATACAAAGTGATTCTGGACAACTGACAGCAAACCAATCCACCAAAGTGGACTGTCAAACTACACTTTTCTCTAAATTCTAGGAGTAGGAAAGCTAGACTTTCCTGTCATGCTAGGAGGAAGAGCTTGCTGTCAGACAGAAGAGCATAAGCTGAGTTTGCCCTTGTCTTCATGGAGAAGTTTTAATCTTTTGGCATTAGCAACTTTTCAACATCTCTGTACATAATAGAAATGGGGGGGTGGGCAGACACGGGCTTGCATTTCTTTCAGTCCTGACTTCTTGTGCTTTCCAAGTTGCTTCAGAAAAAGAAAGAGAAAAAAAAATAAACTGTCTGATGATTTCCCAGAGTGCTTAATGGACACAAAGATGGAGAAGAGGAGAATTTCAACTTGCATTTAGCAGGAGAGCTACACAGATAGGCATGGCTTCATCTTTCCGGTACAGCCTCCTATGTCTTTCCTATGATCAGAGCAGAAAAACGAGAAAGGAAGTAGGAGCTGGAAAAGGCGTTGCCAAAGACGTTTCCATATCTACGATGAAGTCTCAAGAAAAAGTCAAAAGGAATTAAGTTTAGTAAAGAATAAAGAAGTCAATTAGTCTCTATAGAAGATTCCTGATTTTTTTTCTAAAGATATTCAAATCAAAGTTGATGTTGGGGCACCTTGTATCTCTAAGAAGGCTATTTTTGAAACAAACGTCAGCAGCATACAATGTTCCCCATTACATAAGCCCTTCAGAACATTGTGGTCTTGAAACTGTCCACCTGCTTTTAGCAATTTTGATTTTGAGCTGGATTTCTGTAACACTGCCACATAGTAATCATTCCGGCTAAAATGGCTCACACATCGCCAGTTTTCCCTGCTCCCAGATAGCAAGTGTTTTAAGAGGGTATTTTAAAAGAACATTTTGTGGCTATCAGGATCCTTAAATATTCTTTAGCCAAACATCTAATTCATCTTCACAGATGACTAGGAGATCCACCAGGCCCAAATATTAGCATCGCCCATTGAGTAAACCAAGAAATCGAAGCCCGGTGGAGCACATGAGCAACAGTCATTTTGCAGGGAGGAGGGGTGGTGGCAAATTTTGACAACAGCACAAAAAAAAAAAATCACAGCTTGGCAACTCAAATACCAGTATGCCCGATCTAGTGCCTCTGCCCACTGGTTTCTATGGGCTCAGCTCACTAAGCTTATCAGCTTATGGGAATCTTGATACCATTGCAGTCAGATAAGTCATTTCTTCATGGCTTCATGGTAAAAGGCTTGCATTCTAGCTGTATTATGAGTGATTTCATCTAAGATACTCATTACACTTTTGTGTACCCTGAAGGGCAATGTAATGCTAATCTCTAGTTATCTCTTGAAATATTTAAAAATACAATGTAAATAGCTGGAATGTTCTGTCCTCAGAGAAGATATATGACCTAACAAAGTTTATTTAAAAAAAAACAAAAAGGGCAAGAAATGGGCTAGAAGGAAATTGGAGCCCAAGTTGTGAAGAGGACATCTCCCAGTGGGCCACTGCCACATTCTTTATGTTCTTACCACCTAGAATTAAGAATAAAGATGACGTGGGATTGCTTTGGGAAAGGCCAGGATAGATACCATCCAGATTGGTTCTTCTGACTTAGAAAATAGCAGAACTCTCAGGAATGAAGATGAGACTGGTGTATGTGGATTCCAGGTCATGGTCCTTGGGTGTCCCAGACTCTTTCTCACTCCCAGGAGAAATGGCAATTCAGAAGATACCGCTTACAATGATATTTTGTTGCCTATAAGAAATTACCTTAGATTGCCACTATCCTACAACAGATTTATTTTCCATTAACAAAGACAGAGAGTCAATCTGTTCTCCCAGTTAAAGGCAGAGAAGCAAGGTCCCAGTATCAGATGTATTCACTGTTAATCTTCAGCTGATTACACTGGGCTCTGGCAGAAAGGACTGATGGTTTGATAAAAGTGCTCCTCTACTGAAAGGACACATAGACTCCAGGGAAGAGCATTAATGATACATGAAAGTCTGCTATTCTGAGCAAAGGGGTGGGGAAATATTCCCAACCAAATTTAGCATCGCAGGGCCTTCATCCAGCTCCTGGGATGCCCGTTTATCTTCTGTGAGTCTTTAAATCCCTCTGCTCCCCAAGGACAAGGAGTCAAAATCAATAGACCCATACTGGGACATCTGTTCTGGATAAAGAAAATGAGGAAATCCTGTTGTGACCCTGCTTGTTGTTGCCCTGATTTAAATAGTCCTCATCCCTTTCTCCAGATCTTAACAATGGCAGACAACAAACATCTCATAGAGTACAGCAATAAAGCAGTTTAATCCCTGTTCCCGAACAGACAGCAATTGTAGGCCTATTGTCCACCTTACTTCTGTTCCACTCTTTTTTTTCTAACACATTAAATTTTCTGGAGAAAGTGCCTGCTGAAGGCCACTAGAGCTTTAGGCTTGTTCCAGGGAGCAGGGAGCAGATACATCTCTTCCTTTTCTCTTCCTTCTTCCCTTGCTATCAGAAAGTGCTTTGAAACAGTGGTTGACAAGCTCCTCTCAAACATAATCTTCAAATGGGTTACAAATTTTATATGAGCTGATCAGACAAAAATACTTTAAAATGTAACAAGCCATCCATCTCAAACAGTTTGTAAAATTACACTTAAACTAAATGTCATCTCTGCTTAAAATCTGCCAGCTTCTAAGTTCATGGTCCCTGTGCATAGGAGTCTGTTGGAGTTAAGGTTTTATAATATTTACAACTTTGGCTGCCCACCTATGAAAACGATTTTAAATCCCCTCAAGCTAAATCCCCTCCAATAACGCAATTGCTTGGGTTTGCCACTGGTTAAGTGGGTAAAAAAAATCGAACCTAATTTAGTGTGTTTACTGAGCCCACACAGCCATTCTTAAGCTGCTTGATTAAAATCCTTTAAGTAGTCACAATGAAAGTTAAAAACACTAGTAGAGTCTCACCCTGAGCTCTTACCATTTGCTGGTTTCTGTCTGTCACCTGGAATACCCTCATACCAAGCATTTACCCACCTGGTGTTCTAAAAGTGACTTTCCTGCTGCTGTTACCAGCACAGGCTTGATGACAAAAGGCTGCTGGAGTGGACACCAAAAGAGAGACACTTGATTATTAAGTCAGAAGCTCACCTGCTCCTCAGTCCTAGCCATAATCCTTCACACATGGCTCCAGTTATAGCAGACTTGTATTAAGAACAAATATAAAGGGAGGAATTTAGGGGGCGGGGGGCATGGATTCGATCCAAACACGTTATATGCATTTGATCCAAACATGTTATATGCATATATGAATATTATTGTATTTGAGTGGTTGTGTTTTTTACATTTTCATCATTAGTGGCCTCTTAAATCTTTAATTTTTCTTTAAAGTAACCCTGTTGTTTGCATACCATGACAGTCCCAGGAAACTAAGGAGTCTTGGACATTTGTTAATAATCTGTTTCTCTGTCTTCTCACTGATAATCACGCTGATTATTTCACAGACATTATATACAGGTCACAAGCTCTGAAATCACCTACCATCACAGATATATTTTACTTTTTTATTAAGTTTATTTATTTATTCACTTTACAACCCAGTATTAGCGCTTCCTCTCCTCCCAGTACCCCCTTACATGAGTCGATTCCCCATTCCCCTTAGAAGGGGAAGTTCCCCTCTGGGTGTCAAGTCCCCCACACACCTCCATTACACCTCCAGTCCACTGCCCCCCCCACTCCCTACCCCCGGACCACACGTGAAGTTGCTTCAGAAATAAGCGCATCCACTCCCACTTAGGCCATCCATTTAGGGGTGCAGGATCCACAGACAGGCAGGCAGGCAGGCAACAAGCTCAGGAACAGCCCCTGACCCAGTTGCTTGGGGAAACCACATGAAGAAAAAGCTGCTCCTCTGCTACCTACGTGCAGGCGGCCAAGGTCCAGCCCATGCTCACTCTTTGGTTGGTGATTCAGTCTCTGAGAGTCCCCAAGGGTCCAGGTTACTTGACTCTATTGGTCTTCCTGTAGAGTCCCTGTCTTCTTCCGGTTCCTCAATCTTTCTCCCAACTCCTCCGTAAGACTCACCAAGCTCTATCTACTGTTTGGGGTGCAGCTTTCTGCATCTCTTTCCATTGACTGTTGGATAGAACATTTCAGGGGACAGTTAGGTTCCTCTCTGCAAGCATAACACAGTGCCTAATTAATACTGTCGAAGATTGGTTCTTGCCTATGGGATGGATCTCAGTTTGGGGCGGTCATTGGTTGGCCATTCCCTCAGACTCTGCTCAGTCTTTGTCCCTGCACATCTTGTAGGCAGGTCAAATTTTGGGTCAAAGGCTTAGTGAGTAGGTTGCTGTTCTTATCCTTCCACTGCTAGGAATCAGCTAGAGTCTCCCACTTACACCTCTGGGGCCTCTCCCCATCCCAGGTCCCTGACAAGACCTAGAGATTGCCCCTGCCCCCCCATCTTATCTACCTTCTCTCTCCCCTGCTCCCCCTACACATGATCTTCCCTTGCCTCTCTTCCTTCCCCACCCCCTCTTACACCCAGTTCCTTCGATCAGCCCCCCGATATCTATTTTGTTTCCCCTTCTTCTTATGTAGGAAAGGAAAATAGGAGAGGGCAAGGGTTTCTCCGAGGCTGCCTCTAAGCTGATGCATCACTTCTGTGACTGGTCTCTCAGGAAGGATACAAGAGATAGAAAATGTAAGCTCAAAAGAGATAGAAAATGTAAGCTCCAGTCTCCCACACAACTTCCTGTCCTGGGGGCTCAATCAGCAGCTTTCTTAGCTTCCGTTAGTTGAGCTTTCTTCTAGTTACTTGCAACTATACTTTTGTCTTTTTCAATCTGCAGGTCTTTATTAAGGGCCCTAAGGCTGCATGGTAGACTCTTGTTTTGGAGTCAGGTCACATCATTAAGTCCATATTTAATATCACCCTTCATCCTCCATTAAAAAGTCTACTTTCTTTGAAAAAATAAATTTCCTGAGATCCCAGCACTTGCAAAACTGAGGCAGGAGGATCACCACAAATTTGAGGCCAGTCTGAGTCATGCAGTAAATCCAAGGTTAACCTGGGCTGCATAGTAACATATGCTGTCTCATAAGAGGGGAAAAATGACAGGAAAAGGCTTCCCAGAAAGAAAAACAATTCAGAAAATTAGAAATGTTAGGCTATGGGAAAGAGGAGAGAACCTGGGGGGAGCAGATTAGCCCTGTCGTCTTTTGTGATTCAAAATTACTTTAGACTCAGAATGTCCTCCTTTGGGAATCTGTTATTTAGCTAAATGTTCCTTGGAACTAGACAATAAAACGTCATTCCTTCTCTGTCTAGCCAGCTCTTGTTAGTGTTTAGTGGTGCTTACCATGTGCTGGGTTTTGCAGTTACAGAATTTTGTTTTGTGGGCTTTTTTTTTTTTTTTTTTTTGGTAGGGGTATTTTTGGTTTGGTTTGGTTTGGCTTGGTTTGGTTTGGTTTGGTTTTGCTTTGCGTTGTTTTTCTATTTCAGCCATTAGCTCCTCCTTTCTTTCTTTTTGAGACTGTGATGTCATTACACCATTAACCCCTCCCTTTCCCCCCACCAAACCTTGCCATATATCAAATGGGACTATGGTTTTACATTTAAAGGGGATCAAGTGCCTCAATCTTCCATTCTGTACCAACATGAAAAGGGCTCAGTTCCCTTAAATTCAGTCCAAATAAAGTGACTCTTACAACCAAATACTCACTCCTTTCTACCTTCAAAGACAGAAAAAAATTACCAATTTCTCCTAGAAGGATTAAGGTTTATATGATTAAAAAAGAATATGAAAACTGTTAAATTAAGTAATTAAATACAAATGAGATCAAATGGAGACTGATACTAGAGCATATTTGTGTCCTCTGAGCAGGACGTAGAGACATGTTGGCACTGAGAGGAAGCACTTTTATGTATGAATTCTCTTGGCGTGAAAACACTCTGGCTGATTCAAGCTAGCTTTGCCAAAAACCCCGCTAGCTTCCTGGCCAAGTCCATTCTTATCAGGAGCCTTTGTTCCTATGACCAGGTGTAGCCTCAGCCAAAGGAGAATACAGGTAAAATTTGTCATTGGCTCCCATCGCATCTTCAGTGTGGGACTGAAGACTAAGGAGTTGACTGAAAGATGAAGGGGAATTGAAGCCATAGATGATGTTGTTGAATAAAGAAAAAAGTAAAGAACAGCACCTTGAATGATCTGTTTTATTCTACAAACCTTCAGTGATTACCTCCTAAAAGGCACTTCTGGAAATATAAAATATACCTTAGTGAAGAATGGAAACTAGGAAGCAAAAAACAGGTAAAGGATAATAGTCAAAGAGGTAGGAAGAAAGTCTGACATCTTTAGTGTCAGGAGAGCCAAAGAAAGGAGGATTCCATGCAAAAGCCCAGTGATGTCTCATGAGCAGTTGATGTCTGACAGGAGGTGTTTGAGTCTGGCAGCCAAGTTTACAGTTCAAAAAATAATTTCAACCAATCAGAGGGACTATGGAAGTAGATCTTGAGGTGGAAGTACTGCTTTAATCCAGAGATGATAAAGTTTGAATTTCAAGACCATTGATGGTGATGTGTAGAGGTGCACCACTATAGGTAGAATGTTAGAAGGATCAAAAAGTGGAAAGAGTGGTCTTTAGTAAACAGAACAGCCTATGATTTCAGCTGAATATGTGACATATGGTTTTCCCTTGGAAGACATGAACAAATAGCCACTCACTCCCAGTGACAGTGCCAAGGACAGGTCAAAGCAACAATTCCACCAACATTCATCTTGGCAAAGCAATGGTTTTATTGGGGTTATTTACAGTAGTATGGGTGAGCAGGTATTTACAGATGCATGGATAACTCATCTGCATTGCAGATCAAAGTATTATAGTATGTAGTACACATATGCAAGAGCCAACTGAAAACAGGTCGCTAGATAATCTCAGACTCTCCCTTGAAGTAGTCAGTATAAGTCATGGTCTGTTACAGTATACAGCATTTGAAGAGAGAATGGTTGTTGTATGAACCTCAAGGTTGCTAGGAGAATGAAGTAAAACAATATATAGAAAGTTCTTGACACAGTGCCTCACACAGAGTAAGCAGCCAATAAATGCAAGGAAATCCTTATCATCTATATTTCTCCTTAAACAAGGAGCACTTACTTATACAAAAATTCCAATAAAATAAGGGAGATAGACATAAGATTATAGATATCAAAATAAGAAACCATTCTTAGTAACTTACTATAGATCTGATATACCATACTTACTCCCCTAGTCATATACATTTCTCTGCAGGTACATGTTAAAACCTGTTTCCACACTAAAACCTACTAGAATTAAATGGGAACAACTGTGAAAAACATAAGTGCAGAAATTCCTAATGCCTTATTTCCTTGAGATTTCCATGCCTTTACATAAATTAATTATTCAGTGCACTGTTAACATTTATTTATTAATCTGACATGTATTAATGTTGCACTTCTATTTATCACTGGAAAAGATAGCTTACTTGATAAATTAATATATATTCTACTAGTTGTTTTATCCTTGTATCTCTCTTACAGAAATATTGCACTTTTTCATATACTATGTTCAACAATTGGCAACTATTTAAGGCATATGCATTTTAATATAGAATGTACTACAATAATAGATACAAGAACCAAATACTGGGTCTCTGTCCTCAAATGATCCATATTTTAACAGACAATGCAACACCTTAGACTTAAACTGAATACTTCAAGGGAAAAGTAAGAAAATATAAGAAATGCAGGTTGTTGTACACAGTATACAAAAATTCCAGTAAAATAAGGGAGATAGACATAAAACTATGAATATTAAAATAAGAAAGCAAAAGTTAAATGAGATATGTCATAAGGAAGTACAGGTTGAGGGATGAGATAGCAAAAGGAAATCAGGGAAATATGGACTTATTTCTCCTAAGCCACTGTGCTTCAGAGGACAAAAGGCCAGGACTTCTCTTTATTTAACAAACAAAATAAAGCAACTTAGAACCTACTAAATGACCCTGCTTCTCTAATCTTAGCATTGACAAATCAGATGGTTACAGTGATTGAATATACTGTATTCCCACCAAAGACATTTATTAAGTGAAAATGATAAAGGAAATACTGTCTGTAAAAGTGCTATGTGTCTTTGTTTTTCAGAGAGCTGATATAGCTGTTGCTCCACTCACTATAACATTGGTCCGTGAAGAAGTCATAGATTTTTCAAAGCCATTTATGAGCCTGGGAATCTCCATCATGATAAAGAAGCCTCAGAAATCAAAACCAGGCGTATTTTCATTCCTGGATCCTTTAGCTTATGAAATCTGGATGTGCATTGTCTTCGCTTATATTGGAGTCAGTGTAGTTCTCTTCCTAGTCAGCAGATTTAGCCCTTATGAGTGGCACTTGGAAGACAACAATGAAGAACCTCGTGACCCACAAAGCCCTCCTGATCCTCCCAATGAATTTGGAATATTTAACAGTCTTTGGTTTTCCTTGGGTGCTTTTATGCAGCAAGGATGTGATATTTCTCCAAGGTTTGTTTGTGTGTAATACAGAATACCTGCTTGTATCTTGTGGTCTTTCTGCCCTCATGTCCATCTGGTATTCACCTGCATCAACTTCAGTGTTCTTTCATTTAACATTCCATCCAATGACAAATTGTCATCACGCCATTCTGTGTGCTTATGTCTATGAGGTGAGTGTGTCACTGGCGATGGTTTGAATGCCTGAGTTTGCTACAATGTTCATAGATACCCAAATTCTAGATGAAGTCAACTGCCACGTAATATTCCTATGAAAGTATCCTCATTAATTGAGCTGAAATATCTTCACATTTGCCAAGAGACTGAGTCTGGACAAAATGTAAAAGAAGATAGAGCATTTCTTTAAACCTTCCCACCTTCCCCTATTCGTATTGCCATTCTCATTATGCTCTCAGACTACCTAGAACTACACAAGCATCTACTCAAGTCTCTTAGCTAAAACTAACAAACTTCTCAAAGAAAGCAGCAGAAAATCAATGCAAACCTTAATGGTGTTGACATATTTGAAAGTCATCCGGCCATTTCTTACAAAGTTAGGCATAGGGTTAAAATATGATACAAGAATTTTGTTGTCATTTATACCCATGAAGTAAAACATAGGAATGACCATAGTAACTATAGTTGTAATAGAAAAAATATAGAAACAAAGCAAATGTTCAGCTAGTAAAAGAATCAAGAACGTGGGGCATATCCATTCAGTGGAACGCTATTCACTTAAGAGAACAGATTACTTGTACATCCTAACAGTACAGATGAACCTTGAAAACAGAATGCCAAAGTGAAATAACTCAACCACAAAATGCCCCAGCTCACTCCACTGTATGTATTGAATAATCCGTTACAGAGCACCCCATTTGTCCCCAGTAAACAAATCTATAGAGATAAAGAGGACAATTACTTATGGGCAGAGTTTGAAAGGAGAAAAAACAAAAGATAACAATGGTGGGATTAGAGTCTGGAAAGTTTGCCTTTGCAGAAAAAATACAAGAGTCAAAAACAGCTGTTATTTACATTTTTTATATCTTGCTCATTACAGACTTTTTCTGCTTATTTTTTAATGAAATATGCATCTAAAATGTTGTTTGTTCCAGTGAATGAGATTTTGATACCCACTTATATTTGCATGTGAGGCATATGCCTTACTTGTCTCATCCTTGTCCTAAAACTGCTGAGATTAACTACAAATGGCCAGGAGGGAGCTGATGGTGGTGATATAAAAGCATTCCAAAAAAGGATTGTGGTGATGGCCACAGAATTCTAAATTTACTTGGACCATTGAACAAATATAATTCTCATGTGTATTAACACTGACACTGGTAAGTTGTATGGGATGCAAACTTACCCCAGCAAAGCTATTGAAAATACTGATCATGGCTTGGGATGTAACGTACTTACTTAGTAGTAGAGTGCTTGCCCAGTGTATGCAAAGCTCTGGTTCAATCTCCAGGACCAGAAGAAATGTTAAAAGTGAATGTCCTGGGCCTCACCAACAAAGCAGATAAATTCACCTACTCACAAATTGTAGTGAATTCATACACAATATTGTAACTGAATATACCATATTTATAATCATAAAACAATGAGGGACCAGGGAAATGGCTCAGTGGATAAGAACACTTAGTAAGTGGGAGAAGCTGAGTTCAAGTAGCCAGAACCACATAGAAAGCTATGCAAGACTGTGTCTGCCTGTAACACCAGCATTGTGGGATGGAGACAAGCAAACCATGAGAGCCCACTGCCCAGTCAACACAGGCTATGCTTCAGGCTCAGCAAGAGACTCTCTTAAGTCAAAAACATGCAGAGAGATAAAGGAAGACACCAATGTTGTGCTTTGACCTTTGCTTATCAGCACAGCCATGCACTCCCACACATGTGCCACATATATATACACCATACACACACAACCCACCACCCACATAACAAACATATGCAAATTAAAATTTTTAAACAAATTCTGTAACTTTAAATTTAGCATTAATACTAATACTAACTAGAGTCAATACTGTAAATCTATAGGGATTTTCAGTTAGAAATTAATGAGTTGGGACTGGGAAGATATACTAACCAACATAGCAGTTCCTTTGCAACCACCGGGACTTGATTCAATTCCAAGAACCTACACTAAAGCTAAGCATGGTGGTGCTCACTTCTAAGACCAGTGCCAGGCAGGTAGACATAAGGTAACCCATGGCCCTCATTTGTAAACTATACGTGAATAATAGATCCTGTCTCAAAGCAGAGGGTAGACAGTGTTTCTGTGGATGACACCAAGGTCTTTCTTTCTGTCTTCTCTACACATATTACTACAAATATAAAGATTCAAAAAGGCAATGCCATTTTTCAGCATATCTGTGAGATTCACCATTGATTGCACTAAACATTTACAGTCAAGCTTTGCAGCATAACCGACTGTGTAGACATCTTCAGCAGTTCTTTTAAAATTGTCTGTGTGTACCAAGCCCATTCATCCAAACTACTCCTCCCCTCCCCCTCCCCCTTCCCTCCCCATTCTTTCCCCTTTCCCCTTCCTTCTCCCTCTCATTTCTCTCCCCATTCCATGAATTGCCATCCTCGATCTGCTTGGTTGGGTTCTTCAAATTATTTCATTTCCTATTCCTTTTGTGTTTGGAGTGTACCATTTTGTGATATCATTGAGGAGTTCATTTGATTGCCTAGTTTCTTTTTGGGGGGGTGGTTTGAGAAAATAGTCACTTTGAGAGCCTCTGAATGTGTCTATAAGTAAAAGATTTCTAACATGGCTAGTAATCTGTGCTGAGAAAAAGCTGAAGAGTCATTAAGGCTAGAGATTTTCTTAGTTTCTGTAAGTTAACTGTCGAAACTATGAGGTGCAGATTTTATTATTATGTTTTTCAAGATGTCATCATATAGTTCAATAGTTTCCTAATTTTTCACCATGACACATAGTAAGAAATCATTTTTCCGTCTTGATTTACTATACATAAATGTAAAAAACAAACTTATACCAGACATTATTGTTACAATATTCTGTGCATACCAAGACATTACTATCCTGTTTAATTTCTCTTAAAGCTGGTCATGGCTCCACTCACTAAGAGGCCAATAGAACACTTGTCTGATGTAACAACTATTATTTTTATTGCACATTTGAATGAGAAATCATTACCTCCATGAGCTATATATTTCCCAACCTATGAGTGATCATTCTTCTGATACATTTTTGTGCTCTACAAAAGAAGTTGTATCTTTAAATCTTTTGTTAAAATAGTATGCTTCTTAGTAAATTATTACATGCCTCTAAGAAAGAAACATGTTTCTCTTGAGAGGTCTATTGACTATATATTTGTGATCAACTGTGTATCAGTCCTGCCCACTGTAATAAATTTCTCTATTAGCAGATTTAGAAAGTCCTGACAATAATATAGTTGCACTGTGAGATGTGTAGTTGCCTCCACTGAAAGCATCAGCATTACACTTTGCATAAATGACCCCACTTAGAGTACAAACTTTCCAGAAAGCAAAGAATGTAAGCATACACTACACACTATTTCTTTCAGCAAAATTGAAGTAATTCAATGAATTGTCCTTGAGCTTAAATTTGAAAATAGAATTGACTAATATTACGCCAGAAGGAAATATCAGAGAAAATTCAGTCTAACTGCTGCCATTTCCTGGGGAAAGTACAACCTTCCTTGGTCTCCCACTCTGGACACATGGACACATTATTTACAGTCTCACCTGGATCATACTCTTTAACCATTAAACAGTGTAGGCATCATGCCTAATCTTAAACTGAAGAAAGTGGCACTGGTTAAATAATTTGCATACTCACACTGACAGTGATACCCAAAACTCAAATCTAGCTCCAATGCCAAACTCTTGTTCTTTCTACTATGTGCTGCTGTGATCGTATCCTAAACTACGGTTATTCCTAGAGAGCTGACACAAGGGACCCCAATGTCATTGATAAAGCCAGCAGTTCAATTGCTTCCACAACTACTTCACACCACCAATCTAAAGGAGCATTTCAAGCTATCCCTAAAGAAATGCAGTACTTGTTAAAGCAGGCAGTGAGCATTCATAATACTGCAGAGTATGTGCTCACTCAGAGCATAAGGCTGCAAAATCAGCAATAAGACATTATGAGAAAATCTGCTGGCATCATTCCATTGCCATCAAACGCAGTTATTGATGGTTACCTAGAAGCTTTGAGATTCTACATCGATATTACCTTTGATACTTAAACTGCTGTAATTGTTCCGGGTGAAGTACTTTGTTCTACATGAAGCTGTAGGCTGAGTCACCATCAGAGAAGGTAATCAATGTAGTAATCCAAGGCTAGATTCATACATTAACTGGTGTAATGAAGGTAAAGTCCAGAGAAGGAATAAACACACTCAGGTTAACCCTCTTCATTCTAAACGTATGCTGGGGCCCACCAGGTGGGGGCAGCCAAATGGAGAGACCTGAGTGATTGAGTAGGAGGAGGTGCTCAGCAGTTGTGTGACCTGGGGCAACTTACTAAGCCTAGCTAAACTTTAGTCTCTCTTCAATACAATGCAAAGCACAGTTCCTGGCCTTTGAGCTTAATAAATGTTAGCTATTGTTATTATGAATTTAGATTCTTCTAATCACCCAAGTCTAGTGTATATACCAGTTAATACTGGTTTTGGCTGGGGTTCCTACAACTAAGGAATTCAGCTGAAATGCTAGTCCACAGCAAAAGTGCAAGACTCCTGAGTGACATTCCTTTCTGATGCCACCTAGTACTTTTAAGGATTACAGCTCTTGAAAGCACTTTGAGTACAATATTCCATAATATGTCTCTCACATTGACAAGAGGTTATAGCGTTTTACAATCTAAAATGTGTTTCTTTTGTGAAACTTCGATAGAGCCACTTGTGCCATCTAGAGTCTAAGTTCAGACAAATGCTCCCCCTGCTGACTGTCTGTGAAGCTGCAGGGACAACTAAAGGCTAACCAAGTAGAAGACATGTAGATCAGGAGAATGACCGAAGGGAAAAGTAAGGACCTCACCATTGGGCAAAGATTACTCCAAAGATATTTTTAATTAAGTTCTAAAGCTAGAAAGCCCTTTGAAGAAGTAGACAATGATTCTTTCACATTTATACATGAGTTCTACACACATAGATCCTCCTTTAAAAGGACAGGTAGGTGTAGAATAACAGAAGGTGTATGGTGTGGGCTACATTTTAAGTGATATCTTTCCTCTCATGATATAGACCACTCTCTTTCATCCTCCCACCTATTCACATCACTATAGTAGTGAGGCGGTGATATATAGTAACTTAAACACAGGATTTTTATGACAACTATACCACACCTTCAGCTGAAAACTGTCGTTTTCATTCTTTGGGGCCTGATTACTTATTTCCATCAGAGAAGACTATAAGAAACAAAGATCGATTCTGTACATTTTTTTAAAAAGACTTGATCATAGTCCCAACATTGAATGGAGGATGGAAATGATGGCTGTCAGAAACAGAAGGGAGGGATGATAAAGAATCTGGATGAAGGCAAAGGCTTCGGCTTTCCCTTAGCTTCACCATCTCATAAAACTAAAATACTGCAGATTACAACATTTACTAATAGGATGAAGGTTATGGTCTATAACTCACTTTTATTGTCATTTCTGATATCACAAAGTACACTTTGTTATTAATGTAGGAGCTCTGGTTTCTTATTATTACAGTTAAGAACATTGTCTGCTGTTTGATGTATGTATTTGGCAACATTTTTTCTATGTGTGTTTTTTTTTTGTTTTGTTAACCATTTATCTTCATAGCTCGTACCCTTTTATGAAATGCATGATATGCACACTATTATGTGTTTTTTAAAAAACATAAGTGTGCAGCATTTTGCAGCCATTTAACTATACTAACCTTGAAATCTGTCTTGTGCAACAAAACTACTTGAAGTGAATGTTAAGCATTTTGCAGCTATATTAATGGGAAGAAAGGTACTGGGAAAGGACGGGTCTTTCTAATTCAACTCTAAAGTCGTGTCTTGTTCTAATAGACCCTTTATAAAATGTGACGGGTTGACCCATCAGTCACTTTTTATATAGTCTCCATGTGAAATGTGGCCTTAAGTGGCTGTAGTTTCACTAATGAGAAAAGGGAGAAACTGCAAAAATGCTTGTGGAGCTTCTTCCATGTGGGCTCCACTATATTTTTCTTTAGTAAAAGGATTTACGCATGCATGCCAGGAAAAAAATGAAAGAGGTTGATAGAAATTCCATTAAATCCTTTGTCAAAACTACTACTGTCTTGAGGAAACGATATCAAAAGCAATCTTCTGCATTCTCTACTGATAGCAGCAAACTGTTTAAGTTTGTAAAGCTGTTATGTCAAATTTGTCATTGCCTATTCATACCAACATTCCTTGCAACTTGATGGATTAGTTCCAGGACCCCTGTCAGATACCAAACCCTGCAGATGCTCAAGTCGGTTATATAAAATGGCACAGCGTTTTTGCATATAATATATAGTTGTATCCTCCTGGGTACATGAAATAATCTCTAGATGGCTCATAACACCTAAAACAATGGAAATGCTAAGAAAATAGTTGTTGCACTACTATTTGGGAAATTGTAAAGGGGGAACGTCTGTTTGTATTTACTGAAGACAGTATGTTCCCAAATATTTTCAATGTGCAGCAGGTCCAATGTGTACATGTGGGATATGAGGACGCAGAGGGCTGACTGTACGCCATAAAATTAACCACGTAACTGCCAAAGTCAATAACCAGGAGACAAGAGGCCACAAAAAATGACCATTTTGCACTTAGGTTTATTTTCAGTCATGTCAACAACCAATCTCAGCTGAGTCATTCCGATCAACCACATGATGATATGAGTCAGTATTAAGGTGGCCACAATAACTAGATTATGATATGCAGGCCTGATTTAAAATCAGACAGACATAGCCACAGTCCATTAGCCTCAATAAAATGGCACAATGTAATTTCCATAAATTATTGTATTTTCCTCCACATTTCAAGCAGGCAATGCATAAACTGCCATTAGTATTCACAGCATAATATACCTCTTCCCATATCAAACTCCAATTCTGGAATTACTCCAAACTCAAGCTTCTTTCTGGTCTCAGTAAAACCCATCACTCCACATCAGGGGGACTTTTAAAGGTAAAGTGCAAATAAATAACAAATAGCGATGCACAAACATGTTCAGTGTTACCACAACTATATTTCTCGATGCTGGTTTACAAATCTATAATTGTCACACCACTCTAGATTTTCTTATCCAAAACCTATTTTCATACTACAAAATATTTGGGTATTTCTCTTCTAAGATGTTTTTACCTATTTATTTCATTCATTTTTTAGTTTCATTGATGGGTTAGAGAGAGAGAGAGAGAGAGAGGAGAGAGAGAAAGAGAGAGAGAGAGAGAGAGAGAGAGAGAGAGAGAGAGAGAGAGAGAAGGAGGGAGGGAGGGAGGGAGGGAGGGAGGGAGGGAGGGAGGGAGAAAGAGAGAGGGAGGGAGGGAGGGGAGCTCTTATGAGGATATCAGAGCATAACTCTTTTTGGGAGTCAATTCAATCCTTTCATATGTAGGTCATGGGAATAAATTCCCACAGACAATTTATTTTCTGCTTCTCCTCTGTGTCCCTGTTTCTTTATCTATAAAACGCTTTGGCTTGCTTATCTATAATACAGTCCTGAGCAATAGAGATGGGAGATGTAAATGTTGCTACCTGTCAAGCAATTAGAACAGCTTACCACAAAGGAAGTGTTAAATTAGTGACAGTTTCTGTGTTATCAATTTTACTATTCTACTGCTATGGATGCCATTTTGAAGCATTAATATTCTGGGCAATAAAGTTATTTTCAGAGTCAGATAGATTATGGCATGTTCAAAAATTGAATATATAAAGCATAAAAAATTATGAAATGTCTAAATTTTTAATCCAAGTATGTTGCATATTTGTAGCATTGGGAAGGGCAACACATTCTTTTCTGGCTCATACTCATATGTTTATCTCTTCTGATTAAAAGAGAAAATTTTCAAGATGCAATTGTAAGGATGTGACTATTAGCTAGAAAATATCTATTGCAAGGCAGATTTTTTGCATCTAAAAAGTGAAAGTGAATATATTTGACTGTGTTTCATGTATCCAGAGCCCAACCAAAAGTGCTGACTTAAAGATAACCAAGTATAATTAATCAGTAAATAGTACTTTTATTTATCAAAATACTTGACAATTCTCAGATTACATCCCCATAAACATCTGAATTTTCCACATGCTAAAAAAAGGGAGATTTATCATGGAACAAAGAAATTTGAATTTGCTTCAAAATGACAAAAATCATAGTACATGCAGAGAAGACCTTGATTTGTCAGTTCTTGGCCCAGAACTGCCCTCTTCCCACAGAGCCTAAAGATGTGCCAAGCCCCTACACTTCTTTGCTTTCTAGTAGAGTGGGAGCTCTTTCTGTGAGATTTTTTGGGCATGGAAAAACATAACCTAGCCAGAATGAAGCTTTTCTCCACAGCAGAACTATACAAAGGATGATGAGGCAATATTGTATAAAACCTACAGAACAGATTTTAATTTCTATAGACCACACTGACTTCCATCAATACTGCAAAGGAAGCGAATACTAATCTTAATCACAAGCCATTACTGAGTACCCATTGCCTTCTGAGTTCCCACAGTTCCTGTCCATGAGGAGCACTTGTGATGAAGGGACATAACTTACAATCTGATTATATGCTAAAACTTTTATAAAACACTGTGGCTTAGGCCCAACTCCCATATTCTGATTTAACTTGTCTAGGGGAGACTCTAGGCAAGGATTTTGTCTTGTTTGGCTGTTTTTTATTTTTTGTGGATTTGGTTTTGTTGTTGTGTTGTGCTGTGTTGTTGATGGGAAAAGTTGAGAGTAGTCTGTTCATTTCTCAATTTGGTATATTCATCACTTGCAACAGAATCACCTATGATGCCTATAAATCACATACTCTTGGGAATGTAAAAATCCTGAATCTACATTTTAGCAAGACCC
The DNA here is from genome assembly GCF_963924665.1 of Micromys minutus. NCBI lineage: Eukaryota > Metazoa > Chordata > Mammalia > Rodentia > Muridae > Micromys > Micromys minutus. The sequence goes on from NC_137970.1 coordinate 94,894,581, forward strand.
CTCCCAACGCCAACAAACAGTAATATTGACTTTTTTTATTTACAATTTATCCATCTGTGGATACATTCCCTAACAATTGGATTAAAAGGTTGAAGAAAAAAATAATTCTTATTGTTAAAACATACCCACCACTTTCCTACTGATTGAATACTGTTAGACCAATTTGTGATGATTTGAACAAGGCTTCTGAAAACCACATAGAATAAAGTTTTAATAGTAAAAAATGTATGGCAGAAACCCAGTAGCGGTGCATGCCTTTAATCTCAGTACTAATGAGTCAGAGGCAGGCAGATCTCTGGGGCTAGTCTGATCTATAGAATAAGTTCCAGTATAGCCAGGGCTATTACACAGAAAATTCCTGTCTTGAAAAACAAAAAAAGGAACATCTATGGAAGGTTAGAATGGGTTGTTTTTGTCTTAGAATCTGAGAAGAAAAGAGGAGAAACAACAGTGCTTTAGTACCTCCCAAAAACTGTGTGATGAAGGGAGTTCCTTCACTTAGGCCTGCTCCCAGTGGCTAAGATTGTTGAATTTTTTTTTTTTGACCTCTTGATCCTCACTAACCATTTACATGAAAATGAGAAGAAGCCTTTCCTTTTGGTACTATGTCTCATGGTGACCAACTATACAAAAGAGCCATGTCTGCATTAATTTATGGACCTCAAGCTAACAGTGCAAATTTGCCACTATCTTCCCATTTCCCTTTAAATATAAAAAGGTTTTGGATCCTGTATTTTACATGACATGAATTTATGTCGCTTGTTCCCTAAAAGTCCAGATATCTAGGTGTCCCTCACCCACTCAGCTTTAATTTAATTGATCGTGGGGAGACCACAGTGCTTAATCTTCTGTATGTGTACCCAGAAAGGTCACAGAAAGTAAATGTACCATGTGAAATTAAAAATGAGATTTTTAAAAGAAAGAATTTTTATATGATTAAAAAAGTTTGATTCTAAATTTGTGCTAGTTTTGAATCGCAGAGACAAAATACCAAATTCAAAGAGGAAAGGTTTATTTTGGCTCATGATCTCGGGATTTTTAGCCCATAAGTACTTGGCCCCTTGCTTTGAGCATCTGCTGAGGCAACACATTATGACAGGAACATGCGGCTGGTGAGACCTGTTCAAGTCCTGGTGGCCAAGAATCAAGAGAAAGGAGAAGGATTGGGTCCCATTATTCCGTTCAGGGGCACTAGCTCCTGTGACCTAACTCTCAAGCTAAGCCCCACCTCTTAAAAGATCCCATAGCATGGCAGACAGACTAGCGGCCCAGCTTTTAGCATATGACTATTTGGGGAGACCTTTGAGATCTAAACTAGAGAAAACCTGAAGAGGCCTAGAGTCATTACATGTGTCATCATCATATGCCATCATGACATCGTGTTAACAATACATGACTTCTGGCTGATGTTTTGATTCCATTGTATCGTCAACTTCCCCCCTTCATCACCTATAATAAAAGAATGTTTTTAAGACTTTCCCAACTATGGTGACTTTTTATAACTGAGATCTGGGCCCTCTGGGTCTGGGCATATTTTGTTTTGCTTTGTAGATCACTTTCTGGGCGCATTGTTGGAGGGGTTTGGTGGTTCTTCACCCTGATCATAATCTCTTCCTACACTGCAAACCTTGCTGCTTTCCTGACTGTGGAGAGGATGGTGTCCCCCATAGAGAGCGCTGAAGACTTAGCCAAGCAGACTGAAATCGCATATGGGACCCTGGACTCTGGTTCAACAAAAGAATTTTTCAGAGTAAGTACTTTGCTGTTAATTCAGCCTGCTGGTTTTTATTTCAGTTTCACAAAGACAAATTTGTAGCACTTTTAAGTGAAGCTTGTCGAAAAGTGGACATTTTATCAAAGGACAATGGCTTAAATACTGTTCTGCTTAGTTGTAATCGGATCCATTGTCCATTAGACTCGCGGGAGACATAACAGGTGGCATGTTGAGAGCACTGAATTTGAACACCTAGATTTTAATCTCAACCCTGCTCTAAAGTGAGTATTTGTTCTTGGTCAAGTCACTTAACTTCTTAGGCTTTTGTCCTCTTACTTGAATAATTAGGGGATTGAACTAAATAATACCTCTTCTTTCAAACTTTTATAAAAGCAATGATTTTTCTTTTGTCTCGGTGGTTCATACACGTTAGATAATTAACTGTAAGACTGACAGGTAATGAACTAGAAAAAAAATCACATATTCTATTTTAGACTTGGCTTTCTACTGAAATGTATTGTAGTTGTTTCAAGTATATACATGATGATAATGTGTTGTTTTCAAGGTACTTTATAATTGTTTTCATTTCATGAATAGATTTGGTCTGAAGACCAATTCTTATTGAGGAAAGAGGAAGTTATTCACTACCAAAACTTAGTAAAGCTAAGTAAAGTATACTATCATTGTTAAAACCTCAAAATTTTGGTTGCACCAGCAAGGAAAAAACTATCAAAAAATAAAATAAAAATAAAAACGGGAGTTTGATTTAAACTACAAAATGAGTCCATGTCATATGCTGCCACTGCCCTCTACTAAAGACACTATAAGTGGTTGACACAATGATGCAAAAGTCACTTTAGTGTATATAGGAAAAATTTTGTCCAACCAATAAACATGTTCTTAGGTGGCACGTGTAATTACTGACTATCTCAAAGGTCCAGAGTGAACAGATGTTTCTAAGCTGACTTGTTTTAATAAATCAGTGAGCAATATATTTCTATGAGTTTTGTCATGAGATTTTTATGGAAAGCTAGAAGAGTGTATTTCTTAACTTTATAGCAGTTAACTACAACCTGTTTTTACTCCCTAAAGGATGGGAGATTAGTTCCGGGACCTTTCAAGTGTTCTCTATGCCTCTGGATAGCCATACCTCACTTTTACCGCCTGTTTACAGAACAGATCATTATGTTGAGGATAAAAACATCAGAATTATGTTAAGGTGGTATATCCTCCTTCTATGGAAGTCCCAGAAACTTATTTAGGAACGCTACCTTGCCCCCTGAAATCACTCACATGTGTCAGAGCTGGAAGCCAGGGATTTCCATCTGTCATGTACTGAACATATAATCGGCTCCATTGAAATCTGATTTAGTAACAACCTTCAACAGAGCTTATGTTCGCCATCCTAATAGGTATCTAATCACAATATGAATTAATTGACCACTTAGGACACCAAAAAACAAAAGCAAAATAAACAAGCAGACCCTCTGATAAGAGGTATTTGTTTTACAAGAAAGCATTTTTGCTTTGACAATGATGTGAGATTAAGGAGGTATATGTTAAATGGTAATCAATACATGACATCAATTCCCATTAAGCTTTCAAAGTCCATCCATCTATACTGTAGGCAAAAGGGGCATTTCTGAAAAGATTCATTAGCAGACAGGCTTGAAAACATGGCCATATAATCACTGTGCCCAGACTTCATCCCCCATGTACTTTGTGCCTGATCTACTGATCCAAAGGATGATGGTTTTGTTAAAGAGAATCATATTGAAGCTGATTTGAATCATCATTCGGTTCTGAACAAAGTTGCACTCTCATTCTAGTTGGTTGATGGATTCTAATGTTTGCAAATTCCCTAGTAACCTTTGAAGCCAATGAGAATTTCCTATAGAAATAGAGCTGTTTTGAAAATCTGCTTAGAAACAGGCAGATGTAAGGAAGTGCAAATCATTTCTGATCCTCTAAATGACACTTTTTCTTTTTCCCCAATTAGTCACTAGTGACAGCACTAAGACTGTAGGATGGTCCAGAAATGCACATAAAGGTGGCTAATCTATGAGTGAAACCAAACAGTGTAGAAATGCTGAACTTTTAAGACTTCTTATACTGAAAATTTTCTATGAATATAACAAAGAGAATGTTAGTTATTCATACAATGCATGTGCCCAGTCTACAGATCTACAAACCACTTTTCTCTACCCCACCCCTCAGTTAACTCACTTACAAAAAGAAGAAGGCCATAGTTATATACCTGCATCTTCAGCCCCTAGTAACTTCAAAGCATCAAAGAAATATAATACTATCCCAAACGATTTTTTAAAAACCGAGTACTCTGACAGTATGCCATCCAGATTATAGACAATGAAAGAAGACCACATGAAGCACTAACAAACTTAATATGAGCTAGTGTTTCCCATTTTACTCAGTACAAAAACCACAGAGATCACCTAGTTATAACATAAAACAGCCTAGGGCCAGCCCTCTAGATCTTCCCATATGAGAAAGAAATGAATTAAATTAAATTCTCTTCTAATTGCCCTGTAGGTATTTTTTAACTCATCCTAGGCAAGACTGTCACTAAAAGGATGATAGTTTCAAGTGATCCCTTTGTTCCATTTTCTAAGTTTTCCCTAGCTGTCATTTTACATTCTCATAAAGTCTATGAAACACTGGGACCTGTCCCACCAGGAAAGGCAGAAACTGAGCAACCTGCATGCAGGTGTAGGAGACATCTGGAATATTCCCATCAGCCCTCTGGACTTGAAAACTGACTTCCTTAGACAGCAGCTCCCAACCAAAGTTGGAGGCACACATGCTAAAAACCAAGCTGACAGCTTTATTGTCACAGGCCAGAGAAATGCCACTATGATGTGCAAAGCTGCACCAAAACCAATCATTCTCCACTCCTTTTAGAAATTTAATCTGATACACATTTGTGTTTAAAAGTAGTACTGCACAGAAGAAGCAATTCTAAAAGCTCTGCCTTCAGACCTCCTCAAAATACCTTTTCAAATATTTGGCAAGACTGCTACTAATACCAATTCAGGGCTAAAAGGGGGGATTTTTAAATGTAATGTTTAAGAAAGTGAGAAGTCAGCAAACTGTTTGTTGTGCAAACATGAGGAGCTGAGTTCAATTTCTAGCATGCACATAAAAAACCAAATGTGGTAGTGTGCACTGGGAAGTCCAGTATGGGGTAGGTAGAGACAGACAGAGGGAACCAGAAGCTCCTATCCAGCCAAGGTAGTCAATCAGTGATCCAGGTTCAATAAATGTCTCAAAAGTTAGGTGTAGAGCGATTGAAAAGACACACAGTACCAACTTCTAGCCTCCACAAATCCATAAGCTTATAAATAAATACAGCACACACATAGACACACACACACACACACACACACATACACATAAATATAAAAGGAAAGGACTACAATGAGTGGGGCCTTGCCTTTGCTCCCTAGGATAAACAAAATAACTGACCATTATTATTAGGAAACCATAGAGGGAACCTTCTTTGTTTTGACTAGAACACATTGTAAGCCCAACAAAACAATTACTTATAAATAAGGTTTTTGTCTTAAAGCAACACCTATTTACTGTTTTGTTGTTTAAACACTTTTTGATGCAATAAATGAAAAGTAAAAACCTTTCCAAACCGGGGCAGGAAGTAGTCTGCTAATAATGCTTAAAGTTGGCTTCCACATTCAGAGACAGACTACAACTCTCTCTCTCTCTCTCTCTCTCTCTCTCTCTCTCTCTCTCTCTCTCTCTCTCTCTCTCTCTCTCTCTCACTTGGACCCCACATTTCTACAGTATCTGCTAGTTATCTACAACATGATTTTTAAGTACATGATTTAAAAAAATTCTGTCTTTAGTACACCTGTGCCAAGTATGTTGACATTTTGAGATGACTGGGAAAATGTACCATTAATCTCCTTGACTCATTTTACATTTCCTAATATTAAGTAGCACATCAAATATAAAAATCTTTTTGTTAAATTTTTGTCACTTAATACTGTGATGCAATTGAAGTTGTGACACACGATGTGTCTGGGTGGATTCAACCAGATGTCATTAGCTTTAAAACACAAGTTGGAATTGGTGGTATATACCTGACATGCCAGCACCCAGGAAGCTAGAGCAAGAGGATGGATTACTGGTTTAAGAACATCCTAAGCAACACAGCAAGCTCAAGTCCAACCTGAGCTACATAGACACTGCTTCAAAAATGTTGCTGATGCTTGAGAATACAGCCAAGCCAGACACAAGGGAACACATAACAAAAAAAAAAAAAGAATTTCTGCCTTATACTACATTAGATAGCAAAGGCCATAAGTAGACATTCTAGGTCAAGACTGGAAATGGAGTGACAGCCATAAGGTGAGGATGCTAAGGTCCCCAAAAAGAGACAAATAACACTGAGATGGCTGTTGGCTTTCCGCATACCTTAATATCCACAGATTCACTCAGAGAGCATTCTTTGCAGGCAAGAAGTAGGCTGTGTAGAGAGAACAACCTCCAAAGAAATGGGGATTGACTTAATAACTCAGTTTCACAACTCAAAGCATGTCTAATATCTATCTTCAAGAGACAGAGGAAACTATGTCATAGAAGACAAGCTAATAATAATGATATAGATTGCATTGCTCGTTCATCATTGTTTTTAGTCATTCTCTCTTTGAGATGTTCTTTGACCCAGGCTCCATCTCTGCAGACAAAATTGAAATCTTTTTGTTACATCACCTGAAAATATCCAAGTTTCTCTCTCACTGTTGAAGGTTATTTGGGGGATAAACTGACTTACATATAGATATCTGGCATAATTATCTGAGTAGGTGATTATTCCCCCCTCCCCCCTGGGAAGCTGATTGCTACTTATTTTTCCAGCTCTACGGCACAAAACAACACATGCAATACACTTATGGTAACTAGAAGCAGGACTACTGGTTCTCGATAGAAAGCCTTTTATCCCCGACTTTATCTGTCAGCTTCCAAGATACCGTTGTGTATTACCATGTTCCATCCACACAACATTCTTACAATGGAATCCTAACAGGAGTTATTTTGTTTATAATATAGAAGAGAAAACTGAGGCACGATGGCATTGTCACTTTCTGAATGACACTCAGCTAAGGAACAACAGCTGGAACTCGAACCTGCTACTCCAAGTACTCATTAAAGTCTGATTTATTTTCATGAATCAGCCTTTACTGAACACCTGTTCAGCATCTGTCTCATCTCCTTGTTGGATTTTCTCACTGCCTTTGGTAGAGCTATCTTAGCCCAGTGCAGTGGCACATGCCTACAATCCCAGCACTTGGGGGTGGGGGACATGGGATAGAAAGTCACAAATTTGAGATCAGACTGGGCTATATACAGGATCCTACTCCAAAAATAAAACTGAAAAGGGAAAAGCTATACTCAAGGAAGACTTTTTCCATGCTCTGGCCACTTCAAATGGAACCAAATTGGGGGGGGGGGGTAAAGAAAGGGAAGACATTTATAAAATGTGAAGGGATGCTGTAAGCACAATAAATTTTTACCAGTACATGATTTGTTATATTCTCCAACATGTTAAGACCTACATCTTGCATGGTGGATAAAACATGAAAGACCAACAGGATGAAACTGTTTTTTAGTTCTATATTAACCAATCACTTCCCTGTGTTTCCTTAAAAGGGAACATAGCTCCTTAGCATTCAAATGTGCCACTGGTCACTGCTCTACATTCATCATGAGATAGGTAAGGAAATTAGATCAACAAAAGGGGATTTAAAAGTATGAAGGATTCTATAAATCCCACAGCATAGTAAGAGAAGTCCCCAGGCATAGGGCAAGTAAAATAAAGTCGCTCCAGAAAAGTCTCTGTAGAGATCTGAGGGGGTATTTCTCAAATATTGTAAGAAACTTTCCACAGCTTTCTCAGTGGAAAAAAAATTTTTTTCCTAGCCTTCTGAGATTGGGAGATGTTCATTTGTATCTCTCCCCCATCCCCCTGGTCTCACTTTTCGAATTATAAATTAGTACTGAATTCATCTGCTAGGCAGTCCACCATTAGCCATTCCTTTGTGGCCCACAGATTCAACAACTTCAATGTGCATGATTTAGAGCTGCCCTTGAAGACCACCTAGAAACGTCGGGTGCTTTCAAGGTGGTATGCAGGCCATCTGCCCAAAGTACCCAACCATATGGATGTTATTAGCCTATCTCTGCTCGCCCTCCCAGGTAACCTACTTGCTTATGAGAGCATTTCACAGCCCAGAAAGCCTAAGGGGGTTAGATCTCAGTTCTCCTTGAAGCTGCCAACTCTCTCTGACAACATCAGGGTAATTAACATCACACAGGACTCTCAGATCTTTGCAAGAACTCTGAAAGGCTCTTCCCTAGAAACTCCTCTCAGGAGCTCAAGTTCTGTTTTTCATCTGACAAAGTCAAATCATCTGATAGCCTTCCAGTTAAACGAAGGAGGACCCATCTGTTCAATTAGGCTTTCCTTAGGATCACCTGGAAAACGTACACAGATTAATTATTTTTAATTATTCCTTGTCGCCATGTGGGGCCCTGAATACTTGACTGTAAGGATCAACATTTCAGTATACTCAATCTATAATAACAATGAATTCAAATTCTTAGTTGCTTTTCACATTTAAAAGAGAAAAGACAAATCCCAAACAAAACTTGTAACTGAGTTTTGTGTTTTCCTCAAAGCAAGCTACTATGTGACCTTCTCTGGTCATATCCATTTCACTGGTTCCTAGCTTCTGTTTTTCCCAGAATAAACATTCACCAAGTATCTACCAGAGAAGTGAAGGCACCAGGAAACATATATAGGATAATTTTAAGGACAGCTAGGGGCTCTAAGGTACACTAGAGAATAACTTGTGATTAGATATGACTATTTTAAGTGAAAGCTTCAGGGTGAAAGGGGAAGTCTCAGAAACAGTCTCTCAAGGGAGTTAACATTTAATTCAAGAAGAGAAAGTCATGTGAAAATCTGACAGATGCGGATTTTAAACAGAAAAAAAAAATAGAAACAATCCCAGAATGCTTTAGGGAACAGGAAGACAATAAATTTTAGTCGCGAATTTACAGAACCTGCTGATGGATTGTATGATAATTGTGAATGAAGAGAGCTAGCCGAAGATGGTTATTTACTTATATTTCTTTCCAATGGCCACCCATGAAATTTTAAAAGCTATATTTTTAAATGATTCAAACAATTATTAAATTATAGTAATAAAGGGCAAAAGGCACACTAGGATGGAAGTATTAAAGAAAGTTACATGCTTAGAGAGAAAGTTGTCTCTGCTGCAACCTTTGTTTTCATATTACAAGTAATTTAGTGTGTTGGTTGATCTATAATAAGTCTGTACTTTTTAAGAGATATGGAGTTATAATCATACACATGTATGCAATGTATACAGATTGAGTCAGAGTAAATAGACTTTCCAGTGCCCTCAAATATCATCACTTCTGTGTGTCAGAAAACTGGAAATTCTTCTCATCTAATTATTTTGAAACATATAAATAAAACATCAAAAACACTTCCCCTACTCCATGTACAGTGTATTTTGATACCCATTACCCACCCTCTTGCATGAAATAGCTTATGTATATGTACATAAAAGAGGGAGTTTAGAAGTGATTTCAAAAAGTTATCTGTAAAAGAAATCACCGCATTGAAGCAATTATAGTAGGAATCAATATATAGATTTCTAAGGGTAAAGTGAAAATCATTGTTCAAGTCAAAACTCTTCTAAATTCTATCTTAGTTCTAAAAGTTTTCATTTATATTTAATATGTGAAAATGAAGTTCATTAAAATGATACTCTCTAAAGAATAATTTTACATTCTTTGAAGAACTGACATTAAAAAGCAAAAATCATCTAAGCTCCAGCAAATGGTATCAAATGCAGGAAGATTTCATACCAAATGTTTCATATTTTAAAATAACCCCATTGCATTAGGCATTGTTTCAAAAAAATAATTCCTTTTCTTAACGTGGCAGCAGTATGACCACAGTGAGAGCAAAGAGACTCAAAGTCCTCTTCCACAAAGGTTTGACGTTTGATTTTAAAATGTTTGAATCTTGTCACTTTCCTCAGACGAGGCCAATATAAAGATTCATTCACACATACAATTTAGATGCTTATGATTAGTATATTTATTGTACTAAAATAGAAGGAAAGTGTCCTACCACCCCGATGCTAAAGGGTGCTTCCACTCCATTTGCCCAGCCTTGGGTTTCAGCCAATTTCATAATCAATGTTATGAATAACACAGTCAATAACTCAGAAGTCTAGGGATGTGGGTGAGCAGTAGAGTACAGGTCGGCCATGGCTGCAATCTCCAGGACCACTGAGGGAGCCAGGGGAGATGGTGAATTTTGAAGATAAATTCAAATAAATTTGAGTAGACTTTAAGAAATCCTTATTGCTCAGAATCATGGAAAATTGTTTAAGGGAAGAGATGGAGGCTTGAGGGACACCTTCAGTTTTAGAGCTGACATACAGAAGACACACCTAAGTTCCCATGTTTCAATGATGATCATACCGTCCTCCAGCATTGCTCTCTGGAAGTGTCCAGCAAGCTAACCAAAAGGGACCGGATCACAGTTTTTTGAGGTTGTTTCCTAACATTACATTTAGACAAGACATTTTAGCCTAAAGAGAATATACAGCAAAAATACATATTAAAAATTATCTTCTAAAATTTGAAAAGTGATCATTTGAATAAAAGGACTGGACTTGTTCTGCTGGACACTAAGGGGCATAAAAGAGTTTAAAACATAATAGTCAAGAATAGAGATTTCAGAGAAAGGTAGTAGAAACATGCTGGTTCTCAAACTTTTCTAATGCCGAGACCCTTTAATACAGCTCTTCATGGGTGGTGGTCCCCAACAATAAAATTACTTTTCTTGCTACTTCATACCTGTAATTTTGCTACTGTAATTAATTGCAATGTAAATATTTTTAGAGATAAAAGGCAAAAAAAAAAAAAAAAAAAAAAAAGAAGAAGGCTGCCAAACAGATTGTGACCTATAGGTTGAGAACTACTGCAATAGACTAATCCAAAGAGAAAATGGCTGTCCTCACAGTGAGGCATTCATCACTGGGAGTCTCCAAGAATAGATTAATGGCCAGTTGTTATGTTGAATAAGAGACTCGGTCTGATTGATGTTTACATGATTGCTGCATATAAAATCACTTGAAGAGGTATTTTATTATTCTATTTTATTTTTTTGAGATAGAGGGCCTTGGTATGTTGCACAGGCTAGATTCCAAGTTCTGGGTTTAATTGAACCTGTTACCTGAGCCTCTCTGGTCTTGGGACTAGAACTTCAAACTAGACCAATGTGCAGCGGGGATTTATATTGTTGTTTGGTTTTTCCTGTCTTGTTTTCTGAGTGAACACATCGCTATATAACCAAGGCTTATCTTGAGTTTGTGATTTTTCAGCCTTCCTCTCTAAAATGCCAAAAGACACATTCATCAAAGCACCAAACTTAGGTGCTATTTTATTGGGTGTGTCTTATGTCCCCATTCTAGATGAAGGTTTATTAATACAGACCTTTGTAGGAAATTCCAAGCAATTAATATCTGGTTGCAGGCTGAACAAGAAGACCCCTGGAAAATGACAAATGGGAGAAAATGAAACTATAGCTGAATAGTGCCCAGAGATCTCAATTTTTTTTCTAATTTTGAGCTACATTTTAATCCTATGATATAGATAACCCCTTTTCTTTTCCATTGTGCTTTTACTGGATAGTTCTTCCTCGAGCAGGACCATTTTGTTAATGTCTATATGGGCCATACAGGGAGTCCTGTGGTTCAAGTTTCCTATCCTAAATGACTGCTGTAGTCAGGTCCAAACACTGGTTACCTGATTGTGAGGTGAAGATTGTCAGTCATTATGACTTATGTAATAGAATGGAACTACAGGATTTTCTGAGATTAAAATGAAACTGAATTTGCAGATACAACAAGAGCCTGGAAGCTCCTCTCCACACATGAAAAAGTTTGTCCTAATTTCCTTTAACCAACCCTTCGTTCTCTTCAACTTTCTTCCCCTGCTGAGGCTTGAGTGGTTGGGGTTTTTATGTTAGTGATTATAAAGAGACTTCAGGAAGCTCTTTCTCGACCATCACTACCTAGGGGAAGTTAGGCAACTATCCTTAGAAACTATCCATGTGGAAAAACAGAAGAAGCCATCAAGTCTGGAAAGAAAGGTCCACAAGAAATTTCACAAAAAGAAAGAAAATGAAACAGAATGTGTATAGCTTAGAAATCAAAGCCTATATATAAAAGCTGACCTAATAGCCCTTGCCCCTATTCTTTCTCCATATAGCCTGTGGGATCTCAGGTGATCATGGCTTCTATGGCAGTACATTTAATTTTGTAATTACATTTGATTTTGTGGTAGGGGTCAGCTGCATGTACCACGGCAGGTGTGTGGTGTTTAGTGAACAACACGAGGGAGTCAGTGTTCCCCCTCCACCTTGTTGATCCCAGGGATCCAATTCAGGTCACCAGCCGAGGTGATGGGTGCCTTTACTTGCTGAGCCAACTTGCCATTACAGTAAATAGTGTTTTTACAGAGGCTAAAGGGAAGGCCAAGCTTCAAAATTCCCCTGTCTAGAGACCAGTTCTAAATAGAGTTGAACTCCACACGTGATAGCTCAAATATTAAAATATGGTTAGAATATATGATCAAAATGTCTTAAAATGAAAAGGAATAAAATGAGAAATTATGTCAGCACTTTTGAATTCTTGGTCATTACCCAAAACTGTCTCCTATTATTTCATTACCTTTCCCTGTTCTTGTCCTTTTGTGTACCATTTCTGCTGAGATAGTTCTACTGAGTTACTACTTCAAGGAGCTCCATAGGTCTGAGTTTGAAACTCAGACAGTGGTATTTGTGTAGGCACGAACCGTGTCGCCTGGAAGAGTTCAAAAGCCAGAGGAAGCCAATGAGCTCAGGGATATGAACAGAACTTAAAAGCAGCACTGAAGGAAAAACTGGAATCAAAACCCAGAATTCCCTGCCCTCTAGGCAAAGCACCATCTTCATGTGTTTCTTCCCATCCCTTACTCCTCTTTACTTTGCCTATTTGTGGAGATGTCTACACACACACACACACACACACACACACACACACACTTAGTATATTTTGTATAGATATAAGGGTGGTAGTAGGCTTCCAGTTCTTCAGTAGGGGAGACATGCTCTCTAGCCCAGAGACCAGGTAACTTAGCCTTCATCCACACCTGTGACCAGAGGCAGTTACAAGTTTTTCAATTAGTTTAGCCTTTACAGATTAGAACTGCGCCTGGGCATCACTAAAATCCCCACAAGGTTAAGTCACAACCCTTAATGAGTTACATAGAGTGTTCCTCCAGAAATCATTCATACCTCTGGTGAAAACATAAAGGAGCCAGTTCCTTCTCTGTAGCTTTCTTTTGATTGTTATCCTCACCTGACTAAAAAACTGTGGATAGATTTAAGAAGGAAAAAAAAGCTTTCTATCTTCCCGATAGGCGGAGAATAATTTTCTCTCTTTCATAAAGACCAGATCTGTTTTTGTAAGACTGGTCCAATTTTTTTTCTCTTTTTTTTTTTTTATTCCTCCGGGACTCTTGTTGTTGCCATGGATACCTGCCCTTCACACTTTGGGGATGCAGCAGAGCATCCATTGTATCAAGACCCCCCACCTTGAATCACTTTGTACTGTTTTTTTTTCCCTTCCCAGGCAATTTCTGGGTCTGTCCTTCTGCCAACTTAAAGATTAACAGAGACTAGTTAAAACATTAATGCTTTGACTTCCTTCCAAATCTTTTCCTGTGCAGCATAGTACCTCATAGCATTGCACCTCTATCCTCGGCAATCCATCTATCAGAAAATGGGCAACAAATAAAAGAAATTAATGGAAATTATTCATATTGGAGACAGTCTTCCCTGGATAACAGAAACCCCTTAATGCAGTTTGCTGTCTAGAGACCATCAAGTGCTTTTCAGAGAAAGCTAGACAAGAGAATTTTCAGAAACAGGCATAAAAAGTTCCTATGCACTGATCAAGAAATAAAATGTGATTTAAAAAATGAATCCACTGTATCACTGCATCACATCTTCTAGGAACGTATCTGTTACATAATATAAGGAACGCACTTGTGTCGACAAAGCAACACAAAGACAGGGGAATAAGAGTTCAGGGATGTTTGCATCATCCTTATATTGAGTCATAACATGAATGCTGGCATGGTCGTGCTGTTCCCGCAGTCTAATGGTTGATCCTGGGGGCTGCTTTATACACAAGGGCGGTGTTTTCAGTACTTTTGGATCCATGCCTCAGTATGCAGCAGGCACCATCATGGTGCTAAGACTGAAACAATGTGAAACTTGACAATTCTACATTCCTTGATTTTGTTTAAATTTGTAACCTTAATGCTGCATCAATAATGGCCTGTTTTGCATATCTGTTTGATTGTACCTTCTTAAAGATTCATTTAAACCTGGGGAGGACAGCATGACTCCTGCCTGCCTCTCATTAATAACATACTTTTCAGCAACTAGATAATGAATGGCTTGGATATAAATCAGGAGAAATGCAGATTGCCATTAGGTGGAGAAAGGAGGAGCAATCTCCAAGTAATTTTGAGACTGAAGGGGGGATGAACATCTTGGCAAGAGCTGACTACATAGGAAGGCTTGTGATTAAATAGTTTGCTGTCTTCACATGTCAGACAGGGAAAGAAGAGTTATCCTAGTAGAAATTAACGTTTGCAAATGACTTTGAATTTGGGGAATTAATGGAAATGAGTACCTTAATCATGGGAAAGAAAACGGCCTTTCTGTTGGCTGCAGATTATTCTAATGGCTGAGATAGTACTGTATATGCTCCTCTTAACTGTGTTGACCTTAATGTAGAGACACACTAGGGAAGGCCGGGTAAGGAAGATAGTGATCAGTAATTCCAGTTGATAAAAGTCTGCAGTTGGTTGATCAGAGTCAGCATAGACGGCAAGTAGAAGCATCTTAAAGGGAAAATACATAAAATGTATTATTGGCCTACTCCACTCTTCTGCAATAACAACAGATAATAACATTTTTGCTGAGGATTTAGAGGGCATGCTTTTCAAGTTACTGTATTTCTTTGGTGATAAGTTGCTGGCACAGAAATGAGTGTTTAAGGGAAATGCATTTCAAAGCAAGGACTGCCAATAAATTATGCCACAGGCCCCAGGTTTCTCAGACACTAGCAGATACATGAAATTTGAAAATCCAATCCTGGCTTTCAATTTCCTTTTATTTGTCTAAATCCTTTAGAATTCAACATGACTGCTCCCTGCATTTTGACTACTGATCTTTTTTCTGGGGAGAAAGAAAGAAAAGAAACAAAGAAGGAAGGAAAGAAGGAAGAAGGACGGAAGAAAGGAAGGAAGGAAGGAAGGAAGGGAGGGAGGGAGGGAGGGAGGGAGGGAGGGAGGGAGGAAGATAGATGATAATGGCATCTGCCTGAAAGTCAAGCCACATGAAGTAATAGAGTGATCTGGTTTTCTTTAAAGGGATTTCAGAGTATAATTTTATTTTATTCTTTGATAATTTCATATAGTGTATTTCTATCATATACTTTCCCATCCACCACTTCTTCCCAGATCCTCCTTCCCACCAAATTTCATGTTCTTTCCCTCATAAAAAAGTAAAAACAAAAATGCCACTAAAAAATGTGAAGTTCAATTTGTTAACTCATGAGGCATACCCTGGAATGTGGTTGATACTCCCAGCATCAGTCTATTGAAGAAAACAGATTTCCTCTCCCAGCAGGTATCAGTTACAACTGACTTCTTGGCTAGGGGTAAGAATTTGTGTTACTTCCCTTTTTCGTTCAGGGATTTTGTGTGGCTTGAACTTGTCTCAGTCTCTGTGAGTTCATATGGGTGTCTATCCTCTTGTATCTGAAAGATGCTGTTGCCTAGGAATAGTCCACTTCCTCTGGCTCTCACAATCTTTCCAATTCCACATAGATGCCGGAACCTTTAAAGGAAGGGTGTGCTAATGCCACCCCACTCTGAACTCACCCATTCTCTGCATGCTTCAGACTCTGATTTTAATTTCTGCTCAACAGTGACAGAAAATGAACAGGCCTGAATATAAACCAACCCAGGTTCCTGACCGAGTCTCTAAATGAAAAACAACTTGGCTTCAGCTCACGATTCATTTTCCTGTTTTGTTATTGTCATTTGTTCCCTGGAGGAGTTTAACTTACAAATCTACAATTTGGCAGCATTTGCTTTGGTTCGGGGACTTTTGAAATAGCTCGGTGCAAGTATCTGGTTACTGTATGACAGCAACCAAGCCAAATGGCTTTGACTTTCAACTTGTCTGGTTCCCGGGGAATTATCACCATAGGAAATGTTGGTTCTCTCTTACTTTGGCGACTCAAATGGACAGCTGTGACCTTAATACAAATGTGACATAGTGTGAAACTACTAGGTCAAAGCATCTGCGAATATTTGACACTTAAAATTTTTAGAAGAAATCATCTCCTAAGGTCCAGCATTTTCAACTTTGATCATACACATTTCAAGCTATGCAGCAGAGAAGATAAAGAAAAGAATGCTTGAAAAAAAAATAACCAGGAATTTTTGGGTATTGTTACTTGACTGCTCATTGCAGTGAAAATTACTCCTTTGGGAAAGAGATTTAAAGAGACACAGTATAAACGACTTCATGTAGCAACTTCCAGAACCAGAGAAAGAACATAAATGTGGCTAGAAATTTAAATAGCATTCTCTATATTTTTAACATGCATTTTCTTGTATAATATTCCACTCCTTTCAAGAAAATTGTGGTTCTTTGGATAGACATAATAAGAATATTTTTTCATAGCACACCTAGACATGGGAGGCCATTTATTTTCAATTTTACACAAATAGGTTAAGTTTAAAAGAAACAATCTCAGCATGTGTGAGGCATTTTTGCCTGCATAGATAACACAGCTTAGCTTTCTCTAGGGGGACTTTCCATAAACACAGGCTGCCTAAGCAAATCCAGGGCAACAGATAAGCAGGAGTTATGTGTGTCTGTTTGATGCAGTTTATTGCCTCTACCATCAGGAAAATGTTATAAAATCAACAAAGCGGTTCTTGGTACCTTCTTGCTCTACTGTCTCTTGACTTAAGCTCTAATTTTAAGACATAGCAACCCGGAGCTCCTGAAATTTAAGTTAGTTTAAAATGAATTTAAAATTCACTTCTTCAGATGTACTAGCCACATTTCACGTAAGCATGTGTAGATCGAAACTAGCAAAAAGGACAACACAGTTATAGGGAGATCAATTGCATGACAGTTCTGGTAGCTTTGTGAGCATAAGGACCACATCTTCCACACTGCCATTCTATACCACATCTAGCCCAGTACCTGATGCAACTATTAAATGGTATTTTCTAGGTTGTCATGAACTATGCTAAATTTGTTACTGGCAGTCTTTTATTTCATCATCTCAGTAATACTATGAGACAGGTCCTATTATTATCTTCATTTTTCAGATAAGAACCCCTGGGGCTTAGTGAATTTAACTGATCTGCCTAACATCACACAGCTAATATGTACACAAGCCAACTCTTGGTAACATGGAAACCAATGACCTATAAAGAAAAAAAATGCTACATCCCTGCACATTTCACCTTGGACAGATGGCCCTTCCAGGGCACTGATGACCACATAGGTGCTCAACACCATTCACGCTGGCTAGGGAAGGAACATTGTGATATCTGTATATAAGCATGAAGACTAGGGATGTAAGCAAGTCTGCAGGTTTGTGTTTAGGTATTGTCTATCATTAAATAGCTATGTTGTACTTATCTGAATACATTAGCAAGAAATAGTAGTTTATTTGACATCTTACATATGGCAACCATTGCCTTGACTCTGGTGATGATGATTAGTGGGTCATAATCATTCTGTGATGTCACCCACACTTGCTCCATTTACCAGAAGGTCCTATGGGCTTTCATGCAGCATATCTGTGCCAGGGCATGCAAATGCCAGCAAATCAATTTTCCTGCAGCTTTCATAGTCATTGTGTTTGCCAGGCAAAACCCCAGCCAGCCACTTTAAAAAAAAATCAGGATAGCGCCTTTAGAAATAATACTTACTGGAACACTCCTAACCCAGAAAGGAAGAAAAGACCTAAATCTAAAGTCAACTAATTGGAGAAGGTGAAATATGACTGTATTGAAATTGAACATTTAACGGTCCCATGTGGCCTTATAAGGTAGTTTTTCCCAAGAATCTAGTCAGTCAGTTCTGAATCAGTCTGTGCCTCACTAGCACTGGCAACACTCAATTTGTCACCATCTTCACTGTCACCTGTCTGCACACAGGTCACTGGGTGTCTCAGTGTTATCTACATGGCTCTCTTGTATTAGTTACTTTTTTTGGCTTCTGAAGCAAAATCCCTGGGAGGGGGTTCTCATTGGCTAACAGATACAGTGGATCATGGCAGAGCAGGCATGGCAACTGGAATATGAAGCTACTGTTTGCATGGTACCCACAGTCAGGAAGCCAGGAGAGATGAATGATGCATCCCAAACCATTTCTCCTTTTTTTTTTTTTTTTTTTTTTTTTTCGGTCTAGGACCCCAGCCCATGGGACAGAGCTGCCTACGTTTAGAGTATATCCCCCCTCTTCAGTTAAACCTTTGTAGAAATACCCTCATAGATACAACCAAAAGTGTATTTCCATGGTGATTTTTAAATCCCATCAAATTTACAACCAATTTTACAATAAAATTCACCATCAACTCAGTGACATAGTTGTATTCCATGTCTTTCTTATATTGTCCTGGCACAAATTCTCTAACAAACCATATTATACAAATGATTTTTCTGTTGCTGTGATAAATAAATGCAATGACAAAAAGCAATGCATGGGCTGGAAGCGCTTGTTCTTCATCCAGAGGACAAAGGTTGCTCACAGCAACTTGGAACTTCAGCTCCAGGACAATCAGATTCCACTGACCTCCGAAGAACCCACATTCATGAACATACCCATACACAGACATAAACACATATACACAGGTTTTTAAAAGTAAATTCTATTTAGAAAGCAACATTTATTTTGCTTACAGATCTCAATCATGGTTCATGATTGAGGCAAGTCAGAGTAGGAACAGAGGCAGGAACCACAGAGGAACACTGCTTACTGGCTTGATTCCAGTCTCACATTCAACTACCTTTTCTATTCCTCCCAGAAACACTTGCCTAGGGATGATACCGCCCACAGTTGGCTGGGATCTCCCATATTAATCATCAGTCAAGAAAAATGCCAGCCCAACAAACTTTGTTCACAAGTCAATCTGACAGAGGTATTTTCTCAGTTAAGGTTCCATCCCCCCAGGTAACTCCAGTTTGTGTGAGGCTGACAAAAATTAACCAGCACAGTAGCCATGTGGATATAATCTAATTAAGAACCTACTATATACCAGGTCTTTTAGTATGAACTTCTATAAATTATTTCATTGGCTATCCTGTCTTTTTTCCAAAGGCAGCCGTTAGAATCTTAGAGAAATGTAAATAACTTGCCCAAGTCAAGAAGAACACATGATCTCTAATAGTAGGACATAGAGGCTTGTAATAAACTAGCAGGTTTATTCTAATTTGTGCCTTTATGTTAAGACATGTGGCTTCATAAATGAACCACCGGAAATGATTACGGTTATAGCAAATCACATCAGTCGAGTGGGCCCACTGGAGCCTGTTAGGGTCATCAGTAAAACCAATGATTTCTCCTCTCCCTGAACCTTACCAGTAGCAAATAATTCACAAGTATAATCAGAATACATTTTATGACTGTACAAAACTGCAAAATAACACAGCATCAATATAAGAGCAAACCCAAGGGAATAATGATCCAAAAATGAGTCAAAATGGAAAGCTCATCCGAAAGCAAATAATTCAACTTCAATCATTTCACTGACAGTTTTGGTCAATCTCATTCATCATAGTAATCCCTCCACTAAGAGGCAGCTTGAAGCAATGGGTGAGAAAATTTGCATGCACATTCTCTCAGCCGCCACCTGTGCCACCTTAGACTTATCATTTTTCTCTCTCCCTAGGCTGTAGAAGTGGAGAAGAGGGAGAGAATCTGTACTTCACTGTAAAATACCCTACATTTAAATTTTGAATGTTCATTTAAGTTTTAAATTAACACTTACTGGTGGTACACTGAGAGCCAGCCATTGTTCTAAGCATTAAAGTGATATTGTTCCATTATGGTAAGCGAAACAAATAAATAATAAACAAATACTGTAAATAGTAATGGCAAAAGAAAGGTAGGCACCTCAACAAAAGGCTAGAAGTGTCATTTTATCACCGCAGGTTGCGAGAGAGGTTTTTGACACTTAATTGGAGCAGAAAAGCAGGCTACTGTCAGGCAGCTGGACTAGGCTTAGACTCACTTGGCAAAAGAAGCCAAAGGTGAATTGAATCAGAAAAGAAATCTGACTTTGTGTCCCTGCAAAGGACACTGAAGAGGTCACTGGGAATTTTGCTGAACCTATCCATTTGGAAAGGAGTTCTCTGAAAGAGCACTGCTTGGGTAGAGAAGAACCTGTCGTGAACTGTAGGTGGCAGTGTGAAAATGTTCGGCAAAGGCACTTTCAATGAGTTCTTGACACTTAAGGGCAAAGCTCAGCGTCAAAGCAAAGAGTGACATCTGATTCCACTGAAGTTGTCTAAGTGCCCAGCCCCCAAAATAACTCAGAGTCATAATCCACCAATAGAAAAGCTAATAATAGAACCCAGCAAGCATTTCTTTTTCCTCCTCACCCTGTTCTTACCAATACTCAGTGACAAGGCAGCTATTGATTGAGGCAAAAGGAAACTGAAAGACAGTACTTGCGTAAAAAACTAGCATAGTTTTTCCCCAGGCTTGACTATCTGAAGTGACTGGGTAGAGTCAAGTGAAGTAGATGGGTAGAGACAAATAAAATCGATAGGCTAATGTCTTTTCTAGCATCTCTTGCCCTTACCCTCTCCCCCTTGATTATTTAATTCATAACACTGGAACACATTGTTTCACTCCACCAATATTTATCGAGCCCTACTGGGCCCAGACTCTGTTCTTGGCTCTCAGGTTCCAGCAATCAATGAACAACAGCTGCTAGAGCTGCCTTAAAGAGCTTCTGGGGTGGATAATTGGGATGATGCTATGTGTAAAATCACCTTGGCAGCCAGAAAGGTGGAGGCCAATATGCCATTTAAAGATATCCAATTTTCTTCTGCTTCCAGCAGTGAGAAACGGAAGGGCTCTGAATAAGGCAGGTAAATAGCTGAAACACTGTGTGACCGGCAAGACTCTTGCCACAAATCTCTCCCCTCCGTGTACTTAGATCCATGATTAGAAATTTCCATTGTCTGAATCACAACTAAAGAGTGTCTGGAGCTTGTTGTGGTGGCAGACAGCTCTAATACGAGCGCTTGGGATGGTAGGACAGGATTGTTGCAGGCTACTACTGGACGGCTGCTAGCTGGGTGAATAAATTTTAGCCTGGGTTACCAGGTAAGGCCTTCTATGAAAAAAAGATAAATAAACAAACAACAACAACAACATGTTTCTATGGCGGTGAGGCTTCTTTCTTATGGAACTTGACAACAGGCCCATACTATGCACAACTTACTCTACCTCTTTCAGTCTCCCACCCTGCCCACCTCACTAGGACACACATGAGCAATATTCTCTTCTAACCCCATCAGTGGTTGAGCATTGACTGCTCTTCCAGAGGTGCTGAGTTCAAATCCCAGCAATCACATGGTGGCTCACAACCATCTGTAATGGGATCAAATACCCTCTCCTAGTGTGTTTGATGATAGTGACAGTATACTCACATAAAGTAAATAAATAAATAAATATTTTTAAGAGAAATAACAGAATAATTTGTCCTGTAGATAGCAAACTAGTACCATAAAATAAATTTTCATGTTTTGTTTCTGTTGACAATGATTTATTGGTCTGTTCAATTTGTTCATCCAATTACTTGTAGGTTATCCATGTGAGGACAAATGTCTGTTAAAAGGAAAAATTGTTCTCATATCCAGATTATGAGATGAAATAGTTCCCTTTATGCTAATGGCATTATATTAAGCACAGGTGTGGTCCACTCTGGTGACACATTTTAAGAGCAAACTTTGAAAAAAATTAAAATAGATCTGGACCATTATAGCCAGAAAAAGAGACTTGATTAGAATTCATGTCAGACAAATAACCAAAAAGAGGTTCCTTAAATATATAACCGACAAAAGAAGTAATTAGCAGGTAATTTAAAGATGGTAAATTAGAGACTATTATGTGGGAAAGAGAGAAAGTGGGGAGAGCTAGACGGAATAGAAGGTACTTCACTCTTATGTCCTTTCATTCAGACACACCCTGTGAAGTTGCTTAGTACATGCTAGGCAGTATCTCCAGATTCTGAGATGGCAGAGACAAAAAAAAAAAAAAAGACATAAACCCTACTCAAAAGGACTCAACTTTGCCTGGGGAATCTCCTTTTCCATGCAAAAGAATTGGTGCTAACTACTACGGAAAGATGAAAGATAAAAGGAATTGCTTGATCCAAGCTGAAGTCAGAAATAGGATAAGAGGGGCTTTTACTACAAAGGTCAGCCCAACAAAAAGAAGTTTCTCTCAATTTGACGTTCCCCATTACAGAGAAGTCTTCCTCATAGGAGCTAAAGAGAACCTCATCAGCAGAGTGATTTGAACACAAGAGGCTTCATTGGATGAAAAGTTGAGCAAGATGGCTTTGATAGAGCCTCTGATCTCTGCTACTATATTGTTTTACTAACAGTAACTGGATGTTCTATTGACCAAGCAGATATTCCAATATAACAAATAAGAAAAGTAGAATTTTATATTAAGTAAGTGTTCTCTGGAACAGGATTCTGGTTCATGGGAGTTTTAATGTATAAGCCTCAAATATACTATAAAATATAAATTCTAAAAGAGAAAATTAGGCTGGTGAGATGGCTCAGTAGATAAAAGCACTTCCACCAAGCCTGATGACCTGAGTTTAGTCTCCATAACCCAAATAGTGGAGAGAACCAAATTAAGTACATTATCCTCCTCTGGCCTTCACTGTAAGCTGTAGCAGAATTGTGTGTGTGTGTGTGTGTGTGTGTGTGTGTGTGTGTGTGTGTGTGTGTGTGTGTTTCCTCCACCAACAAAAGTCTAAAAATCAAAAGTCACTTCATAAGAATTTTTGTTACTAGCAGATCAGAGACATTTACAGTAATATACCTAGATATCTAATACCATTTAACCATATGATCGCACTTATAAAGTCATGATTCTGCAAACATGGAACTAAAGTAATTTATAATACTATTGGAATATATTTCTCCATTTTTAACATAAAAAGGCATGCTTCTTTCCAGTTCAGGTATTCTAGACACTAGTCTAAGAATGCATTAACCTGTTAATTTCTAATAATGACTGAAGTAGATGCTTAAAACTCATACCATTTTACAGATGAAGAAATTATGATGTAGAGGCTAGGTAATTTATGCACCGAGCAAAAGGGATTCAAACACAAGCATTCTGGCTCCATGCATATATATTTCTTTCTTTTGAGATTAAAATCTCATCATTTCCCTCTCACTTTCCTTTGTCCAGCCCTTCCTGAGTATCTACCCCTTGCTCCCTCATATCTCCCATGCTCTTATCATAGCACCATAGAGCCATGTCAAGTTTCCTTCTGTCCACAGAGAAATTTTTTTATCGCTGCAGCACCACTGGACTACAGTAACTGGGAGCAAATGCCACTGTTACAAAGAGACCAGTGACCTGAGTGGCAAGTGAGTCACTATTCACTGGCTTTCACATCACAGATTTGCAAGTCCCTGATTTCAAATTTTTCTCTTCACACATACACACACACACACACACACACACACACACACACAATTTACATATTTGACCTCCATGTTTTATTGCATGCAAATTCTTAGAACTCTGGCTATGAAAGTCATTAATGCTAGAGCTCTACGTGATCTGCCCATGTAGATTAATTATTCTGTTCCTCTTCCATTCATGTATTTATTCTTTGGATTTCCTTTGCAAATTACCTAGCAGTGCTGTCTCATGGCCTTGCTTCATAAGTGAGTCTATTTTTCTCCTTTTCTGAGACAACATTGTGCTGTATGGGATGAAGGAAATGAATCGTGGCAAGTTGGAAAAAAATGAACTTGTTATTACAGATCCTGCCATAATTTTTTAAATTGAAGTTCAGAGGATTAAACTAGCATTCAATCCCTTTCATTGCCTTTGGTATTTCAGCCAAAAAAAAAAAAAAAAAAGTCTCTGAAAGTGAAAAAAAAATCTAAATTTATTTTATTTTTTCTTTTTTTTTATCTGAATGTCATACCATCAGTTAAATACTAGTTAGGAAGATAAATGCCACAGCTTAATTTTCCTCACTTCTGAGTCATTTCTTCCTCCTGCTTCTAACGTTCAGAAACTAGTCATCAACCTTGGCCCAATCACTTCTGACTGATTTGACATTACTGTATCCATTAGTGAGTGTTATGTATATAGCACATACATTTAAAGTACCCACTTCAAGAACTGCCACTTATTTTCCTAGAAAGGCATCATTACCTAAAGGAATAAATCTTTTAGTCTGTATCAGCAATCAAAGAATTTAACTAAATGATGAAGAAATTAGTCCAAAACACAGCATACTTGTTCATGGACTTCCTTACAATTAGCTTATACATTTATCTATGATTGTAATGGCTGCTTTGCTAATAATGTAGGACACAAATTGTTCTGCAACTTCCTCCTTCCTTGAACATTTTACTGTCATATCTGATTGGGCAAAAACAGAAAAAATACAAAATGTATTTACACAAACATACATGCCCACCATAGTGTTGTCTTTAATGACAATAAGGGGAAGTTGTAAATATGGTATAGTCACAGTCTGAAGGGTTGTATAATCATTATGAGAAAGCTTTTTTCTGATAAAAGCATAAGGAAGTAAAAGTTGGTAATAAAGACCAAATTATGACAATGGTTACCTTTGGCAAAAAGAGGAAGACACATATGATGAAAAACAGCTAGGTCAATTTCAAGTAATTACAGATGCTTAGATCTTGAAGTCTCTCGAAGGTGCATCTCTGTTATTAAATTATTTTCAAATATTTCAGTGTAGCTGAATTATTTACTTTTTCTTAATTTGAGAGACAATAAGCCAGGAAGTTGCCATTAGACTTAATGGCAAGGTACTTCCTTATGACACTTAGATGTTGCCAGATGAAGATAATATGTGATATGAACATACAAGTCTAAGAGTCAGGTTTAAATCTTCTAAGTCTTTGATTACTTAAGGAGCATTAATGAGGAAGTAATTCATACGGGCAGATTCAGAGTCAAATTATGTACCACTTTCCTGGCCTTGAACTCTCATCCTCCTACCCCAGCCTCTTAAGTGTTAGAATTACAAGTGTGTGCCATCAACTCAGGCTCTTAAATAATATTTTAAATAGTTTTGTAAAGCAAAGTACATATCTTTATTTAGCAGGTTGATAGATTTAGCAAAAGACAAGGTCCGATCATCTTTAGATAAAGATGTGAGTTGTGGAAACATTTAGTCATCTCAATATCTTTTCTTATCTAAGACATGGTTTCTCTGTGTATCCCTGGGTATCCTGGAACTCACTCAACTCAGAGATCCACATGACTCTGCCTCCCAAGTGCAGAGATTAAATGTGTGTGCTACCACCACCTGGCTTCATCTTGCTATCTTTTGACAACAATGCAGTTGTCTCCCTGACCAGGTCAAAGTTAATCATTAAATAAACATATCATTAGTGACTACAATGAGTGAAATGGTGGTAACTGCCAACATGGCTAGTGAAACAAATAAAGTGTAGACTTTGTCCTCAAGAAACCCTCCAATAGCAAGAGGAAAGACAGATCTGTAGCCAACTCTCATTAACATAATATAGCAGGCTCTGCAGTGAAAGACTAAGCAACCATCAAGGAGGTACTTCTGTGAGAACGAATGGTATTAGAAGACATAGCACTGGTTCTGGGTGTTACAGGAATAATGAGGTCATTCAGGGAGAAGTAAAAACATAATCAAAGGCATAATAAGGCATGAAACTATATGGCTTATTTCAGTGAATGGTCTGCAGTCCAGTGTGACTGGATCAGAGGAGATATCAGGCATAATACTAAATTTTGCTCTACAGTTTTTAAGAAAATTGCAGAGAATTATAAGTATGGTTGTAATGAGATTCGATTTGTACCTTAGAAGGATCAGATGAATGGAGAAGTTAAGCAAGGAGATCTCAGGTTAATGGGGAGACAATAGAGTCAAGGACAAACAAAATAATTGGTGGATTGCCCTAGAGAGGACAAGCACCATGTTGTGGGAAGGTGAGGTGGCAGGTTTCCCAGCATTTCTTCATAGAAGCAGTGAAGGGGAGAGGGGAAAGGAGCACCGAACGTTCTAGTTTAGGTGTTGAGTGGGAGCAAGAGCCAGGCTTTCTAATGAAATATTTTATAAGAAATTATCTTTAGGCCTATCAGTTGGAGCTGTCTATCTGGAAGGCTTGGTTTCTGTTCCCTCAAAGCAACTCTGGAACCTAACTTCTTATTTCCTCTTCCACTGATCCTATCTTAGTCTCATCCACCAGCACCTGTACCCTGAACTCTTAGAACAGCCTTCAAAGAAATGTCCTTGCTTCTACTCTGGCCCACCTAGCCCATTCTCTACATAGCAGCCAGAGGCCTCTTTTAAAAGTAATTGGATGCTAACACACACACACACACACACACACACACACACACACACACACACACACCTCCTCAAAGTCTTTCAACATTTATTGATCTCATGTAGAATCCAAACTGTTTAATCATTACCTACAGACTCTGACCTGCCTACCTTCCTACACTCATTTCTACCAGTCTTTGTGCTCATTCAACTTTAGCCATCCTGGCTTCCTTCCTTTGTGCTTTATGCAATCTAAACCAGTTTCTGTCTCAGTGTGCCATCTCAGTGACTCCATGAGGGTCTCTGTGAGTGTCTAATTGCCATAAACATGAGCCTTAATTTTTATGGAGGCAGCTCTGGGTATTCCAGGACTCAATTGCATAAGCCTGGGCAGATCTCAAAAGAAAAAAAACAGTAATGTTAGGGGAGTATGACAGGAGCTGGAGAAATGAGGAGTATATATAATAAAAAAAAATTAAAAGGTTTGAGGTAGGTGATGAAAATCAAAAAAATAAACAATCCAGCATGGGTGCCAGGAGTCCTCACAGAAGGACACTTGAAATTATGGTATATGTTTGTAGGTTTTACCTTACCCTGATTAAATGGCCTCTCACAGCATCGATCTAGATAGAGTTCTTGCTAAGGATCTAGCTACCAATCCAGTTGGAAGTTCTGCGGTCATTGTGGACATTCTTCCTTTATATTCTCTACAGGGAGACACAAGGAGCTACAAACATATTTGCTACAAATTCCCAGCACCACCTAAACTTAAATGAACATTAACAGGATTAAATTCAACCCAAGAAGGTCAAGACAGGGGTGATTTGGACTGATAGAAAAAAAAAAAAACTAACAGTTTTTGTGACACTTCCATTTGAATAGAAATGACTCTATTCTTCCTATTATATACTTCACAATTCCAATAGGTGCTCAATAAATATTTGTTGGAAGGGTAGATGCATAACTAAATACACTAATGCAACTTTAAACCCCATTATTCAAAAATAATGATCCAATGACAGAAGGCAAACATTTTGTTTTTTCTATCATGGTCATATTTCAGTAGTGCCTGGTTTATTTCTAAGCCCTCAATTTAAAAGAGACATCACAAATTCAAATGAGCTTATGGTTGAAAGAACAAAGTTCTGAGAATTTTGGAAACAGTAAAAGCCAATACAATTTAGCCTAATGAAATCAGGAAGGGGCAGAATAAATCCCTTGTAATATTTGAAAGGATCAACACAAGGATCAGTGGGCAGAATGATTTGCCTTAGCTATAGAGGGTAGGACCAAGGAAAGAAGTTCTAGAGAAAAGACAAAAGATTGTCTCAAAACAAGGATGCACTTTCTTACCATAACTGACCCCCCATTCCATTCCAATAACCTTTTTTAGGCAAGTTCAGGATAAAAATACAGCAAGGTATCTGCAGTGGTAGTGGGGGCTTGGGGAGATTTCTTCATCTAGCAGAAAATTCAAACCAGTCAATGATTTTCAAAACCAGACTATAAGTGAGCTAGCCATGACTAGAATTTTTAAGTGAATTGGAAAATAGCAGAGGGCACCACAATTAGCAAGGATAAGCACAATTTGGAGAAATCTGTTTTAAAAATTTGCTTGACAGATGCCTGAAAGTAAGTGGACATCCACGGTGTAGCATGGCTTTGAGACTGTGGACTGTAATGAAAAAAATGTTCAGGGACTGGTTAAGAACAGTTGGTATTCTCCCAAGGGACCAGAGTTCGATTCTCAGCATCTGTGTCGGGCAGTTTGCAACTGCCTGCAACTCCATCTCTAAGGGATCTGATATCCAGCCTCTTCCAGTATTTAAGGGTGCTTGCATACTCAGACACACATGCACACCCACAGCTAAATAAAACTTAAAATAAAAAAAAACAACAACAATACAACTATGGGTTTTTTTTTAACTGCACAAAAGTCCCTTTGCGATGTCGTATTTTGCCACCCAAAGAATTGTTATCTTTCTGTTACAGCGATCCAAAATTGCTGTGTATGAGAAAATGTGGTCTTACATGAAATCCGCAGAGCCATCTGTGTTTACCAAAACAACAGCTGATGGGGTAGCCCGAGTTCGGAAGTCCAAGGGAAAGTTCGCCTTCCTGCTGGAGTCAACCATGAATGAGTACATTGAGCAGAGAAAGCCATGTGACACGATGAAAGTTGGTGGAAATCTGGATTCCAAAGGCTATGGTGTGGCAACCCCTAAAGGCTCAGCATTAAGGTGGGTGGAATAATATAACAATATCCGTGTTGTTATAGTATTCCACCTACCCTGATGCATTTTGTTGTCGTTTTCTTTCTTGTGGATTTTGAGGTAACTTTTAAAAGTTTAAAATCTACAATATTCCATGAAGTTAAATAAGACGGTAAATTATGGTTTCATCTCTTTAATGCATCCACTTTTTTTAATGTTCTCTCTCTCTCTTGTGTTGTCCTCTCTGACTGTTTGTTGCTGTTTTAATTTTACAGTTCAACGGCTTTTTCAATTTAAATGGTAAAAGCCAAGTTATGGTGACGAATGTTAATTGCATGGATGTGGTGTTCTTGTTACTTTTTTTCTCAAAGACAGTTTCCCCATCCCGCACACTTCAGTTTTGAGCAAATGTTATCCTCCATGCCACCTTCCAATATTTAACCCTGTATTTGCTGTACAGACATTTTTATAGCTCCACGTTCTGTGAAATTTAGCCAATTTGTCCTCTTGTGCTCCTTTTTTTATACGTTAACGATTTCCTAAGCATTTGTGCATTTTCTTACAAGTTATGTTTTATCGTTTCAAGAAATGCTGTTAACCTGGCAGTATTAAAACTGAATGAGCAAGGCCTCTTGGACAAATTGAAAAACAAATGGTGGTACGACAAAGGAGAGTGCGGCAGCGGGGGCGGTGACTCCAAGGTCAGCCTCAATGTCACCACAACCGGGTACCCTTAGTGACGAGTAATCGGCAAGACTGTTATCTTATTATTGAGGAGAGAGCACGCGACACACAGAAAGTAGAATGAGCAGGTGATTCCCCTGCCTGGCAGCTTTGGGAAGCAGAAAGACTTTAGGGCACTGCCCATATTTTTGATCTAACTTGGGTCCCTTCTTAAACTCCCAGACAGAGGCTCCCTGCCCACACCCTTTCCTTTCCCCCACAAGCCAGACGGGTTTCTATACGAAGGCGATTATACAGGTTTCGGTGCCCTAGGCTTTCAAAAGCCCAAGGGTGTGTCCTGTGAGACTCCCCCATCTGCCTCAGTTGAATTGTGTAAGAAATCAGATCCAGCCACTGGGATGACAGGATATAATTTGTTTGGTTCTATTTTTTTCTAGGATGTGATGATTGCTCATAGAAGTTTCTTGAGTGAGTGGGAGTGGCTTCTATTACTTGTTTGAGTGATGAAATGTTCTTCTCTGTATGTGCTGGCTGATTTAAGTAGGCCCCACTTAACTTGAAAAGCAGAGAGAAAGATCAATTTCAAGTTAAATGGGGTCTTTCTTTAATAGGTCACCACATACAGAGACTTCGCAAACGGGCTTTTATGTATTTGAACGTGTGCATTGCCTATGATACTACTTGTGTGTGAATCCCTGATTTGGCTTCTCTTTAGCCGTGTTTTTGGTTCAGGTAGGTCTAATTGTTATCCAGGTTGTCATCTGAGAAAAAGCCATCTTACTTGCCATTCCTTTGGTTCCTAATTCTCTCCGGGGCTAGAATGGATGATGGTAGCCATCACCAAAGAAACAAGAAATAGGGGCTTTCTCAGAGACCAAGATACCAAGTCCTGGAGAGACACTTCGGGTAAGTACAGAAGACCTGAAAAGAGATTTCTCCAGGCCCGAGAGGCATGTGAATGATGTGGAAACAGCAGAGATCAGATCTCGCACATCCAAGATACCATGGGCATCTTAAGGTGAAGAACTGTGTTTCCCAACCACAGAGCAACAAACAGGCAAGCCAAAACTTTTTTCCTTCAGAGACAATGCTTGTAATTCTGCTCTTCTCTTTTCTTCTTCATCCCTTGGGATTCTGGCAGAAAAGCTAGTTTTCCAGTCTGCAGTATAATACTGGTTTGGAAACACTGATCCAGAGCACTTTCAAAGAAGCAGATTTTAAAACAACTTCTATTCATAACCTTACCAGGCATTGGCAAGGCCTTGTATTGTAAAACCTTGATTAACAAGAATACACTGAACCAGTGGCCTGAATTGTCAGTCCCCGTTCCAAACTTCCATTGATGAGAAACTTTAATGATATCCAAAATGAGAAGACCTCAAGGAATTGAGTTTTTACATAGTTGCCAAGTGATAACTGCAGCTAGATCTTTCTCCTCTAACTTCTCTCCATCTGGATTGACCCTCAGACATTACAGGCTACTTCCCTGAGGCATGAGAGTGGAAACAAGCATTTTAAGGTGGCATGTCAGTAGCCCAAAGTGAAGTATTCTTGTTAACAACCCCATTCATCCCTATGGATTCCAATTAATCAAGGTTTTACTATGTGCCAAAGAGCAGTGACTTCATTTCTCGCCCATGTAAACTGATGACACTGAAAATGTAGCCAATCATTTGCTTCATTTGATTTTCACAAATGGTTTCCCTGATGCCTAAAGTATTTAGCACCTTCCTCCCAGCACTTTTCTCATGGTATTAGCAGGCCACCGTGAACCTAATTTTATTATTCAAGTGAGTTACAGAATGAAAACGGAGCTGGATTGGATACATTGTTCTCATGAACTCATCATTCAGAGGACCTATGGACTGAATCAAGATGTCACTAAATAAGCCACTCAGTGCCCAGAAGTGCCCAGAACTTTTACAATAGCGAGTTGTTTAAAGTTTTACACACACGCACACGCACAGCACAGCACATTCACAGGCATGCATGCAAACACATACACACACACCCGAAAACAAAATCAAACCTGGTCGGATTTGACCGACCATTACTTCTCATGAAATGATTTAATATCATGAAGATCCCAAAAGGTTAAACTAGCTTTTTGCTAATTATGACCAACAATCACACTGTTTGTTCCTTTCTTAATATTGTCTCTGCGTTTTAGCTAGTAACTCTATTGCTAACTTACAATTTCCAGATTTTTCTGAAATTTGGCATGCAACTAAAAAATATTTCAGTAGATCCTAATTGTTTCAAACTCCTTTGGCCATAGTGTTAACCTGCCAGGCAACTTGCAAATTACTTTTCTTGGTCATCTCTTCAATTTACCTTTTGAAATAAGCCAACTCCATTCTCAACTATGGATAATAGTGGGATCAAAGCTGCAAATCCAACAACTGCTTCTTACACCTGGGAATTACCAAGGAGCCTGACTTTATCGTCTTCCTTCTTGCCACCTGCTTTTTTTTCTGAGAGTGAGCACAAGAAGGAGCAAGAAATGAACTTGAGTGACTGTTTCACGACTACTTCGTGGGTACCATCCAACACGAATCCATTCAGAAGGTAGAAATGCACTGAAAACTCCTTAACTCGGAGTGTTTTGATTAATACTATGAAATAAACTAGACAAGGACCAGTCTACACAGTAAATTTATATGACTATGGATGTGGACAAGAGAGGTTTGTTAAGCAAATCAAGAGTTTAGACTAGACTGTCAGTTGAATTTTTTCTTGGGAGAACAAACCTTTTTGTTTCATCACATATAATCATATTCAGTACAAATCTACCCACTAAGATAGATCTCATGGGGACCTATGATAAAGCAATGGTTTATAGCCAGTCTGAATTGCAAAACAGAACTAAAAGGAGAAAATGTCATATTTCAGATGTATCTTGTAATTCAGGATTTGCTTCCCTCGTTCTGACAATTCTTCCTCTGTGCTAGTTCACACCAAGGAGGTTGTATCGTATTAGTAAAATGGCTTGAGAATTACACTTTCGTATTGACTCTTGTCCCCAGTTAACACAATAAAATAACCACTGAATGTACCATCATTTCACAGGGAAAGTGAGATCCAGAAGTGGTGCTGACTTTGACAAGGTCACACAGCCAATGCCATCACACGTCTCTTCTGACTTTCAGGTTCACCTCTTCTGATAAAATCGCAGAGAGCAAATCATTGCAGTTACCTACCCATAAATTGTGTGAATCTGATTGTGCGTGATATGTTTCTATGAGCATCAGGTTCAATCACCTTCGTTACTAGGCAAATGGCATATTTAAGCCATTGTAACCCTCAGTACTGATTACTAAAAATAACAATAATCACAAAACCAGGCATTTATAAGTACCTCCACTATTTCAAAAACACTTTTACACCTATTATCTCTGAAACCAGAAAAGGGGAAAATACCTGTATTACATATCTCTCTGTCTTGCTCCTATAACCTTTAAATTATGATAAATGGGCAATTATGTTAAATTGTTGGTGTTTCTTGCTCTAAGACGAGACAGCATGCATTCTGAGCATATTCTACAATTTTTACTATGCTATGGAAAAAAAGAAACTTTTCATATTGTCAAAAATGAGTACACTCTTCATCTAATGTAATAGATATGATATTCTCTTTTCTGAATACAGGAAATTAAGAAAGGGGTCATTAACTGGAGCAGCTCCTGAATAAGACCCATAGGCTAGAACCAAAACACTGCTTGCCTGTGCCAATTTCCCAAGTCTATGCTAATAAATCCTGGCCAAATTATGCCTGATCTGCCCTTGATGATCTAAAAATGTACAGGGATAAATCATGGAAACAAAGACTGTGAGTTGGGAATTTTCAACCCATAATCACCCTATTGTGTCATTGCTTTAGTGTAATACGTGTGAAAATGCAGTAATTAAGAGGCGTGTAGGTTATTCCAGCTATTAACCTAGATCACTAGTGGTTTGGGAGACAGCTGATAAAAGTCTGTCACAGTAAAACAGAGCAGATAGTGATTTTGCTGAGTTCCCATATAAGGATATTAACTTTCTGCCACAGCTGTCTATTAGCCATCTCACATTCTTACATTCTGGCCCTTCCACCCACCTAACCTCATTCCGTTAATCTTAAGTAAATGATGCCAGCTGAGTTTTCCTATGTACCTTTACTTATTAGAGCAAAGAATGTCAGTAAAAACATGCTATTTGTACCTGGAGTGATAAGATATTCCAAAACCTATCCCATCTCAGCCTAGATTTGCATCAATGGATTTAAATAGACTTCTAGTATCTATACTTTTAAAGATGAAAAAAGAACATCACAGATTGTGTGCCCTTGGGAACAATGAAACAGAATGTTTAAATGGAACCCTTCTGAACTCCTTGACTGCAATAACTATTGTGCCAAATGTAGGTACCTTCACTTTAAGGCATAGGAAATGGTGGGGAACATCAATAAAGAAATGGAGTTGAAACTGAAATATATAAAAACTAGAAGAAAATGACAAGTATGTGCCAAACACATTGAAAAAAATCATGGAATTTATTTTAATAGCTAAATCTCCCTGAAATTAAAATTAGTTATATCTACTTTCATCTACGTGCTTCTTTAATGTACATTTAAAGTTTGTTCTCTTAAGAAATTTGACAGTTTGCTTCCTCTTCCTGATCTCTATCAAGATTTTTTCTTTAAAAAAAATCTTATACATTTGCTTAGCAAATCTTCCATTCAAAGGCAGTAAACAGTGGCACTTCGAGATAGCCTGTTTCCAAATTCCCTCAGATCCATAGTTGGTGCTACCTAAAGGAATGAGAATATAACTGTTTTTCCCACCTATATAACATGAGATCTTCAGTTTTGTATGTATTTCTCCTCCTGTGTTTGTCTACAATTTTCCTCTCCTATGCCACCATCTCTTAATTGCTTCTCTTCCACACCCAGAATTCTTTGACAATCTTGGGCCTTAGGGAATGGATATGAATCTGCATCTGCCTTTATCTGCAACAAAATTGGATCTTTTACTGGCAGGAGCCATTCCTAAAGGTTGACACTTTGGATGCCCAGGGTTAAGATGGATCCCAATGATACTTTATTGACACTGTTATGTGTATAGGCAAGAACCATTACAGAACGATGACACTTCCTGGGTCTTAGCAGAAGTTCCTGTGAATCCCCAAGACTGGTTTGGGATCAAGGAGTAGGGTGAGTATACTATACTCTTCATTGGTTTGCATGTTTCTGTGCTGGTACTACCTCCTGGAAATATGAAGAACTTGACTTTTTTTTTTCATAGTAGTGACAAAATTTGCTACTTGAACTGATTCAGGTCTTCTTCCCAAGAGCAAATCCTCACTTTCTCTCAAATGACTACTTCAAGCAAGGGACAAGTTGTCTTAAGAACTGAACCAGTCCAGTACTGCCAAAACCAATGATTTTGAAAATGATGCTAAAAAATAAATTCTACCATTGGGGAAAAAAGTAACCCACAAAGAAAATACTGTTTAACTATTTCATCTTTTGACTTAAACTCAATTGACTGTGTGGCCTTAGGATATATATATACATATGTTGTTATTCTGATAACATAAATATGTTTCTTATTGACAAATAATAACCAAAATATCCAATACCAGAGCTAAAGAAAGAACAGCAGGAGTGAAAAGCAAGAAGGTAAGAATGATGTTACACAGTTGTCAAGAGGAAGAACACTTTTGCCATGGCAAACATTGAAATGATGCATATCTATGCCTTTTCTTCCCCTTGAAGAGAAAATAACTGGGTTTCATTTCATTTGAAGAGGTTGTAGAACCACACTGTCTGAAAGGTAGGACAGCCATCAAAAAATATGAAATATTTAATGCACCTAAGCTATTTTTGTTAGGGTGGGAGTTGGGTTGGTGGAACAGGGTGGGGGGATTTTATAGAGAACAGTTAAAAATCCATTCTCTTTTGACTTTTTAGAGAGCGGTATAGCATTTGGCCCTTGGCACATGAGGCTGGTACCTATTAGTCTGAGGTGGCAAAAACGTGGTCTAAGTGTTCGATTAACATTTTTTATTCATTTTATCTAGCATTAAAATACATCTCAAATATGAATCTAAAGCAGCAGCATACTATATTTTAGTATATACATATTATATATACATATGTGTATATAAACATATATATACAGTGTCTATATGTATATCAATATACACAGACACTCATAGTAAGACTGCTACTATTTCCTGTCTAACATCACTACTGAGAATGAAGGCATGATGTGTGGCTGCTGGAATGTGTGTTGAAAGAGATTGGTGTGTACCTTTGGTTTGGCAATCTGTACCAAGTTTATAAGTTTGATATATACTCACCTTTTTTTTTTTTTCAGTCTATAGTTGAATAGAAGCTAAGATTGATTATTTATAGTCCAAAGACTTATATGTCCTCAGAAATGTTCATCATTTGAGTTTCTATCCTCTCTTGGTACTCCTAGAATAAACTCAATAAAACACACTTATACATGATAAACACCAAAAACATTTGATGATGTGAACTTCTAATGCATGATTTAATGGAGTTTTTAAAGCTTACTTGGACAACAAGTGGCAGTCACATTTACAATGGGATTTTTTCACTGAAATATGTCAATTATTTTTCCACCTTAGTATAATCCCTGCTGTCCATTAGGGGGGAAAATGAGTAAGGAATTGTCCCACATAGTTGGGCTATATGAAATAACTGTTTGCTTTTTAGAGACGTAAGCTGGATAGATGTCTAGTTTTTGACAGAAATCCATCAGGGAAATCTATGATCTGTAGAATCAAAGTTTCTCTCGTTTTGAATATGAGAAGTTATCATATGAAAACACTGCTGGACTTAACTCCATATCTCAAGTTTACTTCTGAGGCTGCTGTGTGAGCACAGATGGTCATCAATACATTTTAGTCATTAGCAGTGTTAAGCCCTTAGAAAAATGACTTGCAGCCTTCAACTCCTAATGTTATATGCATGCATTATTGAATTTGCTCTTTGCACTTGCATTAAATTATGATCCCATTAGCAAGGAGTTAAATAGATTTGAGCTACATTTGTGAACTACGTGGTTATAAATAGTCCCTCAGAGGTGGCTTCTAGCGGCTAAGTACTGCATACCTCTGCAAATCATTGGCGCTTCTTCTGTGAAGATGAGGGTCACTTGAACACTCAGAGTTTAGTAATGCCAACAGTCAAAGGGTATGGAGATAACTCTCAGCAAATCCAAAGGCAAAAAAGTTTTAAACGACATAAATCCTTTTTCTCCTGCCCTCCTATGTGCAGGAACGCCTGTGAAAAATAGGGGATAGAATATCTGAATGATTCTGTACACTTGTACATTTTAGGGCATGTTTGGAACTGTCTCCAATAGCTGGTACATAGACAAGTAAATCAATTCACTACATGTATCTAAAGGTAACTAACAAAATGAATATGAAAGGCCACATACTAAATTCCATTGCTCGGCAAGGCTTTTTCTCTCTTTAAGTGTCAATTGACTCTAACAAACCTGTGCCTGCCTGCACATACTTCTTATGCCAAGTGATACTATTGCTTCTCCAAGAGAGGCTGGAGTGAGACACTAGTGACTGATTACCATGACTACCTGAAGTGTCTCAGTTTAAAGATGGACAGGAAAATGGAGAATACCTTTCTCTCTCCGCTGGGCTGAGGATATTCCAGAAGGCATGTTCAGAAAGGTACCAAGAAGCAAGAATTAGTACCCTAAAAACAAGTGTTTAGATACAGAATAAGGTGACAGAAATGTTCCCAGCTTCAATTGTGACCATTTCCATTTTTATTGACTAGATATTACATTGTCAGAGCAGGTTTCAAATTACATTTATAAACTCATCATCATTGTTTATATATTTCTTTTTTGTGTGATCTTTTCTTTTTCTACAACCTACATATTGTCACATGTGTCTATCCTTCCACTGAAGACCTTCTAGAATTATTAATTACCCAACCATTTGATCTTTCAGTGTCCCTATTCAGAAACAGGAAGTGCAATTTTTTTAGATCAGAGTATAGCATCCAGTGTCTCAGATAGATAAATCACACTACACCATGGGTTTCTATCCAGGATCAGAGTCCTATTCATAATTTAAATGCCTTTCTTATACATTCTAAGCTCACCAGATTACCTGGGGATATATCCTTGGTGATGAATTCACTAGACTCAAATTCTTTTTTCCCCTATAAGGAACTTCAGCACCCCCACTTAACTCCATTGAATGCAGCATGACTAGAAGCTGCTTCATTCATTATTCTAAGTACTTGAGGACATCAAATTTTTCAAATTTGACAGTTGTTTTAATAAAAAGGCTTATTTATTTGGGTTTTATATTAGAGATTCTACATTCACAGGAAATAATAGACAATGGTATTCTTATCCTTAAACTGTGTCCATGTATAAAGTTTACCATTGGTAAGACAACACTGATTCTTTAAAATGGCTGGATGAGCCAGACTCTGAGATTTAGATGACCACCACCTCGAGGAGCTATGTGCTGAACCATGCCTTTGTAGCTTAGTTAGTGCCAAGGTGTGGATGGCTGAAACAAGTGCATTCTTTTAATCATCTAATCTTATTTACTCTGAAAGTACAACTCATGCCAGGCTTGCTGGCACATATCTATAGTCTCAGTTCTTGGGAAGTAAATCAGAAAGATGAATAACTCAAGGACAGCCTCAGCTAAATATGGAGGCTAAGGCTGGCTCAGGTTACATAAAACTAGAGGAAGAAATGAGGGGAGATAGGTGGGACGGCTCAGTGGGTAAAGGCACTTGTTTTGGAGTCTAATGACCAGAGTTCAATCTCCAGAATCCATGTGAAAGGAAAAAAGCCGAGCTGTCTCCCACAAGTTCTCTTCTTAACTGACCACTTGTGTCAAGGCACAGGCATGTGCACATATGCACGCACACACACACACACACACACACACACACACACACACACACTTTCAAAAATAAACATTTTAAAATATTAATTATCAACGTATTATACATTATTTGTCCTATATTAAAAGATAATAAACAAAAGGCAGTTCCTGTCCACACTCAGGAATAAACAACCTGATACAGGTTAGTGTTATTTTCCTGTATTTGTAAAGATGCTGTAATTCACATACACCCAAGCAACCAGTCCACCTCTGCTTGATACTCTGCTTGATAATCATTTTTGTGACTTCTATGCCATAAAACATTTTCTTCCCTGAAGGACTTTGCATTTTTGCCCCAAGCCCCAAACCTTTGTTTTTAAAGGAGACGAGCCGATTGCTTTCTGAATAGTCTGTATTTCATCTTTCTTGCATCTCAGGAAGATTCATATTAAAAAAAAAAACAGAGAGAGACAAAAAGAAAGAACACAAACACATTGCCCAAATTTAACTGTGAAATTTTTAAAATAAAATTTTAGAAATGGGGAAGAAAAAAAAAAAACTGAGGTTTGGGATCATTCCCAGATCCCATTAGAAAACCCTCCAGATCTCTTTATTAGCTTGCTGACCTTATGATAGTTCTGCTCAGCAAAACGTTCCTATCAAGGCCTTCAGAGAAGGGCTGCTTAGTTACTTTCCACGATAGAAATCTGACCTACTTTGTTTAACTCTTTCTGTTCTCCAATGAGGTGAACACAATAAATATTTCTGACTTCTAACTCTCTCAGGTACTCAGTCAAGAGCCTGCAGTAACCGCTCGAGACAGTTCCCATGTGAGGCATAGCTGCGCTAGAATAAAGGGCCTCAGCTGGAATATATGCCTTTGGTAGATTGATAATTATTTTGAGAATTGGGGTCCCTGAAAAAAACCATTATGGATATCTAAGCCAGAAGAGAAAAAATGAGGAGAGCTACCTACTCTTGTCTATGTTTCAGTGGGCAATGCACAGTAGAGAGTTCAATGTATATTCATTTACCTTTCAGCCTGCCCTGTGATATGTGGAGGCTTAAGCAAATTGCTTGACCTGCATGTGCTGCAGTTTCATAATTTATAAACTGAAGACCATAAATCTGCCTTCTTGGGGTAGCCATTAAACTTAACCAATAATAAAATTGACTACTGTAATTACGTAAAGGAACTAGGTTGAAAATGAAAAGCTAAAAGAGTTATCTTTAAAATGGTTATTTACTGAAGGGAAAATGTCATAAAGGAGGCTACAAAAGCATAAGATTGATGCCTTAGAGAAGCACATGACTTAGAAGGAGTCTCAAGACATGCACAGAAATAAGGCAAGATGGAGGGTGATAGAGGGAGGAGAGAAAACATTTGAGCTAGTAGAAAAAAATATCATCCTGACGAAAAACATCTAAAATAACCAAATCAGTACCTAATTCTTCTTTCTTCAAAACACTAGTGTGTGTGTGTGTTTGTGTGTGTGTGTGTGTGTGTGTGTGCATGTTTGCATGTGTGCGGGGGTGAATGTTTTATTTGTATTTGTAAATGTTTGTGTGTGTGCATGTAAATATGTGTTCAAGCCTGTGTGTATATATGTATTTGTGTGTGTGTGTGTGTGTGTACATATTTAGTTGACTTGAGTTAGGCATCACAATACATCTAATAAGACACAGGAATGGAAAAACCTGTTTTAATCAAAGCATGTTTAATCTAGCATTTTGGAAACTTAATCTGTCTTACAGCAACACAGAAAAGTTCCTCTCTTCGTTCCTATCTTCACCTTGTTGAATGGTTTATCTGTGATTTCTGGTTGCAACTTTTATGTTCCTCGGGTCTGCTACTGCTTGAAATGTTCATTTTTTTCCCTGGTTTCTATTTTGAAGTTCCCAAGAGCACATTGGTTCCCTGCCAAATTTCATTAACTCTCTCTCTCTCTCTCTCTCTCTCTCTCTCTCTCTCTCTCTCTCTCTCTCGCTCTCTGGCTCTCTCTCTCCTTTCTAATCAAAGACTAACTAACCTTCTATAGAGGTGTATCATCTGTCAGAGTTCTTTACTGTCCTGAGTATCTCAGAGGACATCTGCGTGCTCTAAAGTCAGTTCTCAGCCTCAGTACTATTGGCGTCTGGAGCCAGATGATGCATTGTTGTGGAATCTGTCCTGTAATTATAGGATGTTTATCAGCGTACATTGTCTCTACCCATTGAATCCCTATATCATTCCCCAGCCCATTTGTGACAACAAAAATGACACCAGGCATTACCAAATGTCCTCTGGGAGGACAAAAAGCTCTGCCCTGCCCCCTACTCAAAAGCTATTACACTAAGATAACTGCACTGTGAACTAGCTGTTCTCTGAAAGCTGGTGGATGGCCCAAGGCAGACATAGGCCATTTGTCAGGAGAACACTAAAATGCTGAGATACTAAGTCTGAGCTTAGGCAAGTGTATATATATGGTTGACAGCCCAGAGTAAGCACCTATATCACAACAAAATTCATTCATTCTCCAAAGCAATACCTATAAAAAACATTTTCTTTCAGGACTGTTCACATTCTTAAAAAACTTGCAAAAATATATTAAAAAATTTGTTTATATGTTGTATCTATTAATATTCATTATGCCAGAGATGAAGACAATAGAATTTAAAGGAATATAGTCACTGATTTATTTTCAAATTAACATAGTGCATGTTAAGATAAACAATTTACTTTTATGAAAATAATTCAGTTTTCAAAACAAAAGTTAGAAAAGTGAAGCCAGCCTCTATTTTTTCAGATCTTAATATGTAGCTTATATTAAAGGATGGGATTATCATTTCTACTTCTTTGCTCAATTTGTTATGATTTCACAATCAGATAGCCTCTGAGCAATTTGTATATGATGAAGGAGTAATAGTGAAAAAGACAGTTGGTAACTTCCCATCACTATAAAGGACTTAAACTTCACGGACCCTCTAACGAAAGGGTTTTAATGTTTCCCCAAGGGTCCCAGGAACACACTTCGAGGAGCACTGCTCTAAACCCACGCATTTTACTTTTATCAATCTATGCCACTTAAACGTTCATGAATATCTTCTAAACCCAGGGTCTCTAGAGTATGGAACTTTCCATTAACCTTAGTGTGGTAACTTTAATCTGGATGTTCTGTTCCTAAAACCTAATAAAAACAGCAATACTGAACAAATTCAACAAGGTATTTTTCAGAATGCAGAACCTTAAAGCAAAATGAAGCCTAGTAAGAACACAGTCAGAGAGCAATGAGATGCTACTAGACCTTTTT
This sequence comes from Micromys minutus, assembly GCF_963924665.1. Lineage (NCBI taxonomy): Eukaryota > Metazoa > Chordata > Mammalia > Rodentia > Muridae > Micromys > Micromys minutus. The sequence continues at coordinate 94,936,153 of NC_137970.1, forward strand.
TTAATAAAAAGGGAAGAAGTACAGAAAAGATATATAGGCCCATTGAACCCAGGTCACCCCTTATGTTATTAGGAAGCATCTTGCCCTGCATCTCAAGGTGGCTTCCACAGTGCTGTGTCTCACACCAGAACCTGGCTCAAAACACAACCCTGGGAGCTGTGGTGGTGATGTCATAAATAATGAAGAGATAGACAGTGGAGAGCAGAGAAAAAGGCAACGCTACATTGCTTTAAGGTTCATAGATGGTTCTGCTGACCTTTCCAATAATCTAAGACAATGTCTACTGCTTAAGGAGGCTAGAAGTTTTGTGTATGCTCTGTTGCAATTCTGGCTAGCACTTGAGAAGCCTAAGCTCTTGAGTGTTGATGGGAAAAAATTGTTTAATCTAAAAGGAATGCAATTTCATTTTAAGACGTTAAAGATATTCTGAATGCTATGTTGTGCACTAACAAGTGTCACCTCCTTGCTACTAAAGGTTTATAACTTTTCCAATCCCAAGTACCCTGGAATTGGATTGTATTTTTAAATGACAATACATATCTCAGAACATCTCAAACTAAGATGCTCCCTCTGCCCTCAACTGCAAATGGAAAAAGAAAGAAAAATGTTTTGGGATCTGGTATGACAGAGGTCAGATAGGCATGATTATAGAAAGTCTTGTCTGTAAGCAGATATGTTAACAGGCCCAACTTATCTAAAATAAGCTAAGAAATGTTATAGCATGTCCATAGTTACATAAGTTTGTGTGACTTCATCCTTTAAAACCAGTAGCAGTAGACCAACACACACCTTAGAAATACTGTTCCACATGAAAGTGAACACGGTTCATTGCCTCATCATAAAATTAGGTCACCCTTTTAATACAACATATTGTTGCCCAAAGTTATTAAAGAAACTTTGTTTCAAATCCAGTAGCTATAGGAAGAAGACAGGGAAGTGGTCACTTTTTCTATTTGATAGCTGAAGAAATCTTTCAAAGACAAAAGTCTTTGTCCTAGGACCAATAGAGTTTCACACATTGTGCCCAATGGTTCCAAATATAATCAGTATATATATAATCAGTATATATTAAATAATGGACAACAAAGGAGCAAGTAGTAACTTGACCTCCTAGATATGTATTAGTCACTCAAAGAGGTTTTATTTTACCAAACTATTCCTCTCCAGTCCTAGTTCACAATGGCAGTGTCAGTTTGCCATTTTACACATGCTCTACTAACATTCTACTTCAAAACACTTCGGTCCACTTTCTGTTCATCTGACTTGATTGCAGACACATCAGAGAGAGAGAGAGAGAGAGAGAGAGAGAGAGAGAGAGAGAGAGAGAGAGAGAGAGAGAGAGAGAGAGAGAGAGAGAGAGAGAGAGAGTCAGCAACTCAGAAACATCCCATAGGCCTGTTTTTCTGCTGTTGAAAATGCTCCTCATTAAAAATGTCAAGGTCTACATTGAACTTTTAATGTTAAGAGTAGTGTGTGCGTAGGAATTAGAATGTATGGCTGTCGCATGAGAATATGTGCATAGTTCAGTCTTCAGAAGATCACTTTCAGCTGGACAACAGATGTGTGTAACAGGGGACAATTAATCCAAAGGCATGCTGTTTCTACAGGAGCTGTTTTCTGTTCAGATTCATCCATTTGTCTTGGTCCACAATAATACAAAAGTTTCCCTTTCTGGCCCCATCCCCTTCCCAACCCCCTCCCACACCCATAACTTGCTTTCTGTCTGGAAGTACAACAAGACACCCGGTTAGATCAAACCTAACACGCCTCCGTCACAAAGTTATTATAAGCTGCCGCCGACCAGTGTCACTTGAGGGGAGACCCTCCTCACTACACACAGCCTATCAGAGGAGTGCCTTTTTTTCTATCCTCATTATTTAACAGTGTGTGCCGATTACTCAAAGCGATATGGGCAGGCCCTGGTAAATCTAGCGTGGCTGTAGTGTTTAACTTTTTATAAGGTAATGCTCAGGTTGCCTGCAGTGTCTAAAATTACTCTGTGGCCAGGGCCCCCTGCTTTATCGCTTTCTATAGTTTTAAAGTAGTTTGAAGCTTGAATAACATAAAATAACATAATATAATGTTATTTATGTTATTTCCCACGTGAAGAACGCCTGTAAACCTTGCAGTATTGAAACTCAGTGAACAAGGCATCTTAGACAAGCTGAAAAACAAATGGTGGTACGATAAGGGGGAATGTGGAGCCAAGGACTCCGGGAGTAAGGTCAGTCGCTGAAGGTCTTTTTGTACTGAATAGCAATCACATTTTGACCCACTGTTTATTTTCTATCCCCAAACGGCTTTCCTTCCCAACACACACACCCTGCCACAGTGGGACCCCTTCATAACAGCAGCACTATAGAAATAAGACAAACGGCAGCCTCACAGGCCTGTCCGGGGACATCAATCCGCTGTGATAGAGATATGCTGTATGTAGGGACTCGATCTGGCCCATGCATTTCCAATGCCGTAAAAGAATGAACTGGGTTATAAAGGGGTCTTACTGTCGTTCACATCTCGAAAGTTCAAAGAGAAAATAGAACAACCAACCTCAACTCAAAAAAAAAAAAAAAGTAAATTAAAAAAAGATCCAGTTGTGACAGTACTTTATCTTAATCTCTTGCAGTGACAGAGACTGTAGTCGTAAATACCATTGGTTATTAATATATTACATCTTTGACATCAGAAAACAGTCAAACCACAAAGACTGGTCTCTGGAAGCAGAATGACTAGCCCCCTCCTAGCTGCTGTCACATAAATTCAGCATCTGTTTGGATCTCAAATCTCATTAATTCTGTCACACTTTTCTCTTATAAAGGTGTCATTTGAATCTCTGTATGGAATACTTTGTAAAGTTTAGTCGCATGTTCCTTAAGGGTACACATTGTCAGGATTAACATCACATTGATAAGCATGAAACACTCTTCCCCGCCTCCTTCCTGCCCCCCTTCGCTCCCCCTAAGAAAGTTCTTTTTAGTTTCCGATTTTTGCCTTTTCCTTTTTCTAAACTAATATTGTGGTATCAGTTAATTCATTCCATGAAAGCGCCACTCATTTTCCCCCATGCAATGAACCATTTTGCTACTGGATTTCTAACATCTCATATCAGGGAATTTGAAAAAACTTTAACACATGGAACTTAAAACTTAAAACATATCACATGAGTTATGGTAAAAGCACCTTTTGCCTCATTCAGTGCCATACATAGATACATGTATGATGGCAGAAAGAAGGTTCCAGAAATTGGCCCATTTCTTGATTGACTATGGACTACCCTTACATTATAACCTAGTGAGCCACCTGAAATGGCCACTGTCCAATAAGTGAAAGAAGTTCTTACTGTCACCTGGCACTCACTCTAGAAAAGTGACAATATGTAAGGCTGTCGTGGACATGAGGCAATCCTCACATCCCTCCCTAAATACAGTTCAAGTTGGCCTTCTTATTATAGGAATAAGGTTGGTTCTTATGAAAATATAATCAGAAGAATGTGGCCATTTCAATATATCAGGACTAGCTGAACTGATGGTCAGTAATGGCCGTCATCTGTCCACCGTGTCATCATTTAAATGAGATGATCAAAATTCACAGGCTTAAAAAAATTGAGTATTATCTTTCACTCCTTTCAGCAGCAAAATGGTTACATTCCCTCTAAAAAGACTACAAAATGCTATTTTTTTTTTTTGTTTTCCAAAGAAAGACTCCTGGCCCTTGGTGTGTCCTACCTCAAGGTAGGGCTCAAGACACCAATTTTTTTTTTTTCTTTCCATTGTTCAGCAATTCTGTTTTTGCTTTTTTGTGCAGCAAGATAGCTTAGCCAGGTTTACTGTCTGACCTGGAAGTCACTGGCCGCCTTTCTCATTTTTTTTTCTCCATATTAAATAGAAAGCAGATAGGTATAGCATTTTTAAATTATTCCTATACTCCCTGGAGTAAAACTTTAAAAGAAGCTGAACTTCTTTTTGTTTTGTTTTTGTTTTTTGTCCTTGCTTTTTTTCCCAATAGTCTAGAAAATCTTTCTGATTTGTGTGCAGCCAATCCTGATGGCTCCCGTAAACTTTCAGGAAGATGGAGTGGAACCAACTCTTTGTGTTCCCTTGTTCTAGCAGCACAAAGACTTGCTGCCCTGATTTTGAATGTAGCTGTAGCCACCAATACTCCACGGGGGAAATTTATCAGTCACTGAGTGGAAAGAAGAATTAACTCTTTTTACACAAACCCCCATGAAGTAAATCCCCACACAAGAATACAAGGGACCGCACCTAGTATATTAAAGATGAATTATTAAGAAAGTTTGTCACAGGGAAAACAAGGGAGAAAGGGGTACTGTGGGGCAGAGAAGGGAAAGAGTGCTTCAGTTCCCAAATGAAAAAAAAAAAAAAAAAAAGTTCCATTTGTAGAGATTAAGCCACAGCTCAACTCTGGAAAATGGTGTGTGTTTGGGCTGGCAGGGGAGTACATTCTGCTTGTGTTTGCTCTTTTGTTCCCCTGTACAAATGATGTCTTACTCTGGTGGATGAACGCTATTAAACATTTGAAGGTACTAAGAACTGAGGGGAAAAGGACATTGAGGTGTAAGAATCAAAACGATCAACAGAAGCACAATCTACCATCTTGCTGGTCATTGCGAAACCTCAGCCACTTGCCAGAGTTGAGTCCCAACACTTACACAATGTATAGTTATTTTCCAACTTAGAATTGCCCTATGCTGTTGTGATGTGTTATGATGTCCTCTTGCCTTTGTTTTCCTCAAGAACTAATCACTTTGTTCATTTTTCTTAGGACAAGACCAGTGCTCTAAGCCTGAGCAATGTGGCAGGCGTGTTCTATATACTTGTCGGAGGTCTGGGCCTGGCCATGATGGTGGCTTTGATAGAATTCTGTTACAAATCACGGGCAGAGTCCAAACGCATGAAACTCACAAAGAACACCCAAAACTTTAAGCCTGCTCCCGCCACCAACACTCAGAATTACGCTACATACAGAGAAGGCTACAACGTGTATGGAACAGAAAGTGTTAAGATCTAGGGGTACGGTTAAGGTCCAGTAAACTAATCAGCCTTATGTTTGTGTGTGTTAACCTTTTGTTGTTGTTCTTTCCTGCTTCTTACTTTTGTTGGTTTCTAGCATTGTCTCTTTGCTACTAGTTAGTTGTCTTCAAGCAATGATTGTGCTCTCTTGTCAGTGGTTGGTGCTTTTCTAAAAGCATAACTGGAATTAAGTTATGGTCTGTGACATGAAAGGGAAAAAAAAAACAATTCTTAAACATCACTATTCAGTACAAATATATTTGAGTAACGTGTGACCCACATGAATAACATTTAACTGTTATAGTAGTTACAGTGTTAAAAGTAAAGCAAATGAAGTTAATCTTAATCATGCATTTCACTGAGGTCAAGATACCCAAAATATCATTTCAATCCTGTCAATAATGCAATGATATTAAAAATGAAGGAGCTATTTTATGTTCTTTTATTTATACTAATCTTTGAAATTTGGGGTGCTTTTATATTTAGGGAATACTTCAAGTGATACTAGCAACATGCCAATATTCAGTAGTCACATGTACCCACGGCTGTTATGTTAGAGAATATAATTCTAGAGAAAGCAGACATTCTGTAAATGAGATTTAAGCTAGGAAAAAGAAGCAAGGTCTTGCCACCTCATGTAGGGAAGTCCTTCCATAAAGGAATAGTGGTTCTTTAATTAAGCAGTGGACGCATGAAACATATTTCTCAACTTTGAGTCCCTTTGTTATCCCTTCCTTGGAACTGATGGTGTTCAGGTAAGTAAGGGTCTAGGTTACTTGCTGCTGACCAAATCGAAATTAATACTTAAGAAAACCTGACTACCAATAACACATCTAAATTTAAAGGCAAGCATGAATTGGAATAATGCTTCCATTCTACAAGTATATAAAAGGATAAAGTCTTACCACCTTCCAAGTAAATTTGCCTTACTGACATGCTTATCAAAAGTGGAACAAGTAGCAACTTCCTATGCCTTGTTTAAGATGGCTAACTTTAACCCCGTTAGTAAGTGCCAATGTATTCCAATTTCTACATGTTGATCATCTTGCATATAACCTAACAAATCCAAATTTAGTCAATTTTTAAACACTTTAGCCAAATAAATCATTTACTATTACTATGGAAAGCATGATCTTATTTGATGAAGTTGCTGGTTGTCCTGTTGTCCTGAAGACTGCAGTCTTTGGCTCCTACACACTCAGTACAATGAACTAACCTGTTAACAAATTGTTTCCACTATATTTGTGAATGTTCGACCCATAAGTTCATCTGTCATTAGCACTATTAGCATGTAATCATTTAATATTCTCATGTGCTAGTGCTTTGAGTTGATGATATAATTCAGTTGGGGGCACACCATTTGCTTTTTTCATAGGACACTACAGGAGCAACTTTAATCTAGCATAATTACTGCAAACCCCAAGGAATTGAAGTCCAACTATTTAACACATCTTAAGAATATACAGCAGTTTCCTGTGTTCTGTCACATCTCTTCCCTGGGATGTAATAAAATCGATCAGGCAGTACTTTCCCTCTGGTACCTAAAATTCAGTCACACCAAGTGCCTTGTCTAAGGCAATACTACTACGTAGTGGCAGATTGCGGTGTGAAGTGTAACTTTTCTTCCTCTTTACTAAATCATACCTACCTCCTCCTGCCCTCTCCATCTATAGACTGGTAAACCCCAGGAAATTTGAAACAGTTAGATTTTGTCGATTTGACAAGAAATGATTAGTTTGTGTTACAGCTATTCATACAGGTCACCAGATGACTCAACAGTTTAGGGTACTTGCTGCTCTTGCAGAGGACCAGTGTTCAGTTCCCAGTGCCCACATGGTGGCTCACAACCATCTATAGCTACAGTTTCAGGGGAGCACTGAATATACATGGTGTGCTTTTATACATTTATACAGATAAAACATATACAAAAATAATTAATATACATTGTTTAAAAGCCATCATGAAAAACTTTAGAGACCATCACGCCCTACTTCTTATGCATTTTATTTCATATAGGCTAATGTATATATAAACATATATACACATATACACGTATATGTACACACACACACATAGTCATAGTTTCACAGCCTTCAAATTCTATTCTTCAGATATTCTGTCTAATAATTGTGGCCCTACTCCCCAATTACTATAGTCTCATGGCCTCTTGTTAAATCCACTAAAAAAAACTGTTTTTCAATCACAAATTACATGTAGATCTTATATTAATGTGGATCCTAATGCAGATTCTAGAGAAAAGATCAGAGGAAGGAATAGTTGAAATAGCAAGAAAGGAAGAAAAGGAATGAAGGTAGGGGGCCAGAGAGAGGAAGAAAAAAGAGAGAGAAGAAAAGAATGGTGGAATCAAGTTATCAATTCTTTAAACAGGTCATTGAAGCCTTAAATTGGAGGCCATATTGGATGCGGAAGCATCAAAACTTAGCTTGCTATAGAAACCTACAACTTTCTGGCTTTCCTCTAGTCAACACGAGTGTGCTATTATGGAACAAAATTATGGCTTCTCAAGTAAAGTCACATTTTAATAGAAACCAATACCAATATGATTATAGGCCAGTTACACAGTTCCTTAGTGATAATAAAGAAGCCTTGAGAACAGCCTCCGAGGGAAAAAAAAATAACATTTTTCAGCCCATGTAGCTCATGTGGTTATAAAACTTGACCCTCCCTCCCCGCCCAATCTCCCCTCTCCCACCACCATTTACCTTTGGTTTCCAAACAAGTTCTACAACATCTCTGAGTACCTTCTGATCTCTTATCTAGTTTCTAGTTTCCTGTGTTGGCTTAGGTGGTCATGGTCTATTCAGGGCCATGCAGGTACAAAGGTTACTCTGAATGTTTGCCTTGTGTGTTTATAGAACCAGTATTTGACCACAAAGTATCAATTACTCATTTTAAATCACCCAAAAGTATAAAATCCAATGAACTGTCTAATAAAAAGGCACCTCGGAAAGGATATAGCATCTCCTCTCGTGTTCTATGGGCTGTAGTTATGCCATGATTGCTGATTTCAGGAGAACATAAGCCACAGTTTCCGACTCTGTTTACCATTGACTAGGGAACAGAAGTTCTATTGAGAACCTGATTATTTCTCTAGGTTACTGACTAGGCATTAGATGTAATGCCACCTCCAAGCATTCCTTGGCACGTGATCCAAACTCATTCTCCCTGAGGTTGACATTCTTAACTACTTTTAGAAACCTTCAAGTTTCCTCCAAGCTAGTGAAAACTACAGTTAGCTTCTTTGGCTTCTTCAGGAATGTTTTTGAAATACATCTCATATGAAAGGCCTCAACAAGCCTGTAATTTGGAGAAACTTCCATTTTTCCTCTAGGTCTATTCTATTCTGTCTTATAAAATACTAGTATTTTCCAAGTTATCAATTTTGCCTAAGCAACTTATATGTAGGTATTCTTTGAGTGAGTGAAAGATTGAGACAGGAGCTTATATCATAACCTAGAATGAGCTAAAATCCACAGCAATCCTCCTGTCTCACCTTGAATAGTGGGATCACAGATGTGAGCTTACATAGACATTCTTGCTGGAGATTTTTACTGCTTAAGAGATTTCAAAGAAGGAACAAAAACTATTTCTGAATAACTGCGGGGGTGAAGTTCTTTTTCCTCAGAGGACTTTTATCTGAGTACTGATGATGTTTCCCTTCCTGACATTTAAAAGCAAGAAACAGTCACTGACAGGTCAATCCACTTTCTCAGAGTTATAGGACCAGATAAGGATAACCCATTGTCAAGAAGGAAGGAAGGAAGGGAGGGAGGGAGGGAGGGAGGGAGGAAGGAAGGAAGGAAGGAAGGAAGGAAGGAAGGAAGGAAGGACAGGATGGAAGGATAGATGGAGGGAAGGAGAGAGACAAAGACAGAGAAGACTGGACTTGGGAGGGTACCAAAGAAGAACTTTTCCTAGTTTCATGATAATCTTTTGGCTCTTTGCACAAATCTTTAGCATTCTAATACATTTGTTCATTCTAGGACCAGTGGTGGATAACAATGTGATCCATTCTACCTAAATTCAGGGCTCACTGAAAAGAAAACAGGAGTATTCTGTTAGTGGACAGGGAAAGATGGTTGAGAAGGGTGTGGTCCAACAGGAGACAAGAAAGTGATCTTGAGTTTACAGACTCAGGATCAAAGAATGTCCTGCGTCCAGTCAAGGCCATGAAAATGAGGGCACTATTCAGCATTCTCTCAGTTGGGGCCCCAAATTTCAAGGCAAAGCACCTATAGATGACAAGCTGTTTCATGCGTATCACTGCTTTTGCCTGTTTTCTAGAATGTGCTATCCCTTTAAACTCCCTGTATTACTTTCAGACTTTAAACACTAAGGTTGAAGGTATTAAGAGAAATGAGCAGTCCCTAGTCAAGGAACAAATCATTTTTTCCTCATAGTCAAAATGATTTTGAATTCAGTAAGACAGAAATTGTGTACCCTCTGACCTAGGTAAACAATCCTTATCAGATCTGCAATCAGAATATAAGTTGCAGTGCATTTGTCCTGACTATATTAAAATGCCACTAAAGCTTTCTAATGTACCTATACCCTGAGTGATTAAAGTCTTGAGTTAGACTTCCTGCATGTTAGTACAATCCATGCATATGTTAGAAAATGCCCTAATTAATCTATTCCAAAATATCTACATCCAGTTGAAAATTTTAACCAGACCTATTTCCAATCAAACTTGGGGTGGAGGATGTCTCCATTAATGGCAGTTTAAGAAAACAGTCACTTTTCTTGTTCAGTGTCAACAGAGCCATTAATAAATGTCTTGGTTCCAATAAAAAGTCAATTCACATTGCAATGTCCCCTTGCCTTTGCAGATCCCTTCCCACCAGAAGCATGCAATGAGAGGAAATCACTGAAAACGTGGCTGCCTCAAGGATCCTGAGCCAGATTTCACTCTCCTTGGTGTCGGGCATGACACGAATATTGCTGATGGTGCAATGACCTTTCAATAGGAAAAACTGATTTTTTTTTTCCTTCAGTGCCTTATGGAACACTCTGAGACTTGCGACAATGCAAACCATCATTGAAATCTTTTTGCTTTGCTTGAAAAAAAAAATTAAAATAAAACCAACAAAAAATGGACATGCAAGATTCCAGTATGCGAAAAAAAATCTTATTAAAAAACATCAATTCAACAAAAGCCATTCTTTGATACCACTGCACAGTATACAAAATCATGTTCGATAACACACACACACACACACACACACATACATGCACATACATAAACACACTCACACATACAAATTTATTCTAATTCAGCAAATAGACCCATCTTAGCTAAAAGAAGTAATTCCTCCTGATTAAAAAAAAAAAAGAAATCTGTCTCCCAGTGTTCGGGCAGACAGACTGGCATTCCTTCTAGGATCTGCTGATCAGATGTTTTTGGTATTTCCTGTTGGTGGTGATGTTCTGTGCACCCAATTTCCTTTTGATGTTGCTGAAATGTGTAAATCTTTAGAATGTAAATGTGACACTTAAGAAAATTCAAATGCTTTGGGAAAGAGACTGAACGGTGACTTAGTGTTCTTGCAATGGTTTTGTGGGGAAAAAATTGTTTGGAGAACTCCCCATAGTGGAGGTGAAGGGATTCCTAGCGCTTTTGAAATTGACTTCTGTGTGTAGCACGGGGCAGGGCACTATCAGGCATACCTCTCGGTGCTTTCCGAAAACGGATCGAGGAGCGTTCCAAGAAGCCTGGAATTAGAGCTCACAGATCTGTTTTTCTTGCTTCAGTGTGCATTTTAAGTCAATAGAGCTGAGTAGTTGAAGAGTAAGCATTGAGGTGAGGGAAATGCTGCCTATTCTCCCAGATGTGTTTGGAATATCTTTCTCAGAAACAACACTGTGTTTAGCTCTGCTTTCTCTGCTAAGTATGCCTTTTAAGTGTACAACACGGAGACAGGACCGTGTTGCAAGGCAGGCCAGTGGGTTCAGACCACAGTTCTCAATCTGACTTTACTCTTGCTAGGTCTGTTTTACCAGCTGTTGCCTGTTATCGCCTGCCTGTGGCTCTCCGTCAGACTGCATGTGTCCTTTTCTAGTTTGCAAAGACTAAGATGCATTCCTAAACCTATTGCTAACCTGAGGGACCTAAGCATCACTCCCAGGTCCTTGCTTGGAGCAGTTTCTCTACTGATTCACCGAAGATCGCCCCACTGCTCCATGGGCTCTCAAGTAACTAATTGCAAACCTGCTGTTGGCATCATCAGACCAGTCACAGGAAATAGTCTCCGCTCACTAATTACCTCCTATATAACGACGTATGCTTTATGTAGTTCAGTAGTATGCTCTCATCAGTAACGTGCATTGGAAAGTTTCCAGACTGTACAAATTAGGAGCCCACCTTCATTTCCCAAGTGTGACCCCTTAGATGCTTAGTTGACTCGCTGCATATTTGCTCTCGTCTTTAGAAAAGAAAGGAAGAGGTCTGGTTCCAATGAAACACTTCCAGAAAGGTGTAATATAAACTTTCATTCCAGAAAGTGTGTCATAAGCAAATAACTCACCTGTCAGATTTTAAACGGTATTGAACACAAAAGAAAGCTGTTGTGTTTTGTTTTGTTTTCATGAAACTGTGATTTTTCAACTTATGAATGCTATAATGTCCCAGTGTGGGAAGCTAACGCTGTGTGAATATGAAGTTGTATAAAACAAACCAACCGACCTATACACAAACACTTTTCATAGGCACCGTATAAAGAGAAATGTATGTTTATTGACTCAAATCAGTTTTTCAGAGAGGAAACTTTACTGAGATTAAGAAGCGGGTAAATTGGTTTGTTATTTAAAAAAAAAACTTGCATGTTTAAAAAAATGTTGATTGCTTCAAATTTCTGCTATTAACTTCAAGCTATGGGAGTTTGGCAGTAGTCAATTGAGGATTTTTTTCCAATTTTTTTCTTTTTGTTGTTAAAGCCGTACTTCAGTGAACAGAAAAATTGCCAAGCAAACTAATGGCCGTAACAGTGTAAATTGCATGTGTGGGCATAATTACTGAACCTCATTGCCATGAGGTATTGTACAAAGTTTTAATACATTTTGTAAATAAAATTGTAAAGAAAAATTCTGTCTCTGCACTTTGACTAGCTGTTTGAAATATACGTGACACAGATGCCAAGAAGTCATTCACTAATTAACTTCTCACCTCTAAGAGCCTGCTCACTATGAGAGGATCTCGTCTCACCCATCCCAAGTGCAAATCAGTCAGGCCTCAGACTCAACACCCCTCAGCCAAACTGAGCCTTCTTCCCACATTTTCCATTAGTTTGACTCGAAGGCCTTCTTTGCCTCTAGCCAGCATCCATTAGGATTCTTTCCCCTGCCCAACTGGAAAACCTTTGAATTGAATTGAATATAATTGAATGATTAAAAGTCATCAAGTTAGTACTGGTGGGTAAAGAAAGAATACAGTGGAGAAGAGGCTCCGGATCCCCTAGAGGTGGATATATAAAAAATTGTGATCCACCAGGTAAGTGTTGGCAACTGAATCTGGGGCCTCTGAAAAAAGCAGCAAGTGCTCTGAACAACTTGAACCATCTTCCCAGAGCCCTAATAAACCCTCGATGCTTTCTCTTTCTTTTCCTTAATTAAAACACAGTTAACAGTCACCCCAGTAGAAGACTGATGATTTGGGGATCAGATTCAGTGACAAGAATAGAATGGTGATCACCTTAAAGGCTGATGATAAAATAAGATCAAGTATTAAATGGTGGCCCCAATTTTGACAAAAATAATAGATTTCTATTTTAACAGGACTTCTAATTACTTCTCTCTAAGGAGAAGATAAGTTCAGGTGCTGTGCCAGATGAGGATGATGCACCATTTTCTGGGATGGGGGAAGGGGAAAGCAACAGCCCTTCCTTTCTGTGATTCTCAAATTGGACCCTATGTAGCTCTAAATTATGCTTACATTTACCATCCATGTCTGTCAAAAAGACACTGAATTTCAAGTGTCTCTTTTCCCCTGAGGCCAAATATAAAATGACTCTTGAGTTCTGCTTCAGTGTTCATGTCTTACTGAGACTTACATCTAGGAGTAGAAGAGATGGCTCAAAGGTTATAAACACTGGTTGCTCTTTCAGAGGATCCCCAGTACTGACATGGTAATTCATGACCTCAAGTTCAGTCCCGGAATCCAATGCCCTCTTCTGGTCACTACAAGCACCAGGCATGAATGTGCTACACAGACAAAACACACAAAATAAATTTTGGTTTGGTTTTGGTTTTGGGGTCTTTTGCGTTTTTTTGTTTGTTTCTTTGTTTTGTTTTTAATGACTCATGTCCAGTCATGTTCTGTCAACAGAATAATCTTCAAACAGGAAAGACAAGTTTTTTTTTAAACTTTATTTTAAAAAACAAAGATAAGAGAAAAAAATTAAACATTTTTTGCATAAATGTATACAAATACATTTTTGTCAGTGCTTGGCTTTTTTTTTTTAAGGTTTGATATTCTGCATTAAGGTCTTACTAGTTACAATGAGCAAAAAGTACATGTAAAACAGGATGTAACCCGGAATTAGTCAACGTTTTCTTGGTGTGTAAGGATTGAGCATAATGTTTTTTTGTTTGTTTGTTTTCTTTTCTTTTCTTTTCTTTATTTCTTGAACTTCACACAGTCTGTGAGTTGTTTCTGGGGCAGTCCGAGCCTCTGGGGTTAGCATCCCACTATCAGTGACCGCATATTATGTCTGTTCTTTTGTAACTGGGTTATCTCACTCAGGATGATATTCTCTAGATGCAACCATTTCCTTAGAATTTCGTTAAGTCATTGTTTCTAATAGCTGAGTAGTACTCCATTGTGTAAATGTACCACAATTTTTGTATCCATTCATCTACTGAAGGACATCTGGGTTCTTTCCAGCTTCTGGCTCTTATAAATAGAGCTGCTATGAACATTGTGGTGCATGTATCTTTGTTGTATATTGGAGTGTCTCTGGGGTATATGCCCAGAAGTGGAATAGCTGGATCTTCAGGTAGTACTATGTCCAATTTTCTGAGGAATCACCAGACTGATTTCCAGAAAAGACAAATTCTTTAAAGGAGATCTTGGTGAAATCATGGGCTAAAGATATTATAAACTGCCAGCCATTGGACAGGGAAAAGAGTTGTCTATGACTCACGGAGATGAACATGAAGAATAAACTAAGAAGCAAGAAGCAAACATTCTACAGAACTCGAGTTCAATCAAAAGACATATTAATATACTATTTCAGGAGGACTGCATGTAATGCAGGAACCACTGAAATCTATTACTAAGGGAAGTTAATTGTAAAACTAGAGCCAACTTTTCAGCTATGTGGAGCTATTCCTCTATCTTGTCCTTACCCTGTTGGACTGAGCTTTGGGGGCAACAGTTTAGTAACATACCATCCAGTAGAAATGAAGGTCAACAGTCACCCACCTGCATACAATTCCAGGAAAACATTGCATCAGGTACTCTCTCCTGACCCTAAAGGCACTAGAAGAAAATATATATTTCACCTTTTTTCATTTCATCCAGAAGAAGGTATTCATTCTTGGGCTAGAGTGGTAGGTGACACTAAATATTAGCGACACCTGCCTCCAGATCTAAAAGTGAAAGGACAAACTTTGCCTATCTAAGACAAGCTATTTACCCTTAGTGAAGGGATCAGTCACTTAGAATTCTCCAAAGATGTCAGGTGAGGGCAGAGGGAGGCATTAAAGATCAGTCAGTGTCCCAAACCTACTGCCACAAGAGGAAACATCCCCAATACTAGGGGATTTCAGGGCTTATTTAAATGAGGGGAGAGTCCCAAGCTTTCTGATAGCCATTGTCATTACAATCAAAGTCACCAGCAAAAAGAGATGAGTTGTCTATCTCTCATCACTGGATGAGGGGAGGGAAGGAAAGTTGATTTTTACCCTGGAAAGGTTAGCAATCTTGGTGACAAAGTAAATGATCAAAAAGAATCCACATTAATTCATGTCCAAATCTCTGCTAATAGAAAATGCCGTAAAGAAACCCAGAATAAAAACCTCTCCTTTGCCCTTTACTTTGAACTTGCTCTTCCTAAGAGAGTCAAGGGGGTAAAATTAAAAACACTTTTGTTTCTGGAATGGCTGAGTCGTATCAACTGTGCAGTCAGTTATTAAGCACATGTAAGCATCCAGCGCCTGAGAACCTCAGAAAGACCACTTTCCTGCCGATCTGATCTGCCTACCCACTGAGCAAAAGGGTTTTGCCTATCTGTTGAGCATGTTATTCTAGCCACAGAAGTGTAAAAGAACTGTAATGAGAGCCTAAGAAATAATCCTTGCCTCTTGCCAACAGCTTCAGCAAAATTACCCCCTCGGAGGCTTCACTGAGCTTCAGTCCTGTAGTCAAGCAGTTGATTTATAATTTTCTTAATAAGTATTCATTAAACCTGAATAAGTCAGTTAAACTCTAATGGCAGCTCACAAAAAGCTTAAATAAAGGCAATACAGTCTTCTCTCTTGACCATGCAAACATTTCCCTGAGAGACCTCAATTCCTCTCCAAATCTGGGCCAGCCTTCCGGATTTTACCTTTTCCCACACTTACTGAATAACTCCCCAACTCACTGATAGAAACCTCTTCTTGAGACACCATTAGTCAATGCAACATGAGGTTTGGCCCAAATTGTCTGCCTTATGTGCTCCGGAGACCCCTCGCCGTTTCCAGTCTGGAGACAGGGTCTACATCCAGAGGCATCGGGCACAGTCACTAGAACCCAGTGGAAGAGACCCTTCCTGGTACTGTTAACCACTCCTACAGGCCTCAAGGTAGACTGTATTGTGGCAAGGGTGCACTTGTCCCATGTGAAACCTGCAGACGACCCTGGAGGCCCCTGCTGCCCCCATTTGCCAGTCCATCAAGCCTGAACTGTGGTTTCCACTGGAACTGGAGATGAGGTTGCCTCCCTGAAAGCCTCCAAATCCCTGAACACTTAGTGGCCACCCTCACTTTTGACTGGTGGTAGGCTTGACTCGTGGGACATCCCCACCCATGATGGAACCGTTGGTAGAAGCAAACTGTCCATGTGGGAGAAAGAGGGCTCTTGGCTGGGGTGGGAGGGAGATCGAATGTGCATTCCCTGCATAGAGGTATCACCCTTGGGAGACCCCCCATTTATGTTTGCCTTAAAGATGGAAGAAGCCAGGCAGTTCACCAATGCAAAGGTCCAGACCAGTTTTATTCGGCCACCTGGGGATGTGAGACTATAGGAAACACCTACTGAAACATTCCTCCTCTTGGGATGTGGTCATGGTAAAAAGAAATTACACTACTCTGGAGCCCTACTAGGGGGGCCGAGGGTATTGGGATACCTTCTGTACAAACACCACCTATAATCCAATAATAATCAGATCCACTCAGAAAGGCAAAGAAGCAATGGGATGGCTAAAGAGAAAAACTTGGAGACTCGGGTTGTACAAATTGTGGTATGATGGCCAAGGTGAGAGAAGGGCTAGCCAAATGAAAGAAAGAGAGAGAGAGAGAGAGAGAGAGAGAGAGAGAGAGAGAGAGAGAGAGAGAGAGAGAGAACAGAATCAGGGCTGTTTCAATCTTGGTTTAACTCTTCTCCTTGGCTAACCACCCTCATATCCACCTTGTTAGGAACCTTAATTGTTCTGCTACTGTTGGCCTTTGGACCCTGCATATTGAACAAGCTTATAGCCTTCATAAAAAAGAGAATAGACATAGTACAGCTGATGTCCTTGTGCCAACAATATGAGACCCTAAGGACAGGACCTGAAGAATGTGAGTTAGTCACCAGAGGCCCCTGAGTGTAGCTCCAAGATTGGAGCTTGTACAAGAAAAATGAGGGAATGAAGGACCCTAGGGGCTTTCACCAGCCTTATACCCACTGCCTCAGGTCAAGACTAGGCCAATTACTAGCTTCCTGCCTTGGGTCAAGGCTAGGCAAAGTTCCATTCCCCACCCACAGTTCTTGGGAGGAGCAGAAACATTCTTTTAAGAACCTCAGAATGTACTGACTGATAGTCACCTGACCCTCTGGTCCCAGATAGAGTTCAAATGTGTGTCATATGCTTGCTGGCCAATAGATTCAAAGGTCAATATGCTTAGCCAATAAGTTTAAACTGTAACCTGTGCTCCTAAAAAGTATAAAAACTGCTTGTTATAGCCATCCGGGTTCTTGCCATGAGGGGCTGATTGAGGGTTGACCTCCTGCGTTTTTGCATCGAACTCCATTCTCGTGTCTCCATTCTCATGTCTTGCTTGGTTGGTCTCCCTGTAGTTAATACTTATTTGGGGTTTTACAGTAGTAGGAGGGGAAATAATCAGGATGTAAAGTGAATAAATAAATAAATTAAAGGAAAATAGAAATATCCGGGTTGCCGTGGAAGATGAAAGAGAAAGGGATTAAAAAGCCAAGGGAAACATGTATGCTGGAACTAATAATTTACTAAATCCGGAAGACCCACTCAGGGTTGTATAAGAGGATCCAGAGAGCCATTATTCACTTGGAACATGAGGAACATGTCATTAGAATCACCACCAGATTCAGAAGTTATTGTCTTCTACAAGCCGAAGTTGATAGGAGAAATAGCCCTCAGTCTGTTAGTAGATACGGCAATGATTCCCAAGCCTTTCCACTACTAACAATAAGAGACACGTGGTAACACTTCACAACGGGATGCCAGGGGTTATAATTATTGATTATTTTAAATAAAAGAAAGAAACACTTCAGTTAGCATGTTCGTCAAGTGGACCTGGTCTGTGAAGAGTTAGAGGTGCGTATTAGTACCCACCAGCCAAAATATCAGCCCCAAAGCATCTTGTTAGAGATGCTGCTCTAGCCCATACCATAGAGAAAATGAAGTAGGCCCCGCAAGATAAAAAGGACATGCAGCAGATCCCAACTGCACTGCAAAGAGCCATAGCTGACTGCCACACCCAGCCGTGTTAAGGTCTGCTTTTGCTGCCCTGCCTAGAACAAATATACATATGTGCATGTCTTCACAGGAAAAGTCACAAAACACAATGTGTGCGACTTGGATGGTACAGTGGGTAGCCCTATGATGCTACTTCTCTGGAATGGGAGCAGTCATGTATATCAAGCCCACCCTAAGAAAGCTCTGGTCACCAGTGACTCTGATATTTTAGGTATGATGGCATAAGTCAAACCAAAACAAAAAGTGGCCCAGACCTTGTGTAATGGTTAATTTCAACTGGCACCTTGATAGAATTTAGAAGTAATTAGGGGAAATGACATGGGGCATGTCTCTGAGAGATTATCTAAATTAGGTTAGTTGAGGTAGGAAAATTCACCCAATGCAAGTGGCACCATTCCTTGGGCTAAGGTCCAAGACTGAACAAAAAGGAGGAAGCTAGCTGAGTATAGCACTCATTGCTCGCTAGCTCCCAGCTTCCCAACTTTGAATGCTGCCAAGCTCAGTGTGGCCCTGGTGGGGACAGAGTAACATGATTCCTGCCCCTGGGACATGTGTGAGCCTCCATGAGTGTCCATAGGTGCTATGGGAGCATAAGGCTTGTTTGTGTAATAATATACATATTTCACATTCCTCTGAGGCATGACCTCCTGGTTAACTTTAGTTACTCCATGAGAATTAGAAGCAGCTGAAATCCAGGAGTCAAGGGTTGACTGATGGAACTCAGGACAGCCCTTAAGGCTGTAGAAAAGATCTCTAAACACATTATACATGTGTGTGTGTGTGTGTGTGTGTGTGTGTGTGTAAACTTAGAAAGATACAGAGGCAGGCAGATTTCTTTTTTCATTTTTATTGGATATTCTCTGTATTTACAGTTCAAATGTTATTCCTCCCCTCCCATCCCCCTCCCCTCCCCTTGCCTCCATGAAGGTGCCCCCTTTCCCAACCACACTCTCCCACCTCAGCACTTTGGTGTTCCCCTACATTGGGAAAACAAGCCTTCACTTGACCAATAGCCTCTCCTGACATTGAAACCAGACAATGCTGTCCTCTGCTACATATGCAGAAGCTGGAAAGAACCCAGATATCTTTCAACAGAGGATTGGATACAGAAATTGTGATACATTTACACTATGGGGTACTACTCAGCTGTTAGAAACAATGACTTCATGAAATTCTTAGGTAAACAGATGGAACTAGAAGCTGTCATCATAAGTTTACAAAAGAACACTCATGGTATGTACTCACTGATAAGTGGATACTAGCCTAAAAAGCTCAGAATACCTAAGAAACTATCCACAGAACATATGAAGCTCAAAGAGAAGGAAGGACAGAATGTGGATGTTTCAGTCCTTCTTAGAAGGGAGAACAAAACACTCATGAGAGGAAATACAGGGACAAATAGAGGAGCAGGGACTGAAGAAAAGATCATCCAGAGACTGCCTCATCTTGAGATCCACCCCATATACAGTCACCAAACCCAAGCACTATTGCTGATGCCAAGAAATGCTTGCTGGCAGGAGCCTGATATAGATGCCTCCTCAGAAGCTCTGCCAGACTCATACTGATTCAGATGAGGATACTTGCAGCTAACCATTGGACTGAATACGGGAACCCCAATGAAGGAGCTATAGAGAAAGGACTGAAGGAGCTGAAAATGTTTGTAACCCCGTAGGAAGAACAACATTATCAACCAACCAAATCCTCCAGAGCTCCCAGGGACTACAACACCAAACAATGAGTACACATGGAGATCTAATTATTTTTTTTTTTATATCTGCGTTTCTGACTTTAGTCAGATGAGCTATCCAGAGATATTTTAGAATTTTTCCTAGCAGAGAGAGCTGTCTCAACCTAAGAGTTTTTAGAATAGCAAGAAACAGCTGTCTAGAGCAGAACAGAACACACACAGAGAGAGGGGGGGAGGGAGGGAGGGAGGGAGGGAGGGAGGGAGGGAGGGAGGGAGGGAGGGAGGAAGAGAGAAAGAAGTGCAAATGATCTTCTCCCAGAATATGTATAGAGAAGTTAAGCATTACCACACAAGGCATGGACTGTGTTAGATCTAGAATATGTATTTAAATCCTTCTTCAAGAAAGGACTTAGTCACTTTATGCTCATTGTAACTAGTAAGATCTTAATGCACACTATCAAACCTTAAAAAAAAGCCAAGCAATGACAAAAATGTATTCATATACTTTTATGCAAAAATGCTTAAAATTTGTACATTTATCTTTGTTTTTTAAAATAAAGTTGTTCAATAACAAAAGAAAGGACTTAATATTTTTGAGCTTCATAAGGTCTGTGAGTTGTTTCTTGGGTATTCAGAGCTTTCTGGGGCTAGTATCCAATTATCAGTGAGTGCATATCATGAAGCTTGAAAAGAAGGAAGGCCAAAATGTGGAAGCTTCAGTCCTTCTTAGAAAAAAAAAAACAATAAGTGTATAGCATCCTCTCAGAGTGGGGTACACCTAGACATTAAATCATTAATAATTCAAGAGCTAAGAATGTAGCCTTTTAGCAATTCTTGGTATTTAAAAATAATTGTTTAATCTTTACACATCAAGAAAACTTTGACTATTTCCATGTTATGTTTTGTTTTACATGCATTTTATGCTTATGGTAACTAGTAAGTTTTCATTGCATACTATACCTTTAAAAAAATCAAGTACCGACAAAAATATATTCATATAATTTTATGCAAAAATGCTTTTAAAATCTGTACATTTTCTCTGTTTTTTAAAAACAAAGTTGTTTAATTTTTTTAAAAATATGTGAACAAGAAAAAAGTAAAGAAATGACTTAGTCTCTGAGTTAAGGAGGGTTAATTATCTGACAAGCACATTTTAAATTGGCTCTTTAGGCAAAGTCCTCTTCTAGAAGCAGTTCCTAGTCAATGTCTGGAAAGGTTAAGTGTCAAACTGTGTCCAACTTGTGTGGAAATTTCCCAGTAAGAATCTACTCTAGAATTTCTTATTGAACTAGAAGAAATGTTTCAGGTCTATGTAAAGACTGAGGTCTCTCTCCCTGCTCAGTCTTAATTCATTCTGTCACAGTGTCACCCCACCCCCAGTAAATCAATAACCTTCCTGATGGACACCCTCTGATCCTTCTGATAGTGTCTTAAATTTACACACACTCTCTCTCTGGGGGTCTACACATGTACACATGCTACAACACACATAAAGGTCAAGGGACAACCTTAGTCTTTGCTTTCCTCTTTACTTGCGACAAGTTCTCTTTCTGTTTGCTTTGAGTTGGACCATGAGTGTCTAGAGATGCTCTTGCATATTCCTCTCATCTCACTGTAGGACCACTGTGACTACAGATATATCCTACCTGTTCAGCTTTATATAGATTCTGATTATGTAAAGTCAGTCATCAGGTTTGCAATGGCAAGCTTTTTACGAAGTCAGCCCTTTTTACAGCTCCTTAAGTGTTCACTTTTAAAATACAGTTTTTGACAAGCATAGTGGTACATATTTTCAATACCAGTACTCAGAAGACTAAGCATGAGGAGTCACAAGTTTGATGATAGCCTGGGCTATTCAGTGAGTGCAAGGCCAGCCTCGGGTACACAGTGAGAACCTCTCTCAAACAGTAAACCAAGTAAATAAGTACAATAAAATAGGCTGATTTCCCACTAGGCAGCTTGAGAAAGAACCTGGAGAGGCGCCAGTCACATTTAGACTTGACAGTTTACCCCTTGGTAACAGGCTAGCACAGATCTCTGTATACTAACCTATCAGAGGATGTGGCAGTCTGAATGGGTTCTGTGGAGCTTTTAAAGGATACCAAACCAGAAAGATGAGCTTAGGAGAGCCAGATGTATACTTGTGAAGGAGAAGAGCCCAGGCAAAGGCCAGGACACTTCTGTGGGAGTACTCAATAGGTTTTAAAGTCCTAGTAAAACAGTTGCACCCTTTGGTATGGAGATCAGTCTTAGGTCACTAGACCTCTAATCCTTCTGCTACAACCTTCACGGAGAACAAAGCTTCTTTGCTTATCCGGAACAGGTGACCAAGCTTGATCAGTTAGGATACCCCAGGACCTGTGCTAACTCCAGTAGCAGTTCCTAAAACACAATACTCCCACTTCTGGGCATTTTGCTGGTGTTGAGAGATGGAGCCTACAACCAGGATTGCTGTCAGACCATTATACCAGCTCACAACCTGGCCAGTTTCCATGGTGATTCCATCTCAGTAGACTTACAAGTGCTATGAACCCACTCTCTAATAGTTTCCTTTAACTCTCCTCTGGTCTTGCTCCAGGAACAGGGTTATTTTGTCCCTGCCATTTCAGTGAGTCACTCTTGCCATTTCAGCATTCAGAATCTTGCTATCTAAGGAGCCTGAGAAAATTTCCAAGAAAATCTCTCTCTCTCTCTCTCTCTCTCTCTCTCTCTCTCTCTCTCTCTCTCTCTCTCTCTCTCTCTCTCTCTCTCTCTCTCTCACAAACACACACACACACACACACACTTGCACTATTGTATCCTTTTTCTCTCTCTCTTTCTGAAAAACCATTATTGCTTACCAATCTGGTTTCCCAGAAGAGCACTTGCTATATCCTTAACCATATCTCCTATCCCCTTTTTTCACTATACCATGCAGAAGATCCATAGCAGAAGCCTTTATAATTCCTCTGAATCTCCTTTTCAGAGCAAAGGGTCCTTAGGTTAAATTCCATGATTAGCTTAGGCCAGGTTTTCTTTATAAGATAAAGAAAGGGATAAAGGAATTTAGAAAATCTCTTTCTGTCTTAATAAGTCAGCCTTTCAGACTTATTTTCTTGCTTTGGACTTAAAAATCTTATTTTAGAAACCAGAAATGCAATACTATTTTTTCCCTTCCAGGGTTTGCTAAAGTCCTGTAAATCCTACTACCTTCCCCCCACTACCCTTGGGTGCACAGATACCTTGAATCCACTAGAAAAAAAGTCATATATCTGGAAAGGTAAAAGATGGAAGTGTATTAATACATCTTAGAAAGAAAAATGATTATGTCTATTACATAACTTCCCTTCATCTAAACTTGGCAAGTCCTGAAACCTACATCGCTTATATCCTATAAGGAAGAGATTTGATTTGATGGATAAGTAAGCCATGCCTTCATTTATGGCAACTTATAAATTTAATTATCACCAGCCTATGATGCTCTTCCAAATTAAGAAACTGGGGCACAGACAAGGGAAGAAAGTTTCTAAGAGCAATTCATGAGTGTCAGGACACTTTGGTATGGCCATGATGCTGTGATGGCGTTACAAATGACAGGAATTCACAACAGGCTCATTTCCAGAGGCAATGGAGGCAATAGCATAACACTCAATGTTTTTGAACATTCTCTACTAAACTGTAAACCTGACAGAGATTTTAGTGAGAAGCAAGAGCAAAGGTCCTCGGAAATAGATTAAGAACAAATGCCAGCCCATGGGCTTTCCCCTGCTCAAAACTCCTGCCTTTTACCCATCCTCTCATATTATGAGCCACAACTCAGTGCTGAACATTTCATTGTACAAATGCAATATTCCAAAAATGATATTGGGGAAACAATATGAAAATCCTTCTTTATGTTTCTGAGACATCTCTTGAAGTACAAGTTGACTTTGAACTCCAAATCCTCCTCCTTCTATCTCCCAAATGCTGTGTAATAATAAGCACTATGACTCAGTTTGCAAGTCTTAATGTGACTTTTCCCTCATCTATTTTCTTTGGTAGGATTTATACTTCAGGCGTAAATATGAAAAATACATATCACATATGCTGATTTACAATTATCAAAATTAAATATGACAAAATCTTGGACATTCACATTCATTTTCTCATTTTGAAGAAGCATCCCATTCCACTGATTACAATATAAATAAGTTTGGAATAATGATTGTGATATTCCATTAAACTAATGGATGCAATCTCATAAGTCATTTTTATGAACACAATATAAAATATTGTATTAATTCCAAACAGAATACATTTGCAGTTTATTCCGGGAAAACAGATTAGTACATGTAATGCCAACTGTCATTACTCCCTGGTGTTGTTTACCTGAACCCAATTTCCCAGCTAATACCACCAACAGGTACATGATGAATAATGCACTGTGTGAAATGTACACCATGCAAAATCACTACTTATTCATATATCCGTGCCTAATCAGATTATTTGTATTTCTTCCCTGACCCCATCTCCTTTCTATTACTTTAATTTAATATACACCTGGAGGAAGTATGTCACAGGTGGAAGAAGGAAGTCCAAACAGAGCAACCTATTTTTTTAAATTCTTTCTAGTAGAGATGTAAATGAGCATACACAAAATCACCATCCATACCAATGCATGTAATTCCTGCCAGCCAGCAAGGTTCCCACCCACATGCAGAAGAGACCCGCTCTTCTGATTTGTATTCCCACAGACTAGCTTTAAAATAAGCAAATATTTTTTTTTTTACCTAAATCAGTGCTTTGAAAGCCCCTAAATTGAGAATTGGAGTGATTTTCTCATAATGTCAAAACTTCTCCATCAAAACACAGGCAGTCCTAATGGTGAGGTGGAAAATAATAGCATCCATTTTTTCAAGAGGCTCATTATGTCATCAAACATTGGCCAAAGCTGGAGAGGTGAGTTAGTACTCAAGACCACTTGCATCTCTTATAGAGGACCTAGGTTTGCTTCCTAGTACCCACTTTAGTTGAATTATATCTATCTGTACCTCCAGCTCCATGAGATCCAGTGCCCTCTGGCCTCCTTGGAGACGTGCATGTATGCGGTGCTCATAAACTCACATAGGCACACATACACATAAGTATAACTAAGAAAATGAAGAAAAAATAAATAAGTCAATCCTTTACAAACTATCTAAATACCTGAACTTGTTCCTTCAGAGTTTCTGGGCTTTCTTTGACTTACTAGTCTCCCTCACACCTTATTTGGCCTCCCCAGATGCTGTCACTCACAGCAAAGTATGAACTAAAGCCTGCTTACAGGACTGTTTGAGAGTCCATAGTTTACATCCCTCCCTAAGTATAGGCAATGGTACACAATTGGCAGCTTAAAGGGGACCATAGTAAAAGCATTACATCGAGCCAAGTAAGGCAGCACACACCTTTAATTTCAGCACTCAGGATTTTCAGGTTTTAGCTTGGATCTTTTTTGATTGTTTTTTAATCTTGTGGGTATGTATATATGTCTTAGTCAGGGTTTCTATTCCTCCACAAACATCACAACCAAAAAGCAAGTTGGGGAGGAATGGGTTTATTCATCTTACACTTCCATATCGCTGTTCATCACCAGAGGAAGTCAGGACTGGAACCCAAGCAGGTCAGGAAGCAGGAGCTGATGCAGAGGCCATGGAGGGATGTCACTTACTGGCTTGATTCCCCTGGCTTGCTCAGCCTGCTTTCTTATAGAACCCAGGTCTACCAGTCCAGGGATGGCACCACCTACAATGGGCTGGACCCTCCCCCTTGATCACTAGTTGAGAAAATGCCTTACTGCTGGATCTCATGGAGGCATTTTCTCAACTGAGGCTCCTTTCTCTGTGATAACTCCAGCTGTGTCAAGTTGACACAAAACTAGCCAGTACTATATACGTGTGTGTGTGTGTGTGTGTGTGTGTGTGTGTGAGCACATGCACGCACACGCCCGCACGTGCAGGTATGCACGCACATATTGGTGTATAGGAGTCATAGGGCTTCTGTGGAAGTCAGAGGACATAAAAAAGTCAGAGTGTCAGTCCTCATCTTTCTTCAATCTTCTTTGATTCAGTCTTGTTGTTCACAGTTAAATACATCAGGTTAGGTGGTCCACAGCTTACAGGGATTGACTTATCTCTACCTCCTATCTCACTGTAGGAGCACTCAGATTATAGGTGTGTGCTACCGTGTCTGGAGCTTTACATGACTTCTGGCAGTCTGCACCCAGGTCTTCACACTTGCCCGAGAGACAGGATACTTCATGAAAGGGTAAGAGTATGATAGACCTGGGAGGAATTAGGAAGAGGGGCTATGAGGATGGGCAAGTTTTATTTTGCATATGTATTAATGTCTTAAAACGTTAATTTAAAGGTTTTGAAAGGTGTGTTTTTTTCTCTATTTTTTTTAATGTTTTAGGTTGTTTTTACCTCTGGTTTAATTTTTTTCTTTCTCTTTGCCTGTTTGTTCGTTTTCTTCACAGACATAGAGTTGGGCAAGTGGGCTTATGACAGAGAAACCGTGATTAAAATGCATTGCATTAAAAAAGCTATTTCCTGGGCTGGAGAGATGGCTCAGCGGTTAAGAGCACTGACTGCTCTTCCAGAGGTCCTGAGTTCAATTCCCAGCAACCTCATGGTGGCTCACAGCCATCTGTAATGAGATCTGATGCCCTCTTCTGGTGTGTCTGAAAACAGCTACAGTGTACTTAAATAAGACAATCTTAAAATATGTAAAAAAGGAAAAAGTTATTTCCTGCTAGGTGATAGTGGCACAAACCTTTGATTCCATCACCTGGAAGCAGAGACCTGTGGATCTCTCTGAGTTCAAGGCCAGCCTGGTCTATAGAATGAATTCTTGGACAGCCAGGACTGTACAGAAAAACCCAGTCTCAAAAAATTATTTCCAATAAAAAGTATATGAGAAAGAAAAGAAATATTTACTTTGCTATTTATTTAACCTTGTGGAATGGGTTTCTAGGAGCTTGAGTGTATAAACAAGTTCCATACTTCATGCATGTGACGCTTTTTTTTTTTTCAAACTGGACAGTAAGACAGATGAGGTCACTTTCCATAAATTTCCCACAACACTTAGCACACTGTTAGGGCTAGAGCATGTGTCACGGTAAGTTTGTCATCTTTGTCATTTCTTCCTGTTTTCTTCTCCCCACACCTTGAGAGAGTTACACTACACACTCTCTAAACTCTCTCTAAACTATAAATACCACCTCTATCAGCCTCACAGTCAAATAAAACAATCTCTGTCAGAAAAATTAACAATTAATTCAAAGACACTGTATTTCTGGAATGAAGTGTAGTCATTTGACAAATATTTGAACATGAATATGAGTGACCTAAATTTCAATTTTGTGAGCGAAAAATTATTTATAAAGCAAATCCCTACTTAAAGGAGGTTCTAGACAAGAAAATTAAATTAGATACATATATAATGCTATGGTCTGCCACCCTCCCCCCACACCCGAGAATAACCATTTTGTTCCATGCCATCTATTTCATATTGTTGTTCTAACATGCCTGCCAGTCATTAACAAAAGTGACTTGACTCACAGCAGGCTCATGCTGACCGCATTCCCTGTTATGTTCAATATGTTCTGAGGTTTGTTAATCTTAAGAAATTCCACAAAGCTTTACATAGGACCCATCAAAACAAAGGTCAATATGAACTGTTATATCTCAATATCTTGAGTCAGAGCTGATCATTGGGTAGCACTTGAGTATGAGTTCATTGTGGTCTTTGTGGGTTTTTTTTTTTCCTTTATAATCCCTCAATCTGAACTTTGTCCCTGGTCTGACCAGTATTAGGGTGTGTGATGAATAAACAATTCCTGTCTGACTAAGATTGGTGTTCATGTGGTTTGTGGAATGACTCCTAGCCCACAACATATAAAAAAATTCTGATACAAATAGAACTGTGGTTGCAAAGAAAAGCTACAATAGATTAAGGAGGGAGGAACTACTTCCCACTTAGTATTTGAGATACAGGGCAACCAATCAAAGTGGAAAAGCACGAGCACACCTACTAGGAATAGCAGGTGGGTGTGGGAAGAGAAATTTAAAATCAAGCAAAAAAGTTCAGGTTACATAACAGGTTATCAACATTTTGCTTAGAAGTTCGAGTTTTACCTTCATCATTAAATTATGCAAAGTATACCCAGAATATTCTGCAATAAAACCTGCGAAATAAGTAGTTCAGAGCAAGATTCATTTTGGATGCATGTTCTAGTGCCATGGTGAGTAGTTTGGGACCCCTATTTTTGGACCTTGGCCAACAAAGTGGCCACCATCTACAGCTGAGAGACAGACACTGGGGCAACTTTTACATTAATCATTAAAGTTTATCTCAGTGGTTCTCAACCTTCATAATGCTATAACCCTTTATCATGTTGTGGTGACCCAGACCATAAAATTGTTTTCCATGCTACTTCATAACTATAATTTTTCTGTTGTGATTAACCATAATATAAATATCTGTGTTTTCTGATGATCTTAGGTGACCTCTGTGGAAAGGATGTTTGACCCCAGGGTTACAATCCACAGGTGGAGAACCATTGCTCTATCTTAAGAATCACATATCCCTTCTGCCTATAGTTGACTGGCTGTAGCATGCCGTATGATCACACCAAACTTCTTCAAGTACGAGAGAAATGTGATTCTATCATGTGTCTAGAAGAGTAAAGAACCACATATGTGAATATTTTTGAGATTAGAATATAATTATAATTCCTTCCCTTTCTTCTATCCACACCTTCCCATATATCCCTGTCATATCTTCTTCAAATTAATGCTCCATTTTTCATTTTTCATTATTACTGTATATATACATATAATGTATATGTGTATACAATTAATAGACCAAAATGGTAACTACCAGATCCTTCAAGAAGACAATATATGCTCACATATAAATTTCAGAAAGATCTTAGGAGCATGCATAGAATAGACTGAATGGGGGCCTTTCTAGAAGAAGAAAGGATACCAGTCAGACTAAAACAACATTCTGAAAAAGAGGTGGTTATGAATTAGAGATAAAGTAAACTTATAGAAAAAATATTTAAGGAGAATCAAACAGATTAAATCAGCAAGTTGTAAAAGTCAAAGTAAGGGTAAGGAGAGCTCCTGCTATCACACACAGGTGACAGGATGAAATTGTGACAGTCGCCAGAGCTACCAGGGTGAGACTGAGGACACAGAAGGGCTAATGGACGTTCCTACTTAAGCATAACTGTCAACTGAGTTTAGTTACTGAGTGTTGATTATTGTTTGTTAGTGAAGGGTAATAAGTGGTCAGTATGTGTATTAGAGTCTCCATTGCTGTGAAAAGACACCATGACCAACTCTTTCTTATAAAGGACATTTTGTTGGGGCTGGCCTATACTTTTAGAGGTTCAGTCTATTACCCATCATGGTGGTAAACATGGCAGCATTCAGGCAACCATAGTGCTTGAGGAGATGACAGTTCTACATCTTGATCAAAAAGCAGGAGACTCTTTTCTACACTGGGTGGACCTTCAGCATGGACCCACAATACCCACCCCTCACAGTTATAGACTTCCTCCAACAAGGCCACACCTCCTAGTAGTGCTATTCCTCATGATCTACGCATATTCAAACCACCACAGTTTGCATGCTGAAATTCAGTAATAGATCAGGTAGGGAGTTGTAAAATTTCAGCCAGAGTCATAAAGGTAATAGAAACCATTTTGTGAGATAAGTTCTCATTTAGTCAAAGCTGTTCTCAACAATGCTATGTGGTCAAGGGTAATATTGAACTTGTCATCTGCCCACTTCTACCTCCTACATACTAGGTTCACAGATATGCAATATCATGTCTGATGTTACATGGTGTTGAAGACGGAGCACCCAGGGCTTCCTGCATGCTTGGTAAACACTCTACCAACTAAACTACAGCTCTACTCTCTAATTAATTTGAATATCTTCCAGATGATGCTTCAATCCCATGGGCAAGTACAAACTGAGCAAAACATGTGATAGATGGAGGCTAAAGGCAGCTGACCAACTAATAGGTATCTGTATTTGGTGAGAAACAAAAGCAGAGGGATGGTCTTGCTAATAAAAATTTCCATTGCCATAATTTGTGACTTTCTTTGACATTTCACAACTGGTTAAATAAAGTCAAACTAGGATACTCTCTGGATTTTTTTTTCCCCATTTTAAAATTCCACTTTTATTTTTCTGATTCACTCCCTGCCACTTAGTGGCATTGTTCTACCATTAACCATGACCATTTAAATACCAAATTTAAAGAAGTACCTAAAAATCAGAAATTGTCTTTGTAGGTTGGTTTCAAAATCTAGTCTTAGTGTAGGTTGGTTTCAAAACTGTGCACCTTCAGAGAACTAGAGGGCTATTTCAGTGGCTGCCTCATCCACCATGCCTCCAGAAATTGAGACCTTAATGGGATGGTAAAGGGATGAAGAAAAGACAGACTAGCACAGTGACAGAAAGCTGAGTAGTTTGATCTCTCATCTGGAGAAAATGGAGCACCCTGGAAGCTTGATAGGTTTATTACATAGAGCTAAACAAGGAAGCAGGGTTATTGCACACAGCTGGACAAGGAGCCAGGAGTATTACATAGAGATAAACAAGATATGGGGTTTATAATATACAATGGGATCCAGGACACATTTAGCTAATCTCTTTCAATAAGTCTCTGTGAGGTAACAGTCTTCAGGCTGTCAGTATTCAGGAGGAGAAAGCTAAGATGTATATTTTCTGCATACCATCAGCATTCATGCTCAGACCCAAGGAAGGCTTTGTCATTTCACTCTGAGCCTCACACTCATATCCTGCCCTCGTGAAAAGCTCTGTTATTTTCTTCACGGATCCGAGGCTTTGGGGTCTTGACACAGCCCTCCCTGCCCATGTCAAAGGCACACATCCACTCGGGACATCACTTGGGTGTTCCTCTGCTCCCTACATATGGCTACAGTGAAGACATCTGAGACATTAGCTCAAGTTTATCAGAATGGGATGAAATGCTACCGCGGGGGTGGGCCTCAGACATTGAGGCTGCTTCATAAAGGACTTTAAATGCAACCATCATCTTCAAGATTTAGATGAATGAAAGCTCCATTGCACTTTATTTCTTGGAATTTTCAGCAACCAAATGTTGAAATTAAAAGAGAAATGAAATGAAAGTGGCTCCCAGGGGTATTCATGTTTACAAGAGTTCCACAGGCACATTGTGGACAAGAGGCAACCCATGGTTTGTAAATGCTGAAGCAAAATGACATTTATTTATTTGGCAACAAAGTTTCAAATTTTACTTGTGACTGTAAAATACTTTGCAATAAATAATAAATAAAATCGTCTACACATTGCACATGACATTAGAGAAGGTGGTGGAAAACAGAAGAGAAAAATATGATCAAGGATGAGAAACTATAACTGATAGATGTGTACATTACTATAACTGATAGAGATGTGCATTCAGAGTTAGAAACATACTTGACACTGTAACCAACCTTTTGAGGTTTTGCTAGGAGCTAAGAACCACATTATGCAATTTTCATGTATCCTATCATTAATCCTTCAACTTCCTTTGAAGTAGGTTTGTAGAAGTTGTGCTTATGTGACCTTCTGTGATCATCTCTAGATTGCTGGAGTTGGAAGCTAGAAATCCCATTGGCTCCAGTCTCTCATCCCAGCTACTTTCTAACTTTAGCCAATAGGATACCATTGCTTGTGAGAAATAAGTACAAGATAAGAAAGTCATTCTGTGCTTGACTTCTGCAGTGATACCAGATAACTTCATGTGGTTCTGGCTCCAGGAGTATCCTAGGGGTCAAGGTTAAGTTCAGAAACTCTAGCAACAATATCTACACATGCTCACAGACTGAGTATATAAACTTTCCTTATTTTTGCTCCTCGAGCCTTGGAGACTTATGCCTTCCAGCAGTTACTCAAAATAGCAGCCTCCTACTTCTGCACCTCTAGCCCTTCCAAAACTTTTGTAATCCATTTCCTATATTAACTCTCCACCTTCTATAAACTGTGTGATTTTTGGGGTTTCTTCAATAGAAGAAAATATCACAACAATCTTTTTCAAAAGCCATATATAATAGGTGCTGTCATTATTCCTTCTCAGATATAATATAATATAATAATATAATACAATACAATACAATACAATACAATGCAATACAATACAATACAATAAACTATAAATATCCCACTCTTGACCAGCTTTCTGGATGAAGATGAGCTCCCAGTAACATTTATTACCTCACAAACCTTTCACCTTATTTCCCTTTTCCTGAATCCCCGAGATGTCCACAGCTACATTGAAAATGTCTCCCCAATATTTTTGGGAATGTCTAAGGAGGAGTTTCATGTCTTCCAATTGAAGACTTTAATATGCTTATAACAGAAATCTGCCTCCAAATAGTTGATGGGGAAACTACAGTGATGTGGTGGAGAAATCTGTATGTTTATAGCAGAGACTTGAAGAAAGTGACACAGAACCAGAGGCATGGAGAAATGAAACTCAGCCCCAACAGGAATTTCTCTTCCATCTTTGATAGCAGCCTTACTCCAATCCATTCTTTCCCACTGCAGATCTCCACATGAAAGTGGAGACACCCACTGTTAGCAGTGCCAACATCACATCCAGGCTTAAGACCTGTATATTCCAACATAAAGGAAAGAAAAGGAAGGCATTGACTGGCCGCTTCAGATCATGCCCCATGCTGAGTCTTACCTTGTTTTGCTGGAGTTTGAGCCTTTGGTGTTCTGTACAGGAAACTGTCTCCTTAACTAATGAGTTCAAGGCTATTTCCCACTTTCTGTTCTATTAGATTTAGTGTATCCAGTTTTATGTTGAGGTCTTTCAACCACCTGGACTTGAGCTCTATGCAAGGTAATAGATATGATCTACTTGCATTTTTCTACATATAGACATTCATTTAAATCAGCACCATTTGTTAAAGATACTTTCTTTTTCCAAGAGTATGTTTTGGCTTCTTTATCAAAAACAAAGCATCTATAGGAGTGTGGATTTATCTCTCAGTCTTTGATTAAATCCATTGATCTATCTGTTTGTTCCTATACCAACACCATGCAGCTTTATGAGTACTGCTTTGTAGTACAGCTTGAGGTAAAGGATACTGATACCACCAGAAGTTTGTTTATAATTTGGGATAGTTTTAGTTATCCTGTGGGGTGTTTGTTTGTTTGGTTGGTTGGCTTTGGTTTTCCATATGATGTTGAGAATTGTTCCTTCAAGGTCTATAAAGAATTGTGTTGAAATTTTGATGGGTTTTATGTTGAGTCTATAGACTGCTTTTGGTAGGATTGCCAGTTTTGCTATTTTAATCCTACAGATAAATGAGCGTGGGAGATCTTTCCATTTTCTGATATTTTCTTCAGTTTCTTTCTTCAAATGCTTGAAGTTTTTGTCACACAGGTCTTTCACTTGTTTGGTTTGTTACTCGAAGATATTTTATATTATTAGAGGCTATTGGGAAGGGTGTTGTTTCCCTGATTTCTTTCTCAGCCTGTTTGTCATTTGTGTATAGGGAGAGTACTGATTTTTCATTAGTTCATATTTTATCCAGCTACTTTGCGGAAAGTGTTTAGCAGCTGTAGGAGTTCTCTGGTGGAATTTTTAAGGTCACTTATGTACAATATCACATCATCTGCAAATAGCAATATTCTGACTTCTTTCTTTCCAATTTGTATCTCGTTGATCTCCTTCAGTTCCATAATTACTCTAGATAAATCTCACATACTGTATTGAATAGATAAGGACAGAGTGAACAACCTTGCCTTGATTTTAGTAGAATTCCTTTGAGTTTCTCTCCATTTAATTAGATATTGGCTATCATCTTACTAAAAACTGTCTTTATTATGTTTAGGTACATCCCTTGTATCACTAATCTTTCCAGAACTTTCATCATGAAGTAGTATTGTATTTTGTCAAAGGCTTTTTTAGCATCTAATGAGATGATAATGGTTTCAGTCCTTCAGTTTGCTTATATAGTGTATTACATTTACTAATTTTCATATGCTGAACCATTTGAATGAAACCTACTTGATTATGGTGGATGGTCTATTTGATGTGTTCTAGTATTCATTCTGTAAGTATTTTATTGAGTATTTTATATATTGTTCATAAGGAAAATTGGTCTGTAATTTGCTTTATTTGTTGAGTCTTTATGCTGTGTGGTTTGGCTTCATAAAATGAATTAGGCAATGTTTCTTCTGTTCCTCTTTTGTGGAATAATCTGAGGAGTATCAATGTTAGTTAAAGTTAGACTTCTTTGAAAGTCTAGTAGAATTCTGCACTAAATCATTTGGACTTAAGCTTCTTTTGTTTAGAAGACTTTTGATTACTGTTTCTTTTTCACTAAGGGTTATAGGTTTATTTAAAATGTCTATCTCATCTTGATTTATCTTTGGTAAGTTGTATCTATCAAGAAAATTATCTCTTTATTTAGTGGAGCACAGGTTTTTAAGGTATGACTCTATATTTCTTCAGTAACTATTGTTATGTCCCCCTTTTCATTTTTTATTTTGGCAATTTAGGTATTCTATCTACACCTTTTAAGTTTGTTTGTTTTATGCATAAGGTTTTGTCCATCTTATTGATTTTCTCCAAGATCCAACTCTTGGCTTCATTGATTCTTTGTATTGTTCTATTTCTATTTTACTGATTTCATCCATCAGTTTATTTCCTGTTATTTTCATTGTGTCACATAAGTTTGGATATGTTGTGCACTCATTTTCATTGAATTCTAGAAATTCTTTATTTCTTTATTCCTGTCTTGACTCACGTTTTTCATGTATGTAGTTAACTTCCTTGGATTAGATCTTTTCTTCTACTACCTTCTGTAGGGCTATATTGTTTAAATTTGACTTTATCATGGAATATTTTGTTTTCTCCATCCATAATGATTGATATGGATCTGCAGGGAATAGTATTCTCGGCTGGCATCCATGGTCTCTTACGGTCTGCACAACATCTGCCCAGGCTCCTCTGGCTTTTAGTGTCTCCATTGAGAATTCAGGTGTAATTCTAATAGATTTGCTTTTACATGTTACTTGGTCTTTTTCCCCATGACAGGATCTTTTTCTGGTCCAATCTATTTGGTGTTCTGTAGGTTTCTTGTACATTTACAGTTATCTCTTTCTTTAGGTTAGGGAAATTTTTTTATATGATTTAGTTGAAGATGTTTTCTGGCCCTTTGAGCTGGTATTCTTCACCTCTTCTATTCCTATTATTCTCAACAGAAGACTCTCGAATGGCCATGAAACACCTATAGAAATTTTTAACATCCTTAGTCATCAAGAAAGTGTTGTTCATTTGTAATCAGGTTTTGTTATTATTTTTGTTGCCAAGTTTTAGGAGTTCCTTATATAGTATGGATATAAAGCCTTTATCTCATATATGACTTGCAAATATTTAATCTACTATATTGGTTGCCTTGTTACTACTTTTAATAATGCTTTGGATTCACAAATGATTTTTGACTTTGATAAGGACTAACTTATCTTTGTTATTGCTCATGTTTTAAGAATCATACTCAAAATCCCATTGCCAATTCTAAAGTTATAAAGTTTTTCCTTATGTTTTCTTCTAAAAATTTTGTGCTTTTAGTTCTTAAAATTTATGTTTTTGTTTCATTTGGGTTAATTTTGCATATGATGTTACATAGAGCTTAAGCTTACTACCCTGTTTGTCAATATGCACATCTGTCAGCAATACTCAATGACAATGTTTGCTTTCTACACAATAAAGTCTTGATCATTTCCAAAACTAAGTTGGCCACGTATGTCAAGGTTTATGGTTTAGCTGCATGCTTTATTCCAGTCTTCCCAGGGTCAGTTCATGCCACTTCCACACTGGTTTGTGTGCTATAGCATGCTATACTTCAAGTTTTAAAGCCAGGATGTGTGGAACTTCCAACGGGGTTCAGTTTCAATACTGCCAAATACTGTTAGCTGTTCAGGGTCTGGTTGCCTGTACAAGATCCGCACAAGAACAAGCCAGCCAAAATCTCATCATAGATGACTGAGAATCAGAGGTTCTCAACCTATGGGTTTGTGGCCCCTTTGGCAAACCTTTCAGCTCCAAAAATGTTTACATTACAGTTCATAACAATAGCAAAATTACAGTTATAAAGTAGCTACAAAAATAACTTTATGGTCAGGGGTCACCACAACATGAGTAGCTATATTAAGAGGGCAACACAGCTGGTTGCAGGTATGGGCATGAAAGAGCTGCAGAATTCGTGCTTGGTGGCAGGGGTACTGGGCTCAGCACCTTTGGCTGGCTTTGTGTCCCTGTGGCTCACCGGAAAAGGCTTTCTCAACCCTCAGACTCCAGAAAAAGAGAGATACTTTTTGTGGTCATCACCCTTGACTCCTGCAGAGGCTGAGCAATGGCGTCCATGGGACTCCAGGTGCTGGGAATCTCCTTGGCAGTCCTGGGCTGGTTGGGAGTCATCCTGAGTTGTTTGCTCCCCCATGTGGCGTGTGACCGCCTTCATCAGCAGTAACATTGTCACAGCAGCACAGACCAGCTGGGAGGGCCTGTGGATGAACTGAGTGGTGCAGAGCACCGGCCAGATGCAGTGCAAGGTGTAAGACTGGATGCTGGCCCTGCCTCAGGACCTGCAGGCCGCCCGAGCCCTAATGATCATCATCGTGGGGGCTCTGGGGATGCTTCTCCCAGTGGTAGGGGGCAAGTGCACCAACTGCATGGAGGACGAGACCTTCAAGGCCAAGGTCATGATCACAGCCGGAGCCCTGTTCATTGTGGCGAGCATGCTGATTATGGTGCCTGTGTCCTGGACCGCACACGAAGTCATCTGCGACTTCTACAACCCTCGTGTGGCTTCCGGGCAGAAAAGGGAGATGGGGGCCTCACTTTACATCGGCTGGGCAGCCTCTGGGCTGCTGCTCCTGGGAGGAGGCCTCCTCTGCAGCAATTGCCCACCTCGCAACAACCTCAAGCCCTACTCCGCCAAGTACCCCGCCGCCCGCTCAGTCCCTGCCAGCAACTATGTGTAAAGTGGGTCACTCTATGTCTACCTTAGTTTTATTTTCTTGGATTGAACTCATAACAACCTGTGGCCCCTCACATTCTCCAGGACCGGACCTGCTATGGGACATTGACTGCTTGCAAACCCGGACTGTGCTAAGTTACTAGCCCGTAGCCCTTGGGGACCTACCTGCCCCACTTAGACACATCTCAAGGCTCTGGCAAGGATGGATGTAAAACTATTTCATTGCTGCCTCCATCCAAACGGCTCTTGGATACGGGGCTGAAGGCAGAAGCTGAAGAGCTGAAGGCAGAAGCAGCTGGGAAACGCAGTGGCGTGGCAGCTGGGTCCTGCTGGCCCGGATAGCTCAGTTGTGACTTTGGACTCTGGAGTGGATGTCCTGCTCACGTTAGCAAACGTCCACTGTCCTTTCTCTATCCCCTCACTCTCTCAGCTTACACATGTTACTCCAGCGCCACTCTTGACATTATGCCCACGTTTCTGAACACGCCTGGTCCTACCTGAAGTCTTGCTGTGCCAGATGACTGTGACTGAAGGGGGCCATTGAGAGCCCATGGATTCTGCCATGGAATCCTCCCAGTGACTAGCAATGGCTGGGGCCTTACCCAGCCACCTACCCTCGAAATGAAGTTCTGTGGAGTGGATGGACAGGTTTGAGGGAAGGGTGGAGGTGGTTTAAACTGGTTTGAGAGCGCTGGGCTGGGGAGCTAGAAGCAGCCCCAGGGTGTCCCCACCCCTCACCCTTATTGTCTTGCTAAATGTTCTGATCTCCATACCCCCTCCCTCCTCAGAAGGACCTGGGCCTCTTGGGTGGGGGCCTTCTGAATTCCCCCCCTTGTCCATTTGAAGGATGCTGGCCAGTATGCTGAAGGTATGGGGGTGATGACATTTCACCAGGGAGTCTCCTGGACTCCCCTGCCTTTTCTGTGGTTTCTTGTTTTGTAATTTAAAGCCTGTTCACAGCTGTAATTATTATTTTCTACAATAAATGTCACCTGCATACAGGAAGAAAAGGGGGGTGGGGCAAAGCATGAGGAAGGTTCTCAGCCTTCCTAATACTTAATGATCTCCATCCCCCACCCGTTACTGAGGAGCTATTGGCAGTTGATAGTTACTTAGGAAGGAAGAATCACTCTTTTTTTTTTTTTTTTTTTTTTTTTTTTTTTTTTTTTTTTGAGGATGTGGCTATTGGTAGGATTCCCATGCTCCAGTGACGGTCTCATGATGGTAACATGTGGCCAGCACTAAGTGGACTTAACGGATTATAAAAAAGTAATCAAAAGACATGAAATTGGGAGCCTTGCATGTCAGGGAAGATGTAAAGAATCTTGAGTTAGAATGGAAAGCAATGTATGGGCATAATTTACTTTTACATGTACAACATTCTCATCAAAAAAGGAAAGTTTAGATATGCTTATGACATTAAGTCACTGGGTTTTGGTAAGACTGGTTACAAAGCCAACCTGAGACATCACCTAAATATGAGGGAACAAAATTGTTACCCTGGATTCCAAAAATGTGAGGTAACAAAGTTTCCAGCATGCACATTAGCTTATCCCATACCTTTTACTTTTAGGGAAAAAATAACATACATAACAACCAGTTAATTTAAAATATACTCTGCAGTTTTGAGAAAACTTTGTCAACTACAAATAACACTGGGTACTACCTGGGTGGTAGATTTTCCTCCCTTGAAAGTAATAAGAAATTTCAAAAAAAAAAAAAAAAAAAAAAAAAAAACTTTTACTTAGTGATTTACTGTTTTATCCTCATTTAGAAGGCAAATGAATATGTAATTCTTATGTGGGTGTAATTCTCTCCAGAGTTTCACCTCTTTCTCCCCCAATTATCCAAGAGGAGTAAATCTTACTTGTTGAAGAATTACATCTCTAAGATCTCCCTTTAATCTTCCAGCTAAAGTAATTCCCGGTCTACTTCTTTCATGTTTAAAGGCTCCTAAGTTCTCAGTGTCTTCAAGGAGGTGCCCCAGCCAATGTTTCCTAAACCCACATTTCTGCTTTCATGGCATCAACAAAGGCCTTCTGTGCTTTTCTATGAAGACAAAAGATTCCATTTCTAGCCCCCTAAAGGAAAGGTAGCCTTGCTGTTCTGTGAAATCTTTAAATTCCTAGAAGCATGTGTCTTTGAGGTTTGGTTATTCTTGACAGTTTTAGTTTTCTTTGCTCAAGAAAATCCAAGGCTCTAATAAACAAGCCAGGTGAACTTTCCCATGAAAGACATTGCTTAGAAACCATATAATTGAGTTCTCATGACAAAAATGTGCCTTTTCTTTTCTGTGCCTGGACTCTTTTATTAGAATGGAAATGGTTTTAGCCCCCCCCCCTTTTATATAAAACATTTTCTCATGTTCTTGAGATTTGGGGTACAGGGGCAAGCTGAGGGTCATTATCCAAGCAGATTTGTATGAGGCTGGGATTTGGATAGACTCAATCCCTGTGTGTTCCAGGTAGCTCTCCATAGGCTTGGTCTGCACATTGGACTCCAACACCTGATCTTTGTCTCAGGAAGGGGAAGGGTTATTAGGGCAACATCTGAGCTAACATTTGCACTGTGGAAAGGAGCCAGTCCTCGATTACAGGCATAATTTGTCACCATCTTCACAAAAGTTTTATTAGCGTATATTAATTGCTCATGATAAATTTGATTATGGCATTTTCATACATATAAAAATTACATATTTTGTCTATACTCTCTCCTCATTACTCTCTGTTATTCTCTTCTTCCAAGTCCCAATAATTCCCTTTCTGTGGGGCGCTGCCTGCACATTCTCCATTACAAGATGGCGCTGACATCCAGCTGGAGTTAGCAATAAACAAGTCATGTGCGCACGTGCTGAGTAACTTTCCACTCCTTGAGCTCTGCCTCTCCCGTGGCGACATAGGGCCTGATGAGTTTCAACCAATCAGGGGGCTCCACGTCCAAGGCGAGGACTGATTCCTATATAAGGGGACGGGCTAGGTAGTTCAGGGTCTTCGTCTTCACTTGTTGCAATTTTATGCTCTGCCTCTCGAGATGCATTAAAGCTTTACCGCAGAAGAATCCTATTTCGTGTGCCGTGTCGTTCTTGCTGGCGAGACGGTTGCGCGGGAAACCTTTCTCTTCCTAGCTCTATGTCCATGTCTTTTGGTGACCCAACTGAGTGTAATTCCAGTTACAGGAGCTTGGGTGAAGAGGTAGTTACAGAGAAGCATGAGCAATATCTCAGTGGCTACAACAGTAAAGAAAATGTCTCTCCCTCCCCTACACAATCATTAACTGCCTCCATATCCTAAAGGTTGAGTAGGACCTCCTTCCATGACAAAATGTTGATTGATGGGTCAAATCTTACACAGGTCTTGTGCAGGTATTATGGCTGTTGCACCTCCACAACATTTGACTGAAGAGAAAACAAACTTGGGACTGGGAATGAACCCACATGTACAGTGTTTTAGAAGAAAATAAAGAGTAGCTACAAAAACACAACAAAGATGGTGATTTTTATTTTCTTCATGGTACTCTTTCTTTATAAGAATACTTTAGATGTTATTGACAAGTTAACAAGCCATAGTTATTTAGTTACTTAATATGTACAACTTAGACAGTTGGTAGATACATATACATGCATGAAATCACCATTATAAAAATATATCCATCGCATTCCAAAGATCCTTCCCTCTCCTGAAATTGTGTGAGTGTGTCTATTTCTGCCTCTTTGCCTCTCTGCCTCTGACTCTCTGTCTCTCTGTGTCTCTCTCTCGGTCTCTATGTGGGTGGGTGGGTGGGTGTGTGTGTGCACACGTGCACTTGAGTTTTGAAAATAAGATCTAAGAAGTTCTAAAATAGCATGTATCATTATTATCTATATGTACTATCTAATACAGCATATATTCAAACTCATTATCATGGTTCTCTAGAGTCACAGAACTTATTGAATGTCTCTTTATATATTGAGGGAAATCATTGGAATGACTTACAGTCTGCAGTCCAACTAATCCAACAGTGGGCAGCTGTAAATGGGAAGTTCAGGAGTCTAGTAGTTGCTCCATCCCACAGTTAGGTGTTTCAGTTGGTCTTTTGTATAAACTGGAATCCTGAAGAATTCTGGTGAGCTGGTAAGTAAATGCAAGCAGGCAAAGAACAAACCCTTCCTTTTTCCACTGTCCTTATGTGGGTCTCCAGCAGAAGGTGTGGCTAAGATTAAAGGTATGTACCACCACCACATATGGATTTGGGACTTTCTCTGTGCTAGGTTGGCCTTGAAGTCAACAAAATATCTGTTTTGCTCTATTTCCTGAAACTAAATGCATGTACTACCTTGCCTGGACCTGATCTTTTCATGGACACTATGCCTCAACATATGAATCCAGATGTGCCTTTCATGTCTGGGTTGTAGTTCATTCTAGATGTAATCAAGTTGACAACCAAGAACAGCCATCACAATATTCTTTTAACCATACCTCTCATTTTCCCCTTCTACCCAACAACTGTCAATCAGCATTTTTCTCTGTTACTATGAATTTATTAAGTATAGCTTCTTTATATAGGTAAGATCCCATAGTAAACTTAAATTATTTCACCTAGTAAATGTTCTCAGACCATTTATTGTAACAAATGTCAGAAATTCATGTACTCCTGTAAAGTTGAATAATATTCCATTGTGTATACATAACAGAGTTTTGTTATCAGTTTTTTTTCCTCCCTAAAATTTTATTGGATATTCTCTGCATTTACATTTCAGTTGTTATCCCTTTCCCACAATCCCATCCCCTCTCCCCGTACCATTGCCTCTATGAAGGTGCTTCCTCTCCCAACCACCCTCCCCCACCTCGGCACCATGGTGGTCCCCTACACTAAGAAACTGATCCTTCACTGGACCAAAGGCCTCTCCTCCCATTGATGCCAGAGAATTCCATCCTCAGCTACATATGCTCCTGGGGCCATGATTCTTTCCATGCGAACTCTTTGGTTGGTATTTTAGTCCCTTGGAGCTGTGGTGGGTTTGATTAGTAGATAATGTTGTTCTTCCCATGGGGTTGCAGACCCTTTAAGCTCCTTCAGTCCTTTCTCTAGCTCCTTCACTGGGGTCCTCATGTTCAGTCTGATGGTTAGCTGCAAGCATCCTCCTCTGTATGCTCTGGCAGCACCTCTGAGGAGGCATCCATATCAGGTCATTGCCAGTAAACACTACTTGGCATCAGCAGTAGTGCTTGGGTTTACTGGATGCTTATGGGGTATATTCCCAGGTGAGGAGGCATCCTCTGGATAATCCCTGATCCTCTATTTATCCCTTTATTTCCTCCCATGAACGTTTTTTTCTTTCTTCTAAGAAAGACTTAGGCATCCCTTTCCTGGCCTTCCTTCTATTTGAGTTTCCTCAGTTCTGTGGACAGGTTTCTTGGGTATTTCGAGGCTTTTGGGCTAGTATCCATTTATAAGTGAGTACATACCATGAGTGTTCTTATGTGACTGGGTGACCTCACTCAGGATGACACCTTCAAGTTTTATCCATTTGCCCAGTAATGTCATGAAGTCATTGTTTTTTGATAGCTGAGTAGTATTTCATTGTGTATCTTGGAAGTCAAGCTTAGCTGTGGAATATTGACTTTCAGTTCTGTGAGGATATACTCAGATTGGGATAGCTGTATCCCATGGTAGCTCTACTTTTAATTTTTGTTCAAAATCTCCACACTAATTTTTATGGTAGCTGCACTAGTTTACGTGCATACCAATAGTGATTAGAAGTTTCTTTGTCCCACAACCACACCAGCATTTACTGATATTTGTTTTCTTCATGTTAGCCACACTGACAGTTTTAATTTGTGTTTGCCTGATAACAAAGGGTATTAAATATTTTACAAGTATTTGTTGACCACTCATATTTCTTCTACTGAAGACTCTTTTAGCAATTTATTTTTCCACTGATTGGATGATTTTATTGGAGAGAGTGTTTAATATCTGAGTTTTTATATAATCTGGACATTAAACCATGGCTATTCATAAAACTGTCAAGGAATTTCTCCCGTGCTGTAGATTGTTTTCTCTTCACTGATTGGTTCCCTTTGCTATGCAAAAGCGTTTTAGTTTCATACAATCTCACTTCTCTAGACTTAAGATTATTTATTGTTCTAGTAAATATTTTCAGAAAGTCCTTGCCAATATCCATATCTTGACATGTTTGTCTTGCCCATACTGTTCTCTAGCAGTTTCAGATCTTTCAGCAACTTCTTTGATCAATTTTAAATTTGAATTGTTTTTTGGTTTGAGGATTTTTTGTGTTTTGTTTTGTTTTGGCATGGTAAGAGATAAAAAAAAAGATCTGGGCTCATTCTAAATATGTATACCCAGTTTTCTTAGCACCATTTATCAAGTAATCTGAGCTTTCTCTGGTATGTTTGTGACACCTTTGTCTAAAATTAGGTGGCTGTAATTGTGTAGGTTTATTTCTGGGTGCTAGAGCCTATTTCGTTGGTTTATAAGTTTATTTTTGTGACAGTATTATGTTAACTTTGATACTGTGGTTCTGTAATAGAACTTAAGACCAGGTGTGTTATCTCAAACACTCATCTTTTTCCTTAGGGTTCTATTGCCTTGTTACAGTCTATTTTGCTTCCATGTTTCTTTCTGTATGCAGTGTTTCTAGTTTTGTGAAGAATGTCATTGAAATCTGGGTGGAACTGCACTAAATCTACAGACCACTAAAATTTAAAATACTGATGAAAGGAAGTCAAGGAGACACTGGAACATGGAAGGACTCCCAGACTTGGCTTGGCAGAAATATTGTGAAGATGGTTCTCTTGCTGAAAGGATCTATAGGTTCCATGTAATCCTCTTCTTTTTTCTTGATTCTATTGTTCCTGGACAATTTTATACATGTATACATATATATACACTGTCTTCACTCTCATCCCTACTTTCTCTTATCCCCTTCCCGGCCCTGTCATCTGCCCTTCTTACTTCAGCTTCAGTTCCCACAGTCCAGACCTTCTCTTTTGTTTTCTTTTGTTTTGTTTTCTCTGACTTTAACCAGGAGCACCTAAAGAGCCAGGAGAAGTTCACAGGCAAGCTCTGTGACCTTCTATCTTCAGTGCATGACACAACCACTGAAACCATACCCTACTGTCTTCTTAATCTTTACACTAGGTGGTTTATGTACCATCCTTATATTGCTAGAATACTCTAGACTGACTAAACCTTCATCATGACCAATTAGTTTTAAACTTATATTTCCAGGAAGCCAATTATGAGCACTTCTTTTCTACTTAAAAACTCTTTTCTATTAAGGCAGGGCTAGTGATTAACTCCTAAGATATGTTTTGTCTGTGAGTATCTTTATCTCTCCGTTATATCTCAAGAGCAGCTTCACAAGTCAATACGTTCTTGGTTAGTAGGGGTCCTTTCATTTATTTTTCTTTTGAATAGATCCATTCCCTTCCACTTGGTTTGCAATGTTTCTTGTGTAGAGACTTTTGTATGTTGTACTTGCTACTCCTCTTATTTCAAAAACTCTTTTTCCCTTAACTTTTTAAAATATTTGTCTAAAGCATCGTTTTATCTGCTTCTGTACTTCCATCTAACTTGAGGATTATTGTACTCTGTGATATCTGGCACTGGACACACAAGTTTGGAGAGTTTCCTGTCATTATTTTTTAAATAAGCTTCCGGTCACTTTGTCTGTTCCTACTATTGTTATTCTGATAAAGGAACACATCAGCAAATGATTCCTAATGACATATGGTTATACCCATAAATCAATGCATAAGAGAAACCCTTCTTGCTGTCAATGGGAAATACATTGTCTTGTGAAGCTGCCCTTGAGAAATAAAGGAGAGATAAAGATACTCACAGACAAAACATATCTTAGGAGTTAATTGCTAGCCCTGCCTTAAAAGAAATGAGTTTTTAAGTAGGAAAGAAGTGCTCATAATTGGCATTCTGGAAAAAATATTATGGGGTCATTGTACATCCCATACATGTATAGAAATGTCAAACAGAAACCCACAACTGGACAATGTGCAATCACACACACACACACACACACACATACACACACACACACACACACA
Organism: Micromys minutus; assembly: GCF_963924665.1. NCBI lineage: Eukaryota > Metazoa > Chordata > Mammalia > Rodentia > Muridae > Micromys > Micromys minutus. The sequence continues at coordinate 94,980,903 of NC_137970.1, forward strand.
CACACACACACACACACGAAAGAAGCCATGCAATATTTGTCTTTCAGAGCTTGACATTTTTCTTACTATAATCATCTCTAATTGAATCCATTTTCTACAAATGTCACGATTTCACTTCTGTTTGAAGCTGATTAAAATTCCACCATGAATTTGTACCATATTTTCTTTATCCATCCAACTATTGGTGAATATCCAGGCTATTTCAATTTCTGAGCTATTACTGATAGTACAGGACTGACCCCGAGTTTGCTCTGGTATAGGGAATAGACTGGTCTGCACATGTATGCTATCACAAGTTGAGTATTTTGAATGTTACCAATACAAATGAATGACATGTGCTGAAGAGATGGCTCAGTCACTGAGAGCACTGCCTGCTCTTTCAGACGACTTGAGACTAATTCCCAGTCCCAAAGTTTCAGTAGGTCTAATGTCATTTTCTGGCCCCTGTGTGAAGCAGTTTTGCATGTGGTTATGTGTGTGTGTGTGTGTGTGTGTGTGTGTGTGTGTGTGTGTGTGTGTGTGTATGCATGCAGGCAAAGTATACCCATACCCATATAAATAAATAAATAAATAAATAACATGTGTTCAAAGTAATATGACAATTATTCTGACCTGAGTTTTTGAAATAAGAGGAGTAGCAAGTACAACATACAAAAGTCTCTACACAAGAAACATAGCAAACCAAGTGGAAGGGAATGGATCTATTCAAAAGAAAAATAAATGAAAGAATTCCTACTAACCAAGAATGTATTGCCTTGTGAAGCTGCCCTTGAGATATAAAGAAGAGATAAAGATACTCACAGACAAAACATATCTTAAGAGTTAACCACTAGCCCTGCCTTAAAAGAAATGAGTTTTTTTAGTAGGAAAGAAGTGCTCATAATTGGCATCCTGGAATAAATATTATGGGGTCATTGTACATCTCATACATGTATAGAAATGGTATATCAGCATGTGTGTGTGCCTATACATATATATTTACAATGTTTAAAGGAAAATTAAATATAGTTTAAGTACACATATCTGTCTCATAATATTCTAAAGTAACAATATGATTAAGGTAAACTAAACAGCTCTTCTCCATTCTCATTTCAAAATCTGACTTCAGTTCATTAATACTTTCCTATTCTTCAGCCGTTAGATGTCATCTTCTTGCTTCCAGGTTATCATGGGTTGTACTGCAAAAAGACATATTTACTCCTTTTAAGGTCTGGAAATGGGATATTTCACTTACATTCGCATTCAACTGACAGAACATATTCAGTGGCTAAATCGGTCTCTAAACAAGTAACTGGAAGATAAGCTGGTCATTGTGTTCTCTTGTCAGTCAACTGTGGTCCTTGACACCAGTGAAAACTAAGACACATCCTTGTTTCTTATGTCCATACTTAAATGTTTCTGGAAAGAGAAACTGGCCCCAGCATAAGTTCTACAATAGCCTATACCTTTTCAAATCTACATCTACCACCCAGAAAAAAACACAAACTACCAAAACTGTTATCAATCGGAACAAAATAATAGGCAATAGAAAAATAGAAATGAGCAACTGTATCACACGCCCTTGATATATTAATTCCATGATCACACACATATATAAATTGTTCTAAAGAGTGTTGCACTATTTCCTAATTCTTTGGAATACGGAGAAAGATTTTTAAAATTAGATAAGAAAAAAAATAATTAACACCATCAAATTCTTTCTCTGACCTGACCAAAATATCTCACCATTAAGTTGTGAACTTCCATCACTGGCTATAGTCTTCCCCTTCCCAAATCTATCTTCAGAAAAAAACTCTAAAATTAATTGAAATGTGACTGACCTCTGTAACAGAAGTATAGTGCTTTTTTTTTTTTTTTTTTTTTTTTGTTCTGTCTGAAAGCTCTCTCACCATGTTAATTATTGTTTGGACTACAATTCTGGCATTACTACTCTACTATTCCTTTCTACCTGTTTACATTTATTTCAGCAAGTTCAAGTGAGGTTAAAAACACATAACCACTGCATCTTAACTTTGTATTTATATCTTCATGTATACATGACTCAGCCAACTTAGAGTCCTACAAACAATGGATCATGTTCTAGTTTGCTTTCTGTTGCTGTGACAAAACACTCTGACCAAGATTGTTGTTGGAAGAAAGGGGTTTATTTGGCTTAGAGTCCCAGGTAACAATTCATCACTGAGGGATGTAAGGAGAGGAATTCAAGCCAGAACTAAAGCAGAAATCATGGAGGAATGCTACTTACTATCATTCATCTCTGGCTTGTGCTCAGCCAGCTTTTGAATACAACCCAGACCCACCAGGTTATGGGTGACCAAACCACAAGGGCACCCATGTAATTATTCTATACCAGCTCAGTAATCACAATGCAGAAGTAACAACTGACCCTTTTTCTAGCACTCTCCTCCAGATCAACAATTAGTCTACTTTAAGAATATTCTTTCTTGTTTTCTAAGCCTCATCTGTGAAGCTGCATAATAACAACACTTATGTTTAAAAAATGTTTCAGAACAAACAGAAGAGCTAAAAACACCACTGATATTCAATTTAACCAAGTTCCTATACAAATACAGTGGAGCCGCAAAGAAAAATGCTTGACATGTGTTACTATACATTAGCATGATTCCAGAGAGGCCATTTGGCTTCAGAGGCCATGTTCTTATCACTCATTCATTCAACAGAAATTGAATGAGTACCCATTATGACCAAGGAAAATTTCTAGGTGCAATGACCAAAATATAGTTCCTGTCTTGCACAGTTTATATTCTAGTGGAATAGTAGGCAAGTACCCAGGAAATAAATAATGTAAAGATAATTAAGGTAGGTGTGGGGAGCATTTCTGGTATCTCTGGACAGTTGATGGCGGATAATCCTGTTACCAGGACATTCTGAAGCTGGCCAAAGACAGAAACCTGGCCTCAGTGCTACACCCTGATAAGGCTATAAGGAAGTACATTTGCATCTATAGCTCAAGGCAGAACACATAGGATTGAAGCCTATAAGGAAGCATCTGTAGCTCAAGGCAGAACTTTTAGGAAAGAAGGCTACAAGGAAGCAACTGAAGCTCAGGGCAGAGCCCTTAGGAATGTAGCCAAGAAGGAAGTACATTTCCATCTGTGGTTCAAGGCAAAACCTTTAGGAATGTAGCTCAGGGCAGGGCAGATTCCTTGAATGTAGGAGCAACAGTCACTTTGAATCCATTTTTGTCCCTGACCTTTACACCTGGCCTCCAGAAAGATATTTACAGGATCTTTGGTTGTTAACTTGCTTGTTCCTGGACTCAGAACTGGTGTTACCTTTCTGCATGTAATTAAAGTGATTTAAAAGAGGACAGAATAAACAAGACTTAGCTTCAGCCTCAAGTCTAGACGAAGTCATGCTGCAATTTTGACTAACCTTGTCTTTCTTCTTTCAGTCCTCGCTCCAGCCCTGGGGAACCTGTTGTCTGACTGAGCTGGTCTCGGACAGGTAGGCAAAAGCATAAATCATGACAATGCTCATTAGACTCCTCTTATGCAACCCTTCATAATTCCCTTGGATTTGTTCTTTATTTCAGCCCTAGCAGTGGTAAATTGTTTCAGACAGGATTCAAGCTGCTTACATTGAAGTCAGTGTGACGCTGTCTCATAATAGATGTTCAGTGAGGCTCCTGTCTCCTGATCCAGGTTTCCCTTACTACTGCCACTTCTATCTTGAGCTTCCTAATGACTCTTGGCAATAGGTCCTGTTTTATTCTACATTGAGTCTCATATTTTATGTAGCCATTTCTATATAAGTTGATGAGAAATTCTGCCTCCTTTGTATTCCCCTAGAACACAGTAATGATGTATGTACACACTCTAAAACAACTTCAGATACCAAGCAGGATTCAAAAAGTAATTGTCAATCACTGTGGTCAACTCTATAAGTGGTCATTATATTAACTCACCCCCTCCCTTATGTACTTCTGCTTTTCACTCCCAATTCCTGAGATCACATCTTCAAAGGAACAACGTGCATAAAAACTGTTGTGGTTAACATTTAAGCAAATGGTCTCTGCTCACGTTTAGGTGAAGATTATTACAGAGATTTAGAGTGTTAAATGCAGGACCCTCAAAGTCTGAGAACACTTGATGTATTTGGGGGCAGCAATAATGTCTGTAGCACAGCAAGCAAAGAGAGAGAGTAATAGCAGATAAGGCAGCTATGCCATGGAGACACGTATAAATCACCAGGATGAGGAGGATGTTCTCTGAGATAAAGGACAATCTGTGGGAACTCTCTGTAAGAGAATGATATAATTTGACTCAAGTTTTGAACGGACCCTCTGGCTGCTATGTTGAGGACAAAACTGGAGAAGAGAGAGGTAGGCATGGGAAGGGCATCTAGGAGATAAGTGAGTCTAGCTGGAAGAGAAAATAATGTCTTAAATCAGAGTGGCAGCTATCATGGTGTTAAAAATTCACTTCTGGATTATTTTGATGCATAACTAAAGAAAATGCTAAAGAATTTGGTGAGGGCTAGAAGAGAAAAAGAAGAGCCAAGGATATCTACAAAGTTCCATGGCTGAGCAATGAAAGGATTAAACAGTTCATTAACTGAAACACAAAAGATTGCAATAGGATCGTGTTTGCAGAAAGAATCTTAAGCTTGGTTTGGATGTCAAAATTTTAGATTCCTAACTGAACATCCCAATGGGGATATTAAAAGGGATCTTGGCTCCACAAGTCTGAAGCTCATGAAGTGATTTTTTTCTAGAGACCTAACAGGAAAACATAATCTGTAGAGGAATGGAGAACAAAAATTAATGGAACTAGTTCAGGGAAGAAATGGATGATGTGAAGGACAGACAAGAAAGTCTGGAGAAGAATAGTATTTCATTAGCTTCCTGGAGAGATAAAAATGTCTAATTACATCAACAAACGGCACCAGCAATGAATCAAGAAATGATTCCATTCAGGCCTGGCTTGGTAAATCAATGAGTTTATTGAGCTTACTTACAAGCATATAAGTAGAAGATTATTTACAAAAGTATGGATGAGCCCTACATAGCTAAGTTACTAGAGAAATCCACCCCAGCATAGATGAGAACTTCCCCATATCTGCAAAATGGAGTCCCTCTCTTAAGTTAACCATCCTCCTCTGAACACTACCACCTCCTGGGATCAATGGACATGGGACAGAATTTCATGCAGCTGGGAGGGGGCATGGAAAGGACTAGCTGGAATCTCACAGGAGTATCTAATTGACCTTTCCCTCCCTCCCCCTCCTTCTGTGAAGAACTATCACCAGACCTAATCTTACTAAGTGTCTCTTGGGAGTAGTTACTGCTGCTTGGATTAAAAAGGTAAAATGGCTTGCTGAGCAAATGGCTCTTGTCTTTAGTCCCAGCACTTGGAGTCAGAGGCCACATGTATCTGTGTGACTGGTTCAAGGACAGCCTGGCCTACCAAGTAAGGCCCTATCTTGAACAAACAGAAAAGAAAAGAAGGAAGGAAGGAGCAAAGGAAGGAAAGAAGGAAGAAAGTCTGGAAAGACACTTTCCTTGGATTCATTCATTTCCAGAGTTCTTACAATATTTGCACCTACTCTAGGGGTGGGGGGCGTTGGTAGAAGGATCTGGGAAGAGTTGGGGGAGAAGAAACTCTGATTAGAATACATTATGTGAAAATATTTCAATAAAATGATAAAACAGATTATAACACATGGAGAGAGAGAAAGAGAGAGAGAGAGAGAGAGAGAGAGAGAGAGAGAGAGAGAGAGAGAGAGAGAGAGAGAGAGAGCTCCTATCTCATTGTTATGTCAGAAAGACAACATTCCACTAGAAATAATAATTTCAAAGTTTATAGTAAATCTTTCTGTATCTACTTTCCCTGCCCTCCTCTTGTGTGAGGAGGAATGACTAATCTGTTCCTTTCATTTCTGTCCCTGACCCACTCTAGCCTTTCCAATTGTAATTCAGTCGGGGGTCTTCTTATTACTATGATCCCCTGGGTAGTTGGTAGATCTGAAAAGCAGGGAAGATTTTGAAAATTCTTCTGCATGAAGAACTCTATCTAAAGATGACCTGGCTTCTATTATCCAACCAAAATTTAAATGGATCTTCAAACCTCACTGGCATAGGTGATGGAAGTAAGCACAGGGCCACACTATAAAGGAGGGGGGTAAACTGTACACTAAAGTCATTCAAGCATTTTATGAACTCCTATATGCCAGACAATGTACGGCACCTCTGTGGTATGGAAACAAATCCTACAAAGGCTCTGCCTCCAAAGAAAACATCACTGGTTGGTGATTTTACTTTGCTGGTAGCCCCAGCAGGTTCTTAGGCTGCTAGTAGGTAACTCTTCCTGCATCTGAGTACACTATCTTTTATGTAGCTCAGCTTCTCCACCTGTCCATTGAAGGAATCTAATCGGGGTTAGGCACAACCAGAATTACAACCTGGGGCTTGAATTACAACTTGAAGACTTCGAATTTTTTGATTCAACCCCTTTGTTTCAATTGCTGATTTACCACACAAATGCATTATAAAGCAGAAAACATATATAGGTACATCATTGCCATTGTACAGGCATCTAGAGAATATTGGAGCTAATTTAACCTATTCATATTTTTTGTCCCAGGCTCCAGAGTCACTGCTAAAGTCAAAGGAGTCTTACCTTTATTGCATTCCCTTGGATCACAGTGACATTCAGTGGCCAGTGAAGGCCGAAAGCAAGTGGCACAGGGAGCATTTGTATTGATGCTCCAGAGAGTCGTGGAGTAATTTTTCTGGAACTTTCTAATTTCAGCTACTCCAGTCTAACTTGCTCTGGTTGTTGCTTATGGAAATGTGGCCCAAGAGCTAATAAGGGACAGGTTGAACCTAAGCCAAGGTACAGACTACTTGTTCTCACCAAGGAACAAACCAAAAATAAAAATAAATTATTTTAGGGTTACACTTTCTCCTAAACACTCCTGTTTTATCCAGATATTAGTGTCTTGGCCAGACTGCATCAAAGAAGCTTCTTACAAAGTCCCAAGAACATGAGACATTGGAGGGCTGTAACCTAAGTGATGGCTATATCTGACCCCTCCAGGATTCAGATAACATCATAGAAGAGGGAAAGAGAATGTAAGAGCCAGGGGACAAGGAGATTGACAGCAAAAGGATGCCCTAATTTCCCTTATTAAATTCCCTCATTAAATCAACTTCTTCCTTAACTACCTAGTGCAATGGCTTCCAATACTGCATACTGACAGGAAAGGCAGCAAGAGTCAGATATAGAATCTTTCATCAGTTCCCCTAAAGATCTGAGTGTGGGGAAAATGTGGGAATGTACAGAGGCACTTCGGGTAATAGGAAAGTAAAGCTTGATACTGCTTGAGCTGCAGACACTGACACCCTGACCTTGGTTGAGGCAAGTGCTACTATATGTATACATGGGAAAGAACAATTAAGAAAGTACTCAGGGAGGGAGCACTAAGTGTCTTCTCTGTGTAAGGTACTAACCTGGACACTTATCTATCTTCTCCCTGTCATTTTAGAGGTTGGCCTGGAATTAATACATAGCCTAGGATGACCTCAAACTTCAACCTCCTTCCTATGTGTGCTTCTTACTCTTGTAATCCCCAAATGGCTTGCCTTGTGTAATTTTTAGGACAGCTCTAGAAGGTAAGAACAATTATCCCCAATTAACACTCCACACATGGATTCCTGGAAATACAGTGTTCATTCCATCTGGATTTTGATGGCTATTTAAATAAAACACTTTGCCTATCACTGGGAATTCAGACAGGTATTTTTAATTCAGGTATCTTAATTCTCACCACTCTGAGGACCTCTCTTGTAGTAGAGAAACTTTCATCAAACTGTGATCTGCATAAGTTGGTTCTAGCTCTGTGTCGACCTCTTTCTATACTAACACGCAAATTCCATTTTTTCTCGAAACTTTTGAAGGAAATAATATGTCAGTGCTCACTTTCAAGAAAAGTCACAAGAGTCAACTGCCATGCCATGAACAACATTCCTTAGAGACATCACTTTCAAAATTAGAATACTTGCAAACACCAAGCCCAATTTCCCCAGCAAACAGCATAGGAAGAATCCCTCTTTAATTGCAATATCCTGTGTGTCACTCATTTATGACAATTACCTGGTGCTTTGAGACATTTGAGTTTGAGAATTTCCAAGTTCCTTCAAGCTCTAACAATCTTCAGTTTCAATTCTATATTCTTCTAGATTCCCTTACACTGAAAACATTGTGGATTGACGTGGACCTTCATGAATGGATAATTTGGCACCAAGCTGGGAAGGCATTTCATTTGCCCTCTGACTGGATTTTCTCAATAGAGACTCTACATCTCCACACTATAAAGGCATTTATTCTCCTCTGCTAGAACTGTGCTAATTTCATTATGCCATGTACTATTATCATCCTGTAAAAATGAAAATCTTCCAGAAAGCAGGCAAAGGCCTTATCAAATCAAGTGGAAGTGATTAAGGGCAGTTTTAAAAAATAGAACAATTGTACATACACTGTTAAATAATGCAAAGAATGAGAGTCCAACTAATCTTCAGATTTTCAGAAGTAAAGTTTACAATGTGGCAATTAATTGACTCAATAGCAAATTATCAATTCATTAAATGTTTAAACCATTTATCAAAACTGTGAATGGCAAAGCAATCAGAGACTTGAATAATTAGACTCTGAGTCTGTTCTTTGTATAAAATGCAAATGCACCCAACACAATATAATTTTGTACTTAATGTTACTCATCTAATCAGCATATTCCTGCCCCAATGTGAAATCTTTGTTTTAATCATGAGATACAACCGATGTGGAAGCCACAAAAAAATCTCATTTATATAATCATAACGAGCATGTTATCATGGATGTCAAAATTAATTAAACCTAATTCACTCTGTTTTCTAAACTTAAATTTGACATAACGCATTTTGGCAAAAGGCAAACATGCTAAAGAACTGTAGAAGTAGGTACAACAGTGAATTGTGAATGCCTGTAGTTCAGTTAGGTTAGATGATTGTGAGAGACTAGACCACTGGGAAAAATTATTTGCATATATATTTTATTAATTTATGTATTTACACTTCAAATGTTATCCACTTTCCAGGTTACCCCTTCTCCCATTCCCCCCTACCCCTGCTTCTATGAGGATGCTCCACTTCCCACCCACTCTTTCCCACTTCCTACCCCTGGCATTCCCTAATACTGAGGAGATGAACCTTCACAGGACCAAGGGCCTCTTCTCCCATTGATGTCAATACAATACCATCTTCAGCTACATATGCAGCTGGAGCCATGGGTCCCTCATGTGTACTCTTTAGTTTGGTGGTTTAGTCCCTGGGAGCTGGGGGGGGGGAGGTCTGGTTGGTTGATATTGTTGTTCTTCCTGTGAGGTTGCAAACGTCTTCAGCTCCTTCAGTCCTTTCTCTGACTCAACCAAAACAATTTTTAAGAGTTCAGTTAACTATGAAATTCTTAAACTTTGGCTTCTAGCAAGTGATAATTCCCACTGGTGCAATTACAACAAAAAAGAAAAAAAATTGAAAATCCTCTATTAACTGACACTTGTGGGGAAGACAACTTGGTCATCGTCCAGGCGTAGCCAGAGTTCTGCCTATACCAATGCTTTTCAAACTTCACTATAGATCAGAAACGTTTGCAAAATCTGTGAAATATATGTATCCTGAGGTTTTTCCACGAGCTCCATTCAAAAATTTTCAGCAGGGACTAGAGTGATGGCTCAGTTGGTAAAGTACATGAGAGCCTAAGTTTGGACTCCCTAGCAGCCACACTAAATGCCAGGTAAAGCAAAGTTTGCCTGTGTCCTCGTTTGTTCCTCTGTTGCTGTGATAGATACCAAAAGCAACTTCAAGGAAGAAAGGATTCTTTTGGAATACAAGGTATAGGCAATCATTGCAGTAAGTCAAGGCAGGAACTCAAGGCAAGAGCTTTTAGTAGAAATTATGGAGCAATACTGCCTACTGTCTCTTTTCCTGGCTTGCTCAGCTACCTTTGGTAGACAGCAAACACCTTCCCAGGTTGGGGGGGGGGGGCGGCAGAACCGCCTTTACTGGGCTGGACCTTCCTACATCAATTAGCAGTAAAGAAAATGCCCAACAGATATGACCACGAGTCAATTGGATGGAGATGATTCTTCAACTGAGGTCCCCTCTCTCCAAGTTCCATGTGTGTTGGGTTGACCATTGATAGTCTGACAGCTTATAATCCCAGCACTGAAAAGGCAGAGATTGAAGGATCCCCTGGCGCTCTCTGAACAGCCAATTTAGCCAAATCAGCATCTTTCACATTCACTGAGAGTTTGTCTCAAAAAGCAATGTGGACAAATCAGTAGCTACACCACTGACGATCTCTCTCTCTCTCTCTCTCTCTCTCTCTTTCTCTCTCTCTGTCTGTCTGTCTCTTTCTCTCTCTACCTCTACCTCTCCCTCTCTCCCTCTCTCTCTTTCTGTATCTCTCCCTCCCACTCTCCCCCTGTCTCTCTCTTTCTGTCTCTCTCTGTCTCTCTCTCTACTTCTACCTCTCCCTCTCTCCCTCTCTCTCTTTCTGTATCTCTCTCTCCCTCCCACTCTCCCCTGTCTCTCTCTTTCTGTCTCTCTCTGTCTCTCTCACACACATATGCATACATACACATGCACACACACATGCATGCACACAAACACACACACACATACAAAAGTCGCTCGTGTTCATGCAATTAATCATACTTAAATTTGGTGAAAGAAAATAGCATTAAATTAGGAGAGGGCTTGATAGGGAAAAGGAAGATTTCAAGAGGAAATGGGAATGGAGAAGAATCGGCAATGGGGCTGGGTATCCAAAATTAGTGTCTATATGTATGAAACTGTCAAAAAATGAAGAGGTTAGAGATAGCTTAGCAGGACAAGAGCACTTGCTGCTTTTCCAGAGTACCCAGTTCCCAGTACCCATATTGGGCCACTGACTGTAACTCAAGTTTCAGAGGATCTGAAGCCTTCTTTTGGCCTCTCTGTGTACTCATATGTACATAGAACACACTCACCTAAACACATGAACATAAATAAAAGTTTTAAATGGGAATGACGAATAGAGTGTAAAGGAATTAAGAAAGGCTTCCAATGGCCCCCAAGAAGTCTGTATTTTTAACAAGGAGAGTAGGTAGGTTTTCAAAGTAGTCATTAGTCAAAGAACCTTTGAAAACATTTCCACATAGTGTTTTCCTTCTACCTTGCCATTACATTATTTGGAATCCTTGCAGTATGACTCTTCCCAGCATCTCTCTGGAGTGCTTTCTGCACGCTCTATTTAACCTCCGCTTATGCTCTCTGGCCCAACCCCAGCTCATTAGCCTGAACTAGAAAACAGCACATAGTTCTGACTCTTTCTCCAGACCTCTACCTCTGGCATCTTCATGCATGAAGGTAACTTGGAAAACATCAGAAACGGTACCTTTGCTCACAGCTCTCAACCATCCTTCCTTCAAGCAGTTTCCCAAAAATTTGGGAGCAGGAACCACTCAACAAATGTACAGGCTGTTTCTTTACTCAAATCTCCTACCTACCAAGGACAACATTGTCAAAACCTTTGGTGCCCTCAATATTACTCTTCAGAGTAGACAAGGGAAAAAAAGATGCCAATGAAACACTGCAGTTGTCTTTTCTTGGAATTTCAGTTGTCTGTTGATATGAACTATAGAAGTTATCACTAAGATGACTACAGTCATCTTGACTGTGCTCTCTCTTATCCTGCCAAGTAACCCTGGCATGCATTCCAAACCCCACAGAACAAAGAGTCATTAAGATAAATCGTCAAACACTTTGGTGCCAGCCACTGATGTTCAGATTCCTTCCTTCTTCCCCCCTCCTTCATTCTCTCCCTCCTTCTCTTCCTCACCTTCCTTCTCCTCTCTTCTCCTTTCTTGTCTCCCCCTCCCAACCCCCTCTATGGCTATTTCACTGCATATCCTACCTAGTCAAGCCTCCCACTGAAACTTCTGATGACTAAATCTCTCAAAGGCTGGGAACGCAGGAATGTGCCATCACACCGGCTTTCAGTCTAAAATACTTTTACACAATGCTGGTATTTTTACGTGCAATTTTGTTTTTAATGGAAACCCTGCTGCATTTTAATTGGCAGTGGTTCACAGACTATAGAAGCCTCTTCTGCCTTATCTTGCTGTTTGGGTCTCTTCCTCTCTGGCTGGCACCAACACATGCTTCTGTCCCTAAGTCCCTAATAAATGTTCTCCATGCAATCCTCTCAGAAACCTTCTGCTAGGTCTCACATACCAGGCCTTGCTCACTCACTGAGAAAACTATGAAGTGAGAATTCACTGGGAGAGCCTTTCCTATCAGTGCCTGGGTCCCACCTTTTGTCTTCATTTTTTATTGGCTACTTTATATATTTACATTTCAATTGTTGTTTTGTAAAATAACGGGGGTTTTGGTGAAAACAATTTATATTTATTCCCTCATTGCAGAAACTATAAACACTACATATAAAATGTAGTTGATTATACACTCAGAATAATAGTTTTAGACTATATAGAAGTTCTAAGAGTCTTCAAGTAATCTGAAAAATGTTATTATTACAACTTCATACATATTCAGGAATATGAATCAATATAATCTACAATAAGATAATGCACTTACAATTTTAAAAGAATTTGCACTAAGATTCCTGTCAATTCAAGTATAATCTTGTAGCACCATAGCGACTGTCAACACAAAGATATGGATTATACATGCTTTTTCTCAAATCCTTTCAATTTTTTTTAATTAACTAAGTGTCCTAATTTGTTAAGTTTCTAAGTATTACTTATAGTTGCCAGTGTCTTTTATGATACGTATTCATAACCTTCCTTCAAAGTGCCAAAACATCCCAGATAATCAATTTCTGGTCCTGTGGTGGTTCAAGGTCCCTGTATATGGGGATGCTAGGGTAGTAAGGTGGGAGTGGGTGGGCGGGGATCACCCTTATAGAGTCATGAGATAGGGCACTTGCAGAGGGGAACTCGGAAAGGGGGACGACAGTAAAATAACGTAATACAATGCATTCTCATCATGGTGACTCCTCCCTCACCTCTTCCCAAGTCCTCCACACCTCTGCACCCATCCAACTCCACTTCTCCCCAGAAAATAAATATGTAAACAAATAAACCAGAATAAAACAAAACAGGAAAAAAAGAAAAAGTACAAGGAACAAATAAACACACACACACACACAAACACACACACACACCATAAGAACACAAATTTGGAAACCATAATATATAAGCAATGACCAGTAATTTTGTTTAAAATGACCAAAGCATTATGAAAGAAAAACTTCAAAAATTCCACTGAGTTAGTTCTGTATTAGTTAACCACTGCTGGGCACTGTGGCTTGTATATTCAATGAGACTCCGATGAAGAAGAGTAATTTTGTATTTTTGAGGGGTGTCAATTTGGTATCACTTCTGGGTTAAGGATGGAGAATCACGTTCACTTCCCTTCTCAGTACTGGGACTTGTCTTTTAGTTTATATAAGCATTAGTCCTTCTGTGTCTGGAAGGCAGTTTTCTTGGTGTATTCCATCCTCTCTGATACATTTGTGATTCTGAACTCTGGTGTTACTAACCTTTGAGGCCGGATAAGTCTTTCTTGTGACAGGGCTATGCAGTGTTTTCTGGCTATTTCGAAGCACAGCTAGAATCTACCCTCTCTGTGCCAATGTTACATCAGTACAACTAAAAATGTCTCTTAACATTGCTAAATAGCTCCATAGGGAAAGGTAAACAAAGCCCTTCAGTGTTGAGAGCTGTGCTTCTAAACCAATGAAGTTAGAACTACTCTGAGTGCAGCACAGTGTTCTTTTTTTTAAAAAACGACTTTATTTTACAAAACAAAGATAAATGTACAAATTTTAAACATTGTTTGCTTAAAATTATACATTTTTGTCAGTACTGTTTTTTCAGATATTAAAATAATTTTTACATAAAACTATGTGAATATATTTTTTAGTCAGTACTTGATTTTTTCGAGGGCTTGACAGTATCTATTGAAAACCAAATAGTTACCATGAGCGTAAAGTACATGCAAAACAAAACGCAATATGGAAATAGTCAAAGTCTTCTTATTTTGTAAATATATTTTTTTTGTTTTCTTTATTTCTTGGACTTCATACAGTCTGTGAGTTGTTTCTGGGGGAGTGCAAGCCTCTGGGGTTAGCATCCCAATATCAGTGACTGCATATTATGTCTGTTCTTTTGTGACTGGGTTATCTCACTCAGGATGATATTCTCTAGATGCATCAATTTTCTTAAGAATTTCGTTAAGTCATTGTTTCTGGTGGCCGAGTAGTATTCCATTGTGTAAATGTACCACAATTTTTGTATCCATTCATCTTCTGAAGGACATCTGGGTTCTTTCCAGCTTCTGGCTATTATAAATAGAGCCGCTATGAACATTGTGGTGCATGCATCTTTGTTGTGTATTAAAGTGTCTCTTGGGTATATGCCCAGAAGTGGAATAGCTGGGTCTTCAGGTAGTACTATATCCAATTTTTTGAGGTATTGCCAGACTGATTTGCAGAGTGGTTGTATTAGTTTGCAACCCCACCAACAGTGGAGAAGTGTTCCTCTTTCTCCGCAGCCTCGCCAGCATCTGCTGTAATCTGATTTTTGGATCTTGGCCAATCTGACTGGTGTGAGGTGGAATCTCAGGGTTGTTTTGATTTGCATTTCCCTGATGGCTAAGGATGTCGAGCACTTCCTCAGATGTTTCGCAGCCATTCAGTGTTCCTCAACTGAGAACGTTTTGTTTAGCTCTGTACCCCATTTTTTAATAGGGTTATTTGATTCTCTGGTGTCTAGCTTTTTGAGTTCCTTGTATACCTTGGATATTAGGCCTCTATCTGATGTGGTGTTGGTAAAGATCTTTTCCCATTTTGTTGGTTGCCGTTTTGTTTTCTTGACGATGTCCTTAGCCTTACAGAAACTTTGCAATCTCATTAAGTCCCATTTGTTAATCTTTGACCTTAGAGCTTGAGCCATTGGTGTTTTGTTCAGGAAATTTTCTCCTGTGCCTATGTGTTCTAAGGTTTTCCCTACTTTCTCATCTAACAGTTTCAGTGTATCTGGTTTAATGTGGAGATCTTTGATCCACTTACACTTGAGCTTTGTACAAGGAGATAAGAAAGGGTCTATTTTCATTCTTTTGCATGCTGAGTGCCAGTTGGACCAGCACCATTTGTTGAATAGGCTGTCCTTTTTCCATTGAATGTTTACTGCTCCTTTGTCAAAAATCAGGTGACCATATACATGAGGGCTCATTTCTGGATCTTCTATTCTATTCCATTGATCCACATGCCTATTTCTGTACCAGTACCATGCAGTTTTCAGCACAATTGTCTTGCAATATAGCTTGAGGTCAGAGATATTGATTCCCGCTGATGTTTTTTTGTTGTTGAGGATGGATTTAGCTATTCTAGGTCTTTTGTTATTTCATATGAAATTGCACATTGATCTTTCCAATTCCATGAAGAATTGGGTTGGAATTTTGATGGGGATTGCATTGAATCTGTAGATTGCTTTTGGTAGGATGGCCATTTTTAAGATGTTGATCTTTCCAATCCATGAGCATGGGAGATCTTTCCATTTTCTGAGATCCTCCTCAATTTTTTTCTTTAGAGGTTTGAAGTTCTTGTCATACAGGTCCTTCACTTGCTTAGTTAGAGTCACACCAAGGTATTTCATAGTTTTTGTGACTATTGTGAAGGGTACCTTTTCCCTAATTTCTTTCTCCACATGTTTGTCCTTTGAGTATAGGAAGGCTACTGATTTGTTCGAGTTAATTTTGTATCCAGCCACTTTGCTGAACTTGTTTATCAGCTGTAGAAGTTCTCTGGTGGAATTTTTGGGGTCACTCAAGTACACTATCATGTCATCGGCAAAGAGTGATGTTTTTATCTCTTCCTTTCCGATTTGTATCCCCTTGATCTCCTTTTGCTGTCTAATTGCTCCAGCCAGGACTTCCAGTACTATGTTGAATAGGTAGGGGGAGAGTGGGCAGCCTTGTCGAGTCCCTGATTTTAGTGGGATTGCTTCAAGTTTCTCGCCATTAAGTTTGATGTTGGCTGTTGGTTTGCTGTATATTGCTTTTATTATGTTTAAGTATGGACCTTGGATTCCTGTTCTTTCCAGGACTTTTAACATGAAGGGGTGTTGGATTTTGTCAAATGCTTTCTCAGCATCTAGTGAGATTACCATGTGATTTTGATCTTTGACTTTGTTTATATGGTAGATTACATTGATGAATTTCCTTATATTAAACCATCCCTGCATCCCAGGGATGAAGCCCACTTGGTCATGATGAATGATCGTTTTAATGTGTTCTTGGATTCGGTTTGCAAGAATTTTGTTGAGTATTTTTGCATCAATGTTCATAAGTGAGATTGGTCTGAAGTTCTTTTTCCTTGTAGGGTCTTTGTGTGGTTTAGGTACGAGGGTTATTGTAGCCTCAAAAAATGAGTTAGGTAGTATTCCATCTGATTCTATCTTTTGGAATAGTTTGGAGAGTATTGGTGTTATATCCCCAGTAAATGTCTGATAAAATTCTGCACTGAACCCGTCTGGACCTGGGCTTTTTTTGGTTGGGAGACCTTTGATGACTTCTTCTATTTCTTTAGGTGTTATAGGGTTATTTAGATGGTTTACTTGGTCCTGGTTTAACTTTGGGATCTTGTATCTGTCTAGGAATTTGTCCATTTCTTCCAGATTTTCCAATTTTGTGGAGTATAAGTTTTTGTAGTAGGATTTGATGATTTCTTGAATTTCCTCAGGTTCAGTTGTTATGTCTCCACATTCTTTTCTGATTTTGTTAATTTGGATACTCTCTCTTTGCCCTCTAGTTAGTCTGACTAAGGGTTTATGAATCTTGTTAATTTTCTCAACAAACCAGCTCTTGGTTTTGTTGATTCTTTGAATGGTTCTTCTTGTTTCTATTTGGTCTATTTCTGCCCTAAGTTTGATTTTTTTTTTTTTTTTTTTTTTTTTTTTTTTTTTTTTTTTTGCCTTCTACTTGAGTGTTTCTGCCTCCTTTTGTTCTAGAGCTTTTAACTGTGCTGTCAAGTTGCTAGTGTATGCTCTCTCCAGTTTCTTTTTGGAATCACTCAGATCTATGAGTTTTTCTCTCAGTACTGCTTTCTTTGCATCCCATAGGTTTGGGTGTGTTGTGTTTTCCTTTTCATTAAATTCTAAAAAATCCTTGATTTCTTTCTTTATTTCTTCTTTGACCATGCTATCGTTTAATAAAGCATTGTTTACTTTCCATGTGCATATGGGCCTTTTGTTGTGTTTGTTTTTATTAAAGACCAGCCTTAGCCCATGGTGATCTGATATGATGCATGGGAGTATTTCAATCTTCTTATATATATTGAGACTTGTTTTGTGACCGATTATGTGGTCGATTTTTGAGAAGGTACCGTGAGGTGCAGAGAAGGTGTATTCTTTTGTTTTAGGATGATATGTTCTATAAATATCTATTAATTCTTATTGGTTTATAACCTCTGCAGTCTCACCAGTCCTGCATCCCTGGATCTCTGCTGTTTCCAGTGGCAGATGCATGGCCTGATTGCCTGTTGTGCACGCACAGGCCCACTGGGTGAAAACGGAGTCCCTAAGGCAGAGTTCCTTCTCCCCTGAACCAATGGGGGGACACACTTTCCGGGCACTTGGCCCAGACCTCTCTGTGCCCGGGCTACTCACAGCACAGTCTCACCAGGCCTGTGTCCCTGGATCTCAGCTTTTCCTGGTTGGAAGTAAAACATTTATTTGGAGTTTGCTTAGGGTTTCTAAGCTTTGTTTAGTTTATTATCCTCATGCCAGGGAGCATGGTGGTGCACAGGCAGACATGGTAGCTTAGAGCTCTACTTCTGCATCTGCAGGCAGCAGGAAAAAGAGACAGACATTAGGTCTGGATTCACCTTTTGAAAACCCAAAGCTAACCCATAGTGATATACTTCCTCCAACATTGCCACACTTCCTAATCCCTCTCAAGCAGTGCTACTCCCTAATGACCAAACATTCAAATACATGAACCTCTGGAGGCCATTCCTATTCCAGCCACTAAAGTGCAGTAGGCATTGTTGATGATGCTGAATGAATTGTCATACTTTTCATAGTTCACACCCATCATAAACATGGAAGCATATGAAGGGGAAGATGTAATCATCCTTTTACCACCACCACCACCCCATTTCAAGTGGGCTCCAACCTTCTCCATGATGGTGAGAACACCAGTGGATTCTACAGCACCAGCATCACCCCATTTCTTATTGGGAGGATCTTGAGGCTGAAATATGGAGAAGGCTGTCCCATTGATGACAAGTTTCCCATTTTCATCCTTTACTCTGCCTTGGAATTAGCCTATGGGAAGAGTCATACTGAAACATGTAGACCGTGTAGTTGACATAAATGAAGTGATTATTGGCAGTAAAAAATATCTACTTTGCCAGAGTTGAAGGCAGCCCTGGCACCCAGGCACCCAATACATCCAAGTTTGTTCACTTTGACTGCATTAGTCAGTGTCTCTATTCCTGCACAAACATCATGACCAAGAAGCAAGTTGGGGAGGAAAGGGTTTATTCAGCTTACACTTCCAAATCACCATAGGAAGTTAAAATTTGAACTCAAGCAGGTCAGGAAGCAGGAGCTGATGCAGAGGCCATGGAGGGATGTTACTTACTGGCTTGCTCAGTTTGCTTTCTTTTAGAACCCCAGACTACCAGCCCAGGGATGGTATCACCCACATGGGGCTCTTCCCCACCCCCTTGATCACTAATTGAGAAAATGCCTTACAGCTGGATCTCATGGAGGCATTACCTCAAAGAAGGCTTCTTTCCCTGTGATAATTCCAGCTTGTGTCAAGTTGACACAAAAGCAGCCAGTACAATGACTTTCACCCTAATGTCTCAGACTGTCACTGTCGCAAGATGCAGCTGTCTCAGGTAAGGAGTTAGCATAGGAGTCTATATTTTTAATACTAGACTTTATATTTATATCTATTATTTTAACTATGCAGACCTACAACTTTTTAAAGTCCTAAAATATAAAACGTGATAGATTTTTAACATTTTTATTATTGTTTAAAAATGCATTCATTTTATGTATATGAGTATACTGTATCTGTCTTTCAGACACACCAGAAGAGGGGATCAGATCTTATTACAAATGGTTGTGAGACACCATGTAGATGCTGGGAATTGAACTCAGGACCTCTGGAAGAGCAGTCAGTGCTCTTAACTGCTGAGCCATCTCTCCAGGCCAGATTTTAAACTTTTATTCATTTTTAAATATTATACATATGAGTATTTTGCCTCTATGTATATATGTGCACCATGAGCATGTCTGGTGCATATGGAGACCAGAGGATGGCCTCAGATACTCTGAAACTGAAATCATAGAGGGGTTTGAACTGCCCTGTGGATGCTTGGAAAGAAACCCATGTTCTCTGGAAGAGCAGCTAGTGCTCTTAACTACAGAACCATCTCTCCAGTTCCTCCCCTTTTTCTCTAGCAAGATTTTCTCAGGCCCAAGATATTTTGAAAAAGACTAGTAGAACTAAATAGAATTCAAATGTAAAGGAGAACTGGAATCAGGAATAGAAATGGCCTTGAAAATAAAAAGGGATTCCCAAACCATCTATACTTAAGATTATTGGGAAAATTTAAAGATATTTCCGTTAATGTTAGAAAGAAGGTAAATATAAGTTTGACAAGAACATCATCTTGCCCTATTATACATTATTCCATTGAAGGTCATAGAAAAGGCAATAGAACAGGAAAGTAAGTAAATATGTTAAAATTGAAAAGATCTGTATAATTATGATGGTAAATCTTCACCAACAATTTGACTAGATTTAGAATCACTAGTCAAGATAGAGGCAAGCAGATCTCTGTGAGTTTGAGGTCAATGTCATCTATATAGTGAGTTCCAGGAAAGTGAAGGCTACATAGTAAGACCTTGTCTCAGAAAGAAAAGATAGAATCACATATAAAAAACCATCTGTGTGTAAGCATAAACTTTTTTTCAGAAAGTTTTAACTAAAGATGGAAAACACACCCTGCATGTTAGTAGCACCAACCAATGTTCTGGGGTGCAGGGATGTGCAAAACAAAAAAATGTAACTAGGCATTCATGTCTCTCTCCTTTCCTGGCTCACACTTCAAACTTGCTTGGGAGGATTGCAGTGCTCTGCCCTGAAAATATTCAATTATGTTAGGGAAAAAGCCGTTTTAGGTGCCAAGGAGATATCTTAGTTACAATGCTTGTTCACCCACATAAATTGGAGGCTGGAAATCATGTTTATACCTTTAGACAGACATAGGTACATCCCTGAAGCTTATTGGCCAGCCATAGCCAAAGTGATGAGATTCTGGTTCAGGAAGAAACTGTCTTAAAACCTATGGTGGAGGGCAAAAGAGGCAAACACTCAATTTGAACCTCTCCAATTTTTGCATACATGCACACAAACACACACACACACACACACACACAATGTTCTGTGTTGACATACTTCCGTAACAAGAACAGTTAGCTCGAAGCAGAACTATAGAAGCCAAAAACGTTTAGCACATTTGGAGACATAACCAGAACTATGGACTTGGATGGATTAAGTCCTTGTTTTCATTTTGGCACATGGTGCTGTCTACACGCTGAGTTTTGCAGCCTGAATGGTACTTCCACTATGGAGTCAGTTGTGCTAAGGTCTGATGGCCTACTAAGGTCTGTTATACAATCTCAGAGAAAACTGTTACACAAGATTGGACTGGTCTTGAACTCATGGAGATCCTTCTGCTTCTACATCTAGTGTGGTGCTTCAAGATGTATGACCAGCACACTGACCACACACATTTTCATACCTCCTGGGTCAGTGAGTGTATAGTCAGAAGTCTAGACATCTAAAATAATTTGCAGGTGAGTATTCATTCTGTTTCTTTGGGATGAACAGTCCTGTCAGAACAAGACAAAAGGGGAAAGTGGGGATGGCTGCCATGGTGAAAGGAAGATGCTGTGCTTCAAGGGATGGAGAAAGGAACTATAAGTCAAATACAACTACAGAAGCCCCCAAGGGTAAAGCAACATATTCTCTCCTAACACCTCTGGAGGGAGACTGGCCCTTCTGTTACCTTCATTTAAGGGCTGTGAAATTGAATTCAGACTTCTGACCTGAAGAACAATTTGGCCATGATGTGTGCGGTTTTAAATCATTAACCTTGTGCAGATTTTGTAACAGCAGCCTGAGGAAATTCATCATGGCTGAGGTGAGACCACTAACCCCTCAGCACAGATTGATACGGTAGTAGCCAATGCCTCTGTAACCAATGTCCTGTCCACAGAATGTACTTTTATCTCAAATGCCATATTCTAATTTGTCTTTAAGAATAGATTACATGAAGAAGGAAAATGGTTTGTATTATAAATATTGACTCTTGAGAACCAAGGTGGGGGTGGTTTGTCTGTCACAAGACAAAATGAGAAGCATTTCTACTGCCTCTGAGCTACAATTACCTCTGAGACAAACATTTGTGCCATTAAAAACTAACCTTTTCATGAAACACCATCTTAGATAAGAGAGTTGCTGCCACACCAGGCATAGAAGCACACATCTGTAATTCAGTCACTCAGAAGGTTGAGGTGGGGAGAATGTGAGTCCCATGCCAACTTGGAGATGCAGTATGTCTTAGTTCCTTTGCTACTGCCCTTTTCCTTCTCTTCTCCTTCCCTCTCTACCCCACTACACACACCACACACTCTTACTCCTTCTCTGGAAATCTATGGAAGCTGTCTTAGTCAGGGTTTTCCTGCTGTGAACAGACACCATGTCCAAGGCAATTCTTATAAGGACAACATTTAATGGTAGCTGGCTTACAGGTTCAGAGGTTCAGCCCATTATCATCAAGGCAGGAACATGGCAGCATCCAGGCAGGCATGGTGCAGGAGGAGCTGAGAGTTCTCCATCTTCATCCAAAGGAAGACAGGAACAGTCATCTCTGTAAATTGCTATAACTCAGATTTCTGGAAGCCAAGTGTGTATGGGGTAGAGACCAGAGTTGCACTCTTTCTAATTCCTGACTTTGTGCACCAGGTCACTTTGCCATATTCCATTTCCAGCAAAGGTTTCCATTCAGAAATCCAAAGACTCCTCCATGGCTGTGGAGCTTGTTCTGAAGGCTTCACAACTGAGACAGGTGGGGCTTGAAAAGGCAGAGTTTTGTCTTGATTCCCTTGCTCAGTGTTCTGTCCCCATCTCTCCTGCCCTTCTTCTGCTTGTCTCTGTCTTCTCACCAAAAAATACTTAGGCTTTTCTGGAAGAACAGAGCTGGCATAATGAATACATGTTCAAAGACGATTTATTAGATTGGCTTATGTAGTATGATCTAAGTAGTTGATGTCACATCAGAGAGGCTAAGAATATGGGAGTTGCTGGATCCACAAGGCTGTCTCACCATAGTCCCAATCTGGCAGAGTTCTGGCCTGGGAGATTCCAGGGTTTTTTTTTTTTTTTTTGTTTGTTTGTTTGTTTTGTTTTGTTGTTTTGTTTGCTTTTTTTTTTCCGATTTCAGTGGTTCTTAACCTGTGGGTCTCAGTCCCTTTGCCGGGTCAAACAACCCTTTCACAGGGGTCACCTAAGACCATAGAAAAACACAGATGTTGACATTATAATTCATAATGGTAGCATAATTACAGTTATGAAATAACAATGCCCATAATTTTTATTGGGGGGTCACTACAACACGAGGGGCTATATTAAAAGGTCACAACATTAAGGAGGTTGAGAACCATCACTCCTTTAGTCCATGTTGGAAGCCTGACAAAGCTGGTTCTAGCATTACTGAAGGATCAACAGTGGCAGCCAGAGTAATTGAACTCAGCAGGCACAGCAAACCCCAAGCTGGAAACCAAGCAATAAGCTCTCTTTCTTCCAGAGCCTTTCATCTGGGCCACTGGCAGAAGGTGCCACTCACATGAAGGGTAGGTCTTCCCACATCAGTTAAGACAATCAAGACAACCTCCCACAGACATCCCACAGGCCAACCTGATGTAGACAATCCCTCATTAAATCTTTCTTCCCAGATGATTCGATGTTGTGTCAAGTTGACATTTAAAATTAACCAGCAGAGTACTCCTCCGCTTCTGCCACACCAAAATTCCATGGCTCACTCTCGGCCTGCTCAACATCTAGTCCTCTGCCTCATGGTCCCACTTCTCGTTTGATCTACTTTGATAAACACACACGCATGCGCGTGTATGCAAGTGAGCACACCATGCATTATGAATTTAAAATATGTGACGTGTTCTTCTGAGTCTGCCTTATTCTACCCGATCCTTTCAGAAAATATCTTGGAAATCAGTACATTAAATTATGTCCCCATCAGTATGGTTTAAGGTTCCTCTTTCCCTGCGCCCTCGTCCACACTTACCCTTTATTTTCTCGATACAATCCATCCTGCCTGGGGTGATGTGGGATTTCATTCTAATCTTAAATCTCACTTCTAGGATGGCTAAGGATGTTAAACACTTTTCCAGGGTTAAATGGTCACTTGTATTTCTCCTTTTGAGAACAATCTATTCAGAACATTTATCTATTACTTGAATATTCTGATGTTTGTGTTTAGTTTTTCGAACACTTTATATATTCTAGATATCAACCGCCTATCTGATGTGTAGCTGGTGATATGTCTTTCATATTCTGTCTCTGTTTATTAATGCCAGTGAAGATTTGAACTTGCCAACAAGACGAACGGCAAGCAGACAAAGTGTAAAAGTCTCCCACTCAAGTGTCACTAGAAGGCGTGGCCCAGATTAAACGGGGATCTTTCCACTTCAAAAGATCCAGATGTAGGGAGGGTCTTCCCACTTGAAATTATCTAATTAAGAAAAATCCCTCACAGGTGTTGTTGAACCTGTTCTCCCATTTTGGCCCCTTGCCTAGCAACCAGAGGGCATAGCTCGTGGGCAGCGCTGATTGAAGTTCCACTTGGCTGCTCTCAGAACAGGGTAGGGTGGAAAGCCAGGCTGCTGCTTGTCTAATCTAAAAAGTAGTGGCATCAAGAGTTCACGAGACAGGCAAACGCCATAGGACTGAAGCAGTATATATATACGTGTTGCAGGGCAGGCGCTGGTGCAACGCGCACACTTTTCCTCAGTCTCAGACATTTCGAAATGTAGATCCCACACAAAATCACAGGCACTGCTCCTCCCACTCCCAGAGCTCCTGCTTGGTAAAGTGGGGGTGGTGATGGGAATCTGAACAGAAAGTGACCTCTATCCTTTGTACTCCAGAGCAACTTCTTATCACATTCTTTTTTTAAAAGAAATGTGTTTATTTATTATGTGAGTACACTGTAGCTGTCTTCAGACACACCAGAAGAGGGCTTCAGATCACATTACAGATGGCTGTGAGCCACCATGCAGTTGCTGGGAATTGAACTCAGGACCTCTGGAAGAGCAGTCAGTGCTCTTAACCACGGACTCTCCAACATCTTACTACATCCTTCCTCCATGGAGCTCTCAGAGGCTCTGATTCAAACCCCTCACCTTGTAGCTAAACTACTTTTCTAAACCAATAAAGGAACTGGATCCTCTAATGATCCTTGCTATGGAAAAATGCAAAGACCTGTGATTTCCAAAGTCATAAGAGCAGACAGTACTCACATAAGATGGTGCCCAGTCATTGCACTTAACCAAACCCTGGCCTGGAAGAGACAGACCATTTCCTGTACCCATGAGCTCTGCAGAGTCCGGGTCCTGTCTACTTAGGCGGGCTCTTCTGCACAGTGCTAAGGTCCGTCTTGGTTGTTTTCTAAATCTCCTTTTGTTGTTTTTGTTGTTTTGTTTTGATTTGGTTTGGGTTTTTGCTTTTTACTATCTTCTGGGGTTTTTTTTTCAGTTATTTATTCATTCGCTTTACATCCTGATTGAGGGCCCCTCTCCTCCCGGTCTCACTGTTACAGTTTGTAGCAGATGTGCAGCTTGGTCTTCATGTGGGTCCCCTAACATGTGAAGTAGGGACTGTCTCTGACTCTCTTGTCTTCTTCTGGATCCCCTTCCCCTAATTGGACTGCCTGGTTGGGCCTCAGTGGAAGAGGATGTGCTCAACCCTGCTGCAACTGGATGTCCCAGGACAGTGTGGTATTTGGGAGGTTCGAGAGAGGCTAGAGAAGGAGAAGGGGTAATGATGGAGAAATCTCTCATTCTTTCTCTCTCCTCATCCTGTGCCCTCTATTACTGAGGCTCTCCACTCTCAGACTGGAAAACTTCTCTCTCGCCCTCTGTTCCACTCATCAAATTTTCTAGGTGATAGTTCGATTACCCTTAAAGTTTATTGCATCAACCTCTTCACGTTACTATATTACAAAGACACTGAGGTTCACAGCCTTAAAGTAAGATCTGTTAAATTAAAATACTTATATTTTATTTTCTATTACCCCCTTCTCTTTTCCCATTGTTACTGTCACAGAAATATAAAGGCATCAATATATAACTACAGCCTGCTGGGTCCATTTAGTGTTGCTTGTGTGCATATGATTTCAGAGCTGAGCGGTGGGAGCTGATAACCAATCGGGGAGCCTCATCCCTAGGGAAGAGTATTTCTCCCGTTCTCAGTTTTTCTTGGTTGCCTATAGTTCTTTGTGTAGGACCGAGACTGTGAGTTTTCCCTCTTCCATGTTGACATGGGTGCACTGGTGTTGTGCTTGCTCAAGGCTTGTTTTTACAACTGTGCTGTTGAGGTGTCATTTCTCAGAGACTCAATCACACGGATCTTTTTAAGACTGTTGGCAATCAAAACCAGCACTGTCCCACAGCCAGCCAGCTTGCACAATAGATAGCTCTCTCTGTTTTGCTTCTTGTGGAATTCTACCACCTATAACTGCCCTTTCTCTGGCTTTCTATTTCTTTTGCTGTGTTTACTCCTAAATCTTTCCATCATTTTTGATGTTGTTGAATTATTTTCTTACTTTTCCCATACAGATATAGGGTTCCTTTCTTTAGGTTAGTCCTGTACCTTCTAACACTGCTCCATTTATCCTTGTACTTCATTTATTAGTTCCAATAATTCTTAGTATATTTCCTCGCATTTCCTACATACAAAATCATATATATGATCTGTAGGTTTTTCCTCTTTCTTTACTTTTTAGATATCTTATATCTCACTGGTTTGTCTTTTCTCTAAGTTGCACTTCAATTCATGATCAACTAGAAGCAGTAAAAATAGAAATGGTAGTAATGGGGCTGGGGACACTGTTCAGTGGTTAAGAGCACTGACTGTTGCAGAAGATCCAGGTTCAATTCCCAGCATCCATCCCTACGGTCGCTCACACGTGTATCTCCAGCCCCGTTGGATCTAGCACCCTCTTCTGGCCTCCTTGGGCACTGCACACATAGTGCAGTGATCTCCTTGCAGGTAAAACACCCCTACATATAAATAAAAATAAAGAAATGGTAGTAGCATTCCTATAGTTTGTGGGAAATCTCGATTGTTTATGACTTTTAGTTGCTCATATCACATGTAAACTACATCTGACTATAGATCACTTGTAGCTATGTTTAATCCTTCTTCACTTTACTCTGTAGACGTGAATCTATTTTCACTTTAGGACCAAATAGGAAGCTTTACCCTAGCTGGAATGTCCTACTGTCTTGGTAGATATCAAAAACAAGAAGTTGGCAGATCGGTTTGGTCGTTCACTGGAGGAGCATCTTCCTGTTCTGCTCAGCGATTGGGGCTTGTTCAAGAGCTTACAGTGGCATGTCTGTCCCAGCAAGGGCCTCAAGCTTCAGCTTTGAGTGAAAGAAAATGGCCTGAACCAAGCAGACCGCTAGGAAGTCCACCGGTGGGAAAACACCCCTCAAACAACTGGCCACCGAGGCAGCCCGGGAAAGCGCGCCCTCTACCAGCGGGGTGAAGAAACCTCATTACTACAGGCCTGGGATGGTGGCTTTGAGGGAAATCCAGAAATCGACTGAGCTGCTTTCTCATCCTGCAGCTGCCCTTCCAGAGGTTGGTGAGGGAGATCGCCCAGGATTTTCAGAACCGACTTGAAGTTTCAAAGTGCAGCCATCGGTGCCCTTCAGGAGGCTAGGGAGGCATACCTGGTGGGGTTGTTTGAAGATACCAATCTGTGTGCCATCCACACCAAGAGAGTCACCATCATGCCCAAAGACATCCAGTTGGCTCGCCGGATTCGGGAGGATGGAGGGGAGAGCTTAAGTTGAGGCGGTTATTATAGTATTTTGTAGTAAATTCTGTAAAATAGTTTGGTTTCCTTAGTGACTTTTTTTGTAAGAAATTGTTTATAATACGTTGCATTTGTACTTAAGTCATTCATCTTCCACCCAGGATCAATGGGAAGAGACCTCACTGGTCCTAGACCTCACTGGTGTGAGCCCTGCGGCTCAGAAGTGACGCGTTGCTAATATGCAGAAGGGATGGGTGATACTTCTTGCTTCTCACGCATGTTTCTGTATGTTACTGACTCATTGGGTAGCTCTTAAGGTACTAGAATTGATAAATGTGTAGAAGGTCCTTTTGCAATAAAACTGGTTATGACTTGATCCAAGGGTTTAACCATACAGCACTGCAAGAGAATGTGGGCTTTTTCCAGAGGTTGAAGATACAAGTTTTAGCCACAGTGTAACAGTTTTCTTAAAAAAAAAAGAAAGAAAGAAAAAGAAAACAAAACAAAAGGTAAACCTGGTAGCTATAGAATAATACACCACGTGCATTTATAATAGCTATTTTATATATTGTTGTGCTCACCATTTTTAAATTAACTGTTTTACATTCACAAGTGGTGGGGAGTCTTGTCACTAAGGTGTGTGTAATTTAGTCCAGTTGGTATTTCCTGACTAGACTGCATTTGTTTTTAACAAAGGAGAAACCTGCTATGCGGATTAAACCTTGCATAAGTCCTCATTCTACCACATGTTCACTGACCCCTGACCCTCTGGCTGGGAACAACACTAACGGGGATTTTATTTATAAGGCTCTAGAGTGAAATAACAAGCTTCCCACCAGCATCGTCTAGTTAGTGCAGCTTTTCACTGTGTTTTGTCTTATGCCTAGACTGGGTTCGGTTTTGTTTCTTTTTAATCTTTGGGGGGGGATGTACAAGGTTCGCTTTTCCTTGTGTCGTTCATAAACATGGCGGTAAGAGTACAGCTTCAGTTTATTGGACCTCTGCCAATGAAGATGGGCTAGGTTACACCTGGTTACTATACTGGCAAAAAAGATCCTTTAATAGAGATGGCCTTTAAGAGGTTTTTTAAAGTATCCTGTTGAAGTTTTTAGGTCAATTATGTATGTTGATTAAACTTACAAATAAACTTGTTTATACAAAAAAAGAAGTCATATATTGAATGGACAGAGAAACTCTGGCATATATACACCATGGAATATTATTCGACTCTAAAGAAAAAAATTATGTCACTTTCAGGAAAATGGAACATGAGGTTATCATACTAAGAGAAATAAAACAAACACAGAAAGAAAAATTATGTATGTTTTCTTATATATCTTGTTTTTTATTAGTAGTATTAAAAAGACTATTGAGCAAAAGAAAGGTACAGAAGAAGAAGTTGTGGTGAAGCAGAGTATAGGAAAATTGTGATCAATATATTATATGCATATAAAATCACAATGAAGCTCATTTTGTACAATGAATATACACTAATTAAAATCATAAACTGTAAAATATTAAAAATAACAGGTGCTGTAGAGATTGTTCAGCAGGTAAGAGTACTTTCTGCTTTTGCAGAAGATAAGGATTTGATTCCCAGAACCCACACAGTGGCTCACAGTCATCTGGAAGTCCAGTTCTAGGATCTCCAATGTCCTCTCTGGCCTCTGTAGGCACTGCATGTATGTGGTACACAGACATACCTGCAGGCAAAATGCCCATACATATAAAATAAAAATAAACCTTAAAAAACCAAAAAAGCAATACCAGAAAAATATCCAAACAATCCACATAATCATACAGAATTTCTACTCAGATCTACCACCTGTCACACAGGTTCCCCAGTCTAACCAGACCTGGAAACAGGAATTTCTATAACATAGTAGCACTGGAAGGTTCCTTTCAACATTTTTTTTTTTTTTGCATTATAAGGGCAAGAAGCCACCTGTAGTGGATGTGGTCTGAGTTTATGGCTCTGAAAACCAAGCACCTTGGTTTTCCTATCTTCAATATATCAAAACCAATAAGATATCTGCCTCAATTCCTCCCACAAGCGCCCCCAGCAAGTCTTCTTCTAGGAATGAGCAGTCATACACAACCATCTCTATGTTTTTCTGGGACAAGTTCTCACTAGGTAGCCCTGGCTCATCACAAACTCAAGATCCTCAGGCCTCAGACTCACAGTGCTATGATTTAGGAAAGATGGGGAACAAATTTCATCAATTCCACAACTCCTAATTTCTGCTACTCTAAGAAGTGTGGAAGTATCTTAACTAAACAATCAGTTCAATTAAATATATTATTATAAAATTACTTTGAGACCAGATTTCTTTGTAATGAAGATGAGATTACTCTTTAGAAGTTGTCCAGGGTTACAGAGAATGTTGCCCCTGAGAAAACACCCAGCATTAGATATAAGGGGGAATGATGACCACGTGACTTGATAAGTATGGTGGCAGCACATTTTCTTCTAAATTTCATTGTCAGCCAGCAGACTGACTCAATGTTTTTAATTTTCACTAACTATCGACGACTAATTTGAATTTAGAAGATGTTAGTCTCATAAAAGTAAATGTTAACTTCCAGATACTACTGATTTGCTTTGGCTTGCAGTCAGCTCAAAAAGCCTCAGTGTATTGCAGAATAAAACATTAGCCAGAATGGAATGTAAATTAGTACTCTTATTTTGGTGCTTCCCCCACCCCCAACCTGATGACATGAGTTTGTAGTCCTCAAATGTTCTCTGTAGCATTCTTATTTATCTATAGGGCTTTTTTCTTCATTAACTGAATAAAAAGTGTGAGTCCGGATATGGTGAAAGATTTTCAGTTTAAGGCAAGCCTGAGCTATATAATGAGACACTTGCTTAAAAAAAAAAAAAAACTTAAAGACAGTTATAGGGACAAGAGAAGACAGAACACAGAGCCTTGGTGTCAGTCAGCCTGTCAGACAAAGAACAAAAAGACACCCTACCATGCATACAACTTCCAGGAGCAATTTCTTGTGCTCCAAGTCTTCTCATTTGAGGGTTGGGGGTCAAGTTCAGAGCTGGTTTTGTGACAACTTCATGAGTGTCCCCCCAATATTATGTAGCCTCTTGCAGACTTGCAATTAAGTCAAAGATTTCTTCTCCGCCATTTGTAAGTCTCACCATGCCTAAAATAAAGTCTCTAGAACAACCCCATAACTCCCCAAATAGTAAGAGCATGTTTATTCAAACAAGATATTACCAAATGCCTTTGGGTTTCTATTGACATCTACTCCAATGAATTTGACCTGAATTCCTCTCCATCCAATAAGTTTATATAAAAAAGGTTATATGTTGCACATCTACTTGCTATGGAGACAAAGAATTTAGATCTTATTTGGGCCAGTAAGCAGTCCAAATTCACCTCAACACATTTCATAGAGGTTCTCAACCTATGGGTCACAACCTCTTTGGGAGCTGAACAACTCTTTCACAGGGGTTGCCAAAGATCATGGGGAAAACATAGATGTTTACATAACAGTAGCGAAATTACAGTTATGAAGTAGCAATGAAAATAATTTCATGGATTGGACTTAGCTCCACATGAGGAACTGTACTAAAGGGTCTCAGCATTTGGAAGGTTGAGAACAACTGCTCTATATATTAAGTTTCTACCAAATCTTATAGCAGTTGCTTTTCCTGTTTCTGTGATTTAAAGAAAACTGACAAAATCAAATTGAGGGATAAAGGATTTGTTTTGGCTCACGGTTTTAGGGCGCAGTCCACCATGTCAGGGAAGTGACAGCTCACCTTCTCCTTTTTATACAGCCAAGGATTCCTTCCCAGGAAATGCTACTACTCACATTTACTCATATCAATTAAACTAATCTAGACCATCCCTCACAGTCATGCCCGGAGATTTGTCTCCAAGGCGATTGATTAGCCCCTGCCCAGTTAACAATCAATTTAAACCACCACAGATGTACTTAACAAAGATTTTCTGATTTTGTAGACATTCCGTCCATAGACTTATGTGTTTTTTTTTTTTTTTGTTTTTTTTTTTTTTTTTTTTTTTTTTTTTTTTTTGCTGCACAAAAGTTTTTCTATTTCATGAGGTCCCAGCTGTCAGTTATTGGTATTAATCCCTGAACAATAGAGGATTTGATTTTTTCCCTGCTTTTATTCATCAGTTTTAGAATTTAAAATCTTCACATTAAAGTCTTATATATTTAGAGTTGATTTTTGTACAGGGTTAGAACTAAGAATCTAGCTTCATTATTTTACATATGTTTTCCTGATTTTCACAGCACCATCTATTGAATAAGTTGTGTTTTCCCCAATATATAGTTTCGGACATCTTTACCAAAAACAAGTAGCTGCATTGGCACAGGCTTATATTTGGATCCTATATTATATTATTTTGATCTGTGCCTATTTATGTGCCAGTAACAGGATAGTTTTGTTACTAGAGGTTTACAGGACAACTTGAAATCTGGTATATTTCAACCTTCAGCATTATTCATTTGCTAAGGGTTGTTTTGGTTACTCAGAGTCTATTATGACTTCATGCGAATTTTATCATTAAAGTTTTTGTTTTGTTTTGTTTGTATTTCTGTGAAGAATGGTTTTGGAAATTTGGTTATGATTGCATTGAATCTGCAAATTAGAAATACAAGTCTTCTCCAGTGTGTGGAAGACAGAGTGAGGTGGCAAAAAACATTCATGCATATGTATTTGGGTATAATGCCTTGTAAGTGTTCAATTATCATTTGATTAAAGAAAGCAACCACATTGGACACCATGACATAAGGTGGGAAAGCTCTAGAGTCACAGATGTTGGAAAAGTGCATTCAGGCTGGCTGAGGTAAGCCAATGATGATATTAGCAGTTCTCAGCAACAGAGGAACAAAACAGAGGAAACAAAAGAGCTAGGGAAAGCACGGTTGGAAAACGCAGTTTAGCAATGTGATGGATGGATAAGTCCAGTCTTATGTAGGTTCTGTTCTGCAGTGAGTTCACAAGGGCAAAGGTCACATCATCTCCAAAATAAGTCTTTACAGTGTACCTCCTTATCTCTCAGCAACTGTGAAGGCAACTCTTGAATGGAGTTGTTTGCCAAGTTTTTGTTTGTTTGTTTTTTATCTTATTGATGCGTCCTGTCACTTTACTCAAAATATTTATCAGAACTAGGAGCTTTCTGGTTGAGTCTTTAGGACATCTTATATAATAAAAACAATATGAGATGGAAATAAGAATATCTCGACTTCCTGCTTGAATCCCGTTTATTTCTTTCTCTTATCTTAATGCTCAAGATAAAATTATCTTTTCAAAGAAACAGCTAGGTCTTTATTTCCTAGATTCTGGGCTTTTGTTTTGTTTTTATTTTGTTGTGCATGTGCGTGCTTTGTGTTAGTGTTTTCATTTATTTTGCTGCATTTTTTTTGAGAAATGATCTCCAGCCTTTGTAGGCCTCAGACTTCCTAGGTAGCTGAAGATGTCCTGCAATTTCTGTTCCTTCTGCCTCCATCTTCCAAACGATGGGACAACTATCACACTTATTTATGCTGGTTGTATCGTCCTAAATGAGCACTCTGCCAGCTCAGCTCTGGCCCTGGTTTTGTTGACTCTTGGGTTTTAATACTGTTTCTCATTTCCATTTCCTATATTTATGACCTGGTCTTATTTCTTTTGATCTACTACTTAGGAGTTTGCCTTGTTCTTGTTTATTCAAAACCCTAAAGGATATCATATATTTATTTAACATCTCATTTTTAATGCAGGCCCATATAGCTGTAAATTTGCCTCAGGATTACTTTCCTTATATCCCATAGGTTTTTATATTTTGTGTTTTCCTTTTCACTTGCTCCTCATATTCATTGTTCAATAATACATTGTTCAGAGTCCATGAGCTTGTGCATGTTCTGTTTTTCTCTTGCTGTGGATTTCTAGTTTTATTCCATCATGGTCAGAGAGAATATAAGGAATTATTTCAATTTTCCTATATTTGTTCATTTTTGCTTTGTGTCCTATCACATAATCTATGTTAGAGAAAGTTCTATGAGATGCTGAAAATAATGTATATTAATCAGTGGGGTCTGAATTGTTTATCTCTTCTTCTGCTTCTCCTCCTTATCCTCATCCTCCTTCTTTTATTGAAAGATAGCATTTTACTGTGTAGCCTTGGAATTCATTATATAGACCAGGCTGGCCTTGAGCTCACAGAGATGTGCCCACCTCTGCATCCCAATCATTGGTGTTTAAAACATGCATACC
This sequence comes from Micromys minutus, assembly GCF_963924665.1. Classification (NCBI taxonomy): domain Eukaryota; kingdom Metazoa; phylum Chordata; class Mammalia; order Rodentia; family Muridae; genus Micromys; species Micromys minutus. The sequence goes on from NC_137970.1 coordinate 95,014,350, forward strand.
CACACCTGGACCAAGGTCTCTTTAAAATTAGATTTCTGGAAGGCCTGCAAGATGACATCATGGGTAAAGGCACTTGCAGCCAAATCTGTCGACCTGAGTTCAAACAGAGAACCCATATAGTAAAGGGCAAGAACCAACTCTAAAACATTATCCTCTACCTCCATGCATGTGAATGTGAGCATACTGCCTGCCCTCTACCCATACATAAACAAAGCATAAAATAAAACAAAATAATGCCTTTTCTTGTTGTGTGCTGAAAAAAGAGGATTTTCTTGGCCTCTCTTTTCCAGCATCATGCATTTCATTTGCTCCACCCCACCCCAATTTTCTGCTCTTAAAAAATGTCTGGCCTCAGTGGGAAGGGATGTGCTTAGTCCTGTGGAGGCTTGATGGCCCAGAGAACAGGGATGCTAGAGAAGTAAGTTGGGAGTGGAAAGGTTGGTGGGAAGCACCCTCTTAGAGGTGAAGGAGAGGGATAATGGGGGGGGGTGTTAGAGCAGGGACCAGGAAGGGGGACAAGATTTGAAATGTAATAAATAAAATAATTAATAAAAAGAGAAAAAAGAAAAGAAAATGTAATATTCTAACAAAAGTGTTCGTAACTAAAAGCACAGTTCAAATTTTCTGAGACTCTGACTTAAACCTAGCCACTGTGCTGCGCTCACCTTCTCTGGGAGAAAAGAGCTCACCTAGCAGAGTCAGTCTCTAGGACAGATTTAGGACTTGCTTCCCTGTTTGGCTTTGCAAATGTTCCTGTTTTACTTTGCTGCTGAAACTAGGTTTTCAGCCATTATGAACCTCTCTTCCAATATGCCACAGTTTGTTTGACAGAGAATCTAGTAAATTGACCCTGTGTGTCACCCACCACATTGAACCTGTCTTGTATTCACAATTGCCATCTTAAGCAGACCACTGTGCTTATGTCAGAAACCTGCCCAAGGAGAGCAGATCCAGGGACACAGGCCTGGTGAGAAGGCATACCTAGTAGCTGGGGCCCAGAGGGATCTCTGCTGAGTGCGCAGAAAGTGCACCCCCCCCACTTGGTTCAGGGAACCAGGAACCTTGCATTGGGCTGTCTGTTTCCAGCTGGCGGCCCTTGGGTGCAGAACAGGCGCCATCCTTCACCAGGAACAGCGGAGACCCAGGGACACAGGCCTGGTGAGAAGGCATACCAAGTAGCCAGGGAGCAGAGGTATCTCTGCTGAGCACATGGAAAGTGAGCCCCCTCCCCCACTGCTTGGTTTAGGGAAGCAGGAACTTTACTTTGGCCTGTCTCTTATCAGCCTGCAGCCCCTGCATTCAGAATTGACACTCAGGCCATCTGCCACCAGGAACACACGGAGATCCAGGGACACAGGACAGGTAAAAGGGAGAGTCGAGAAGCAATCACTGACAAGAAAACCACGTATAAACACAGACAACAAGATGGCAAGAGGAAAGCGAAAAAACGTACCCCAGGGAAACGAAGACAACCTGGCAACACCAGTACCCAGCTCCCCCATCACAGCAAACAGCAGAATGTCAAACACTCCAGAAAAAGAAGACTCAGATCCAAAATCATACCTCAAGATGATCATAGAGATCCTTAAACAAGAACGGGAGGAAAAGCATAAAGAATTAGAAGCTTTTAAAGAAGAAAAAAGAAAAACAGTCAAAGAACTCAAAGAAATAGAGGAAAACAGAACCAAAGAGATGAAGGAATGGAAGAAGGAATTTAAAACTGAAGTAAACACAATAAAGAAAACACTAAAAGAGATAACCCTAGAGATAGAAAACCTAAAAAAGGAATCAGGAGTCATAGATGCAAGCATTTCCAACAGACTACAAGAGATGGAAGAGAGAATCTCGGGGGCCGAAGACAACATTGAAAACATAGACAAAACAGTCAGAGAAGATGCAAAAACCAGAAAGCTCCTAACCCAAAATGTCTAGGAGATCCAGGACACAATGAGAAGACCAAACCTAAAGATAATAGGAATAGAAGAGGGTGAAGAATATCAACAAAGAAACACAGTAAATATCTTCAACAAAATAGTAGAAGAAAACTTCCCTACCCTTAAGAATGAGATGACCATGAGCATAAAAGAAGCCTACCGAACTCCAAATAGAGTGGACCAGAAAAGAAATTCCTCCCGACACATAATAGTAAAAACATCAAGTGCCCAAAGTAAAGAAAGAATACTAAAAGCAGTAAAGGAAAAAGGTCAGGTAACATATAAAGGCAGACCAATCAGAATCACATCCAATTTCTCAACAGAGACTATAAAAGCTAGAAGATCCTGGACAGACATTGTGCAGACCCTAAGAAATAAGCTGCTATACCCAGCAAAACTCTCAATCACCATAGATGGAGAGACTAAGTTATTTCAAGAAAAAATTAAATTTATACAATATCTGACCACAAACCCAGCACTACAAAGAATTATAGGTGGAAAACCCAATATAATGAGGGAAACTACATCCTAGTAAAAACAAGAAAACTCCTAAGCAAGAAAACCAAAAGAAGAAAGATACACAGGCACAATACTACAGCCAAAAGCAAAAATAGCAGAAAACAGCAACCACTCTTCCTTGATATCGGTTAACATAAATGTACTCAATTCCCCAATAAAAAGATATAGGCTATCACACTGGATACATAAACAAAACCGAGGATTTTGCTGCATACAGGAAACTCATCTCAGAGACACTATCTCAGAGTAAAAGGTTGGGAAAAAAAAAACTTCAAAGCAAATGGCCTCAAGAAGCAAGCTCGAGTGGCCATTCTAATATCGAATAAAGTAGATTTTCAAACAAAAAGGTATCAAAAAATATAAGGAAGGACACTTTTTACTCATTACAGGGGAAATTAGACAGGAGGAACTCTCAATCCTTAACATATATGCTCCAAATACAAAAGCACCCACATTCATAAAAGAAAACCTATTAAAGCTCAAAAAATACATTTCACCCCACACAATAATAGTGGGAGACTTTAACACCCCACTCTCACCAATGGACAGATCAGGGAAACAGAAACTGAACAAGGACACTGAAAAACTAACAGAGGTTATGAACCAACTGGAATTAATAGATATCTATAGAACATATCAACCTAAAACAAAAGAATACACCTTCTTCTCAGTACCTCATGGCACCCTCTCAAAAATTGACCACATAACTGGTCACAAAAGAAGCCTCAATAGATATAAGAAGATTGAAATACTCCCATGCATCCTATCAGATCACCATGGACTAAGGCTGGTCTTCAATAACAACAAAGACAACAAAAAGCCCATATGCACATGGAAACTAAACAATGCTCTATTAAACAATAGCAGGGTCAAAGAAGAAATAAAGAAAGAAATTAAGGATTTTCTAGAATTCAATGAAAATGAAAACACAACATACCCAAACCTATAGGATTCAATGAAAGCAGTACTGAGAGGAAAACTCATAGCTCTGAATGCTTCCAAAAAGAAACTGGAGAGAACATACACTAGCAACTTTACAGCACAGTTGAAAGCTCTAGAACAAAAGGAAGCAGATACACCCAAGAGGAATAGACAGCAAGAAATAATCAAACTTAGAGCAGAAATAGACCAAATAGAAACAAAAAGAACCATCTAAAGAATCAACAAAACCAAGAGCTGGTTCTTTGAGAAAATTAACAAGATTTATAAACCCTTAGCGAGACTAACTAGAAGGCAAAGAGACAATATCCAAATTAACAAAATCAGAAATGAAAGTCAAGACAGAATAACTGAAACTGAGAAAATCCAAGAAATAATCAGATCCTACTATAAAAACCTATACTCAACAAAGCTGAAAAATCTTGAAGAGAAGGAAGAATTCCTAGACAGATACCAGATACTAAAGTTAAACCAGGATCAGGTAAACCATCAAATAATCCCATAACTCCTAAAGAAATAGAAGCAGTCATCAAAAGCCTCCCAACCAAAAAAAAAAAAAAAAAAAAAAAAAAAAACTCAGGCCCAAATGGGTTCAGTGCAGAATTTTATCAGACATTTATACACGACCTATTACAAATACTCTCCAAAATATTCCACAAAATACAATCAGATGAAACACTACCTAACTCATTTTTTGAGGCTACAATAACCCTCCTTCCTAAACCACACAAAGACCCTACAAGGAAATAGAACTTCAGAACAATCTCACTTATGAACATTGATACAAAAATACTCAACAAACTCCTTGCAAAATGAATCCAAGAACACATCAAAACGATCATTCACCATGATCAAGTAGGCTTCATCCCCGGGATGCAGGGATGGTTTAATATACATAAATCCATCAATGTAATCCACCATATAAACAAACTCAAAGAAAAACACATGGTCATCTCACTTGATGCTGAGAATGTATTTGACAAAATTCAACACCCCTTCATGTTAAAAGTCTTAAAAAGAACAGGAAACCAAGGCCCATACCTAAACATAATAAAAGAAATATACAGCAAACCAATGGCCAACATCAAACTTAATGGTGGAAAACTTGAAGCAACCTCACTAAAATCAAGGACTCGACAGGGCTGCCCACTCTCCCCCTACCTATTCAACATAGTGCTGGAAGGCCAGGCTGGAGCAATTAGACAGCAAAAGGAAATCAAAGGGATACAGATTGGAAAGGAAGAAGTAAAAACATTACTATTTGCAGATGACATGATAGTGTACTTAAGCAACCCCACAAATTCCACCAGAGAACTCCTACAGCTGATAAACAAGTTCAGCCAAGTGGCTGGATATAAAATTAACTCAAACAAATCAGTAACCTTCCTATATTCAAAGGACAAACATGTGTAGAAAGAAATTAGGGAAAAGATACACTTCACAATAGTCACAAAAACTATGAAATACCTTGGTGTGACTCGAACTAAGCAAGTGAAGGACCTGTATGGCAAGAACTTCAAACCTCTAAAGGAGGAAATCAAGGAAGATCTCAGAAAATGGAAACATCTCCCATGCTCATGGATTGGAAGGATCAACATTTTAAAAATGGCCATCTTACCAAAAGCAATCTACAGATTCAATGCAATCCCAATCAAAATTCCAACCCAGTTCTTCATGGAGTTGGAAAGAGCAATGTACAATTTCTTCTGGAATAAGAAAAGACCTAGAATAGCAAAATCCATCCTCAACAACAAGAAAACATCTGCGGGAATCACTATCCTTGACCTCAAGCTATACTACAAGGCAATTGTGCTGAAAACTGCATGGTACTGGTAGAGAAATAGGCATGTGGAACAATGTAATAGAATAGAATATCCAGAAATGAGCCCTCATGTATATGGTCACCTGATTTTTGACACAGGAGCTGTAAACATTCAATGGAAAAAGTACAGCCTATTCAACAAATGGTGTTGGTCCAACTGGCACTCAGCATGCAGAAGAATGAAAATAGACCCTTTCTTATCCCCTTGTACAAAGCTCAAGTGCAAGTGTATCAAAGATCTCCACATTAAACCAAGTACACTGAAACTATTAGATCAGAATGTAGGGAAAACCTTAGAACTCATAGGCACAGGAGAAAATTTCCTGAACAGAACACCAATAGCTCGAGCTCTAAGGTCAAAGATAGACAAATGGGACTTAATGAGATTGCAAAGTTTCTGTAAGTCTAAAGACACTGTCAAGAAAACAAAATGGCAGCCAACAGAGTGGGAGAAGATATTTACCAACCCCACATCAGATAGAGGTGTAATATCCAAGGTATACAAAGAACTCAAAAAGCTAGACACCAGAGAATCAAACAACCCTATTAAAAATGGGGTACAGATTTAAACAAAAAGTTCTCAATCGAGGAATATCGAATGGCTGAGAAACATCTAAGCAAGTGCTCGACATCCTTAGTCATCAGGGAAATGCAAATCAAAACAACCCTGAGATTCCACCTTATACCAGTCAGATTGGCCTAGATCCAAAACTCAGATGACAACAGATGCTGGGGAGGATGTGGAGAAAGAGGAACACTTCTCCACTACTGGCGGGGTTGTAAACTGATACAACCACTCTGGAAATCAGTCTGGCGGTTCCTCAGAAAAATGAACATAGTACTACTTGAAGACCCAGCTATTCCACTTTTGGGCATTTACCCCAGAGATGCTCCAACATACAACAAAGATGCATGCACCACAATGTTCATTGCAGCTCTACTTATAATAGCCAGAAGCTGCAAAGAACCCAGATGTCCTTCAGTAGATGAATGGATACAAAAATTGTGGTACATTTACACAATGGAGTACTACTCAGCTATCAGAAACAATGACTTAACGAAATTCTTAAGAAAATGGATGCATCTAGAGAATATCATCCTGAGTGAGATAACCCAGTCACAAAAGAACGGACATAATATGCAGTCACTGATAATGGGATACTAACCCCAGAAAGCTCTGAACACCCCATTAACAACTCAGAGACTATGTGAAGTTCAAGAAAAAACAAGAATATATTTTAATTAAAATAGAACTGTATCACATCCCCCTTTCCTTCCTACAGCCCCTCCCAGTTTCTCTCCTATCTCCTCAAATTAATAACCTCTTTTCCTATATTATTGTTATATATATACATATGTTTATGTATATGTACCCACAAATACATAATTACAACCTTAAAATGTTTCATATACTTTTATGCAAAAAATGCTTAAAATTTGTACATTTATCTTTGTTTTTTAAAATAAAGTTTTTCAATTAAAAAAAACAAAAACAAAAAAAAAAAAAAAAAAAAAACAAAGATTCAATCCACAGACCACATGAAGCTTAAGAAGTTGGAAAACCAAAGAGGCGATTCTTCAGTTCTTTTAAAAGGGGGACCAAAATAGAAATAGGAGGAAATTCAGAGACAAAGTTTGGAGCAGAGATTGAGGGATAGGCCACCCAGGGACTGTGGGGATCCATCCCATATACTGTCACCAAACCCAGACAATATTGTAGATACCAAGAAGTACATGCTGACAGGTCCCTGATATAGCTGTCTCCTGAGAGGCTGTGCCAGTGTCTGAGAAATACAAAGTCAGGGGCTCTCAACCAACCATTGGACTGAGAATTGGAGGAGTTAGAAAAAGGACTAAAGGAGATGATGGGGTTTGCAACCCCACAGAAAGAACAATATCAACCAACCAAACCCCCCATAGTTCTCAAAGACTAAACCACTAAAAGAGTACACATAGAGGGACCCATGGTTCTAGTAACATATGTCGCAGAAGATGGCTTTATCAGGCATCAAGGAGAGGAGAGGTACTTGGCCCTCTGAAGGCTCAATTCCAAAGTTCAGAGGAAATCCAGGGCAGGGAGATGGGAGGGAGGGGGTGGGTGAAGAACACTCTCTTAGAGGCAGGGGTAGTGTAGTTGGGATAGGGGCATTCCAGAGGGGCAACCGGAAAAGGGGATAACATTTGAAGTGTAAGGAAAGAAAATAACGAATAAAAAATAAAATAAATAAAATATAAAAACCCACAAAAAAAAAGAAGATGGATGAGTAGCTCAAAGGGGAACATCATCCATATAGCAATGGGAACATCGCCCTTCATGCTGGGATGGGGATTTTTGATGAAGCAGGTCGCCCATGCTCCTATAAGAATCCATTCACCCATCTTTTGTAAGAAAGCCCAATAAAGTCATTAGTCAGCAGGCTAGAATTTGGATGAAGTTGCTAATTTGGTCCATTGCCAGTGTCCTCTCTAGGATGAGTAGACATTTGTTTATATGTCCTCATGAAACATTCACACAGCATTCATGTTCTAATTAAAAGTATTTTTCTTGAGAACACTAAAACCTTCTATGATAATTGTTCTAGAGAAGTAGTAACAGTCATTATGGTTCAACAAGCAACCTGGAAATCTATTTAGTAAAGGTTCCCTACTAGAGACAACTCGGCTGATTACCAACCATCTTCTTGAACTCAATCAGTACATCAACTATTTGAAACTTAGAATATATTTTCCATAAGAACAAAAAATGATTGGGACCTGAGGTCAGATCCTTCAATACTATTTTAAACTGACCTAAACTACTAGTAATCTGTATTCTGGGTTTTGAAAGTAATAAGCTGTAATACAGAAAGTAAGACAAACGTGTCCTTGTTTTCCTTCTAGTTACTTTTTTTGTCTCATTGATTTGTTTATTTACTTTATATCCTGATAATTTATTTGTTTATTTACTTTATACCCTGATCAATGCCACCTTCCCAATCCTCTCCCTCACCAAGCCCCTCCCTTTCCCCCTCCCTTTCTCCTCTGAGAGGGTGGAGCCCCCCTGGTTATTCTCCCACGAGGTGCATCACCTCCCATTGAGCCCTGACAAGGCAGCCCAGTTAGAGGAATGGATTCCACAGACAGGTAACAACTTTAGGGATTGTTGTTGGGGAACACTCATGAAGACCAAGCTGCACATCTGTTACATATATGTTACAGGGAGGCCTAGGTCCAGCCCATGTATGCTCTTTAGTTGTTGTTTCAGTCTCTGAGAGTCCCCAAGGGTCCAGGTTAATTAACCCTGTTGGTCTTCCTGTGGAGTTTCTATCCCCTTCAGGGTCCTCAACCCTTCCCTCAACTCTTCCATAAGAGTCCCCAAGTTCTATCCACGGTTTGGCTGTGGGTCTCTGCATCTGTTTGAGTCAGCTGCTGGGTGGAGCCTCTCAGAGGACAGTTATGACAGGCTGCTGTCTGCAACCATAGCAGAGTATCATTAATAGTGTCAGGGATTTGGTGCTTGCCTATGAAATCTGTCCCTAGTTGGGCCGGTTATTGGTTGACCCTTCCCTCAGTCTCTGCTCCATCTTTATCCCTCCTACATTTCTTGTAGACAGGACAATTTTGGGTTGAAAGTTTTGTGGGTGTGTGGTATTCTGATCCCTTCACTGTGGATCTTACCTGGCTACAGGACATGGTTTCTTCAGGTCCCATATCCTCCCGGCTATTGGGGGGTATCTTTAGAACATGCCAGAGACTTGGGACGGGAGATGCTCCCAGGAGTCAATGGAGATGACCTCTGCTCTTTTAATAGTCCTCTCTAAAAGCGCTTAATGCTTCCCAAGACCCTAAGGATATCACAATCCTTACTTATAGGTATGTGCTGTAGCAAAGGGCAGGAGTCTGGAAAATGGGTATTAGAAATCCAGCCATGATATATTCTTTGTAAAACATAGACATCAATTCTAGATAAACTGAGATACAGACCAAGGACTGTTTATCAAACATGTGTGCACATATGTGGTTTCCCATGGGGCCAAGAGAAAAATTCTTTTAAGAAATTGTTCCCTCGAGCTTAAAGCAGAACCAGAAGTGTTAACACCACCAAGTGAGAAATAAGACAAGTACCACAATTTTGAGACAAATGTGAAGCAAGCTTTATTAAATTCTGGACAGGATGATGGGCACAGGCCAGGGGATTCCAAGAGCATGGCACCAAATTACATTAGTCAGAGAGTTATAAAGACAAACCCACAAGGCTGTGTATTGTCTATCTTCGTCTAGTCAGGAGCAATCATACAGCCTGATGTACTTCTTGCTTAAGTAGCTCCCACCTACATCCACCTACATATAACCAAGCACATCCTGTGCAAGTGGAATCCAAAATACCTGGTTTCTTATTGTTGTATAAACAACAATCCTCAACATTCCAGAAAGTTATCTGACCTTGGGCAAGTGAGGATTATGGGTTCTAGGAATTTTTTTTGTTGGTTTTATAGTCTCTTAAACACAGTAATTTAAACTTAAAACATAACTTTAGCCATCACAGCAGCAAAACAAATCTTAACTTGCTGAAATGTTTGTCCAAAACTTTTTTCACATTCCTTCAGCCTAGGAAAAGAACTGAGAATGGTGTAAGTTTGGAGCTCAGTTTATGAGGAGTTGACCATCCAAATGATGCAGGCTGATACACTACAATGATGGGAGTCAAATGCATAATAATCTCTTGAGCTGATTTTAAACGAATTTCTATTCATTTAAAGAAATAACAATGGTTCATTTTTTTAACTTTTTATTGAAAGTAGTCTTTCCTCATACAAATATATCCTAATTACAGTTTTCCCTCCCTCTTCCCCTCCCAGTCCCTCCTCCACCATATCTCCCCTCAGGATCCACTCCCTTTCTGTCTCTCCTCAGAAAAGACTAGATTTCTAAGAGATAACAACAAAATACAACACAATAAAATATAATAAGATAAACCCAAAACAAATAACACTTCAAAGTTGCACAAGGCAAACCAGCAAAAGGAAGAAAGCCCAACAGAAGACACAGGAATCGACACTCTCAGGAGTTTAATACACACACTAAACTGAAAGCCATAATAAATATGCAGAGAACCCAATGAAGATCCATTTAGACTTTTTAATAAGTATTTATTGAATACCTAAAATATGCTGTACACTGTATTAGACAGTTCCTCCATGTGGGGAGCTTATAATCCCAAATCAGTCAGAAGAGCTCAAAGAGACCAAACAAATTCTCAGAGGGACAAAGAGAGGAAAAGCACAAATACCACAAACCCACTAGTCACCAATGACACTTCCATACGAGCCACCTCATGCTTTTGAGGAAAATAAACTATGAAACCAAGGGGACTATTGAATAGTCAGAAATCAACAGTGACATGTTAGTCCTATAAGAAACCAAAAAAGCCAGGAAGTGCTTGCTGACAGGAACCTCATATGGATGTCTCCTGAGAGGCTCTGCCAGAGCCATACTGAAACAGAGGAGGATGCTTGCAGTTAACCATCGGACTGAGCACGGGGACCCCAATGAAGGAGCTAGAGAAAGGACTGAAGGAGCTGAAAGGGTCTGCAACCCCATGGGAAGAACAAAAATATCAACAACCAAACCCTTCAGAGATCCCAGGGACTAAACTACCAACCAAAGAGCACACATGGAGGAACCCATGGCTCCAGCTGCATATGTAGCAGAGGATGGCCTTGTTGGACTTCAATGTGCGGAGAACCCCTCTGTCCTGTGAAGGCTCGTTTACCCAGTGTAGGGAAATGCCAGGGGCAGTAAGGTGGGAGTAGGTGCTTGGGAGAAGGAATACCTTCAGAGTGGTGGGGGGAGGTGAAATGGGAGAGGGGAGTTCAGGAGGGGAAACTAAGAGAAGAAATAACATTTGAAATGTAAATATATAAAATATACAATAAAAACGAAAGAAACCAAAAAGGAACTTGCCAGACTCCTTTTTGAAGGCAGGAGCCATTGTACTGTATTGTTAGAAACAAGTTTTCTTTTTACTGTAAAAGCTAAGTTTTTGTTTTTAAGTTTCTGTTTCCTGGAATGTGACATGCCTGAACTCATGACATTGATTTGGTTTTGAGAACATTGCGACCCTCCCTAATCAGTGACCATGCAATGGTCTTTTGATCTTTTTGAGATTTTTCTGTACCTAACTACAACAGTCTCATAAACCTGCTTTGCAACCACTCCTGATTTTCCTCATTAAAAGGCCTGAGAATAGACTCCGCTACTTTTCTCTCTAACCTGACTTAGGAGGCAGTTGCTGGTCAGCTCTCTGGTGCACCGGAAATAAAACAAGTTTCAAATTTGGCTTAAAAATTGTGGTAGTGGTCTTAGTCTTGCCCCGTGAGATTAACACCAGCAAACTCCTAACTTGGAATTTTTTTTCACAAATCAGCCCAGGCTGGAATCTTAAAGTGGCTAGGACCATTTCTTACCTTTCTCTTCCCTTTCAAAGATTCATGTCTGATGACCATGGCTCCATCCCATAATCAGGCTTCATCCTTTTCTCTGAGTTTTGGCTGTACAATACTTTCCTTCCCAACCTCTCAGTGTGCTCCTAGGAAATACCAGAACAAGATGCTACCTCTAGGGAATCACATGTGTTTTCTGCACTAGTGATCGATCACCCCCTCCCATTGACACTGTCAATTGATACCCACATGCCTAGAAGCCCTTCCATGAAACTGTGAGAAGCTTGTGTACTACAGCAAACTAGTACATGTTTTTGGATGAAGGGCCTCTGAGTGCCTACAGAGTTACAGACAACCGCCTAGCCAATTTAAGTGTTTTTAAAACCAGACCTAGAACATGAACTCCTTCCACCCAAGAAATATCCCAATGCAGCCTCCAATTTAAGAAAAAGAAAAAAAAATACTGTTTATCATACCGAACATAAATTTGTGCCATATAGCATTCTAAAAATGTTGCACAAATACTTACTTAGTCTTTAGAACATCCTGATAAAGTGGTTGTTTAATATTAGTCTCATTTCACAATGTGAAAACTAGGACAAAATCCTTTAAAAAAGAAAACAACCCCCCCCCCAAAAAAAAAAAAAAACCAACAACAACAACAGAAAAAGAGCAATGAACCCAGAATGCAGCAATATCGACCTGCCAGGCAAGATGTGCGGTCTGGTATCGTGAAGGGGTAATCAACTATTCCATGACTGGATTTGGGGCCAGCTGCACAGGAAGCAGCATGACTGGTGCTGTCAATCTGATCAAAGCCCATGGCTTGAGAGGTCATAGGCCAAGTATAAGCCTGTACTTCTACTGTTGTTTTGCTAAAAGGCTACATTGTCAAAGTGCTTTCCAAATGTGAGTGTGCATGCCCATAGATTAATGCTGTGTTCAGCCTGGGCTAAAGGAGCTTCTCTCTATAGTGCTATCAGTTAACACAGGGATCCAGTCAGTCAAAGTACAGAGAACAATGACTGTGAAGGGCTCAGTGGTAGATAGGACATCTACATTAACCTCCTACGGCTCAGAGCATTTCTGAAGAGACAGCAGAAGACAGGTAAGAGGCAGAGGATAAGGAGATATTTAATTCATTTTTAATTTAAATTGGAACCATATTCCTACAGATACTTTTGGTCAGGACCAAGCAGATTTATCCTACATGTTGAGGATAAAAGGAAGCACTGCCTGGGGCTGGAGAGATGACTCAGCGGCTCTTCCAGATGAGCAGAGTTTGATTTCCAGGACCCACACTGTGGCTCACAACTATCAGTTAACTCCAGTCCCAGTGGATCCAATGCCCTCTTCTGGTATCTCTCTGTGGGTACCAGACATGCACATAGTGTATAAACATAGATGAGAGCAAGCAAATAGATATGCATCTTCAAAAATGATTAGTACTTCAAAAATGCTAATTCTTGCCAGCCCGATATATGCTTCGTTGTGTTTACAGATACAACTAGACATGATGAAAATGACAGAGATAGTAGAAGTCTCAGCTGAAAGTGTGGCAACCTTGATGTGTGAACAACTGCTCCCCCACCCTGTGCCCTGACTCTTAGATACATTTTTTAAAGCTGTAATGGCCATTCCTACCTGGGTCAGGCTTTACAAGCTTAATTTCTTTGATATGTTGCTGAATTGAGGTGCTTAATGGAGGGAGCAGAAGGAAAGGAGAAGGCGCTGATTGGGCATGCTGCACATAAGCTGGATAAGTATGCAGTTGTACATCAGACATAACCTCTATTTCATGGATACAAGCTAGAAAATGGCCCGTTACTTAAACCCTAGTTTTAGGCTGACCTTCTTTTTGTCAGTTGACAAGATGTCATTTAATGTGAGTATCTGAAACACTATCTTTCTCAGGTTCCATATCCCATTATTAACAAATAACATTTATGAACTGTTTTTAAGGGTGGCTCTGCTAGGCACTACCATGTATGTACATTTTATGCTTTCTGGGATAATTGATCCAAGGCATCAATAGTAAAGAAAAGTATCATGCTTATAATTTTTTAATTTATGGTTATTTCTTTATGACCCACAGGAAACAAGTTGTAAAATATCACATACATCTAGAAAGCAGGTATATTTGCAGAGAACCGTGTCTACTTGAGTATAACCTAGGACTAAGTGTGATGGAAGAGGCACTGTTTTCCACAGATTGATCCAGAAAGCCTCTGTGAAGGATTTACACCCAGACAGCAAAGGCACTTGGATGCCATGGTTAACTGAAAGTGCTCATAACCGAAAGTGTCACTTGGATTCCAGACCAATGAAGAAGCAATTAACCACACCAGTCTAGGACTAAATGAGATTCGGGAGGCAAATTCTATTTGGATATGATTCTATGCTGCCTTAAGACATTTTGTGGAGGGCATCCTTTTATTCACTTTGATAAAAAAGCAGGTCACATTGCTAATCTTTTTATTACATTGATCAACAGTAATCTGATTTTCAGTATCTTCATAGATGAAAAGCTGTGACCTGTGTATGTTGTCTTGTGCACCTCTACTTCTCTGATGAACTCTACTAAATTGCACTTCCTCACCTGGTATGCACAGTGGGTTATTTTCTAATGAATTAAATCTTCACAGTACATGTCACACACCTAAAACAGGGCCTGGTCTATAGTAGGTACTCAATAACTAGCATTAGTTTTAATTATTATTGGTAATATATTTACAAGTGTACAAACTAGGGAATCATCAGAAAGAAGCCCCCTGCTTAAATATATTGAATCAGAATCCCTTTGGGTGAGTTATTAGAGTGATTTTAGAACTCAGGTAATTCTAACATATAAATAGCATTTGGAAATTACAGAATTTAACCAGCATGAAATCCCAGCATTTCTGTTCCTATTTGGATAAATCTCATTTATAAACTTCTTATCTCTGTGGGTAATAAGTATATTAGATCCTAACAACCCATGCCTTCTAAGGAATATTTTGAAAGAAAGGACTCTTTCAGGTTCAGAGCTCACAGGTGGCTTACAACCACCTGTGGTTGCAAATCCACGAGGATCTGACACCCTTTTCTGGCTTCCCAGGCTGAGACAGATTCATATCACTAAAAATAAAACCCTTCTTAAAAATTAAATCATGCTTCTATGTAATGACACAAAACATCAATCTAGTGTATAAGCAGACTGAGAAATCTATATCCACAAAAATGAAAAATAAAAACTCAAAGGCAGACACAGCTTTTTAAGCAGGGGTATTTTCATAATATTTGCACTATGGTAACAATGACTGTATTGGGTCTCTGATTTTTATAGACATGCTTATATAAAATAGAAATGCCATGAAATTTACAGGGTGTCTGGGAACTAAGAAGATCCTCTCCTCCAACCTTGCTCCCACACTCCCTCTTGTTGTCTCACCATTGAGACCCACTGCCAAAGATAGCCATGGAATCAGAAAAGCAACTTTCACTATCCTGACCCTCCAATCCCAGTTCACCAGTCTTATCCCAGCTTGGTAGCACACCACCTGCAATGGTCTCTCCTTTCTTTCTGTCCCCCAAACTCAGGAAATTAAGTGCATCATCTCCTACAGCCTTCCTTCCTTACTCCAACCCTTTGACCCACCACAACCCAAGATACGCTCCCCCCGAAACCAACAGGACACAATGGTCAGAGAATCAGATCCTCCTGGCAGACTCAGCTTTCTTCCTTTCTGTGGATCCTCTGATGCCCCTGCCCTTCAGTCCCATCCTTATCTTGCATGCCCATTTCCAATACCTAGAAACAAATTCCAGTGGTCCACATAGCAGAGACTCAGAAGCACTATCTAACAGATAACCTACAGGCACCACCACATACTCCTAGGATGCAGACAAGGCAACAGAAAACAAGGAATAGAACCCCCTACACAACAAAGCCATGATCATATATCAACACTTAGAATTATAATCATCCCAAACCCAGATAAGTAGGATACCATAAAAACACAATAACACCCAGCACAGTAAGTCTCCACTAGAACCCAACATCCCTACTACAAACCCTAATTGAATAGACACTGAGAACTACAATATAACTGAAGGATAAGACAAGAACTTCAAAATACTCTGTCATTATGATAGAGATGCTTAAAGAGGGCATAAATAAATCTATTAATTAAAATACAGCCCCAGATCAACTGCACAGGCACTCGTCCACCTGAACCAGGGGTGAGCCTGGGGCCAGGCCCGGGGAGATCACAACCAGGAGTTCTCAGAGCGAAGTGGTGCTCTCTGGAAAAGGGTCCTTTCAGGCCCACAGTGAGGGCCTGATCTCCACCACCAGGACTCAAAACCTGCCCACAGGAGTCTGAGCTCCCAGATCAGCTGCACAGGCATACTTCTACCTGGACCAAAGGTGAGCCTGGTGTATAGGCCTGCTGGCTGTCTGGTGAGGGAACTCAGGGAGTTCTCAGAGCTCAGGGAGCATGATGTTCTCTGGAAAAGGGTCATTTTTGACCTAGAGAAAAAGCCAGGTCTCTGCCATTAGGACTCGGGACTTGTGGGCAGAAGGCTGAGTTCCCAGAACAGTGTTGCAAGAGCTTTCACACCTGAGCCCACGAAGACAGAACTTAATCAATGCCATATGAACTCACTGCTTGCCCACAAAGAGCCAAATCACCCTCCTAAGCCCATGGGCCATCAGACAAACAGGAGAGACAAGCACTAGTCAGAGACAAAATGATCACCATTAATCACTGAAAACAAGATGACAAGAGGAAAGCACAAGAACCCAAGCAATGGAAACCAAGACAACCTGGCAACATCAGAACCCAGCTCTCCCACCACAGCAAATAGTGAATTTTCCAACACTCCAGAAAATCAAGATTTAGACTTAAAATCATACTACATGATGATAATGGAGATCTTGGAGAAGTGCATAAATAACTCCCTTGAACAATTATGAGGACCAGGAGAAATCACTCAAAGAACTACAGAAAAAACACAACCAAACAGGTGAAGGAATTGGAAATGGAAATAGATACAACAAAGAAATCACAAGAGATAACCCTGGAGATAGAAAACCTAAGAAAGAAATCATAACTCATAGATACAAGCATCAACAACAGACTACAAAAGATGGAAGAGAGGATCTCAGGGGCCAAAGACAATATAGAAAACATAGACAAAACAGTCAGAGGATATGCAAAAACCAAAAAGCTCCTAAGCCAAAATGTCCAGGAGATCCAGGACACAATGAGAAGACCAAACATAAGGATAATAGGAATAGAAGAGGGTGAAGAACATCAACTAAAAGACACATCACTAAAAGGTGAAGAACTTCAACTTCAACAAAATCATAGAAGAAAACTTCTGTACCCTGAAGAACAAGATTACCATGAACATACAAGAAGCCTACAGAATTCCAAATAGATTAGACAAGAAAGGAAATTCTTCCCAAAACATAATAGTCAAAACACCAAATGTTCAAAAAAAAAAAAAAAAAGAAAGAAAGAAAGAAAGAATACTAAAGGCAGTAAGGAAAAAGGACATGTATCAAATAAAGGAAGACTGATCAGAATTAGACCAGACTTCTCAACAGAATCTATGAAAGGTAGAAGATACTGGAGAGAGATCATACAGACTCTAAGATTCTAGCACAGGTTACTATAACCAGCAAAACTCTCAACTAACATAGATAGAGAGCCCAAGATATTCCATGACAAAACCAAATTTATACAATAACTGACCACAAATCAAGCTCTACAAAGGATAATGGATTGAAAATACAACATAAGAACGAAGACTACACCCTAGAAAAAGCAAGAAAATAACTAAGCAAGAAAACCAAAAGAAGACACACAGACATAATTCTACCTCTAAAAGCAAAAACAGCTGGAAACAACAATCAGTATTTCTTAATATCTATTAACATCATTGGACTTAATTCCCCCCAAAAGAGACGTAGACTATCAAACTGGATATGTAAACAGGATCCAAAATTTTTCTGCATACAGGAAACTCATCTCAGAGACAAAGACGGGCACTACCTCAGAGTAAAAGACTGGGAAAAAACCTTCCAACCAAATAGCCCCAAGAAACAAGCTGGAGTAGCCATTCCAATATCGAATAAAAGAGATTTTCAACCCAAAGTTATCAAAAAGATAGGGAAAGACACTTCTAATTCATCACAGGAAAAATCTATCAAATTGAATTCTCAATCCTGAACATCTATGCTCCAATACATGTGTATCATAAAAGAAACCCTACTAAACCTCAAAGCATATATTGCACCACACAATAATGGTGGGAGACTTCAACACCCACTCTCATCAATGAACAGCTCATGGAAGCAGAATCTGAACAAAGACACAGCAAAACTAGCAGAGGTTATGAACCAATTGGAATTAGTAGACATTTACAGGACATTTCATCCTAAAACTAAAGAATATACTTTCTTCTCAGCAACTCATGGCACCTTCTCCAAAATTGACCATATAGTCAGTCACAAAACAAGCCTCAGCAGGTATAAGAAGATTGAAATAATACCATGCATCCTATCAGATCACCGTGGTCTAAGGCTGGTCTTTAATAACAACAAAGACAACAAAAAGCCACATACACACAGAAGCTGTACAATGCTCTACTCATGGATAATATGGTCAAGGAAGAAACAAAGAAATAAATTGAGCATTTTCTAAAATTTAATGAAAATGAAAGCACAACATACCCAAACTTGTGGAATGCAATGAAAGCAGTACTAAGAGGAAAACACATAGCTCTGAGTACCTCCAAAAAGAAACTGGAGATAGCATACACTTATAGCTTGAAAGCACAGCTGAAAGCTCTAGAACAAAATTAAGCAGATGCACCCAAGAGAAGTAGACAGGAGGAAATAATCAAACTCAGAATGGAAATCAAGCAAGTAGAAACAAAAAGAACCATATAAAGAATCAACAAAACCAGGAGCTGGTTCATTGAGAAAATCAACAAGACTGATAAACCCTTAGCCAGACTAACTAGAGGGCACAGAGAGAATATCCAAATCAAGAAAACCAGAAATGAAAGTGGAGACATAACAATAGAACCTGAGGAAATTCAATAAATCATCAGATCCTACAACAAAAGCCTATACTCAACAAAACTAGAAAATCTGGAGGACACAAATGAATTCCTAGACATATATAAGATACTAAAGTTAAACCAGGATCAGGTAAACCATCTAAACAGTCCCATAACACCTCAAGAAATAGAAGCAGTCATCAAAAGCCTCCCAAAGAAAAAAGCCCAGAATGAGACGAGTTCAGTGCAGAATTCTATCAGACATTCATTGACGACTAATACTCTCCAAACTATTCCACAAAATAGAGACAGAGCGAACACTACCCAACACTTTCTTTGAAGTTTGAATTACTCTCATTCCTAAACCACACAAAGATCCAA
Source organism: Micromys minutus (assembly GCF_963924665.1). Lineage (NCBI taxonomy): Eukaryota > Metazoa > Chordata > Mammalia > Rodentia > Muridae > Micromys > Micromys minutus. Next base: position 95,033,420 of record NC_137970.1, read on the forward strand.
CAAGAAAAGAGAACTTCTTTTATTTATTTTTTTCATAGACTGTCTTTTATTGGTAAAAGGGCACATAGAAACAATAAAAACCACAATGGGGTTTCCTAGAAAAAAAAACAATAGTACACAAAACATCTAAAGGAGAAGCACAGTGTTTCTTTTTTTTTTTTTATCTCTGTAATTCTTTATTAAAAAATACTGCTATACACATAGAGACTGAAAACAGGGTTAAAGATGAGCAACAGGTACTGGGATCGTGACATTAGAACCTAAACATACTGGTGCTTTTTAGAGACAGTGTTGCTATCCAAATGACAGAAACAAGTCAAATCAGAATACAAGGGTCCCCTCAAGGATATCTGCAATGAAGTAAATACACTAACAGGACTGGAGATGGGCACACAGCTGAAGTGAGCAACACAACATGATTTCAGGGTTGTCCTTTCCGTGCTGTTGTCATATAGGAAGTTATGGTGAGTTCCCGTCCTTCATTTGATACTCTCAGATATTAAACTCTTCCTATGCACTAAATAGTAACTTTCAGACAACCTCCTCTTGTATGGGTTTACACTGTGGAAAAGAGGGCTCCCAGAAAAAAAAAAAAAAAGAAAGAAAGAAAAAGAAAGAAAGAAATCCATCAAAGTAGAACTCAAGAGTTCTTTTGAAAAACATTCCCAATGAAAATGAAATGAAAAATAAATACAAAACAAAGCTAAGAAATGAGCATCACCTGACACCAACTGTTTTTCTGGCTGACAATATTTACTTATGAAAACTTTCAGCTGACTACCTTTTATACCCAAGCCAAGTCCTGAGGTTACTAGGGGCTGAAGCAAGCAAACTAGCATTTCTGATGCAGATACTCTGGGGTTTGTGATGTGAACCTGCCTTGCAGAGGGGAGATTGCTGGTCTATGCGGAACAAGAGATTCAAGCCCTATTTGACGCCTGCCCTTCTTTAGCATTCACATAACATTGGTCCACAAATGAAAATTTTCAAAAAGTTCCCAGGCCCCCAAAACTAAAATAGATGATCCCCTTTCATTTTCAAAGAAAACAATATTGGAAAAAAAATCTCCAGCCCGCTTATAAATTAAGCATTTCATATTTCTTCTAGAATACAAGTAGTTCTTTTTTGTACAAAAGAATTACAATATTATTTGTCAAAAAACATATAAAAAGACAGCTGCTCTTCCTCAAATACATGAGCTAATGATAAAGACTTCTGTGTGTTACATTGAAAGTTCTTGTTCCCTTTAAATAAAAGGAACATCATGGTGGCAAATGTTCATCATCCTTTGAATATTGAACATTATGTTCTTTTAAAATCCATTCAGATCAAATGCAATAATTGATTTTCTCGTTAACAACTGATGCTACCACTCGTGGATGCAGACATGCTTGTTAGACGTGTGAAGTGTGTCTCAGGTCCTCAAAGCTTTTGGTGAAGAGAGGTGCTTTTTCTTGAAGCAAATCTCAAGGCAGAGAAAAATCATTTTAAAGCTTATAAAAAGTGGACAGAGAAATGTTAAAAACTTCTCTGAAATATACAAATAGATATACTTGTTAAAAATGAAGACAGTAACATCAGTTGCAAGTGCTTGGGAGTCTGTCCTGACCCTCTGAGTCCCCACATTTTCTTCCCAGCTCTGCACTGGGAAGGAGATGAAGTCTTCATGGCGACCGTTTAGGAGAAAATCCCAAGGTATTTATTTGGCAGTCTTCAGTATCGAAGTGACCACAAATCCCACAAATACTTGAGTTTGGCGACAACTGCATGTCCAAATAGTAAGAAAGTTCCAAGGAGGAAAACTGTAACTTTGAGATGGCCTTCTCAGATGACTGACCCTACAGGGTGAGTTTTATCAAAAGTCCTGTTACTTTGGGTTAAGCAGAAGCACAGTGTTTCTAATACACAGAATTTAAACAAACTCTTTCCACATGGTAAATAAGGCAGTGAAAAATTTGCAGGCAATAGTCCCCTGGTTGTCCAAGACTTTAGAAAAACATTTTAGAGAGTTTAACAGAAAGAAAAGAATGTTGTAGAAAATATCAATCAATACAATTTTTTTTTCAGTGCTTGGCTTTTCTTTCTTTTTTTTTTCTTTTTTTTTCTTTTTACAATGAGCAAAAAGTATATGTAATGCAGGGTGTAACCAGGAATTTATCAATGTGTTCTTGGTGTGTAAGGATTGAGCATGACTTTATTTTTTTGTTTTGTTTTGTTTTTTTCTTGGACTTCACACTGTCTGTGAGTTGTTTCTGGGGAAGTGCAAGCCTCTGGGGTCCCACTATCAGTGACTGCATATTATGTCTGTTCTTTTGTGACTGGGTTATCTCACTCAGGATGATATTCTCTAGACGCAGCCATTTTCTTAAGAATTTGGTTAAGTCATTGATTCTTGTGGCTGAGTAGTATTCCGTTGTGTAAATGTACCACAATTTTTGTATCCATTCATCTTCTGAAGGACATCTGGGTTCTTTCCAGCTTCTGGCTATTATAAATAGAGCTGCTATGAACATTGTGGTACATGAATCTTTGTTGTACATTAAAGTGTCTCTGGGGTATATGCCCAGAAGTGGAATAGCTGGGTCTTCAGGTAAAACTATATCCAATTTTCTGAGGTATCGCCAGACAGATTTCCAAAGTGGTTGTATTAGCTTGCAACCCCACCAACAGTGGAGAAGTGTTCCTCTTTCTCCACAGCCTCGCCAGCATCTGCTGTCATCTGAGTTTTGGATCTTGGCCAATCTGACTGGTGTGAGGTGGAATCTCAGGGTTGTTTTGATTTGCATTTCCCTCATGGCTAAGGATGTCCGAGCACTTCCTCAGATGTTTCTCAGCCATTTGATATTCCTCAATTGAGAACGTTTTGTTTAGCTCTGTACCCCATTTTTTAAATAGGATTGTTTGCTTCTATGGTGTCTAGCATTTTGAGTTCCTTGTATACCTTGGATATTAGGCCTCTATCTGATGTGGAGTTGGTAAAGATCTTTTCCCATTCTGTTGGCTGCCGTTTTGTTTTCTTGACAATGTCCTTATCCTTACTGAAACTTTGCAATCTCATTAAGTCCCATTTGTTAATCTTTGACCTTAGAGCTTGAGCCATTGGTGTTTTGTTCAGGAAATTTTCTCCTGTGCCTATGTGTTCTAAGGTTTTCCCTATTTTCTCATCTAATAGTTTCAGTGTACCTGGTTTAATGTGGAGATCTTTGATCCACTTACACTTGAGCTTTGTACAAGGAGATAAGAAAGGGTCTATTTTCATTCTTTTGCATGCTGAGTGCCAGTAGGACCAGCACCATTTGTTGAATAGGCTGTCCTTTTTCCATTGAATGTTTACAGCTCCTGTGTCAAAAATCAGGTGACCATATACGTGAGGGCTCATTTCTGGATATTCTATTCTATTACATTGTTCCACATGCCTATTTCTGTACCAGTACCATGCAGATTTCAGCATAATTGCCTTGTAATATAGCTTGAGGTCAGGGATAGTGATTGCTGCAGATGTTTTCTTGTTGTTGAGGATGGATTTTGCTATTCTAGGTCTTTTGTTATTCCATATGAAGTTGCACATTGATCTTTCCAACTCAATGAAGAATGGGGTTGGAATTTTGATGGGGATTGCATTGAATCTGTGGATTGCTTTTGGTAGCATGGCCATTTTTAAAATGTTGGTCCTTCCAATCCATGAGCATGGGAGATCTTTCCTTTTTCTGACAACTTCCTCGATTTCCTTCTTTAGAGGTTTGAAATTCTTGTCATACAGGTCCTTCACTTGCTTAGTTAGAGTCACACCAAGGTATTTCATAGTTTTTGTGACTATTGTGAAGGGTATCTTTTCCCTAATTTCTTTCTCCACATGTTTGTCCTTTGAGTATAGGAAGGCTACTGATTTGTTTGAGTTAATTTTGTATCCAGCCACTTTGCTGAACTTGTTTATCAGCTGTAGGAGTTCTCTGGTGGAATTTGTGGGGTCACTTAAGTACACTATCATGTCAGCAGCAAAGAGTGATGTTTTTATCTCTTCTTTCCGATTTGTATCCCCTTGATCTCCTTTTGCTGTCTAATTGCTCCAGCCTGGCCTTCCAGTACTATGTTGAATAGGTAAGGGGAGAGTGGGCAGCCTTGTCGAGTCCCTGATTTTAGTGGGATTGCTTCAAGTTTCCCACCATTAAGTTTGATGTTGGCTGTTGGTTTGCTGTATATTGCTTTAATTATGTTTATGTATGGACCTTGGATTCCTGTTTTTCCAGGACTTTTAACATGAAGGGGTGTTGAATTTTGTCAAATGCTTTCTCAGCATCTAGTGAGATGACCATGTGGTTTTGTTCTTTGAGTTTGTTTATATGGTAGATTACATTGATGGATTTCCTTATATTAAACCATCCCTGCATCCCAGGGATGAAGCCTACTTGGTCATGGTGAATGATCATTTTGATGTGTTCTTGGATTCGGTTTGCAAGAATTTTGTTGAGTATTTTTGCATCAATGTTCATAAGTGAGATTGGTCTAAAGTTCTCTTTCCTTGTAGGGTCTTTGTGTGGTTTAGGAACGAGGGTTATTGTAGCCTCAAAAAATGAGTTAGGTAGTATTCCATCTGATTCTATCTTGTGGAATAGTTTGGAGAGTATTGGTGTTATGTCCGCAATAAATGTCTGATAAAATTCTGCACTGAACCTGTCTGGACCTGGGCTTTTTTTGGTTGGGAGGCTTTTGATGACTTCTTCTATTTCTTTAGGTGTTATAGGGTTATTTAGATGGTTTACTTGGTCCTGTTTTAACTTTGGGATCTTGTATCTGTCTAGGAATTTGTCCATTTCCTCCAGATTTTCCAACATTGTGGAGTATAGGTTTTTGTAGTAGGATCTGATGATTTCTTGAATTTCCTCAGTTTCAGTTGTTATGTCTCCACTTTCCTTTCTGATTTTGTTAATTTGGATACTCTCTCTTTGCCCTCTAGATAGTCTGGCTAGGGGTTTATCAATCTTGTTGATTTTCACAAAGAACCAACTGTTGGTTTTGTTGATTTCTTCAATGGTTCTTTTTGTTTCTATTTGGTCTATTTCTGCCCTAATTTTGATTATTTTTTGCTGTCTACTCTTCTTGGGTATATCTGCTTCCTTTTGTTCTAGGGCTTTTAGCTGTGCTGTCAAGTTGCTGATGAATGCTCTCTCCAGTTTCTTTTTGGAAGCACTTAGGGCTATGAGTTTTCCTCTCAGTACTGCTTTCATTGCATCCCATAGGTTTGGGTATGTTGTGTTTTTGTTTTCGTTTTTAATTCGAGAAAATCCTTAATTTCTTTCTTTATTTCTTCTTTGATCCCGCTATCGTTTAACAGAGCGTTGTTTAGTTTCCATGTGTATGTGGGCTTTTTGTTGTCTTTGTTGTTGTTAAAGACCAGCCGTAGACCATGGTGATCTGAGAGGATGCATGGGAGTAATCAATCTTCTTATATCGATTGAGGCTCGCTCTGTGTCCAATTATGTGGTCAATTTTCGAGAAGGTGCCATGGGGTGCTGAGAAGAAGGTGTATTCTTTTACTTTAGGATGATATGTTCTGTATATATCTATTAATTCTAATTGGTTCAAAGACTCTGCTAGCTTTTCAGTGTCCTTGTTCAGTTTCTGTTTCCATGATCTGTCCATTGGTGAGAGTGGGGTATTAAAGTCTCCCACTATTATTGTGTGGGGTGAAATGTATTTTTTGAGCTTTAGTAGGGTTTCTTCTATGAATGTGGGTGCTTTTTTATTTGGAGCATATATGTTAAGGATTGAGAGTTCCTCCTGACAGATTTCCCTGGTAAAGAGTAAAAAGTGTCCTTCCTTGTCTTTTTTGATAACTTTTGGTTGGAAATTTACTTAATTCTATATTAGAATAGCCACTCCAGCTTGCTTCTTGGGGCTGTTTGCTTGGAAGTTTTTTTCCCACCCTTTTACTCTGAGATAGTGTCTGTCTTTGTGTCTGAGATGAGTTTCCTGTATACAGCAAAAGGCTGGATTTTGTTTATGTATCCAGTCTGATAGCCTATGTCTCTTTATTGGGGAGTTGAGTCTATTTATGTTAATAGATATCAAGGAATAGTTGTTTCTGTTTCCTGCCATTATTGCTTTTGTGGGTTGAGTTGTGTCTGTGTCTTTTTCTTCTTTTAGTTTTCTTGTTTAGGAGTTTTCTTGTTTTTACTAGGCTGTATTTTCCCTCATTTTATTGGGTTTTCCACATATAATTCGTTGTAGTGCTGGGTTTGTGGTCAGATATTGTGTAAATTTTGATTTGTCTTGAAATAATTTCATCTCTCCATCTATGGTGATTGATAGTTTTCCTGGGTATAGCAGCTTGGGCTGGCACTTGTGCTCTCTTAGGGTCTGCATGATGTCTGTCCAGGCTCTTCCAGCTTTCATAGGCTCTCTTGAGAAATCGGGTGTGAGTCTCATTGGTCTGCCTTTATATGTTACCCGACCTTTTTCCCTTACTGCTTTTAGTATTCTTTCTTTGCTCTGGGCACTTGGTGTTTTGACTTTTATGTGTCGTGAGCTATTTCTTTTCTGGTCCAACCTATTTGGAGTTCTGAAGGCTTCTTTTATGCTCGTGCTCATCTCATTCTTGAGGGTAGGGAAGTTTTCTTCTACGATTTTGTTGAAGATATTTACTGTGCCTCTTAGTTGATACTCTTCTCCCTCTTCTGTTCCTATTATTCTTAGGTTCGGTCTTCTCATTGTGTCCTGGATTTCCTGGACATTTTGGGTTAGGAGCTTTTTGTTTTTTGCATCTTCTCTGGCTGTTTTGTCTATGTTTACAATGTTATCTTCTGCCCCCGAGATTCTCTCTTCCATCCCTTGTAATCTATTGGAAATGCTTGCTTCTCTGACTCCTGACTTCTTTTTTAGGTGTTCTACCTCTAGGGTTATCTCTTTTAGTGATTTCTTTATTGTGTCAATTTTCGTTTTAAATTTCCTCTTCTATTCCTTAGTCTCTTTGGTTGTGTTTTCCACTAGTTCTTTGAGTGTTTTTCTTGCTTCCTCTTTAAAAGTTTCTGAATCTTTTTGCTTTTCCTCCCGTTCTTGTTTAAGTATCTCTATCAGCATCTTGATGTATGATTTCAGGTCTGCATCTTCTTTTTCTGGAGTGTTTTACATTCCTATGTTTGCTATTGTGGGAGAGCTGGGTTCTGGAGTTGCCAGGTTGTCTTGGTTTCCTTGGGATATACTCTTTCGCTTTCCTCTTGCCATTTTGTTGTCAGTGATATGTTCTCACCTTTCCGTTGTATCTGGTCTGTGTCCCTGGGTCTTCGCTGCTCCAGGTGGCAGATGGGCCGAGCCCTGTTCTATGCCTCAGAGTCGCCGGGTGGAAACAGAAGTTCCAAAGTTCTGTTCCTGGTCCCTGGATCAGGCAGGGCTGGGGGTGCGCTTACAGTGCTCACTCCGCAGAGATCTCTCTGCTCCCTGGCTGTCCAGGTCTCCTACTCACCAGTCTTTAAAGCTTTAAATGCTGCTGATCCGTGCGGTGGATGGGCCGAGCACTGTTCTGCGCACTGAAGTCGCCGCCGGGTGGAAACAGAAGTTCCAGAGTTCTGTTCCTGGTCCCTGGATCAGGTAGGGCAGTCTTTAAAGCTTTACACTCCGCTGATCCGTGTGGTGGATCACATCTTGTTTTACAGGTACTTCATGCTCATTGTAACTAGTAAGATTTTAATGCATACTATCAAACCTTTAAAAACAATCAAGTACTGACAAAAATGTATTTGCATACTTTTATGCATAAGTGCTTAAAATCTGTACATTTATCTTTTTTTTTTAAATAAAGTTGTAAAAAAAATGGGGTACATAGCTAAATAAGGAATTTTCAACTGAGGAATACCAAATGCCGTAGAAGCATCTTAAGAAATGTTCAACATCCCTAGTCATCAAGGAAATACAAATCAAAACAACCCTGAGATTCCACCTCACACCAACCAGAATGGCTAGGATCAAAAATTCAGTTGACAGCAGATGCTGGCGAGGATGTGGAGAAAGAGGAACACTTCTTCACTGTTGGTGGGGTTGTAATCTGGTACAACCACTCTGGAAAGCAGTCTGGAAATTCCTCAGAATATTGGACATAGTACTACCTGAAGACCCTGTTATTCCACTTCAGGGCATATACCCCAGAGAAGCTCCAACATATAACAAGGACAAATGCTCCACCATGTTCATAGCAGCCTTATTTGTTTTTATTTATTTTTATAGCCAGAAGCTGGAAAGAACCCATATGTCCTTCAGTAGAGGAATGGATACAGCTGGGTCAGAGTAACTTTATGGTTCCTTGCAATTTCTCCCCTTTTTGTATTTTATTTTATTTTATCTTGTTTTAGGGCATGCAAGTCCATCTTTAAAGGAGACAGCAAACATGGAGCAGCAAATTGATCTCAAGGGTACTATGCTTCCCAGTATTACCAATAACAAACTTCCCAGAGACATTCCTCTGGACCATAATCCAGAGATTAAAAAAAAAGTAATACCTAAATCTTTGCTAAGTTTTGTGCAGCAACAGAAAGGGTTAAGTCATGTAGCTTTGAATATTAAATGGTTATTATTTCATCATGAAAAATTTGAACCTCAATACTCAAATTATTAAGTAACCATCATTTGTCTGGGGAACAATATGATTAGCATGGAGGCCCCCAAGATCTCAGAGTCATTGACATAAATAGGAATGTTATTTCGTTCCCAGTCACAAGGTGAAGCACAGGAGAATCAGGCACAGAAACCCAATATGCTTAAGGAGGAACAGATGCATTCAGTGGAGCATTCAGCACAGCATGGGACAGCAACTCTGTAGGCACACCCTTTCTCTGAGATCTCACCAAGCCTTTTCCCTCCATCACAAGTCTCTTCATCTACATCATTGTTGGTAGGTGGACTCTGTTCTCCATAGCTGGACAACTCCATTGCCCCGTTCTCTTCCTTTTCTTCAGGTGTAGCCTCTGTAGACACTTTGGAAGCTCTTTCTCCATCTTCCACAGGTCAAGTCTGTCTTTCAGGTATCTGCAACAGCTTTGTAGCACCCTAGAGCCGCAAGGGGGTTGCAGAGGGAGGAACAGCCTAGGCTCCAATGAATCAGTGGACCCAGGCCGTTCAATTGGCCATAAATAACATCTCTCCAAATGACTATGACCCTGCATTGTTCCAGATTGGCCCAAAAATGTTCAAAAGCAGTAAGGTCATATTACCCATTCTTTTGAATTCAAGTATATAACATAGAAGAGAAAATAAAATGGGGAGGAGCCATTATTACACTACTCCTCCTTTATTTTAAAATAAAGTTTAAGTTATCTATTTGCTCTTTCTACAAAATATTGACCCTGAGTGTTGTATGGAATGCCTGTGATATGGGTTATATTAAAGTGTTGACAATATTCCTGAAAAGGCTTGGCAGTGTATGTTAGTTTTTAAATATTTTACAGGAGCATAAAATAGCAAAAGCCAGTGCTAAGTCATCCAAAGTGTTTAACAGAGTTGTTATTTTTTTCATGAGGAATACAAATTTAAAAGACTGCCCCAATTTTTAGTTTGTGGAATTTTATTATTTTATATAGAAAGCAGAATATCATTCATGCAACGTATTCGGAAGGCAAGAGCAAATAGTTTTTTAGCTCTCTTTAAAGCAGTAACAGCAAATGTTTGGCATAAAGTTGGGGTGTCATTTTCTTTTAATTCCCTTTTCCTTTGTCGAATGACTGCCTCCAGTTGAAGACTGCAGCCAGAGTTAACCCTGGAGTATAGGAGGGCATTTGTGTGTATCAGCACAGAGGCAGATTTAATCATTAGTATCGCCTTTCTTTTGAAAGGACCAGTGGCAGTTTGGCTTGCAGCATTAGGATCCTAATACGCCAATAATCATTCCTGCCTCCCCATCAACCACCAGGCAATTGACTATCTGCAAAAGACAGAAAAGAAAATCCTATATGGCTCATCAGACCCCTATCTAACTTTAGAAAGTTGTTCTGTCTTTTTTATTTTTCCCAGAATCTGGTAACTTACGCAGTGTCTGTAAAGTCAAAGCACTGATTTGTCCATAAGCCTCAGGGAGATATGTAATCAATCTGTCCTTGAGCTTCATTTTACATGCCCTTTCCTGGTAACATTTCAAAATTTATGGGCACATTATTTTGGTGATTTCTAGTACTTGGTCCTGACATCTTTTTGAATAACCTGTCTTTCACAGTAAATAGTTACCCCTAGTAAGACAAGCTTTGGCTAAGATCCTCCAGTCAGAAAAAAGAAGTTTCCCCAGAAATAGAACCAAGGAGACACAATGCAAAAGGAACAGTTGATTCATATATTAAGTACAAGCCTGCTTAAGATCATCAAAAGTCTTAAGTGAAATAGGTATATAGTTTCTACCTCTTTGCCCTGGGTTATTAGGATCGGACATTTCACACACTCAGAAAAGAGAAAATCCTTCAATGCCTTTTCCCATCTCCAGTGCTCAATACACAGTCTGGGAGACCCTTACCATGACTTAAAAGGAAACAATTCTCTTATGAAGGGTAAGAAACTTCCCAAAAACTTCAAAAAGAAATGAAGCAAAGCATTGAACAGAGCGGTCCATGCAATCAGAAACTGTACTGGATGGATAGGGTTTAGGAACAGGGAGTCTTCAAGGGTAGGGGGAGGAGGGAGGAGGAAGGAGATAAGGTTTGAAATGTAAATACATAGAATAACCAATAAAAATTATATTGAAAAAAAGAACGGGGAGGCAGGAAGAAGTGGGTGGAGGAGCACCCTCATAGATGCAAAGGGGAAAATATCCAATAATAATAATAATAATAACAATAATAATAATAATAATAATAATAGTAATAAAGAACGGAGGAAACTAGAGTTGGAATAGGGGATCAAAGTCGGCACAAGAACTGTCAGCCTCACCAGAGTCTAATTTTCCTTCTATTCTCAGCACTAGTGCTACCTTTTTCTGATCAGTTTGAGTTTAAATTGTGTCATTTTTTTATTGAAGAACTTTATTTAAAAAAAACAAAGATAAATGCACAAATTTTAAGCATTTTTGCATAAAAGTATATGAATACATTTTTGTTATTGCTTGGCTTTTTTTTTTAAGGTTTGATAGTGTGCATTAAGATCTTACTAGTTACAATGAGCATAAAGTACATGTAAAACAGGATGTAACCTGGAATTAGTCAAAGTTTTTTTGGTGTGTGTAAGGAGTAAATATAAGGTTTTTTCTTTTCTTTTCCTTTCTTTTTCTTGAACTTCACACAGTCTGTGGGTTGTTTCTGGGGTGTTCAGAGCTTTCTGTGGTTAGTATCCAATTATCAGTGACTGCATATTATGTCTGTTCTTTTGTGACTGGGTTATCTCACTCAGGATCATATTCTTTAGATGCATCCATTTTCTTAAGAATTTCATAAGGTTATTTTTTCTGATAGCTGAGTAGTACTCCATTGTGTAAATGTACCACAATTTTTGTATCCATTCATCTACTGAAGGACATCTGGGTTCTTTCCAGCTTCTGGCTATTATAAATAGAGCTGCTATGAACATTGTGATGCATGTGTCTTTGTTGTATGTTGGAGCATCTCTGGGGTAAATGCCCAGAAGTGGAATAACTGGGTCTTCAGGTAGTACTATGTCCAATTTTCTGAGGTATCGCCAGACTGATTTCTAGAGTGGTTGTATTAGCTTGCAACCCCACCAACAGTGGAGAAGTGTTCCTCTTTCCACATCCTCGCCAGCATCTGCTGTCATCTGAAATTTTGATCTTAGTCATTCTCATTGGTGTGAGGTGGAATCTCAGGGTTGTTTTGATTTGCATTTATCTTATGGCTAAGGATGTGGAGCACTTCCTTAGATGCTTCTCAGCCATTCCATATTCCTCAATTGAGAACGTTTTGTTTACCTCTGTACCCCATTTTTTAATAGGGTTGTTTGATTCTCTGGTGTCTAGCTTTTTGAGTTCTTTGTATACCTTGGATATTAGGCCTCCATCAGATGTGGGGTTGGTAAAGATCTTTTCCCATTCTGTTGGCTGCTGTTTTGTTTTCTTGACAGTGTCTTTAGCCTTACAGAAACTTTGCAATCTCATTAAGTCCCATTTGTTAATCTTTGACCTTAGAGCTTGAGCCATTAGCGTTTTTGTTCAGAAAATTTTCTACTTTCTCTTCTAATAATTTCAGTGTACCTGGTTTAATGTGGAGATCTTTGATCCACTTGCACTTGAGCTTTGTACAAGGAGATAAGAAAGGGAAATCGTGTCATTTTTATCTATTGTTTTTCTCTTTCCAAAGCTGAAAGGCATTACTATGAATTATTTCTTTTTCTTTCCTTCTTTTGTTCTTTCTTTTTTTTTTTTTACACCAAATTTTCCCTAAATTGCTCTTCCTAATCGAGATCAAGTTCTGGGATCCAGAGAATCCTGTTCAGGAAAAGAAGGCTGATGTCTTCTAATGAACACTGGGAATTTCAACTGCTGGTATCCCATTTTCACCCCTTTCTCCAGCAACAAAGCTTGCAGAACTTCTGCAACCAAATGGTGCTCTTTTGACTCTGCCTGTCCCATCTTATTACCGCCAGTAAAGACTTGTGACTTATTAGACCATGTGCACACTATTCCCAGGAGTCCTCACCCTTTAACTTTTTAAACATTTTTTATTAAATCCCCATATTTTAGGCCCTCCTTCCTGGTGCCACCTGTAAGCTTCCAAGCTTACTCCTCTGATACAGCCACAAGAAACAAAACCAGGCTTTGGTTGGAGGGACCACAAGACTGAGTCTGTGACAATTTTATTGAAAGAAATCTGACGACTTCTTCTTATCCCTTTATCAGAAACACAATGGAATGGCGGTTTCCAGGTTCACTCCAGTTGCAGTTGCCAGGATACAATGAAGTTTTGCAAGCTATTCAGGGCACTCAAGACCAATTGTCCTGCCCAGCCTCCAGGCTTCACTGACTTCTGCGGGAATAGGGAGAGAAACACAAAGCAGCCTGAGTGTTTCACTGCCTGAGGGAGTGTGTCCATCTCTCAGGAAGTGGAAAGACACTTGGTGCTCCAGGAGCCATGAACTCTAACCTAAAAAACATGACGCATGCCTCCCAAGGCAGCTGGGTCAGACCAACTCCACGGTTTCCTTCATCATTCCATGAGATGGAACACATGTGTCTTTTACTGCTGTGAACAGACACCATGTCCAAGGCAACTCTTCTAAAGGACATTTAACTGCGCCTGGATTATCGCTTTGGAGGTTCAGTTCATTATCATCATTGCAGGAATCATGGCCGCAAGCAGGTAGACATAGTGCTGGAGAAGGAACGAAGAGTTCTACATCTTGGTCTGAAGGCAGCCAGAAGAAGGTTCTGACATTCCACACTGGTAGGAGCTTAAGCAGAGAACTTGAAGTCCACTCCCAGTGACACACTTCCTCCAACAAGGCCAAGCATTCAAACACATGAACCTACAGGGGACAAACCTATTCAAAACCACGATACCATGCCTGACACTGGTGAGTGGCTAAGTGGGTAGGCCAGGGACCTAGGGAATAAACAAATATTACTGTTCTGCTAAAGAAATGTAATAGCAAAATGACTTGCAATGACATTCTGCTATACTCATAGGTGAATGTCTTGCTCAGCCATCCTCAGAGATGCTTCTTCCTTCTGCAGTAGGTAAGAACAGAGACTTACAGCTGGACAAGGTGCTGAAGATGAGAGATACTCAAATAGATCTTAAATGGGATGTCTCCATCAATCCTACCCTACCACATCAAGGAAACAAGGTCTTCTAAATACAGCAGGACTGATGGCCATAAGAACTCAGAGACCGTGGCAGCATGCATAGGACCTGCATAGAGCTGTACAGATGGGTTCTCAGCACTGTGAGAAGTCACAATATGTCATCCCTAACCCCAAATGGATCTCCAAATGACAACCACTTGCCAATTAAAATTAGTTTTCACTAAGGATATAAACCACTCTCAAGTCTAGGCCTGTGTCCAGCAGGAAATGGCTAACACAAAAAGAATTCAACTGTATTTTTTGAGGTGTTTTAGTCTTTGTTTTCCCCTCATAGTGTTTTGTCTGGGCTTTCCCAACTCGGCCCCCTTCCTACCCTTCAGGTCTTTTATTTACATATTATGGTCTTTTATTTACATATTATGGCTTCAAATTTTATGGTTTTAAGGGATTTATGTTGATGCCAGTGTGTATGTGTGTGTGTCTATATTTCTTTATTGAACTTTTACTTCAGCTCTTTTTCTGTTCATCCATTTTGTCCTGCTTTATTATTTTATCTTATTTTATTATTATTTTTAAATTCCTGTTTATTTTCTAATGAAAGTGAGCAAGAAAAGATGTAGATTTGGGTGGGTGAGGAGGATCTGGGAAGGTTTGGGAGAAGGCAACTATATCATATATTATGTAAAAGGGTACTTTTGGTAGCAAAAAAAGAAAGGAATGCTATCATAAATATCAGGTGATATACCTTCTTGCAAAATTTCAAAACTTTTCCTGGACCAAATAAAATCATCAAAAATCTTTCTGTCTGGACCAGTTTTGCTATGAACTGAGTTGAGGGAGGAACAATCATAATCACCCAGCCACTAACATTCAGGGCCATTCAAAATACTTCCATTTTGTTTTGTTTGCTTTTGAGACGTTACACTACATAGTACTGGCTGACCCGGAATTCACTAAGTAGATCAAGACTTTGAACTCACAGAGATCCACTTGTCCCTGACTCCCAAGTGTTGCACTAAAGGTGTGTGCCACCAAGCCTAGTACTTACTACTGTTTTAGTTCCTGGAAAAAAGCTCGGTTTCTTGGTAAATTCAAATACATTCCTTTCCATCTTCAGTGACAAGAAAATGCTCTGAGGAGGCTGGGGTCTTATCTGAAATATAATATCCCCAAGCCCACTAATACATTTAAGATTAAGACCTTTGCATCTAAGTGACAAACCTCAAAGCCACACACTAAAACTCAGATTCTGCATATTGCCTGACTTTCATGGGTATCACTAGTATGTCATCCTATATCACTTGTAAATATTCAATTCAACCTGGGTGGGTGGCAGGCACTGTAATCTCAGTACTCAGGAGGCAGAGGCAGGTTTGTCAAGGCCAGAAAGAACAACGCAGGAAGGCTATCAAAAGTGCACACAGAGCAGCAGAGCATAAAGCTCATTTCATGACATGGAGTGGTGGCACACGTATAAAATGTCAGCACTGGGCAGGTGACTCAGAAATATAAGGACTCTCAGCTAAATGGTGTGAGGTAAGCCTGAGATAAAATATTCATACCATGCCAACTAATGCCCTGTTTTCTTCACCTTCACTCCATAACTGTGCTATTTGAAAAGGAGTAAGGAGTGAGCCCTGCCTCACCCACCCTCCTCAGAGCATCTTCCTTTACTTAACATTATATATTGTTGTCTAAATCCGCTAACAAAAACAGATGGTCCATGAAGGCAGACACCTCCGTTCTGCACTTCAAACATCCTGAAGGAATCTTCAAAAGTAGAAATACTCTAGGTTAGGCCCAAGGTAACTAGAGCCTGCACACCACATTCAGGTTTGATTTGGCAGGGGTGGGGGGTTTTAATTATAAAAGACTTTGATCTCCTTAGTTTAGCTGTATTCTTAGGTGTTTTAAGTTACTACAAACAGGACTCAAAGAAAAAAAAAAAACAAATAACCCAATCAAAAAATAGGGTACAAAACTAAAAAGATAATTCTATACAGAATTTCAAATGACCAAGAAGAACCAAAAAAAAAAAAAAAAAAAAAAAAAAAAAAAAAAAAAAAGTTCAATATTCTTAGTTATCAGGGAAATGCAAATCAAAATGACCCTGAGATTCCACCTCACACCGGTCAGAATGGCTAAGATCAAAAACTCAAGCAACAGCTCATGCTGATGAGGATCTGAAGAAAGAGGAACACTCCTCCATTGCTGGTGGGTTTGTAAACTGGTACCACTCTGGAAAGCAATCTGACAGCTCCTCAGAAAATTGGAAATAGATCTACCTGAGGACCCAGCTATACCACTCCTGGGCATATACCCAAAAGATGCTCCAGCATCCCACAAGGACATGTGCTTCATTGTATTCATAACAGTTTTATTTGTAATAGCCAGAAGCTGGAAACAGCCCAGATGTCCTTCAACCAAAGAATGGATAAAGAAAATGATTTACACAATGGAATACTATTCAGAAAATAAAAACAAATGGACATAACTAGAAAACATCATCCCAGACCCAAAAGGACATGCATGGTATGTACTCACTGGTAAGTGGATATTAGCCAACAAGATCAGAATACCCATGATACACCCCACAGACCCAAAAAAGTTAAAGATGGCCCCGTGAAGAAGCTTGAATCCCACTTAGAAGGTGGAACAAAATAGTGATGAAGGGCAGAAGGGAAGGACCTGTGTGGGTAAAGGGAGGGCTGGGGAATGGGGGAAGGCAGGTTCAGGTATGGGGAAAGGAGTCCCAGAGGGCCATGAAAATAAACAGAAATATGCACTTGCCAGGGCTTGGAGATAGGGTGGGTGATTATCTAGGAAGTCCCAGAGACCCAAGATGAGGGAGGAGCCAGGAATCAACGCAGGTGACCTTAGCAGAAATGCCCAACTGTTGGGATATGGAACCTAAAGAGACAATCTCCAGTAGCCAGACAGGACACCCAGTGTTGGGATGGGAACACCATCCACCTATAAAACTTTGACCCAAAACTGGTCCTGTCTTAAAAAAAAAATTCAGGGACAAATGTGGAGACTTCAGTCACTTTCGACCAGTGAACTGCCCACTTTGAGACCTATCCCATGGGCGTGCATCAATCCTTCACAATATTAATGCTGTGCTTGCAGACAGGAGCCTAGCATAGCAGCCCTCGGAGAGGCTTTACCCAGCAGCTGACTGAGACAGACATTGCACTGAGGTCGGGGACCCCTATGGAAGTTAAGGAGAGGACTGAAGGCCCTCAAGAAGACAGGCAGTGTCAACTAACCTGGACCTTTGGGAGCTCCCAGAGACTGAGCCACCAACCAAAGAGCATACAGGAGCTGGTCCCAGCACCTGATCCCAAGACACCCATTTAGCAGAGGGCTGCATTTTCTGGCCTCAGTGAGAGAATGCACCTAATTCTGCAGAGTTAATGCACCAGGGTGAGGGATGCAGGGGGGCACCCTCTCAGAGGTGAAGAGGATTGGGGGGAAGAACTCTGTGAGAAGGGACCGGGAGGGAGCAACATTTGAAATGTAAATAAAAGTATTTTTTTTAATTAAATAAATAAACCCTTGGTGCTAGGTTTAAAAAAAATCTCAACACATTTCACACATATGATTTAAAAGTAAATCATAGCTGTTTTCTCAATCACAAATCACTTTAAAGATGTTTTTCCTTTGAAATATTTTTTTGCCAGCTATGTTACAGGTGTTCAAAAGACAATATGCAAATTCCACTCCCACAAATAACTGTTCTGCTTATGCTCTGAAAATTACAATTACCCAAAAAGAGCATTGGAACATATATTCTTGTCAATTCTAAGAGAGAATCATCATTTCTTAATCTTTTTAAAGAACTGTATCCTTTTCCAACTCTGAAAAATCTGAATTGTGTAGATATAGTCTTCAAGACATTAAGAAAATAGGTTTTAGGCATGTTTTCAGTCTAGAGCTTACCCCAAGAACAAAAAAATAATGAACAACGAATGAGTCTACATTATTAGATGTTATTTGACAATGTTGCCCATGCAGAAAAAAAAAAGGGCCAAAAGACAATTAGAGTTTAAGTTATACTAAATAAGTAACAATATACACAATGATATAGTCATTTGAGAAAACTATTGTTTATTTAGAAAAAATGGTTACACTGGTAAATTCAGTAGATAAAAAATTCTCTTAAAAATGTCACGTGAAACTTTTCCAGATGTAAGTTTAGCAATACAAAGCTCCGGTAGCTGTAAAATTAAAACACAATTAATTTTTTCCCTTCTACCCCCAAGATTTCCTAATTACAAGAAAAAAAAAATGGCAAGGGACAAATGAGCGCTGGTATATTTCTTTGTAGAACAGGTTTTAATGTACACATACTATATAAAACGATTCTTAGGCGTTGCATAAGACAGTGCTCCACTTTATTTTTAGTGACTAATATTAAAAACAGGCCAAATAAATTAAAACTGAATTCTAAGATGAGGTAAATTCAAAATCATTCAGTAACTGTTTATTTTCAGTTTCAACATTAAAAAGGATGCATTTCAAATGGGGTGGGGGGGGAAGAGACTTGAAACCCAGGCAATATTTAATCAAAAGTAAAATTCTGTACACATGTAACCTTATTTGCTTATGGGAAGTATATGCAGCACATTGTGCTAAAATATGGAATAATTAACACTTTCAGCCATTACTGAAAATAAACATGTAGAAATTAAGCAACAAGTTAAAGTACAATAACATACAATACAACAGTTTTAGGTTTTCTGCATGGAGCAACAAAGCAGGTAACTGAAAATGGGCCCGCTTCATTCACAATTCTCAGAAATCTACTCAGGAAAATACAATTCTGGTCACAGCTGTATGATTTCATTTTCACCTAAAAGAAACAAACTGGTTATACAGACAGACAAGGAGTAGCTGAGGGAGAATGAGGAGGAAGGCCAAAGCAAGGCAAGAAGAGGCCAGAGAAAGAAGGCTGGGGAATGACCGAAGGGAAAGAAAGGGGGAAGGAAAAAAAATTAGGAAGAAACTAGTAAATTCTATCAATAACAAAGACCTGGAGGAAGTTCCCAGAAAATGAGGAAATATTTTCTGTGTCCGTGTCTATTCTTAGAAATCATAAAGACACTAGGAATTTTAAGAAACATTGAAACATTTTCTGTGTGTGAGAGGGAGGAAGTATTCTAGGGTAGAGAAAAAGATTAAGGAGTAACAGGTATATTCTACAGGTGCAAGGAATAATGTATCAAAAATAAACAGAACATTTAACAAAGGAAAGGAACCTATTTTACATAATCAATCAAAAGAAATAGAAAATGACATCGATTTTTTTCACAAGGACACAATTTTAATAGTGAATTATATTAAGATGCAATGTCTGCTAAATTATAAAAATTGCTTTAAAAATATATTGACTCAATTATACTCATTTCCTTTCCTTTATGTAGACATTTTTCAAATACTGCATAATGAAATAAATTCAAAACATGATCATTACAGCATGTGGCAAATAATTTATCTGCCTAACATTGTTCTCAAATTTTAAATTAATGCTTAATGCATTAAACTTTATTAACGAATATACTACATTCACACAGTTTCAAAACTCATAGCTAGAAGGGGCCTTAGAAAATAATTACACTTGCATGAAATGCTGACAAATAATTTACACATCATTTCTACACAGTATTCTTTGCACACCATGTATAATGTTGACGCCATTGATTACAACTTTGGATACACTGATGTTGACCTTCTAATTTTATTACTTAAAGTATAATTGTTTCTGTCCCTCAATGAATAAATGGGTAAACAAAACATGATACCCTTCATTCTATGGAATATTTAACCTTTAAGAAGGAATGGATTATTGACACATGCTACTCCATGGATAAACTTTGATAACATCATGGTAGTTGAAAGAACCCTGGCCCCCAGGACATGATATTGCACAATTCCATTTATATGAAATGTCCCAAAACAGGCAAATTCATAGGCAGAAACTGTGTCAGCGGCTTCCAGTGGCTGAAGAGAGAGGAGAGAGAAGAATGGCTGCTGACCTGCACGTTCTGAGCCTAGATTACTGTGAGGACTGCACCACACAGTGAATACACTAGAGACCACTGAATTCTCCACTGTAAAATGCTGGGTTTTAGACTGAAAATGAATAACGTTCCAAGAAAGAACTTCATGGTACTCACATGACTGTACTGGCGAGAGTAAGAAATGGGTCACTGATCATGTTTATGTAACATTCTAATAAACAAAGAACATCATGGTATCCATAGGAAAAAAATCAGAATAAAAAATGGGTCTTGATCATGATCGTGTCACACTATGAGAATTTCTTAAGGACAAGAAAACTTTTGGTGACATATTTAAGGGTACATTAAATAATAAAAATGCTTTTGCCATTAAAACACAAAGATCTTTCCCATGAATTGGAATTAAAATTAAAATTTTATAAGAAGCCAAAACCCTCCAAGCAACATAATCACCCCAATGTCTTCACACTTATAGAATTCACACACAAAGGCAACCTATCTACATCATTAAGGAATTGGTTCCAGGAGGCAATTTCCTTTCCTTTCTGAGAAAGGAAGATGAACTCAAAGTCAGTTAGTGAATTTTCCATTAGATGCCACTTCTGGATGGCATATCCCACGTAAAAATTGTATGCACTCAGACCTTGCTCCAAGAAATTGCCTGCAGGTGAAAATAATATTCTGAAAATCAGTGACTTTGGAATGTCTTGTCAAAAGGATGGTGGTATGTATGCATCTTCTGAGTTAAAGCAAATTCCCATAAAATGGACAGCACCAGAAGCTCTTAATTATGGGAGATGTCATTCTGAGAGTGACTCATGGAGCTTTGGCATCCTCCACGGGGAGACGTTCAGCTTAGGGGTCTGTCCACACCCTGGAATGACAAATCAGTAAGTACAAGAGCAAAGTGGAAAAAAGATACTCAATGTTAGTCACGGCATCTCAACAGTGTCCACAGAGTCTTATTCAATAACGCTGAGGCTTGGGGATTACAACTTGAAATCCATTCCAAAACTCAACAAACTTCTAGAAAAGGTAACTGCTAACAAACATAATCCTAGAAATTGGAGAGTATGAGACAGGAAGATCACAATGGGTTATATGTCGGACTATGCCATATAGAATTCCAGGACAGCCTGAGCTCCAGAGTGAGTGCCTGTCTCTAAAATCCTAAAACACTAAGAAGGCATAGTGATGAAACAGTACCAAACTCAAAGATTTTGTCCTTTATACACTAACAATTTTATTGTCATTAACACTGAACTTATACCAATCATATGCAACATTCTTCTAAGTTTAATTTTAAATAATGTTATTTTTAAAAATGCACCACATTAACAATCAGAGATAAGCAAGTTTAGCTTATAAATCTAAGGTGTCACAGAACCCTATCTTTTTCCCAGTTACGATTTTATTGATATTGCTCAGTTTAGTCTACTGTCTGTCACACGTATATGCTCTTTTGAAACTATCAACTGTATTCTTAATGCCACAAACACTTTTGTTTGTGTCCTTCTATTCTGCTGAGAGCAGATTACATGTATAAACATCATTCTATATTATATTAGTAACTATCTCAATGTTCTCAATTCTTTTTATCTGATTCAATAGTTCGGATGTCTCTTAAAATAACCTTTTTGACATTAAAGGATTTAAGAAAAACTTTAAAATACAAACCTGCCCCCAAAGTAGCTAACTAACTCATGGTTAAATGCCTACTTCAAAGGAGGTAGCATAGCACCGAGTTCCCTGCATTTGCTGTCACCTGAAGTTGTCGTGATTTTGTGACTCACCCCTTTAATGCTTATGCCTCTCTCTTTCAAAGCTGAAGCACATGTAAGGGTTAAGCTGACATTCACAAGGAAGAAGTTATGAGGAGAAAAACACAGGGACAGGCATCCTAATCTAGCATTCCACCTGCAGGTGCCCTTACAAAATTTTACAGCAAACACAGTCCCTGAGATGTTCTGTGTCAGTTAAATGTAATACAAATTAAAGTTGAGAATCTTTTAAGCTGAAACCTAATTATATACAGGGTTGCCTGTCAGAATGAAAAATGTACAGAGGATAGTCACACACATAGGCAAATGTGGGAGAAGAACCTTTTATAAGCCCTTATCCTAAAGTTGAGACCTTGAAGATGCAAAACAAAATAACGCCTTAGTGAGTATGTGTCTTCCGGAAGAGGAAAAGCAAGGAAGTACAGAATTCTTTCAACTACTTAGTGCCTATGAGTATTGGTTTATTAGAAACCACAACTAGTACTTCCAAAGAGTGCAAATGGTAATGAAGAGAAAACAGTTGTGCCTATCAGTTCAAACTCCTAACAAGAGTTTTTTAAATATTAAATGACTGCTATATGTAAACAACAACAAAAGGAAATTTGCTCTGAAATCACAAGCGAAGCATGTGAATCTGTAGCATACTCATACAAATGTGGAAACCAGTAACTAAGACAAGCTCATATGTGGAATAACTAGTTCCTGAGAATAAACTCATCAAATACTTCATTTCCTAATATGAGTTACTACCATAATCAGATAAACTGTGGAATGGCAATGCATTTCTAAACTTAGGAATATGTGAGAGCTTAGGAGGCCAGTTTCCCAAGTACAAACTAGAAGGGCAAAAGGCTAGAATAGGGATTATAAAATCAACATCTACAAGGGCTAAGCTGTAAGAGAAACAAAATTAACCATGTATGGAATACTGGAGTAAACAGCCTGCCTCTTCCTCCCCTAACCAACTTCTCCCCAAATTCCTTGTCCTATCAGGAAGGTCAAAGTTTGATTACTACTGTGCAGAAATCAAAACACAATATCAAATGTTTCAATTCACCAAGTAAAACTGAAATTCTAAGTAGTCGAGTCTTCTGAATTGCTGCAGGATATTAAGATATAGTGTTTTTGCAAAGTGGTACATGAATATAATCCCAGCATAACTGAGACTGAACTAGTGTGTGTGTGTGTGTGTGTGTGTGTGTGTGTGTCTGGGCTGGCACTGATTTGATATCAACTTAGGCTGCACAGGGTGTTACGGACCAGCTTAGAATACAGAGTAAGAGCCCACTTCAACTAACCAACAAGCAAATAAAACAGTGCTTTCTAAATGTAAACCCTGGATAAGACTAAGGCCTTACCTAACAAGGCAAATTTTGTTCAAGGACTTGAAACTTTTGGTATCAGACTTACAGGATAAAATAATTAGATTACATATATGAGACTACAAGTAAAACAAATGGGGCTTGCTGAACTGGCAGGCTAGAAATGCAGTGAAGTAAAAGTATGGACAGAATAGGGTACAAGTTGTGGGCCACATATACCAGATAATAAGAGAGAATGGTTGTTCGATAACTATTTAATGAGCATCAGGTTTTTGTTTGTCGCCCCCCACCCCCACATACCAGCCAATCTAGCACTGAGGTTCAGGCAAGGATTTTTAAAGATTAAAGTAAAAGAAAATGTTTAAGGCAAAAGCATCTAGTGATGTTCAAGGAGAGGTAGACTTTGGACAAAGATTTTGCAGGTAAAAACAAAACACAAGAGTTTTGGAAGTAAAAAAGTAGGAGAAAGGGCAAGAGAATTTAAAAAGAAAGTAATCTAAAACACATTTATGTAAGGTATTCTCTTCTAATGTGTTCATTTTAGTATGTTTGCACTCAGTGGGGCAGGTACAACAAGTCAATTTCATTTCTCGACTGGCTCCCTAAACTAACTTAAAGTTAGTGAGCAGATAAAATCATGGTAATGTGATGTATTAGCAGCTCTTCTTTCTGCAGATTAGGAAACAAGTAAAAAGGGAAACAAGAGAGGAAGATTTTGATACACTCTGGAGAGACCATAGGAAATGATAAAGTTTTTGATCAAAAGAAAGCTGTCTCCAACCACAGAATGAGCCCAAATGACAAACAGAAAATAACCAGAAGAAAAAACATCAATTATAGTCTCCCAAGAGTAAGAGTCTGTCCCAGAAAGAAGTAGGTGGGACATACACAACTGTCAGCAAGCTAAATATACCTGTAAAAGCTTATCTGCTTCTAGATTTACTAAAAGACCAGCAGCCAAGCAGCTATTGTCCCTCACCTTTTGTTTCTAAGGGATACCCCATGGCCAATGTAAGTATAACTCATGGATCTCTGTATCAAAACCTTCATGTGTAAAAAAACCAAACTTAGGTTTTTAGAGAAAACAGATACATAAGATCACAGTGAAAGCTGTCAGTGACCATGTTGATCTGTTCCAAATGAAAATTTTGTTTAACAGCACATTAAATAAAAACAAATTAAAAAGCTAAGATTAGAATAAAAAGCAACACATAGTAGGCACAGTATTTAGCATATTAAATATAAAATACATACTACATATAATATATATCACATAATATATAAATATATATTATAGTTCCCAAGTGAAGGCAGTCAGAAGGATGCCTAGAAAACTAAATAATACTATTTCTTCTACAATTTTCCTAATTAAGGAATAATAAAAGACTATTAGCCAGGCAAGGTAATCCATACATTTAATCCTATCACTCAGAGGACAGAGATAGGGGAATTTCTGTGAGTTCAAGGCTAGCCTGATCTACATAGTAAGTTCAAGAACAGCCAGGGCTATACAGTGAGACTGTCTCAAAATAAGAAAAAAAATATTAAATGCTAAATGTTCTTTCATATTCTTGCTTATACCACTCTACTATTTAGAAATACACAAGGAGAAACAGAGTGAACCAAGCACACCTTTCATTAGGTCACCTATCTGCCATTCCTGCATTGCAACCAAATTAAATATGACAAAACCAACATCCTAAACCATATATTGAAACAGCTCCCAGATATTCCTCACCCTTAAATAGTGTTAAGTAGAGTTTGCTATTTATCTGGTTCCATAAATAATTAAAAGCAGCTCAGGTTGGAGATGAGGTATAAACAGTAAGTGTATCTGTATTATTAAGAAGTGACAATTGCAATGAAAGCAAAAAATGAGCAATAAAGTAAAGTCAACTTCAAATATGTCTACATAGAATCATTAATGGAGGAAAAAAATCATTCTACATACTTCAATAATTCTAAAACATCCAAAAGTACCTATTCAGATGCTGACTTTAAGTCCTCAAAAAGAAAAGGCTATATTAGAATATGCATAGTCTGTCCACTATGGTGATCATATAATTTATGTAAAGTAACATTACTGGCTGGTTTTGTGTCAACTTGACACAGGCTGGAGTTATCACAGAGAAAGGACCTCAGTTGAGGAAATGCCTCCATGAGATAGATCCAGCTGTAAGGCATTTTCTCAACTAGTGATCAAGGGGGGGAAGGCCCAGCCCATTGTGGGTGGTGCCATCCCTGGGCTGGTAGACCTGGGTTCTATAAGAAAGCAGGCTGAGCAAGCCAGGGGAAGCAAGCCAGTAAGTGACATCCCTCCATGGCCTCTGCATCAGCTCCTGCTTCCTGACCTGCTTGAGTTCCAGTCCTGACTTCCTTTGGTGATAAACAGCAATGTGGAAGTGTAAGCTGAATAAACCCGTTCCTCCCCAACTTGCTTCTTGGTCATGATGTTTTATGCAGGAATAGAAACCCTGACTAAGACAGTATTTAAAATATTTTATGCACCATAGAAAACAAATACATCACCTTGAAAACAAATTTGCCTATTTAAAATCTAGCTAAAGGTACAGAGTGTACTTTCTGAGTTTATAAAATGTGAGCAGTAGCAGAAAGGTATGAAAACTTAAAGGCACAAAGAACAGAAAAGTTTTGCGCTTAGTGTCAACTTTGTTTTCTAATGCCCCTGTACCTGCTTCAACCTTTCAGAGTTTTAATTTCTTCACCTGTGAAGTATAAATACTGCCACCACTTTTTGGGCTACAGGTGCTTTAAAAACATAATTAATTTTCCAAAAACGATGGGAGTAGGTGGCAAAGAGAAAGCCAGGTGTTCTTAAGTACATCTTGATGGTTCCTTAAGTGTAACTAATCAGCAAGCTTAAAGTGAAAAAAAGCTTTAAAATAACTGCAAACTTTATATCTACGCACAAAAAGTCTCTGTTGTTATAGTGAGGTAAAAATTTGAGTAGCTGTATCCTGCAAAATGGATCTCCTTTAGGCATATCTCTAAATGAAAAGGAGGGGAGAAAATACTCACCTTGGCTGAAATTGTTCATTATCTGTGCTTGTCAGAGGACTTATGAGTAGATTACAAATTAAGGGAAAACAACTTTGGGGCAGGAAGACTAGTGTCCTATCTTTTGGTATAACCCCTCTTAGGTTTCTGAGCCTAACTGGCTCTAGTCAACCTAGTAAGCTCAAGTACTGAGGGCTCTGCTTATGTGTCCCACCATTCCGCACTTCTAGGAACCATCCTCCCCAGACCAAGGGATTCTACCTGTATCGCTTTTTTTCTCTTGGTAACAATACAAAGGAATAGCAACTACTAAAATACAAGGAGCCTATACAACTTTTGTCATAAAATATCTGTCACTACAGAATCACTTAAAAAAAAATCATGACGATCAAATCTCTTGTTTTCATATCATACACTGAGAGTTAACTACAAATATCACTTTTTCAAAATAATAAGCTCCTGCATGTTAAATCACATAGACGACAGGTTTAATTGTAAACAGTAGTATCAAATCCTTCTACTAAAGCAAGTGAAATATAAAGATGAAAAGGATATTGTTTCTTCTCTTCCTTTCCTCCTGAACTATCCCGTTTTTCTTTCTTTTCTATCTTTTCTTTGTCATGCCTGGATTCCTATGAGGAATGAAATTAGTTGGAAAAAGAAAAATCAAATACATTTTTAAAAAATCAGCTTGAAATTCCCTTTTATTATTCACTGCCATAATTTTTCTTCAAAACCTTGCTTATATGACTTCAAAACCACATGTAACCAAGAAAACAAAACAAACAAAAAAAAAAAAAAAAAAAAAAAAACCCTCGAGTATTGAACTCCTCCAAAAGTTAAAACATTTATAAACCATAAGGAAGTATAACAGCTTATAAAACAGAAAAAAAATATTTGAAAAAAATGTATAGCAGTCACATATCCAGAGTATCTAAAGAAATCTTAAAAGTGAATGTCATAAAAGACTCAATTTGTAAACAATTCGAAAAGACTTCTCCAAAGAAGATAAACACAAACATGGAGACACAAACATCTGGTACCATTAGTCACTGAGGAAACACAAATCAAAACCACAATGACTTACCTGCACATACACTAGGATGGCTATAAATAAACTAAAATAAAAAGGAGCCAGTGTTGACGAGGATGTACAGAAATTGCACCCTGATGTATTGCTAGTGGAAATGCAAACTATATAACCATGGTGAAAAGTCTGGCAGCAATTTAAAAAGGGTAAACAAAATTAACTAATAACCTAAAAATTCTATTCCTAGGTATATCCAAGAAAATTGAAGGTAGTCAAATGAATTATTTCATACCAGTACACAAATGGTTATAACATTATTCATAATAACCAAAAAGTGAAAACAATCCAAAAGTCCAACAATTGGCTAGTTGTAGTGGCTTACCCCTTAGAACTAGGGAATCTGGGGCAGAGAGACTGAGTTTGAGGGTAGGCTGAAGTACTGGGGAAGCTCCAAGCCAGCTTGGGCTACTAAGGGAGGTCCAGTCTCAAAACAAAACAAAAATCCACCAACTAAAAAATGATTAAACAAATGTAGAATCTTCATATAATGGAGTATTATTTGGTTATAAGATATTAAGTAATAGCAGATCCTACAATATGGAAGAACAATCTCAAAATCATTCTAAGAAGGCAGACACAAAAGACTGCATTATTTTATAATTCTACTTATATGAAACATTAAAAATAGGTAAAACCACAGAGACAGAATGAAGATTAGTGGCTGTCAAGAACTGGGGAAGGCAAAGTGAGGAGTAAATGTATCATGAGTCTATGATAACCTTTTGGGACAATTAAAATGATTTGGAACTGGACAAACACCAAATGCACAGTATTGCAAATATACATACCACTTAATTCAGTGGTCATCAACCTTTCCTAATGTTGTGATCCTTTAATATAGTTCTTCATGTTATGGTGCTCCCGACCATACAATGATTTTCGTTATTTTGTAATTGTAATTTTGCTGCTATTATTATGACTAGTAATATAAATATTTTTGGAGATAAGGGTTTGCAAAGGGGCCTCTGCAACCCACAGGCTAAGAATCATTGGTTTAATTGCATTATTCTGTTATCCTATGTGAACTTATCTCAACTGAAAAATATTAAAAGAAACAGCCTATCTTTGAAATCATACAGAATTAAATTATCTACCATTTACTTTTCTAATATTACTTCTTAAAACTACAAATACACTACACATTTTTAACATTTATAATAATGTTTTATAAACAGTTTACAACTTAGTAATGGCTTGTCAATTATTTTATGGAGCATGCTTGAGATTTGAGTATCGATCTTAAGTATATAACAGAATGTACTTTATACACATATAAATATACTTTAAGAATAAGAGAAACTAAAAACAAAGAAAAAGTAAACAAAGAACTGAAGTGGTGAGCAGGGTGGTGGAAGTGGTGCTGTACACCTTTAATCCGGGCACTTGGGAGGCAAAACTAGCAGGATCTCTGACTTCAAGGCCAGCCTGGTCTAGAGGGCAAGTTCTAAGACAGCCAAGGGTACACTGAGAAACAACAACCCCCCCGCCCCGGCTCAAAAGGAACTGAAGTGCCAAAAGTAAAAAGGAGAGAAAAAAGAACTTCAGAAGTATACTAATTCTAACTTCACAGTAATTTAGGGCACATTTAGCTCAAATTTTCTAACCAGAGAACCTGCTCCCTCCCAATCCTCCTGTTTCCATTCTAAAATTAACCAATGATTATCTGGCAAGAATATACATACATGCACACTGAAGCACTAAATTTATAGGGGTAAGTATTTTCCTTACAAGGCCCTACCCCCAGATGATGAGCTACATGCAATTAATGGCTGCTTTGAAAGGAAGAGACCCAGCCTTCTCTAAGGACTAGCCCTCTAAATGGTTTTCCAATCCCAAATTGTCAGTCATAACATATACATATATATGGCCAGAACTAAATGGACTCAGCAGGTTATACTGTGAGACACATAAATAGGTGTAAGAACAATAATCATAAAAGAGGTCATGAAGTTTAGAGAAAGTTAAGGGAAGACACAGAAAAGCAAAATCAAGAGTTTGGGGTGGAAATAATGTAAATACAGTATTCATATATGACAGTCCCAAAGAATAATAAAATACATGTTTCTGAAAAGTATACAGTTCCTTTGTATTCCTAATTTACCTTTTTGCCACCAGAGGAGATTTTATCCATCTTCTCAGATTTAAACGAATCACTACTGCCTTTTTCTTTGCCTGAAGATTTTGACTTATTTTTCTCTTTGTCTTTCTCATTTGGATATTGAGACTCACATGGACTCTCACTTTTGTGTTTTGAAACCCCCACTAAAATTACAAAAAAGAACAATGAAAGGCTTTTCCAGTTCACTCTGATGACCGCTTCCAAGGTATTAGGTAAGTCTACCTACTTGTTCCATTTTCCTCTTTCCGCCTCTTTGTTATGTCCGGTGGTACTTCACGGTCATTGTTTGAATGATCCTAGAACCAAGAATTGTGAACTACATTGATCAAGGGTTATGGCTTTTTTGTTTTGATGTATTAACTTTTATACAATAAAAGACATCACTAACTAGCACTGGAGAATATTTGCTGTACCACATATTTGATAAAATGGCATGAAAGAGATAACAAAGTTGAAGTTCTTTATTGTAGAAGATACAAACACACTTTAGGATGAAAATACCACTAAAACTTGAAACAGACTGCTGTGGAATCAATCAGTATTTTCTAAAAGCAGAAAAAAACATTACTATATACAACATAAAGCTTTCCAAGCTAATTTTTAAAAATTACAAACCCTTTTCCGTTCTTTCCTGTCCTTTTCATCTTTTTTCTCTCTTTCTCTGGATCTTTCCCTTGACTTGTCCAAATCTTTCTTGTCCATTTCTCTCTCCTTACTCTTGGACAGTGGTGGAGGATTATGGTTAATGTAGAGCTGTTAAAATTAAGGCAATATTACTAAAGATTATTAGTTTTCCAGTATTGGCAGCCTTTGGCATTTTTGTTTACTAAATGAAAGATAACAGGTAATTAATTATATATAAAGTCAAAACTAGTTATCGGTTTGTTTTATGAGAGCTAAAATAAAAGAATGTAACACATTTTACAAAGGCTTTAATCCTAAGCCTTATAAGGATTCCCATTTTAACTCAGTTCATTACTACCTCAAGTACCATTTTCAGTAAATTCACAAGCTAGCATTCTCCTTATCACCCCAGTTCATAAGAATTCATATGTAAAAAACAATGACTAAAGTTTCCCTGCTGAAAAAGACAAAAACAAATTCCGATGCAGTCAGGATATATAAACATCTTACCATGCAGTCAATGACAATGGGCAAAAAAGGTATAAATAAAACCTAGCCATGATTTTGCTAGTACATCCATTCTGCATAGGTATAAATCAGGTAGTGATTACCTCAAATACTTTTGAAAATATAAAGACTGATGAATATTCTCTACTTCCAAAAGCACCACAGTTCTATTAAATAACCACAATTGAATTCTGCCTCACTCCCAGTCAGCTGATGGTGACTAGACTTGGAAGACTGAAAAGTGACAGAACAAATACTCTCTGTAAGAAGGTCTATTAGAGATCAAACAGCCAAAAATTAAGGTTATTTTAACTTTAAATGATAGAAAAACCCTACTTCTGAAGGTTGGAAATATAGAAATTCACTATAAAAGTAAATGTTTAGGAAGTAGTCCGAAACTAGTTGAATGCCAACTTTATGGCATTTAAAATTGTGGTACAAGTCTATGTTTCATTTGATACATTCAAAGAATAATGAACAGCATTCATCATGTAGCTACCTAGCTCTAAATATACCCTAGGAAGAAACAGAACAATGAATGCAAGTAAAATAATTTTACAGTAAGGAGTCCTATGATAATCTAAGAAATGCAAAAAAAAAAAAAAAAAAAAAAAAAAAAAAAAAACAAAACATCAACTTGAAGTTTAAAGACTTATATTTAACCACCATAAAAAATTTTCAATTCTGTTGCCTAAGAAATATTATCAAAGCAACAGAGTGAATTCTTTATAAGAATCTTATGTTTAAAAGCTGAAGAATGCCTGAAACAGTCAAAGTGTTTATTGATAACAAAGATTAAGAGAAAAATCTAGTCTTGAAGTACTATCTAAAAGATACTTTTACCGGGTATGCCTTAAATGACACTTAAAATATATTTCTAGTTGTGAAATTTATTACATCTTTTCCCATATTTTAATATTATTTATGGACTAGATAAGCTAAATTCAATAATATATTTAACACTTAACAATTTCCTTAAAGTACTTCTTCATTTCTCCTACTACTAGAGTACCCCCCCCCACACACACACCAAAAAAGACATCTTTTTCATGCCTACTTGAATTCTGTATTGTAAAGAATTAAGAAACTTCTCTAGGACTTCTGGTATTAGTACTGAAATATTTCACTACAGATATTCAGTGTCAAATAGTTAATTGATACACAATCCAATTCTAGGTTTAGAAATAAAGCAATTAATTTCCACCTCCCTGTCTTTCTAATAATTGTCACAGCACCTTTTACTACATCACCTACTGAGTAGAATTCATACTTCTTTGTTTAGGCATTCTGAGCATGCTGCATAATTGTCACAATTATATCCTATCATACAGCAACCTAAGGTTCTGTGGCTAGCAGTAGTCCCTAACTTTCATCCTTTTTACCTTACTAGAACAATTAATTACTTTTATCTTAAAGTTCTCAGGTTTTCAAAAAGTAGCTCAAGAGCCATCAGCACCTAAACTATCTCTCAGCTCTGCAGCTCACTTTCCAGTAACTCCTATTCTATTCTTACTGTTATTTATACACCACTTCTGTTCATCTCAAGCTATGTATTTCTGTCCATAATAATTTCTAGTACATCTCCAACTAGATGCCTTTTCCACTTTTATATACATCTACAATGAATGTTTACCATGTTATTTGCCAAATAAAGTTAATGATATGATAAAACAATCTATATGTAACGTTGTATGATCTTGTTAATGGTTTGATTTTTATTTTTATTTTTGTTTCTTTTTAGATCAGACCATTAAGATCTAATAAAAGAATCTAGCCAACTCTCCAAATCAAACCTTGCTTGGCGTAGAAGCATGATTTTAGTACTCTCTTCATCATATGTAGCTGCTAGTACTGCCATACTAAAACACAACTGATCACAAGTACAACTATGTGACGTGGAAATGGGAGTGGAAAGAGAGCTGACAAAATATATGGATCCTATATTAGCTTAGTCATCTTTTAATCTCACTAAAAATTCAATCTATGAATTACTTTACTATGAATTGTAAAGTAAAATATACCCAAAAGTTATTAAGAAATAAAATTTGGGGAGCAAAGCATAACTAAAAAAAGAAAAAAAAGAATCAAACTAAAATCAAGAAAACAATTTTATATGAACAAGTAACAAGGTAACATGAAAGACAGAACACATATCTCACAGTAAAACCTCTAGGAAGTAAAAGATGCCCCAGAAACAGTAAGGCTATATAATTTGCTCAAAGTCTAAGAAACTATCTTAAGTCATTCAAATGCCAATAAATTTTCTATAGCCTTAAAATTATAAAATCAGCTGCTATACAAAAACACTACTTTGGATCACTTATGAAATGAATCTCATAATTTTTAATACAGTATGCATGTGATTTTCAAACTTTCTGGTTCCATGTGGAATTTCAAGTGCCCATAAAAATCTTCTTGTACAAAAATGTTGGAAAATAGACTTCAATCACCACGTTTAAAAAGTAATATAAATACAATAAAGGAGTTAAGGAAACTTTTGCCGCTATTATTAAAATGGATGTTAAAAACCAAAAAAAACTTAATTTTAGCTCACATTTTCAGTAATGACAAATTTTAAGCTACCAGGAAGAGCTCTGTCTCTCATTTGTCAAAGACACTACCATCTGCTCTATTTAACTCATAGCACTTTTATAAGCATGAAGTAAGGCAAATATGTATCATCTAGACACAGAAAACTGACAAAACTATCTTCATCACTGACAAGAAAATCTAGTTAACCTTAACATCAGTTTTCAAACCACTTCAACATATGCCTTAATAAATAAATACTAACAAATTAAAACTATTACAAGCCTGTGAATATAAAACAACCCACCCAAGCTACTGGTTAGGATTGTCAAATGCAATCCCAAACTGGCTGCAAAGACCTACTGCAGTTCATTTTTATGATAGCCAATAAAAAGGTTTTACTTTAAAAGAAACTACTCGTAGTTTATTGTAGTTTTTAAAAAGTACATTTTTTAAAGTATATAAACTTTCAGATAATAGTTTATCTTAAAACAATGCCATACTTTTAGGACACAGGCACTTTGGCTATTGTAACCACTAATAATTAGAAAATGTTTGCCCAGAATCCACAGATATTTCAAAATCCCATTTAATCTATAAGTAAAGAATCATACTTCGCATTCAAGTAGAAAACATAAAGTAGAAAAACCTAAGTAAAGAGGATACAGATTTCATAATAGGACAAGATGACATGATCAATAGACACTTCAAGTATAATACTGAAATGAACTCTATAATAAAATACACAAACTACACACTGTTTTTAAGAATCAGAAAACCCAGGAGAGTAGTGTAAAAGGAAAGAATTAATACTGACATATAAACATAGCCCACAAGTTGAGTACTTCCTTCCAGGAGGATTATTTTATATTTACTCTATCTCTTGGTATTATGCCACAGCTACTAAAAGGATACTTCAGCAGAGGGAGAATAAAGAAATTTATGGACTAAGATAGATTCGGTTTTTAAAAGTTCTATGAATGTGGCAAATTACTTTTTTGTTCTTCTTAATTATCTATAAACAAAGCAATAAACTGGCAAGTTTGCTCTGTGAAACTATGAAAGTCTACCTACCACCCATCCCAAATAAACCAGCAACTCTCCTTTTCCCAAATCTAAAATCATAAAAGAAAAATACATAGTATAGCAAGAATACATAAAATAACTGCCACATCACACATATAACAATGTGTCTACATGGCCCATTGTTATCTGATTTTCTATTTTGGTCAGAATCTTTAAAGGTGATTTCTAAATAAATTGAGTGCTTTCTCTTACCAATCCTAGCATATAAAGTTTACTAGGGTGGTGGCCCCTACTAAATAAGAAACTTAGCAATTTCTGGTTTACTTAGGCATGATTTTAAAAGACTCAAACCTTTGCCGATGAGTCCTTGAG
The DNA here is from genome assembly GCF_963924665.1 of Micromys minutus. Classification (NCBI taxonomy): domain Eukaryota; kingdom Metazoa; phylum Chordata; class Mammalia; order Rodentia; family Muridae; genus Micromys; species Micromys minutus. Next base: position 95,067,551 of record NC_137970.1, read on the forward strand.
ATCGATGAGACTGTCCTGTAGAAAATGAATGGAGATGACAGGTGAGCTGGCATAGTTCTCAGAACCCAGAGGAACTTTGGGAAGTATGTCTGTAACCTAGAAACAAACCAGCTATTTCTTGTGAGGATAAATTCCAGGAAATCAGTATCAATATGAATATCAGCAATAAATAAAAACAAAAATCAAAACCATATAATGGAATTGTAATGTTAAAAATTATAAATATTAAATATAAAAAATTTAAATTTTTGTTCTGATTAAAAATAAAAAGAAACGAATGTTGATGCCACATATTTCATATTAAGCGTTAAGTAATTAAGAGGCTATAAAGACATTTTTCTCTACCAAAAGTTGAAAACGGTAGAGATCATCATGCAAAAAATTAACTGATATTTTTATAGTTATTCTCTAATCAAAAGGGTTCAAATTTTATTCATTTTCAACTCCAATAAATATAAACATTTTGTTCTGGCTAGAAAATTCAGTGGCATTAGAATAAAAAAATTCTACAAAACATTAATCAATATGTTGTTGCAAAGTACCATGATTATTCAATTTCATGCCTCTCATAAGGAAAAAGATTTTAAAAAGAAAAGGAAACCAATTACAGTATTCCACCACAGTGCTCTGGATGAAGAATTAATTAACTTACAGTTTTAAAAGTTCAACGTACTGCAAATTCAAAGATTCCATGAAATTAGATGACTTTAGGATTAAAATTAAATATGGAGCAAGGAATGGCTACCCTGAGTCTTCAAGAAGGCTACACCCACGATTTTGTGCTGCAGTTGAATGCCTGGGGTTTCTCTTTGCTGGGTGGTAGGACTGGATGCCACATCTGCTCTTATCGTAACGCAAGGTTCAACTTGTTGGGAACCCAATGGGTATAAACAAACCTCCAAGGGAAGATACAACAGAAGCTGCATGCTCACTGAATAAACACAACTACAGGAGAACTGATCACCAAGGAGACTTTAAAATGGAACTCCTTTCAAGACTCCTTCTTAGAAGGCACATCGGTATGATGCTCATCAAGAAGCTTGATAAATTCAGAGGTATCTTGTTTATCCTGTATCATTCAGGAAGTCTTCAGAGCTATATAATCTTCAACATTTATGCCGAAAAATAGCTTCATTCTGCTGAAAAGATTCATTTGCTTGTAGCTACCATTGCACTCCAAAAAGAACTGCTTAAAGCAGTGAGGCACTTCTGGGTAAAATTTCTCTTGTACTTTGAAACACAATAAAATTAGTGCTAGGTCCTTGAAGTTCTAACATTTTTATAAGAAAAATACTCAATAAAAAAAAATCAGTCCACCAATACAGAAAAATTTCATTTTCTAATGCAATATAAAACCTCCAGTGGCTCCAGTGAATACTTGGCACAAGACTTGAAGGAAGTCAGGACATTGGTATTCCAAACAGGTGAGCCTAATACGGATGCTGCCTTCCTCAGGCTATACTAACCTTTACAGTGGAGGAATGTGATGGAGAAGGATGAGTGTCAATTTTGCGGCGTTTTTGTTCTGTTTGGACAAAAAGAAATAGTCAGAATAAGGGATTTGCCCAGTCATTCCAAACACTTCAAAAAATGAGCAACTTTTAAGAGCAAGTATTTGTTGCACTAACAAAATCACTACCATATCAAGAAAAAGAGATAACCAACAAGCATATAATTAGGTCCAAAAAGTAAACAAATAGAAAAAGGTGCACTTGCCCCTGTCAGGCTCCGAGATATCTGATCGGGGAACAGGTGACTTCAAGGACCCTGAAACTGGTGTTTTTTCTCCTCCTTTAATATTTTCCTTTGACTTCATTTCCTTTGCTACATCTCTTTCTCTGGATGGCTCCTTCTCTCTTTCCCTTTCTTGAGTCGATTTTGATTCTACATTGGGGACGGTAGTCTTGAATTTCTCATCTTTAGTTTTTTCTTCCTTCTTGAACTTCTCTTTTTCTTTGTCAGATTTAGGTGTTCTTTCCTTTGTCTCTCTTGCTTTGTCATCTTTATTTGGCCGCTCTTCCTTTGGTTTTTCTTTACTATCTTTACCAAGTACCCTGGCCTCTGGAGTTGTAGCTGGAGTCTTCTCTTTCTTCTCTTTTTCTTTCTCTTTTACTTTTTCTTTATCATTTTCCTTAACAGCTTTGTTGCTTAAGAATAAAAAAAATTAAAAAAAAATCATCAAATATATCCCATATTTAAAATCATAACTGAGCTAAGAGTTGTGGTGCATGTCTTTAATCACAGCACGTGGGAGGTAGAGGCAGGTGGACCTCTGTGAGTTTGAGGGCAGCTTGGTCTACAGAGTAAGCTCCAAGTCAGGCCTATACACAGAGAAATCCTGTGTTGACATACAAGTAAGAAAACAGACAGAGAAAGAAAGAGCAAAAAAAAAAAAAAAATCAGAAAGGGTTTCCATTGACTTTAAAAAATGTGAAACTAAGAGGAATCTTCAGAAAGATAAAGGACTTTAGGATAAGTCAGTAATTCTTCATGTGAAATAAAACAAATTCATGAACATGTAATTAAAATAATGATTAATAATGATTATAAGTAATGTTAGATTATTTTGTATACAAACTTTGAGGATAACAAAATAACAACCAAAACTATATCCAGCCAACCAATTAAAAGTACTATCAGTAAACAGACATGTGAATTTCATAAAACAAGCAATAATGTTCATAAATAGTCACACAGGTCTTGATATAATAATGGGATCATTTTGACATTCTAGCATCAACTTTAAATAGCCACTCAGACTAAAAATCAACAAAGAAACTGCAAAGTTAAACTATACCAAAGAGCAAATGGACTTTACAAATAATCTGGAGAATATTTTATCCATCAGAAACTAAATGCACCTCCTTCACAGCAGCCCATAGGATGCTCTCTAAAAGAACCTAGTCTGACCACAGTATGTCTTAATAAATGCAGAACTGAAATTATTTTTCTATCTTATTAAACCATAGTGGACTATAATAGAATTCAATAGCAAGAGAAACTATACAAGTACATGGAGACTGAAACATACACTCATGACTGACCGACCAGTGGGTGGATGAAATCAAGGAATTTTTAAAATTCCAAGAGTGAAATGAAAATTAAAGCACAACATACTAGACTACTTCAATACAACTAAGGCAATTCTAGCTATAAATGCTTACATTAAAAAAAAAAACAGAAGTCTGAAATAGTCTAATGATGTCTTCAAAAACAAGAACAAAGCAAATCACAAAGAAGCCAATAACAAGAAAAAATTGAGGTCATGAAAGAAATTGCTGAAACAGAGACTAAAAGAACAATGTACATTATCAACCAATCAGACTTGGTTCTTTGAAAAAATAAAAAAAAATTGTAAAAGTCTAGCAAAACTAGGCAAAACAGAAAATTCAAGTTAATAGATATTAAAGATGAAGAGGGTGAGTTTACTGTTAATTTATTTCAATGATATCCAGTATCATCAAGGAAAAAACTTGAAAATGTAGAAAAAAATTGGGTAAAACTTTTCCAAATGCACGCGCGCGCGCACACACGTGCGCGCACAAACACACACACACACACACACACACACACACACACACACACACTCGAGATCAATCAAAATTTAAATCCTATCTCCTATCTCCTCAAATTAATAACCTCTTTTCCTATATTATGGTTACATATATACATATGTGTATGTTTAGGTACCCACAAATACTTAATTACAACCTAATAAAAATGTGTTTGTATACTTTTATGCAAAAATGCTTAAAAATCTGTACATTTATCTTTGTATTTTAAAATAAAGTTAAAAAAATTAAATCAAGGGAATACAAGCAATTTAAATAGATCCATAACAAGCAACGAGACAGAGGGGGAAAAAAAAGGCCAGAATCATTTGGATTGACTAATAAATCCTACTAAATCTTTATAAAAGTGCCAATGCCAAAGATCCTCAAAGTGTTCCATAAACAGAAAGTAAAGGAACACTACTGTGGTGACTTGAATATGCTTGGCCCAAGGAGTGGCGCTATTTGGAGGCTTAGCCTTATTGGAGTAGGTCTGTCACTGTCAGCATGGACTTTAGGACCCTCATTCTAGCTGACTTGAAGCTAGTATTCTATGAGCAGCCTTTAAATGAAGTTATAGAACTCTCAGCTCTTCCTACATCATGCTTGCCTAGACGCTGCCATGTTCCCACCTTGATGATAATGGACTGAACCTCTGAACCTGTAAGCCAGCCCCAGTTAAATATTGTCCTTATAAGAACTGCCTTGGGGCTGGAGATGGCTCAGCAAGAGCACTGAATGCCTTTCCAGAGGTCCTGAGTTCAAGTCCCAGCAACCACATGGTGGCTCACAACCATCTGTAATGGGATCTGATGCCCTCTATTGGTGTGTCTGAAGACAGCTAGCTACAGTGTACTCAAATACATAAAAATGAATAAATAAATCTTAAAAAAAAAAACAAAGAGCAAGCAAAAAAAAAAAAAACAACTGAACAGATGATTAAAAAAAAAAAAAAAAAAAAAAAGAATCACCTTGGTCATGGTGTCTGTTCACAGCATTAAAACCCTAATACAACTACCAAACTCATTACTTCAAAGTCAATATCACCCTTACAGCCAAACTAAATAAACACACAGTACAAGAACAAAACTATGGACAATTACCTAATAAATTTAAGAAAATCTTTCATGTCTCATTTATTTTATGAAATGTATGTTTTCCTTGCATGAATGTTTACACCATGTATGTCTGTATATGACATAAATGCCTGGTGCCCACAGAGGCCAGAAGAAGGTATCAGATCCCCTAGAACTAGTTACAAATGATTGTTAGCTGCCATGTGGGTTCTGAGAATTGAACTTGGGTCCTGTGGAAGAGTAGCCAGTGGTCTTAACCTTGCTGAGCCATCTCTCTAGCTCAAGATTCTTACAATCTTGTAAATGGAATTCAAGAAACCATTAAAATCATGTGCTATGACCAAACTCAATTCACTTCAGGGATGTAAGAATGATTCAAGAAATATAATACAGGAGACAGACAGACTCAGGGTTAGAAATAACAAGATTATGCCAATAACTATAGAGAAACACTTTGATAAAAACATCCCTCCATGAAAAAAAAAATCCCTAAGAAAACTAAAAATACAGGGACCGTATAACAAACCTCCAAAAGCACTTTAGGCCAAATCATACTCAACTCATTTGATATAGTACTCAAAATCTTAGCTAGAGGAGTAAATGAAAATGAAGTGAAAGAGATATAGATAATAGGAAAGAAAAACTTCAAACCATCTCTATTTTAAAATGTGACACTACCCTATCCTTAAAAGACCCAGAAGGCTACACTAGAAAATCTTTATATCTAATGAACATATTAAACAAATTAACAGTCTACAAAGTAAAATAAAAATTAAAAGCTCTATTTACTAACGACTAAATTGCTGAGGAAGAAATCATCCACAATAACTTTACAGAAAACAAAATATTCAGGAATAATCCCAAGAAAATAAAAGACTAATAAACTGAGAAATAAAGAAACAAAATAAAGATCCTGTCCTATTCAGCTTACATTGCTTTAATTGCATCTTAGCATTATTAATTTTTTAGATGACTTTGTTTTTTAATGAGGAGTAAGAAAGGAAGTAAATTGGGTAAGCAGGGAGGTGAAGAGGAACCGGGAGTAGTTGGGGTAGGGGAAATCACAATCTTAATATACTTTTTGGAAAAAACCCTATTTTCAATAATAAACAAGTTTTAAACAGCAAAATTGATTAGACCATAAAAAAATGAAATCCCATGCTTATGGATTAGGAGAATCAATATTGTGATAATATTTTGTAATAATCATACTACCCAATGTGATATGTATATTCCACACAATCCCTTATAATAATCAAATGAAATTCTTCATTACAGAATTACACACACACATACACACACACACACACACACACACACACCACACAAGTACACATGCACACACCTAAATCTGAGAAAGAAATATAAAAGTTCTGGAATGGCCAAAGCAATACTCAGCAGAAAAGGTGATTCGGGAAGTATCTCAATATGTGATCCTGAATTACACTAGAGATTCATAGGGACAAAGACAGAATGGTGGTGGAACAGGAATGAACATGTAGATAAGTGGAGATCATTAAAACAGAATATAGTAGCAAGAAATAAATGTGCACAGCTACACTCACCTAATTTCCAACAAAAGTATCAAAACATAGACTAGAAAAAGGACAGTTTCTACACCAGCTAGTATTGGAGAAACTGGATACTGCTATGTAAAAGAATGAAACTAGATATCTAGTACTCATTCTGCTCAAAGTCAGTTCAAAGATCAAACACCTTGATGTTAGCTAAGGCAGCAGTCATCAGAATGAATAGACAGCATGTAAACAGAGAGGGAAAGCTTTGCAAAATGTCTCAGACAGGAGTGTGATAGTTAGAAATAAGAATTGCAAATAGTTCTCCAAAATTCACCTAATAAATAAATAAACTAGTAATGACCTCATAAACAGCTCAAAAGTGAATATAAATGGCCAATAAATACTTTCAAAAGTGTTCAACATCTTAGCCATTCGAGAAATAAAAATTAGAACTGCTTTGAACCAGTCAGAATGGCTCTCATCAAGAGAATAAACAAGAAAAAAAGTTTGTAAGAATATGGGTAAAACAACACTTTATAACTTGCTAGTGGAAATGTTAACTCATGCAGCCACTATAAAAGTTGGTGTATGTACAGGTTTCTCAAAAACAAAGAGTAGAATAGCTCAGCTATTCCACTCCTGAGTGTACACCCAAAGATCTCTAATTCAATATAACATGAAGATACTCACATTTTTGTTTATTTCTGCACTATTCACAATAAATGGGGCCAGCCTACTTGCCTATTAACAGATTCATGGGTAGAGAAAGTATAGGATACATAAAAAATGAAATTCAACCAAACTGAAAACTGAAATGATGGTATTTGCTGGAAATGGATTCACCCAGAAATCTTCATGGTACTTGAAATTAGAAAGGCTCCAAAAGACAAATACCATGTCTTCTTTCATATAAAGAACCTATATGTAAGTATGTAAATACCATGTTATGAAACTAAAAAAAAAGGACCAAGAAAAAAGAACAGTTCTCATAAGAGAAGAACAAGAGGCAGAAAGGAAGATAATAGAATACATGGGTCATAAGAACAGAAGGGAGATTATTCGGAAAAAGGAGACTAGCAAGAGACAGTGGGAGCAAGGGAGGTCACTGGGGTAGGGACAAATTAAAATAAGTATAATGAGACACACATATGGAAACACCACAATTACTCTGTATGCTAACTTAAAAGATAACTTTTTTACTTTGGAGGCAGGGAGAGGGCTACATTTGTAAAGTATATGCCATGCAAGTATAAGAAAGCAAGCTCAACAAACCCACATAAAAACTAGCACATTACACCTCATCTGTAATCTCTGCTCCTAAGGCAGAATGGAAGGCAGAGAAAAGAAAATCCTTGAAAGCCTACAGGTGAGCTGGCCTAGTATATGCAGGAAAGAGGATCCAATTTCAAATAAGGTGTGGAGAAACACATGAGGTTAGACCTCCTCCACACACATTGTGACAAGCATACACGACAACTTATGTGTGTATGTGTGTGTATATATATATATATATGAAACACAAGGGTTTAGAACTGTAATGTACAGCACAGTGTTCCTACCTGTTAGAGCCACTATTTCCATTGCTTGAATTCCCTTTTGGTGTGGTACTAGAAGCCTTATTAACAGCTTTTGTACCACACTGAGATCTCTCCCTTGATTTATCTGAAAAAAAAAAAAAAAAAAAGGTTTTTATTAGCAAACTCTAAATACAAACTCTGACTTTACAGCAAAATGATTAGTGAATAATTAGGAAGGCCCAGGAGGCTGATTAGTTCTTAATAGTTACATACTCATAACTAGGGAATAAGACTCAATATGAGGCTAGCATTGTAATTATTATGTGATAAAAATATTTCAGTACAGTTTTAGAAGTGTCTACAAACATACCAGTCTCCTCAGCACCGCTTTCATCTGATTTAGATGCACTTCCTATGGATGATGAAGAAGTCCCACCACCAGGTCCATTTTGTACACTGGCAACAGCATTTCTTGGAGGAGGATCCTTGTGATGAAACTCATTTTCAGGTATCATGTGTGACTTTTTACTTTTCAACTGCCCCGAGTAGCTGAAAGTCGCACAGAGTGTTTAAATACACATACACACAAATCAAAAAAAAAAAAAAAAAAAAAAAACATAAACATGGGGTTTAGTCAAATAAAATTAGCAAACTGTAACTTGGTTATAGAAAATAAAGTACCACTTTCCAGTATATTAAGATCTTTAGAGTGTTCTAAAAACTTAGTCATTTTTCAAATTAAACTAATGCTTTAACTAGAAAGCCATTTTCTTTTTTCTCCTCAAGATGTGAGATCTATTAAATTTTTCCCCCCCGCTTCAAAAATATGTTTCTTTAAAACTATCATCCAGTATAGACCGGAAGTTGATAATCAGAAGTGTCAACTCTCACCAGCCTGTGGGAACATGATCGCATAATCTCCCATAATCTCCTGAAGTAAAGCAGAAGATAAGACTTCAACATTGTAAAACATTTTCACATCTTCAGAATCCTTCTGTAAACTAGTTTCATAAATCACATTAAAATATAATTGTGTTACCCCATAGCCAATGCATAAAGATCTGGCCTCTTCTCTTTTTCTTCTTGGCATATTTTATTCACTCTTCTTTCCAAAGCCTGGCCCAGATTCAAAACTTTTGGGTACCAAGGAAGTATTTTTGTTAGCACAATCAATATATTCCTGATGTGAGTATATTCGCCTGTCTCAAGGCAATGTACCGATGCCTATAACAGATGTTTAAAGACCTATTATCATAAAATACAAATTTGAAGAAAAAAATCTTTGAAAAAAGATCCACTATTTTTTACCTTGGTTAGTTTGTAATGCCATTTGTGGACAACATGTCGAAAATTTTCATAATCTAACTGATCAGCTTTATTTCCACCATCAAATCCAGTTGCCCGTAATATGGTAAGAAATCCTGGAAAGTTTCCACATTCCTAAGAAAAATAAGTTTCTCATTTTTAGAGGTAAAATTCATCCCACAAAAATAGGAGAATAAGACCAAATCAGTGACTCTTATGTAAAAAAAAGGTTAAGCTTACTCAATGATATTAACTTGAAATGTCAAGTTAAAACAGAATAAAAAAAATACTTTTTATAATATAATAAATATAATTCACTTTATAGCTGAATCTTAAATTCTTTTAAAACTGACAAATCTGAAGTAATAATTAAAGTAATAACGCACAAGTAAAATATAAACATATTTATTAATTATATACCTTTTCATAAGTGGCTCTATCACTATGCCACCTGGTCACTGTCTCTAACATACAGCAAAGAAATCTCCCATACCGACTAGCTTCATTTTCAGTGCAGCTTGCAACCGTGTAAATTATGTCAGAAAAAACCTAGAAGAAAAATGTTCGAAAAAGAATCAAACTAACTGAAAATATTGAGACTATATTAAAACATACCACAATATACAAATAAATTCAGTAAAATTATGTAATTTCTCCTATTATAGTCACACCTGCAAAAATTTTAGGGGGGGGACAACTATAGATTCTGTAAAAAGAACAGTGATGATAAAGCATCCAAGTGTATTTTTATGAAGAACTCTATAATAATAAAAGAAAAGGCTATTATTATTATTATTTTATTACATAATGCTTCTTGGAGACTTATTCATTCATGACTGAGAATGAATATGCAGTAGGCAAAAGTGATAAAAAAATGCAGCAGACATACTATAGCACACATATTAAACCCACAAATAACAGTAATGTAAGAAAAATGCAAGATGAAAAATCCATAAATATGACACTAAAAGGCTGCCCTGCTTTCATGTGGTGTGAATGTACAAAGACTTTTATTTGGGTAGAAGGTTGTTTTCTTTAGTTTTATTTTGAGGAGTAAAAGTTAAAGAATATAGAAAGGCTCCACTTATGAAGATACAAGATTATTAAATTCAAATCCTGAGTGAATAAGTTAACCTTGAGTGCAACAGATATGATTTCATGGAGCTTTTCTATATAGTAATACATTTAACCCTCAGATCAATCTTACAAAGCAATTCCCTTTCTATAGATAAGAAAATTGAGGCATAGAGAGGCTAAATACCTTGTGAAAGATATAGTGTGGTTTGTAAAAGCTTGGCCCAGGGAGTGGTACTAATAGGAGGTGTGGGCTTGTTAGGGGAAGTGTGCCACTGTGGTAGTAGGCTTTGAGATCTCCTAGCTTTCTGGAAGCCAGTATTCTGTTAGTAGCCTTCAGATTAAGATGCAGAACTCTCAATTCCTCCTGTGCCATGCCAACCTGAATACTGCCATGCCCCTTCCATGATGATAATGGACTGAACCTCAAAACCTGTTAGCCAGCCCCAATTAAATGTTGTCCTTACAAGAGTTGCCTTGGTCATGGTGTCTCTTTACAGCAATAAAAGCCCTAATTAAGACATATAGTTTGAAAGAATTCAAACTAAGATTCCAGGTTACAAACTTGGCTTTTAAGATCATGTGATTCACTCCATACATAATGCCTCTGGAGTTTATAATACTTAGCTGTGTCTATGTGAATTTTTTTTAAAGGTTGCAGTAAGAACTTACTCGATCATAGCAAAGAAGTGTAGAAAAATTTGGAGTTTTCTGTTGATGGACCAATTCAACAAAACGAGCACAGTAAACAGCATCAATTGCTGAAAAAATGCATCGAGGAAATATACACAGCTGTAAAAATTTTGTGATGGTCTCATTTTTGGTAGACTCTAAAAAAAAAGAATAATGTATTAAGCAGTTATCTTCTCCAAGTGCCTGAAGGCAACCAAACATGACCAATGTTATAAAACCACAAATGAGGTGATAAAGATTCCTATCACTCTTACTATGTGGACATTTATCTATAATGTCCATATGATAGATATGTAGTACTAAGATTCTGAACAAAAAATTTAAATACTAAGCTATCAGTATTACTTTTACAAATGAACTTTCTTTCGCTAGCAAACCATCATCAACTTCAGTGAACATGAGGTTGATTCTGTGATAATGAGTAACAAAAGAGAACAGTAAACAGCAAAAATGTGCATGATCACTTCAACACGGCCAAAGTTAGAAATGTTTGCCTTTGCAATTTAGCAGCAGCAGGAATAGTTAATCCCAAGAACTTACTTGCTAAAAGCCAGTTGTCTTTTTCTAGTTTCAGTCTCTGAAGCACTCTCTGGACATGTTCCATCTGCTTCTTTTCTTCTTCAAGAAGCTTGTCCTGAAGAGCCGTGCAACGCTCCTTTTCTTTTTTCTTTTTATTTGGAGGCTACAGAGTAAAGTCAGATACTTTTATAACTGTATCTACATTGCCTCCTTTCATGTATAAAATTTTAAAGAGAAAAGTGATTATACTTTATGATTATTGCAGCATGACTGTACAGTGGGTATGCCTGAATATATTAATTTTCTTTACATTAAGCACATCCAAATCAGTATGAGTCTTCATACACCTTCTGAACAAGTTACCTTCCTAACTGTAGCAGTATCCAGAGGCGAAATTAAGTCGTCTTTAGCTTTCATTCCTATAGCCCACTTGATTACAAGCCAGAGTACCAAAGTACTCTAAGAGACACATAGCTAGCTGGTCTCTAAACTCAGACTCAAAATCACTCTTTACATTACTTTTTAAAGTTACATTTTTATATCTGTTATTTCACAGCTAAGGTATCTAAATTAGCTCTTAATTGTATCATATTTACTATTCTACCCAACTTTCAGTACCTGCCTACTTTTTTACCAACCTGACTTTTTAAATACATCATCAAGTAAAGAAGGTCTCTTTAAACCCCATGCTACTCCCTGTGTTTGCTAGATTATACATACATATACACATACATATATATACATATACATATTATGGATGATAATAATCCTTTGAGAATTCCTACTGCTCTTGATATAGGAGTCAAATAACATTAGGTTGCTATGACAGTGTTCAGTAGAAAAAACATGCATGTCTTTTATTCCTTAATTATGATTTTCATCCATTTCCTAAGATCCTGCCCCAATCATTGAGATGTTATCATTAAATCTATTTAAAATATAATAGAGGAAAAAGATTGAAGACTCAAGAATCTTGAACAATCTTGAACTAAAATAATTACAAAGTATAGATAATATTGCATAAATGTCACAATTATATTTGCATTGCTACATCAAGACCTACCATTTCCTGATTGTCATCAATCGCTTTCATCTGGACTTTAAGTTTATTGACTTCTCTTTCATAGCTAGTATGTGGAACTGCAAGGTCATACATTGTCAATGACCAAAATGTAGCATAGAACTGAGGGCTGATATCATCCCAGACTTTGGAAACATGTAAGGAGACCACTGCTTCATGAACAGGCGCCATCACCATCTCACATGATGTAATGTATTTATGAACTTTATGCTGCTGTTTACTTCCCTTTTCTGATTTTTTAAGTTCATCGTATTTTGACTGGAGAGAAAAAGTTAAAACATATCATATATACTTGTAAAAATCATGGTAATTATAGTTTCTTACCAAAATCACTTATTCCAAGATAAATTACCTCTGAAGTTTGTTCCAATCCTCAGTTTCATGTTCTTAACTAGTTTCTTTCAGTAAAATTTCACTTACTATCTCCAACAGGGCATGTGTCAATAAGCTGGATTGCCACTAAGAAAGGTTATAAAAAGTCACTGAGACTACTACCTCAGAAATTAAATGTCCAGTTTTGCCACAGACTTAGAGGTTTCCCAGAATGTAAGACTTCAATGCTGAAAATGACAACATTCCAGACAGAGCAATCAGCTACTTTAGTCTACTGCCAAGCCAAATAAAATTTTTCCGTTAAATACCTGCAGCAAATTAAATTGAAACCATGTAAGAACTGATGCTATCATTTCTTTGTCTTGACTGTCTTATCCTAATTAGGAAGAGAATTGGAGTAAGACTATACTTTCAGTTACATAAGGTAAAATGAATCTATTAGTGCAGAGATAGTGACATAATTATTTCCCAGAATATATGCCAAATGCATCAAAGAAAATTAATACACTGTCTCCTGTCTTTCAGCCATTTTATGATTAAAGACCTCTTGCCAACAGGCATGATCCTTAAGGTGACACTTAGAAAAGTCCTGCAACTAGCTACTTCTTTGTATTAGAAAAAGCAATGAAATAATTCACTTTATGCTAAGTATATAACTAGATGATAATCAGTCAATCGTTCTGAGTTCTACACTGATTGGTAATAGACTCAGCTGTGTGGGACTGACTGGCCGACTAAAATGAAAGTGTACAATCTATTACATTTAATAGTATGTCAAGCAAAATCCAGGAAACTTGCAATTATTCTAGAAGTAGGACTACTTATTTATTTATTGATACCCATGCTAGAGAGTATGCCGATAACTCCTAAAACTATAGAATTGATAAAGCTATACAAAAACATTAGCTATAGGAAAGCATACCAATTATATGAGAGACTAAGAACAACTAGGGTTGAAAGGATTTTAAATGTTAAAGATAGATTTTGCTGAAGGTAACTAATATGAATCTAGGTGAGTGGAATGACAACTGCTAAGGTTCTACCAGGCATGAGATGAAACTACCTGCATACGACAATCTGAACAGGAAAAGTCTATAACAATCAGGGCAAGGAAAACCTTCCTTCCAGATCTGTTTCAAGATGAGTCTCAATAATTAAAAAATGAAAATTAAGTCATAGTTATGAGAAAACAGAATAATAGCACCAATAACACCAATCTTCCCAAGTCACTAGTCTTGAATCTGTGAATCTAGAAATAGGCCACCTACTAGTAACAAGTCAGAAAACTAAGCTTAATCAAAAAGATGGTTATACTTCATCTACAATGCTAATTTTCCTTATCTAAAATTAAACTAATACTTAAGTTTATATCTTTTTTTCAATTTTTTAAAAGATTCATCTATTTAATTTAGATAAATACACTGTAGCTGTCTTCAGACACACCAGAAGAGGGCATCAGATCCCATTACAGGTGGTTGTGAACCACTCTTTGGTTGCTGGAAATTGAACTCGAGGTCTCTGAAAGAGCAGTCAGTGTTCCTAATCACTGAGCCATCTCTCCAGCCCTTGAGTTTATATCTTCAATCAAACAGAAAATATAGTACCACTGATTTATGTCCATAAATATTTTTTGTCAGGCCAAGAATCTGAACTGTGTTTGGTTGAGTGCCTGTGGCAGCCAATTCTTGAGGGGAATCTGCAAAATCTGCAATTACCCCCATTTCCTCTCTTGACATTTAAAAATGATTTTATTTTCAAGTCTTTCTCTGTCTCTCTCTGTCTCTGTCTCTGTCTCTCTCTGTCTCTGTCTGTCTCTGTCTCTGTCTCTGTCTCTCTCTCTCTCTCTCTCTCTCTCTCTCTCTCTCTCTCTCTCTTTCTCTCTCTCTCTCACCTGTGTGTGTATGTTTGTGTGAGATGTGTATATGGGTATCTGTGGAAGCCAGAGGATACCTAACCCCTGAAAGTGGTGAAATAATGTTATTGTGACTCTCCCCACATAGGTGTGCTGAGAACCATCTTCAGAACAGCATTCTCATAAACCATACTTCCAGCTTTCTCATCACTTTCTTACATATTCTCCCTCATTCATCAAAGGGTCCCTGAGGACCTCACCTAAGCAGCAAAGTTAGAGCAGTGTGGATGCCCATCCAATTGCATCCTAGGCTGCTGAGAAATTCCCTTTTCTAAGAGGCACATGGCCTATATGAGGTGAATTAGGGGACAGTTTATTATTGCCTGGAGCATATAAATGCAATGGCATATTTCTTTCTTCCTAAACCCTGAGAAGAAAATACCATTTCTTCTATTAGATTTTATATCTCTTTAAAAAAAAAACACTTTCACGCCTCATAAAAGATATATCACTGGTATGAATGACCTGCTCCATTTTTGACCAGGAATATCTCAGACAACCAGGTATTCATTTGTTAGGACTCATTACTGATTAGGGTGTCCAATTCTCAAAGTGGTAGAATATGACATGAAATTCCTGAGATAAAGCATTTCTTTCACCTAGATTCGTCAGGAAATCAGGTTCTATGTTTCTATGGATGAGACTTTTTGATATGGTTAGAGTGAGAATGTAAGACATTAACTACATATAGCAGTGAATTCTCTGGAATGAGATTTTTAAAGGAGTTCTAAAACCATTGTTGTTCCCATTGATGCTCTAGAACATACAGGATTTGCTGCATAACGACAGTGATGTGGTCATTAAGTCAAGTAAGGATGTAGCAGTTGTTCATATATAAACACTAACAGAGTATTCTCAGTTACATGATCAAATGAACGTCAAATTTCTTCCTGGTATCTTTCTATATACTTCTGCTACACTCTGCATAACAGAAATTTTATAGGAAATAAAGAGAGAAACTATGTTTAAGAGAAGAGGACCAATGACTAGAATGAATACCACATACAGTATAGAGTTAAAAAAAGAAACAAAAAGACAAAGATCAGAAAGACCAGAATCCAAATTAACAAAGTGGAGAATGGGTCTCTATGAATTGACTATAGCTCTGTGGGGAAAGTAATAGGAAGACCTATTCTTTAAAACAGCATTTCATTGTTCACTGCTGAGACAAGAATAGTAAAAGAAAATCTGAGTAATCTGTATATATCAAATCGGGGGTACTTAAAATTCAAATATGTTTTTATAAATCATTCAGAATTATTCTTGAACGCCAATGAGGATATTTGTACTTACCGAAATATGGTGTGCATACATTGGCCTAGACAGAAAAAATGCTGCATCGTGAGGTGTATGAAATTCATTACAGAGCACATCAATGGAAGGCACTCGTTTTATATAATCTTCTGTACTTAGATTTGATGCTAAAAACCCACCAAACTGTACTAGGGTATCATGACACTAAATTAAAAATAAGACAAAAACAAAAAACAGATGTTAACATTTTTCCAAAACCAACATAAAGATTTTTCAAATGATTAAGATATGTTATTTTAACAAAATTTTAATTGACAATTAAGAATTTAAATTTCAACAGAATAGGCAGAGACAGAAATGAAGAACACTATATTTAGTGAAATAAACAAGGGGTAGAAAGTCTAAAAAAATATTCACATCCCAAAAGTAAGAAGAGTAGCTAATAGAGGCTCAGGGGTCTCTGGAAAGCGGTAGAGATGTGGGAGCTAGAGGACTATATATAACACATTTCCATAGGGAAGTAAGCTCTAGTGATACACAGCCAACATAAACTGGCTATAGCTTATTGCAGTTTGTGACATATAAAGATCCAGAAGAAAGGAAATCAGTATTTCTCAAAAGGAATGGTAAATTTTTAAACTGGTGAAAATAGGAATTACCAATTTTATCATTTACACATTATATAATGCACTGAATTATAACAATGTACCCTATAAACATGTACAATACTAGATATCAAATAAAATTTTAAATTAAAACAAAGATTACATATTCACATATTTATAATCAGTCAAATATATTTTCCTATGTGACCTCCAAAAGAACAGAGAGAACATGTGCGCTCTAGGTACAGTGATACATATCTATAACCTACTACTACATCTTCAGCTATGAGTATAAAAAACTGGAATAACTATAGAAACCAGGAAAGTACAAAGGGACCACTATGGTGGGGGAACAACAGAGAAGGAAATAACAGGAGACAGCTGACTTGAAGTGGACAATGGAGAAAACAAGGGCATCTTTAATACAGGAGTGGGGAGGAAAGGAAGTATAGAAGAGGGGAGGAGGGTAAAGTAAAAGTGAAGATGTCAAAAAAGTCCTAAGGAATCATACTTTCAATTATCTACATAAAGATACCCATATTACATGTAAGTCAGTGCTTAAATATATAGTGTGAAAGAAATTTTCCCATCTTAGTTGACAACACTCTCCTAAAAGCCACAGACTATCAAACAGAAACGTAAAAGTACGTTGAAAAACCACCTTTTGAATGGCTAGCTAAGGACAGTCCAAGAGATTCTCAAAACACTTACCTATAATCCTATAAAACTATATGTGTGTGTGACACAATAAGTCAGCAACTTTGACATTGTTTAAAGGATAAAAATTACTAAGCATAAAAACACTATCAGCCAACAAAATGGGTTTAAGTTGTAGCAATCTTATTACCAAGAAATAAGAGACAGTGTCTATGGTGGTGCAGCAAAAATTACAAATCTCCAGAGATCAAAAAAAGGGCAAACAATCTGATAATGGCCTTTCATGATGCAATGTCTAATTAACTGAAAACCTTATATATAACATCTCCTACACCCATCTCATAAATAGCATAGTTTGCATATTCACACAATGTGTACAAATGATATGTTTCAAATGACATCACAATCTCTATTTTACTGGAATTTTAAAAAAAAGTCTTTAACACTCAAGTTTCTTTCACTTACCTGGTCATAGAGCTTCCCCACAAGTTTCAAGTGTTTCTCTCCACCCTCCTGAAAAATTACCCCATTCCTCTGTTGTGCCATAAGCAAACAGAGAGGCAGAGCAAGATCATGGTCCAGTAGTGCATCCTTTAATCTCTGAGAAGATTTTTTAGTGTTTCTGATCTGGCCAAAATATCCACCCTGCATAACAGAAGACACAAACTACTGCTATATGCAATGTATTCCACACTGTCTCACTGGGAAAAGGCACATATGTTAAGACATAATCTTTAAAATATTTCTGAGCTAGAAGTTATAATCCAAGCACACAGGAAATAGAGTCAACATGATTGGAGGTTCAAGACAATCCTCAACTACACATGTCTGAGGTCAGCTTGAAGTGTCTACAAAGGATTGTGTCTTTAAAAAAGTAATAATAAAAAGACATGTCTGGCTTAATATAAAGCAACACCAGGATAAAATAAAGCACTTCTACAGCCTATATACATTCTCCTTAACAAATCTGCCTTAATGATACTATTGTTTATTATAATCTGGCTAATGGTAGCTCAACTGTGCTTAAATTTATTGTTTCCAGTTTTCACTTGGTAGCATCTTACTAAGATTATTTTTAATTCAGTGAAAAGATTAGGTAGAATGTGATAGGGATTTGTTCTAGTGGAAATATCAAGGAAAATCTTTTCAGTACAGATGTTTTTGCCTTTTATATTTTCATGTATTTTAAAGTTCCAATTACTAGTGTTCCACAGCTTTTACAAAAGAAGGTAGCAGTGGTTTTTTGAGAGGAAAACGTGTGGCTTTGACCTTAAGCTTTAGGTAGTTAGATACTGTTTGGATTCTATACTGTGATCATACACAGTACTGTCCACTTATTATCTATGACAGGTATGTTCTACAACTCACAATGAATAAATTAAAACTATAGATGGTACGAAACTCTACACAAATTTTGTTTCTTTTCTATGCATATATACCTATGACAAAGCTTAGTTAAGCACAGTAAAAAATTAGCAACCAACCAGATCCCCCCAAGAGCTCTCAGGGACTAGATCACCAACCAAGGAGTGCACATGGAGGACCCATGGCTCCAGGTGCTTATGTAGCAGAGGATGGCCTTATCTGGCATCAATGGGAGGAGAAGCCCTTGGTCCTATGGACCTTTAATACCCCAGCATAGGGAAATGCTAGGGCAGTGAGGCAGGAGTGGGCGGGGAGGGGGGCACCCTCATAGAAGCAGTAGGGAGGAAAAGGATAGGAGGGTTGTGGAGGAGAAACCTGGAAGGGGGATAACATTTGAAATGTAAACAAAATAACCAATAAAACGCTAAAAAAGAAATTAGCAATAATAAAACAATCAGAATGATACAAGTTACATAAACATGGTCACTCTCCAAATATGTTACTGCACTGCATTGATCATTCTTATGATAACATGACATGAAACGCTTAGGCATAGTGATGAAGAATTGGGAAATTTGAGCAAAGTTACTTGAATACAAGCATTTTGCAATGCAGACGATTGATAACCAGGACTACTATCCACACAGCCAATAGGACAAACAATGATGGCTATTGTGGATTCAATGACCAAAAGGATAATTTATGTGCCAAAAGTGAGCAAAAAGAAAGGCAAAATTTTTTATGATTCTATACAAAATAGATCTCAAAGTAAAAATTATAATTTATTAACTTATGATATTTTTCTCTTTAATTTTGAATTGTTGTTAAGCATGGGTAACTGACACCTTGAAAAACAAAGTCACAGATACAGTAGAACCATAGTACACTTTAAATTAAAGTTTCAATAAACAAAAAACAGCAGTTCTTTCTTACCTCAGCCTTTAGCTGTTCCCCACCAGTCATAGCCTCTAACTGCTCCATTGTCATCTCCTCTGTAATTTCGATTCCTGCCATTTTTTGTACCACTTCTTTCAATATTAGTAGGTCAAAACTAATACAAAATTTAAAATAAATACAAAAATTAAACTACAGTAATTAAAAGAAAACTATTTGAAGTTAAAACTTCAAGTATGAAAACAATAATACATGGTAAGTAGTTTCCTGAGAATCTTTACTTAGACAAAAAGGAATGAGAGACAACAGCAAGGCTCGTTTTTTAATTTTATTTTCAAATTAGATGTTACATCAATTCTAGTACTACAATGAAAGTATTTCATGTTTCTCTTTATTTTTACCTCAATTAATTTGAGGCTTGGAGATAAGATACAAAATTAAAAATAATTTGAAACATCTTCATTCTCCCTTTACCCAAGCTTCATGTATTTCTCCTCATTTGCAGTTAGTTTCCCCTCACATCCTCCACAGTGCCCCCCCACACATCTACTTCTCTTCTGTTTTGATTGCCAATAAGTATGAAATGTCTTCCAAGAGTCCATGTGTTAAGGACTTGATCGCAATCTGAGGGCACTATTTTGGAAGGTTTTTGAAACTTTAGGTGAGGTCTAGGTGAAATTTTAGGTGAGGTTACAGCATGTATTCTTAGAGGCAGTTTCTTGTCCCTGGCCACTCTGCCCTCTCATCCTCACTGTCTGTCTATCTGTCTCTGTGTCTCTTTCACTTTCTCTATCACTCCCTCAGTACCCTCCTTCTCTGTACCTGTATCACAAATATGCTTGCACATGCACACACACACACACACACACACACACACACACACAGAGAGAGAGAGAGAGAGAGAGAGAGAGAGAGAGAGAGAGAGAGAGAGAGAGAGACCAACTGACAGACAGAGAGACAGAGCCTCTTCCTTTCTTGCTTATAAATCTGTTGCTCAACATAGGCTTAAACCTTGATGTTCCACCTCATAGCATACCAAAAGCAACAGTTGCTAATTCTAGCCTGAAATCTCTGAACTGAATAGAAAAAATCCTCAGTTTCATGCTGCTTCTTTTAGGAATTTGTCACAATAACAAGAAAATACACAAAATACTTCACAGAATGAATGGGGGAGTAAATTATTTAAGCCATGTGTTTTACTCCCTCAAATGTCTAAGAATGCACATTAGAATAGAGCCACTTGCTCACACAAGTGCAGCTGTCACCAACAGTAACTAACATTTAATCTACTGTCTATATTTCATTTTCAACATCTGCCCAATAACATGTTCCTCATCCTCCAATCAGGATGCTCAATGGTTTTTGTTTTTTTTTTTTTTTTTTTTGGCGGGGGGGGGGGGGGGGGTTGGTTTTTTTTTTTTTGTTTTTGTTTTTTACAGCAGAAAGCCATTTCCTTAAAACTCCAAGCAATAAAAATGAATAAAGTCTTGAAAAATTCATTTATAATTTAAAAAGAGAAGGGGAAAGAAGGAAAAACAAAAGGGGAAAGTGTCAAGTTGTGGTACTTGAGCCTAAAGTAAAAAGTTTTGTAAAAAAATAAGCAGCACATTCTAGCTATGTGTTAAGAGGTATACATTTTTTGAGACAAAGCCTCCCTTCATACCCCATACTAGCCTCAAACGCATGGCCCTCTTAACATAAGTGTTCTGGATTTATGTCCACCTGCCACCATACCTGGCTAGTGATGGACTCTAAATCTGCAACATTTAGAACTGTCACTTAAAATAGCACTTTGTGACTTCTAACGTTCTCTAACTACACACTATTTCTAAAGGTGACAGTACAACTATCAATATATAAGTTACTGAACAAAAGTGTACTTTCCTAATATTCATATCAGGGGCTTATTTTCAATGTGCCATGCTTTCCTAAACCAGGCAGTTTTGTGCAAACATATACACAACTGCCAATCCATCCAAGCTGTAACACTTATAAATGTGGCATTCAGCTATCTTTAAAATGGTTTAATTAAATGGCCACAAATATGTATTGACAATAGGCAAACTATAGATTAAAATGAGTGTTCTCACGGCTTATAAAAATGAACAAGTAAATTATAGGAGTGACAGAGATGACGAAGCTACAAATAGTCTCCTGACAAAACCCAGAGGCTATATTACCTTTAAATTTTTTTTCCGAAAGCCAAAATTGCAAAGTACCTATTCAAAACACCAAAGGGCTTTTATTTTTATTGAATTTCTATCAGAAATCTTCTAAAAACTATAGTTATTTGATTATCATTAATCTATTGGTACTAATGTTTTAAAAATTATTTATTCAAAGCCTAAGTACTGCCACTGGCCCAGAATAAACATCAGTACAAAAAAACACATAAACCTTGCATATCAAATTAATATTCAAAAAGTATCTTTCCTATATACTCCCTTACAGAAAAAGCTTAACAGTAAAATAAGTTAATTGTCCTTTTAATGAGGTATATATGTGACCAAATTTTATAGTACTAAAAACACTATCTCTCTGTACTGACTTCTAGTTTCTCTTAAATATTCAATAGCTGAACATAGTGGCACATGCCTTTAATCCAAGCATTCAGGAGACAGAGGCAGGCAGGTGGGTATCTTTGAGTACAAGGCCAGCTTGAATTCCAGGATAACCAGAGCTATATGCTAAAAAACTAAAAATGATCTCTTTTCTCCCTTTCCTTCTCCCTCCTCTCTCTCCCTCCCCCTCTCCACACACACACACACACACACACACACACACACACACACACACACACACACACACACGTGCGCATGCATGCAGTTCTAACGCTTGAAAGATTAAGTGAAGATTTCAGTTCTGAGGATAACCTAGACTACATAATGAGACTCTACCTTAAAATTACATATTCTATAAATAAGTTACTACTCCAGTTGAATTTACGGGTCTTTCAAAAGTAACAGTAATCTCAACATTTCAAAACCACCAGAAGTGCTTGAATTATTGAAGTTCATCTCTATATAATTTACCTTTTGCCTGCCTTTAACTGATTGGCTACATACTGAAGAAGACCAGCAAGATCAATCGGGTATTTACGGAATACTGCACCACAGAAACTAGCCAAACCTACATGAAATAAAAACAAAAAATAGTTCATGAGGCAAAAAATACAGTAAGTATAATTTCAACAAATTCAATTTCTAAAGCAAAATAAGGTATGAATAATTTTTAAAACATTTATATTTCATGTGTATCCATGTTTGCCTACATGTGCGTATGTGTAACATGTTCATACCAGGTGCCTAAGGAAGCTAGAAGAGGGTGTTAGATCCCCTGAACAGATGGTGTACATGACTGTGAGCTGTCATGTGGATGCTGGAAACCTGGTCTTCTTGAAAAGCAGCCAGTGCTCTTAACCACTGAGCCATCTCTCCAGCCCTGTATGCTTTGACTGTATAACTGGAGTTTTACCATAGTGATAGCTAATATTTATTAAGCAGACATAAGTAAGCACAATATATTGATTAATTCTTACAATAATCGTGTTAGGTTAGTACAAACCTACTGATGAGGTAAAGTGAAAATATATGGGTCACGTGAGTTACTCCTGGTCATACTAAAACTGAAGCAGTGATTCAAGCTAAGTACCCTGACCAGTTAGGACTCAACCATGCAGAATAGCAAGTAAACTCAAACAACTAAATTGTCCACCTCTAAAAATTTTTGAGTCAGAAATCATTATTTATATCTAATAACATACTACAGGTAATTTTGCTAGAAGTAGAATGCTCTTTTGTAATATATATGAGTGTCTTGCCTGAATGTATATTATGTACCATGTATATGTCTAGTGCCCACAAAGATCAGAAAAAGGTGTCAGATTCTGCAGAACTGGGGTTTAAAGGGGTTGTGAGTGACCACGACAGCTCTGGAACTAGAACCACAGTCGTCTAGAAGGCCAGCCAATGCTTTTTATTGTAGTATTCAGAGAAGACACATAACTAGTCAAAATGAGGAGAACTGACCATGATATGCCCAGACTCAGCTGGTACATCAATAAAATACACCCTAGACTCTGAGGGCTCAAAGATTTTCAGAGCAAGAATATCAGGTCATCCACTGTGAGAAGTTATCTCCTATGTGAGAGATAGAGCATTATCGTGATATCCCACAAATATGATTAAGTAAGATCTGAAACACAGCAGATTTTCCAATCTCTATCATGAAGTGCTATAGACATTTAGTGACTTCCAAAAGACAAATACTCAGTCTTCTCTAAGGAGGAGTCCCTTGATAAATTATATAGCATCAAGTGATCAGCCCTAAATGTATACATATGCAAACACTAACTAAGCTCAATAGCATATATTCATGTATCTGTGTATGTGGGAATGGGGATGGATGTGTAAAAAAAGAAAAGAAAAAAGAAAAAACATTGAGCCATCTTGCAGACCTTAAAAGACCAATTTTAACCAGTAGTCCCTATTATTTCCTGGAACGAAAAGTGAAGACAAAAGGAAGATCATCTAATAATCTATAATATTTAAGTTATTTACTAAGTACCTACATAATTAGACCAAACTTAAGTCCTGACATAAGGAGCTCAGAGTACATTGGGAAATACAGATTCATATATACTAGACAAGGAAAGAATGTAATCTCTAAATAATAGTAAGTTAGAAAGAAAGGAAATGTCACCTTCCAAAATGCTTCCACAAATTCTCCTATGTCCTAACCCAGCCCAATCTCATTAAGCTTCCCAGATCAGATGATACTCAGCATGTCTAGGGTGGTATGACCAGAGACAACTTCCTCAAATTCTATCATAGTAAAATAATAGTCTCTTGAATAAAAAAAATTAGTAAATACTTAATAAATCACCATACAGACCCACGGTCTCGAACACTTTGCAGAACAAGCTTACTGGCTAGATATTGTCAAGAGCTCTTGAGAAATATGTATTTAAAAGCCCAGAAGCAAAGGCAGGCAAATAAACCATGACAGTCCCCACCTCCCTCGTCCTACTAATAGTACTACAATACATAAAAGTACTTACTCTGAAGCCAGCTTGAGATGGTTGTGTCATCATGTTTCATTCTCTCCTTTTCTGGATTAGCTAAAGCTTCAATGATACAATCTTTCACACATTAAGAAAAAATTATCACAACTTCAGTAACAAGGACCCTTAACATCCCACATCTTCAGAGAGGAGTGAAAATAACCACCATACTCATTGTACATTAACCCTCCTTTGTTACCCTCTTTCCTACCTCCTAACAAGTAACATTCCACCTCTATCAACATGCTTGATAAAATGAGTGTCTCTCCCTTTATACAACACAAAGCACTAACATATGTGCACACATACACATGGACCTATACACAGTTTCCTTTGCAATACTTTGGTCTGACAACACATCAGCCAATAGGACCAACTTTAGATTATTACTAAAGGAAGTCAGAGAAAAATTAATCATTCAGCATTTAAATACAGGGGCATGTGAAATCTATATTTTGTTCTACATGAAAGGATACAGGCCAAGACATCATAATTCAATGAAGTGAGGTATTTCAATGAATCTACTACAGGTGTTATTAAATTATCGTATTTCTGGATTTGCGACAAGATCTGGAAGATCAAGAGAGACTAAGCTGTATTAATTAAATAAAAAAACCCTTTTATGCTAAGTAAGGTTCATACTTTTCCAAAATTAGAAATAATACAATCAAAGTGGTTCTAGCCAGGCATATGCCTTTAGTCTCAGCACTTGGGAAGTAGAGACAAGAGGATCTCTCTGAGTTTGAGGCCTGTCTGGTCTAAAGAGTGAGTTCCAGAACAGCCAGGGCTACAGAGAGAAACTTTGTCTTGAATATAAAAAAAGTGCCTCTACTATTTTGCATTTATATAAAACATTTTTCATTATCATTGCTATATAGAGTAATTTTCTAAGGCTACATTTTCCATGTAGGAAACAAATCCACAAAGTCTAAACATGGATTTTGTAATAGTAATGGCTAGTCCTGTCTTAAATGTTTAGAGTCTTTCTAAATGGACTCTGTGTCCCAACCAGGTACATATTTTTTGTCTTGTTTGTTTGTTTATCCAAGTGAAAGATAAAACATGGGGGTTGGTAACTAGGACAGTAGAGACTTGTAGGAGGAGAAAATATGCTCAAAATATACTGTATGAAAATTTTAATAGTGATAATTTTTAAAGGTTACAGTGCTATAACTGAATCAAAGTGAAACACTGTTCAGATTTTTCTAAAACCTAACAGTAGTTCTGTTGTACATTACTAGAAAAGAGATCAATGTGTTAAATACTGTATAGAAAACGTTTTATTTTTAGCATAAAGTGGTATTTCATCTGCTTCTTCCTAACATTTTAAAATTTACTTCATTACATTTCTACTTGTACTTATACAAGGCAATCAAAAGGAAAATCTAACATAATATTAACTTCAAAACGTACATAATCAAACAAAATTGTTGGATTGCTGTGGCTCAGCTTGCCAATTTGTCTTCCTGAAGGCTTCACATTTTCCTTGGTTAGACGCCTATAAAGGGAGAGAAATGTCAAGGCTCATATTAAGTCGAATTACTCAAGATGCTGATATGCTTGGCTGTAGTATGGGGAAAACTCAAATACATCAAAAGGATCCATGTGAACGAACAACTACATTTGAATCCACTCTGTAGCAAAAGGTGGACTATCTAAGGAAATTTCAGAGTTTAAATGCTAGTTATCTACTAAGGGTAAAACTTACTTTACTTATAAATACATGAAAACTCTTCTTTTTAATCATATTTTAGATTTACAAGACTTCATTTATCAGTTCAGAAATTAGTTCTCTCATTTTCTTATTCAAGATATACAATTTTTAAAATCAATAAATTATAATCCTTTCATTTTTTTATTTCTTCTGTGATTAGCATGTTTTCTAAGATTCTAAAAATCTATATCAGTGAAATCCTAAAACTTAACATAATTATTACCCAAAATGTGAAGCTTTGAGATGGTTACATAATAACCACAGAAACTCTATGAACAGCAACAAGTGAACAAATAAAAGAAGCTTTCTAAAATGAGTGTGCATCCAAGAATACATAATGGAGTAAAGTACATTGTCCAATGTGTAATTCAAGGAATGTAACCATTCTTAAGATAATAATATAATTATACTACAAAGGTTCTTGTGATAAAAAGCAATTCAATAATTAAAATGATGTAATCATCAGCTACTTCCCCTTCATGTTTCTTATAGCTCATGACAAGCTTTCTCTTGTCCCCTGCCAATGGAGAAAAAAGACCATTGGTTTTAAATCTGAAACCACATTCACCTTGGCCTTTAACTTAGCACCAGCCTACCCTATTTTGAACCCTGCTCCAGATGATTCTCCTACTCGCCTCACTCACATAAAACTGTACACTTTTTATTCTATTCCATTTGTTGTCACTACCCTAAAGAGAAAATAAGCAAAATTAAACAAATATTCTTGATAGCGTCCTACCTTCAAGCTACCAGAATGTTGGGCATATAAAACACAATCAATGAGCATTTGAAGAATGATTTGAAAAAAATCATAAAATTATACAAATAATATACTAATACATTCCACCGTCAATGTAAAAAGTTGTAGTGAACTCATAAAGTTTGCTACAACAGCTATTTTCAGCTAAAATGTAACAAAAATTCAAGTATATTAAAAATTTTACAGATATTGTCCTATACTAAAAAATTTGTATTCATGTATGCATTCATATTAATGCTTACTATGACAAAGCACTAAGCATTAGGAATATAAAAATGAAGAGCAGTTCTTGCTCTCAAGCCTAGCCTAACTAAAAATACAAATTTAAAACCATGTTTTTTTTTTTAATTTCCATGATTTTTCTCTTTGTTGATTTTTCTGACACAGTCTCATCTCAGTAGGTGTTAAAAACAGGGATCAAAGTCATTATCCTCCTGCCTCAGATTCCCAAATACAAAAAATACAGAGGTATGCTATTATTCCTGATGAATTTTCTTTTTATAAAGGTAACAAATTTGAGAACAGCACTTATATCCAATCAATAACAGTATAAATAATATATCCACATTGTGTTGAATGAATGTATACTATATATACAGATATATAGTATACATATATATACTACACACACACACACACACACACACACACACACACACACACACACACTCTTAGAAAAATAAATACAAATCTAAATACTGGTTACTTTACTTTTCTCCTCTGGGAGAGAATTGAGTGTGTGACAAGCAGGATGTACACCTATAAAAATTATGTATATTTTGTAAGGGCACAATGTGATGTTTTAAATCTATATAGCATTGTAGAATAAATCTATCAAGATTACTTTTTCATTTCAAAATCAAAACTTTTATTGTGATGTGAATCTTTAAAAGGTATTTTTTAAGGAATTTTGCAAAGGACATTATTATTGTTGACTGTGGTCACCACAAAGTATAACATGTAACTATGATTTATTTCTTATATCTAAGTGAATTTTTGTATCCTTTAATCAACATTTCTCCTTTCCTTCAAATCCCTCTTTCACCCAATAATTCTCCTTCCACTAGTGCCCCTTTTCACTTTAGAAAAGGAAATTCTGTCATTCACAACATAAACAAAACTAGAGAACACCATGATACCTGAACTTAAGCTCGGTACAGAAAAATAAATGCTATATGATAATATTTGTATGTAGAATCATTCATCTGCTAAATTTTATATACTTACAAAAAGGAACACTATCATAGAACTGTGCACAAGTAGAATGCTAGCATAACTTTCCTAAGGTGTACTGGTGGCCCATATCAATTTTGTCTGTGAGTATGTGCTGTGGAGGCTTCAGAGAGCTGATACCCATGCACATTTTCTAAGATGAATCACCAGATGGAAAGAGAAAGGCAAGCTAAGAAAAAACTTGTACAAATAAAGGAAACAAAAAATTACATACAAAGGCAGTAAGGCAAAAGAGACCATGGTACATTTAGGAAAACAAGTATGTTCAGTACAGCTTTAAGCATAATCATTAGAAATGAGGTAGGAGATATGATAGAGAAGATCAAAGAGTATCTCTCACATCACCATGCCACAAAGCTTGACATACAACCTGCCAAGTATTATCAAATCACCCAAGGATTTTGAAATGAGAGAATAATTAAAGGTTCTATACTATCCCAGATAAAAGAATTAAGATTGTGGTTAAAAAGAGAAACAAGAAAATTAGTAATAAGCATTATTTTAGCAAACTGTGTGTGTGTGTGTATGTGAGAGAGAGAGAGAGAGAGAGAGAGAGAGAGAGAGAGAGAGAGAGAGAGAGAGAGAGAGAGAGAGAGACAGAGGAGAGGAGAGACCTGGTCTATATATAGATATATAGACAAAACCTGATCTGACTGTGATAAGATAGAAACTATATAAGCTTCTGAAGCTAAAACTCTCAGCTTAATCAAAGTGAATAGCCTCTCCAGCCATAATTTCTTCCCCCATTAACAAATTAGATATTTCATTCTGTCTATCATCACACCTTATTATAAGCCAAATTGTGACCACGTTCATGCCTGTTTTCCCAGAAGCCAATTTCCAGAGACAATGTCACTGGGCAAACACAGTACCATTGCAAACTATTATACTTAGTGAAACCAAAGAAAATATAACTTTAATTAGAATAATTGTAAATGAGTTTATAAATGTGGAACAACTGACAAAAATCCTTGTTTGAAAAACAAATAGAAGAATTTTTGTATCTAAACTAATACTTGCATAAAGTATACAATTTTCATAAGTTTCAAATAACTTACAATAAAGTAGAATGAATAGCATTCTTATGAACAGAGTCTGATTCCAAGGACACACATGGAGTAAGGAGAGAATGCATTCCCACCATTCTGGCATCCATGTGCATACCATGGCATGCACACACCCACACCTACACCCATACACATACATAAATCTAAAATATATAAAAATAATAATTTGTAATTGAAATGAGCTAACAAAAAAACTAGCTCATTCTAACTGCAATATATAACCAGCTATATCTTTAAGAAATATGTATAAGCTTTCTCAAAACTGACACTCTAAACAAAATAGCTGAAAGAAAGTAAATTATATCTAGACATACATATTTGGGGTAAATATAAAAAATTAAAACTTACTTCATGATATACTTGGCTCTGTCTATTGTTTGAGCTTTAACTTTTACTAAAAGTGGGTGACCGTTATAAGTTTCATTCTTCCACTGGCCATACAGACGATATCTTTAAGGAAATGAGATGAAATTTTAGAAAATATTAAATGCTTAGAAGTTAGTATACTAAAATTAATAGACATTAACAATCTGAATTAGTATTTACCTATGCTGATAGGGAAATGTCTTAAACATTCCCCACAGCTCCTCAGACATGCAAGCATTGCAGTCCATCAAAGAAAGAGATGGAAGTAATACCTGGTCAGTGATGCTAAGTAAACAGCTAAGGATAATTTCCTAAAAAGAAAGCAAAAATAATTAATTCATTAGAAGGTTTATCTCAATATACCCTCAAAATATAGATAAATATTAAAAAGAATTATCGTTTTTAAAACAAACACACACACACACACACACACACACACACACACACACACACACACACACACTCCCAACCCTATCACTGTCTTTTCTCTATCCAAGATAGCAAAATGAAGTAAAAAAAGAAGCAGAGAAGGTAACAAGACAATGAGAGGCTTAATCTTTTTCCTTATACAGTATAGAATCTTCAAAGAGGATATTAATCTTCAAAGAAAATTTTCAATGAGCTGCAAAATGCTATACTGAGAATATAAAGTATGAAATAACTATTTCTAAGGATAGCTAAATCTTGTTCACAGTAAAATATTCAACATGCTATATCCTGACAAGCAACCCACTATTTAAATTTTTCAGTCTCTTACCGTCTTCTCTTTATCTTCTTGCTTGCTTCCATCAGACTGAAACTAAAATTTAAAACAATGTTAGAAAGTTGAACATTCCTTAGTTTATATTCTGAAAAAAATACATATTACTTACTTGACTTTTATATACATGCATACTTAAAATATAAATTATCACTAATAAATACTTCAAATGTTCATATATATTTTTAATCTCTAAATAATTTTTAAATCCATGAATTTTAAGTATAAATGGGGGTGTGTTATTCCTGTGTGTGTGTGTGAGTGTGTGTGAATGAGAGAGAGAGAGAGAGAGAGAGAGAGAGAGAGAGAGAGAGAGAGAGAGAGAGAGAGAGAGAGAGAGAGAGAGAGATGAGGAGGAGGAAGAGGAGGAATGAAGGAAGGAAAGAGGAAAGAGGAAAGAAGGGAGTGGGGAGAGAAAGAGAAGAAGGAGGGAGAGAGGAAGGGAATCTCATGTAGCATTCTGTCAGCTGATCTACATCCCTAAGCCTAAGTTATCAGTTTTAAGTGCCAATTCTTTTCTCCTTAACCAAAGCTTCCTTAAAACTCCTAGTAATTAATTATTAAACTTAATGAAATTGTAACTATCCCAATCATTTTGTTCTAATGTATTTACATTTTCAATCCAGGTCCTTCTCAACCTTCCCAATGCTGCAACTCTTTAATACAGTTCTTCATGTTGTACTGACCCCCAACCATAACATTATTTTTGTTGCTATTCCATAACTGTAATTTTGCTACTAAGCAGTGTCTCAGTCCCAAGACCATTGCAAAAATGTATTTTCCAATGTTCATGACCCACAGGTTCAGAACTGATGCTTTGCAGAATCAATAAAATCAAACACTAATGTAATCAAAAGTCAAAATTAAGGAAATGAACTTTAGTTGCATTATATTTCACCACTACCAAAGCACTCAACAAAAAGTCCAAAATATTTAGGACACTGCTGACAAAAGAAAAGAAATAATCACATCCTGGGTCTGTACTATCTATCCCAATACAGGCTGAACCTTAAACTGACTTGCTTGACAATGTTGTCTAGTCATGTAACAATACTCTGAAAGCCAAGCAGAGTGCCTCAGTCCTTTAATCTCAGCACTTGGAAGGCAGACCTCTGAGAGTCTGATATCAGCACTGTGAGTTCAAAGTGAGTTGGAAGGCAGCTAGAGCTACATAGAAAATCCTGGTCTCAAATAAACAAACAAGTGAAAAAATGTTAGTGGTGCCTATAGGTGGATATGTATATAAAGGTAGAAAACCAAAAGTACAAAATAAAAACACTGATAGCTAAGGACAATGTAGACACGAAGGGAAAAATCTAGTTCAAATGTCATTCATGGGAAAAAGAAAGCTAGGATACAACCACAAACATTTGAAGGGTACCTGTATGCTTCTGAGTAGGTCATTAGAGGCATCTAAGTGCTTTATTTTATTTGAAATGCATAACAACATATTTTCATTTTCTAATTGGCAGGGTCAAGAAAATACGGTTCTCTTTCACAGATATAGCTGAGTCTACATGCATTTTGTCAGCAAATATGGAATTCAATTATAGAAGAGTGGTCTGGCAGATACAAATGAGACAGCTATTGTTTGTTGCTGTTTTCTTTGCAATAAAGAACTGGTAACTCAGGTAACATAACGTATAACCGGGGGCAGAAATGAGGATAGCCATAATCGGAAAAGATAGGCTTTCTTATTTATTGCCACATGAAGGCAGATAGGCTACCCCTTTCCCTACTACACCATGATTTAAAGAAACCTAATTTTCACTAGCTGGTTTGCTTCTCTGAGTAACTCAAGTGAGTTTCAAATGTCCATATATTGATTCTTTATATCTCATAAGCAAAAATATTAATATGGAAAACAAAACAAAGCTACCTAGAAGAACACTAATCCTTCCTACCAAAAACTGATTATAGCAAGGATTAAACAGAAATAAACAGGGGAGGGGTATGTAAATCAAAAGCAAGTTGTTAAAGATAACACATTCTACCCCAATTATATTTTCTTTTTCTTTTAGTTTACTTCATTTTTAGATCAGTGGTAGCATAGAATAGTCAATACCACAATGAACAACACACTGAAACAGGAGAGAGACACAAGGAAGTGAGTATAAGGTGCCATTATGTACCAAGTGCCATGCACTGAGCTTTTGAACAGAAAGAGGACACATCTATGAGGTGACAACTCTTAAGCTACAAGGTATGTGAAGTACTTTCAGCATTTGAATTTTAAATTCAAGTAAAACAAAGCACTCAGTTATGTTTAGAAAGGCCATCATCAAAATGAACTAAAAGGTTCCCACATCACTCTCTAACGGCAGTGCAGCTGATGGCACTATACAACAATATTCAGTACCAAAAATAATAATGATAGGTAAGGTAATTAATCAAGAGAGTTTGAGAGAGTTGAGAAATAAAGAAGGAATTACAGACAAAACTAAACAAATAGCTTCTTATGACTAATGACCTAATCCAGTGTCTTTAACTTACGAATATTTCAAATGCTGCTTAAAACTATACAGTACCTCAGGTTAAAAAAAACACTTAAAATTTGTGGCTACAATGTCTTTAAAAATTATGGGACTATTTTTACTTACATAGTCTTTATACCTAGTACCAATTATTAAGTACTTAGTAAGTATTGAATATTAGATTTAAAACTACCTTAAATATGCCTCAAAACTACCCTATGAAAACCTTTTTGTTAGAGTGGATCCAAAACAAGACCTATTAAGATGGTATAACATTTAAAATCACTGACTGCTCTTCTAGAGGACTCAGGTCTGATTCCCAGCACCCATGAGGCAGCTAGTTGTAACTACTGTTACAGTTTTTCTCTGCAACTTCAATTCCAATGACTTGAACTCCTACATCCAGCCTTTGCAGACATTGCACTCATATGCTACAGAGACATAAATAGAGCCAAAATACCCACACACATAAATCACAGATTTTTAAAAAAATAATCAAGTAAACATAAGATAAAATAATTTAGAACTCCTGAGGGAAGTGGCACATGTCTGGAATCCAAGGATCTAGAGGAACGAGGATTTTGAGTTTAAAGCAAGCCACGGCTAATTATCAAGATAAAATAAGAATAATTTGGAGTTTACAAACCTAACTTACTCTGCCCCTTCTCTCTCTGACTCTCTTCTCTCCCTGACCCCTTTCTCCCTCTCTTCCCCTCTCCCCTAGCTCCATGTGTTTCTGGGGGGCTTCTTCCTCCCCTCTCCCCTTCCCTCCCCCTCTGTCCTCGGCCCCTTCTTTCTCTACTCCCTTCTCAACTCCCCTTCCCATGCCCCTAAATAAACTCTATTCTATACTTTAAAAAAAATCTAACTCATAGAAAGAGAGTTACAGGAATGGGATATTATACCTGAAAATTCCTTCTTACTTTTCCAGCACTAGATATGGCTATATTTAAATAGTTCCCATTATAAAACAAAAAATATGTGTATATAACACTTGAAAAAATTATGGCTTAAACATTAAATCTATTTAAAGAATGCACTCTTATATTTTAGTTTGGATTTCCCCAGAAGTAGACCATACTCAAGTGCAGGCACATAAGCCTAAGAAGCACCAATAGAAAATTGGCCATGTGGATAAAAATAAGATTGAGGCTCTAGAAATGCCTTGATGACAATCGATTCTTATCTTTCATTGGTTGAAATCTGATCAAAGGCCCTATGAGATGACTAGGTGAACAAAGCTAATGACCTGAGATTGACTCCTCAGAACCCAGAGTGGAAGGAAAGAACAGACCCTTGCAAGATCTACACATATGCTCAGTGATATGTATGTGCATATGCATATGCACAGCATAAATATATTTTTTTAAAAAGCTGAGGAAATGGTATAGCTCCCTGGCAATTCCTACCTTACATGTGCGTATAGCACATGATCCCAGGAATAAGCAGTGAGAAATCAGACATTGTGCTAACTACTTGATGGCCCAAAAATAGTATATGACAGCATTTTCTATGTCCTGAGCTAAAAAAATAAAGAAAGAAAAGGAAAAAAAAAAAGGAAAAAGAAAACAGCTTCTCACAGTCAGCAGTATCACAAATATTTTCAAATGTTACTTCAGTTCTTTACATTTGGAACTTTTCTTTCTTGAAATTAACTTCAAGGATTGTTATCCCAAAACAAATACTTGAGGGCTAGAGCAATGGCTCAGCAGTTAAGAGCACTTGCTGCTCTAGGTTCAATTTCCAGAATCTACACAGTGGCTCACAATACAATGTGTTCCAGGGGATTTGATGCCATCTCTGGCTTCTTGGGCACCTGAACACATGCAGTACACAAGCAGTTTACACACACACACACACACACACACACACACATACACACACACACACAAATGTAAAATTTTAATTATTGGAAGATGGAGCAAGGGTTGCAAAATTATCTACCTTCTTATATGGAAATGTACTTTTAGGAAGGATATAATTGACTTTGTACCTGACCTCCCACTCTTAGTAAAACAAGTCTCCTAAAAAAATAAGTCACACACCATTTATATAGAGTTAACATTTGCCTATTGATACTTAGTATCTAAACCTAGGAAGTATAGCTGCTAATGTTAAAATTGCTACATAAGCTTCGGATCCATCAGAGAGCAAGAGCTATAGCCCCCTCCCATGCCACTCCTACCCGCTGAGCAACCCCACTGCCTATAGTTTCAACAAGGGCCACAACATACTGAAGAACATTAGGAAATCGAGGCACAGTCAACACTGCTGGCACCTCACCAAGTACACCAGTTCATGTGGGACATGATCCAGGAAGTATACAGCTTCACACCTTACAAGTGGTTCAAGGAGATGCTTACGGTATTCAAGGATAAACACTTGCTCAAGTTCATTAAGAAAGGAGTAAGCTAGCACATCTGAACCCAGAGAAAGGAGGAGGAGCTACGCAGCTTGCTGGCAGTTATAAAAGAAAGCTGTGGCCAAGAAGGACTGATAACCCAAACCCTGTTACCCTCCTCAGTAACCTTTATATTACACAAAACAGTACATAAAGTTTGATTTGTAATCCATTCCTTAAATATAGCTGAACACTGCCACATGATGAAAATGAGGTGAGCTTCAAATTAATTATTATAAAAGACAATGTAAACATAAACATCTCAGTAGTTCTCCCTGATCAGGCTCATTAAAAAGCAAAACTGTTTTTATATTAAATTTGGTCTCTGTCACGTGTAGTTGTGTACATTTCAGCAATTGTGAGGGAAGAGATTCACATCTCCGTGAGTTTAAGGCCAGCCTGGTCTATAAGCTCCAGGACAGCCAGAGATATACAGTGAAATGCTGCTTCACACACACACACACACACACACACACACCCCCCAAAAGAACAAACAAACAAACAAAAAACTTGAGGAGAGATGATTCTGTGGTCAAGAGTACTGGCTGCTCTTACAAAGGACTTAGGTTCAAATGCCAGGACACATAGTAAGTACCTCACAGTATCTTTAATTCTGGTAGCAAGAGATCCAATGCCTTTTTCTGGCCTCTGTGAGCACTGCATACACATGATGCTTATGCAAATATGCAAGCAAAACACCCAAAAGTATAAAATAAAAACAAAATCTCAAAATTATAAAAAAAACAGTACTTGGTCTCTAAATCTTTGGTTTGTATAAAATTATTACAACAACAAAAATACACTAGGAGGTACAATAAATGGTATCAATATTAAATGTCTATTTTGAAATAAGTATCTACTTGGGAATAGCTATAATGAAAAGTTTAGTTGTTTGTAAAATACTCTTGGGCTGATGAGATGGCTTATTAGGTAGAGGTGCTTGTCATCAAAGCTGATGATCTGAGTATAATCCATGGAACCTACATAGTGGAAGGACAGAACGAACTCCCACAAGTTTTCCTCTGACCTCCACACAGTACTGTAACATACATGCATATACACACACAAACACAATGTCAATGTCATAAAAAGGTTGTTTCTCAGAAAAGAAGTAAATAAAGAACAAGGGGCAGGGGGACAACAGAAAGAAGGGCATGTATCTACCTCAATGTACAAATATTTGATGCATAAATTTGAGGGTGTTCTAAATGAAATAGCAAAGTAATGAGGTAGACAGAGTCACAAATGGCCATTTCTTGCCACCAGTACTGGGACTGGGTTATATCCAACTGTCCTTTAAGGTCCCATAAAAAAATCCCCAAACAACCCAGACTGCTGTCAAGATGATAGGTTGTTTTTCACAAACATTCAGTAAACCCTCATTGCTAAAAGGAATATCTATACAACTCACAGAACACGGAGAAGCCAAACTACTACCTAAATAGAGCCTCTACCTTCTAGGGTACTTAGTAAAGGAATGTACTCTGTACACTACCAAAGGAGAAAACAAACACCATCCCAGCCACAAAACCTCTGATATAAAAAGGTGCCCTGCATGTAAAATATGCTAGTGCAATGTAACCCATACCCAACACTGCTTGGGTAACAAAGAACCAGAGACTAGATAGTTCAGGGACTTAGGGCAAAATCAAATACTACTGGTCTTTTATTAAAAAAACAATAAAATGACTCTTAATGATATTCTGATATACTCAAGTGCCTTTTCAGCCATTATAAGAGTTGCTTCTTCCTGCAACAATGAGAACAAATACACATTACACAGTGAGTGGGAGAGCTTGGAATACTCAGCAAGGTCTACAACAAATCTCCTCAAGGCTCAGAGAACCTTGCAGAAGAAGAGGGAAAAAGAGTGTAAGAGCCAGAACAGATGCAGGACACCATGAAAACAAGGCCCTCTAAATCAACATGATAATGCTCATATGAATTCACAGAGACTGAGACAGCATGTATGGGTCTGTACCAAGTCCTTTACAAATATATTATTATAGCTACTACTTTAGTACTTTAGGGATTCCTGCTTGTACAAATGAGTGTACCTCTTTCTTATGCCTTATCTTGGGCTCTTTTCCTTCTATTTGTTTTGTCTAATACTGATGTGTTAGTTTATGTTTTATCACATTTTATTTTATTCTTTATTATTGTTCCTTAAAAGCCTTTTTGTTTTCTAATGAGAGAAAGGGGGCAGATGTGAATGGGAGGTGAGGTGAGGAGGAATTAGAAGTAGAATTAGAGAAAACTCCAATCAGGATATATTGAGAAAAAAAATCTAACTTTAATAAAAGGAAAAAAAATCAAAAGCAATTTGTTTTTAAATGCTATAATAAATCTACTTCCTTGTATGCTAATAAATACATAAATCTTTGCCTCTATATAAAATAGAAACAAACAGAAAACTCCTCTGACTAGTTTACATGCAATATCCAACTAGAACGATTTTCTGCCCTTGCATTTTGTAACGAGACAAGACTGAGTGGATATGTGTGCTACAGGTCTCCCACAGCAGTCAACTCCTCCTGGGACCTGGGAGCAGGAGATTCTCTTCTCTCTTTCTACTCTTGTGAGATACTTTCATCTTCAGCAACATTTTTTTTTTTTTTTTTTTTTTGGCTTTCTGAGGAAGCTTATCAGCGAAAGCTGATATGTGCTAGTAAGACAAAGATGTGTACTAACAAGACAAGACATATCCCCACTCCTAGAATTGCCATGTATTCTTTGGGAATCTTAGTATCCTCACAGTCAAGAAGTCTAATACAAAGGAACCTATCATGAAGTATGGTAGAATTGGGGATTTCTCTGTTCATAGGGGTTGTATCTTCACACAGTATGTTAAGGATGAAAATGCTCGGGGTGCTGAAACAGAGAGGATAGTAGTGATTGCTGGTCAGACTTTAGATTATTGGTCACTGCCATCCCCTCTAAGCCCAAATGGAGGATCAAATATGCTTAATATATTAGAATAACAATCTGGTATTTGGACCATCAGCATCAATATTACCAGGGGACATGTTAGAAATGCAAATTTCACCTTCTA
Organism: Micromys minutus; assembly: GCF_963924665.1. Lineage (NCBI taxonomy): Eukaryota > Metazoa > Chordata > Mammalia > Rodentia > Muridae > Micromys > Micromys minutus. The sequence continues at coordinate 95,105,793 of NC_137970.1, forward strand.
GCCCAGACCAACTGATCAGAAACTGAACTTAGTGCCCACAATCTGCATTTTAGTAAGCCTCACAGGTGATTGTGATACATGCTACAGTCTGGTAAACATTCTACAAGAAAGTCTTATAGACTTCAAATTTATTACATATTTTCATACACAAAATCAGAAAAAAATGATTACAATTAGTATAAATTATTTGATTACTTATTTTCTAAGTATATGTTACTTTCTAAAAAATGAGTTGTATAATGACCTCGATACACAAATAAAATGTTACATAAATTAAATTGTAAATACATAACTTGGAACTAAGGTCTTATTCAATATTTAAAGGCAAGTTTATGAATTCTAGTTGGATCTCATTAAGTCTTTTAAAATTTTACAATGAAGAACAAACTGACTGGTGATCATAACGCTTTGTTTCTTTAGGGCTTTGTTGTGTTAAGTTTTCTAGAGAAGAGGGTCTCATTCTGCTGTCCAGATGACTCTCAAACAACTGGGGCTTAAATAGTCTCCTGCCTCTGTATCCCAAATGCTACAATTACAGGCATGCTTCACATCAGGCTGGTAAAATATTTTAATGAGCAAAAATATACCAAAATTCTACTTCATACTTGGAGGGGTGAGGGTCGGGTCCCCTACAATTATAATAATGACAAGACATGCACTTCTTGCCCACAATGTCCCTGAATGATCAAAATGATTATCTGGTCTTCCCTTACCTACCTATTCTTTACAAATAAATAAACTAGACTACGAGAAAGATATGTGACCAGAGGTAAGGAGAGAGAACAAGGAGTCTCAGAGTATCTCCTCATCTTAACTACAAAAGAAGAAACAGAAACTATACAGTAGAGCAATCTTGCAAAAAACTTACCAAGTGACCAAAATTTTTAGCTCCAGTAATAGAATGAATACATTTCACATGTTCTCTGATCATGAGGTACTGAGAAAACAATCCTTTAGTTTTTTTTTTAAGCAGGTATTAATTAAATCGCTCACATAACTTGTTCCTTCCAGACTCTTAACAGCCAAGATACTATAACACTGACAGGTTTCCTTTTCATACAATTTTATCATATTAAGTGATACATACAATATTCATCTAACAGATTCCTATATGGAACCTTTTCATAATGTACAATTATGAATAATAAAATCAATAAGCCTTTTTCTCACTACTTACTTGTATGAAAAATATACTAAAAAATAATCTACCAGCTAATAAGTATTTAAAACCAAGTCAAATATTTCAGGAGTCATATGCGATTCATAACAAGAGCTGTTAATTTTTCCATACAGCTAGTATTGTCTAAGATTAAATAGGTAATCACCAGAGCTGGAGAGATGGCTCAGTGGTTAAGGGCACTGACTGCTCTTCCAGAGGTCCTGAGTTCAAATCCCAGCGACCACATGGTGGCTCACAACCATCTGTAATGAGATCTGATACCCTCTTCTGGTGTGTCTGAAGACAGCGACAATGTACTCATAAACATAAGTAAATAAATAAATAAATAAATAAATCCTTAAAAAATGTAATCAATAAACAATAAAGAAATGTGTATTTGTGCTTATAAGAGTTTCTAAATATAATTTTGTAGTTCTGTTTTATAACTAAAAAGAAATTACAAATTCTTTTCAGCTTGAAAGCATTGGGTTAAGCAAAATTTTCAAGGGAGTACAAAATAGAAAATTTAAAAGCAAATTTTTACTAAACTAAAATTAATAAGATGTAACTTTTTTTTAAAAAAAAAAGATGCTTGCTCATTATCTTTAGTTGTATGAGTCTGTGTGAGGGTATGGGCATATAAGGGATGTTGTCTGTGGAAGCCAGAGTTGTCAGATCCCCTGGAGCATTTCAAGGAGTCAGAGAGACAGTTCAATAGTCTCTACTCTTCCAGAGGACCAGAGTTTGGTTCACAACCACCTTTAACTACAGCTCCAAGGGATCCTACAAAATCTTCTAGTCTCCCCTGGCACCTGTACCCACTTGCACAAACCCGTCACTCCCACACACTTACGTGTAATTTTTTTAAAAGACAGTTTAAAAATAAGATTTCAAGCCAGACTGAAAGACTTTTAAAAAAACCTATGTGATAAAGGACTTAGAACAAAAATATACAAAGACATAAAAAAAGATAGTCATATAAAAATAGACAAGATATGAACACTTTACTGAAAATAATTATAAGTATCAAATAAATACATGAAGATACTCAGCATCAGTAGTTAATAACATGACAAAAATGGAACAATAAAATACCATAACTCATTAAGATGAAAAAAATTTATGTGTTACAATACTATGTAAAGGGGTAGAGCATCTAGAAGTCTCAAATGTAAAATACTATAAACATTGTCAATACTGTCAAGCAGTTTTTGTAATTTTTTTCTTTCTTTTTTGCTTTACTTTATTTTTTTAAGACAGTGTTTCACTATGTAGGCTTGGCTGGCCTGACCACTAATTCATATAGAGATCTGACTGCATCTGCCTCCTGAGTCTTGAACTTAAAAGTATGCACCACAACATCCAACAATTTTACAGTTATACATGTCACTAATCAATCCCACTTCTGGCAACACAAAAACATGTCTCCCAAAAGTATAGTTAGTCACAGAAATAACCTAAGTATCGACCACCTGGTAAATATATCTAAGCTTCCATATAATAAGATATTACTTCTCAGCAAAAGAACTACTATTACATGCAATAACTTGAATGACTAAAAACATTAAGTGAAATAAATCAGAAAAGAGAACATAAAATTCAATTTATATGAGATCATAGAAAAGGCAAAACTATAGTGACAGGAAACAACAACAAAGGGAATGTGACATAAGTGGCAGAAGGTAACAGCATGTGTGATGAAAACAATCTACTCATTATTTGTGGTGATTATGGAATGGTTATAAAATAGAAAGACACACACACACAGACAATTTATCAAAAGTTGAAAATTAGGCATCTAAGGCTAGTTATGTTATATCAGATAAACATTCTACACAAAGATTTTTGAAATAGTCTAAGTGTTTACAACTGAGGTAGTTGCATTGCTGATACTATTCAATTTCCTGGGTTAGGTGGTAGGCACACATAGGTGTTTAGTTTTAAAAAGGTCACTGAACTGTATATTCACAATTATGTATTTTTCTGTCATATGATTAATTTTAATAAAAACTTTATTTAAAAAGTAAAATGAGCTGAGAACATAGCTCCACAGTAGAGCACATACTTAAAACACACAAAGGCTCAAACTCAATCCTTATCTCCCCAAAATAAGTAAAAAATACAATAATAGGCCCTGAACAGTTTGAGGTTGGAAAGCCTCCTAACAACAGTAATGACTCAAACCTGCATGAGAGAAAATCCATAGAAGACAGGTAAGGGAAAGAAGAGTAAGCAGAAGTACACATTTATAATGAAATCAACCAAAGGTTTCCCTAAGGGAGGTACTTGAATCGTATACCTAGATCTGGGGTTTTAAAACACATACACATAATCATCACTGGGATACAATGGGCTTTGTACAAACTTAGTATACTCAACACAATTTTCCTTAACTAATGTTTGGATTTTTTGCTTGTTTGTTTCTAGAAATACTCATGAAAACAAATATATTCACATTTTATTTCAAATTTTAATTTTCTACTAGGAAGAAAAACCTTACTGACCTCCTTCATAAATGACTTGCCTATGCGCACGACTTTTGCAAATAAAATGGGATCATGTGAGAGGTGAGGACCAAGGTAACAGAACATATTGAATACATCCCTCCTCAAATCTTCAAAGCTCTCTACTTGCTTCGGTGCTCTCTTATTTTGCAAAGCACTAACAGGTGAGCCTTTAGCACCTTTAGGAACACCAACTCTATTAAAAAAAAAAAAGCAAGATTTAGAAATCTATGTACCATATACATAGTCTCCAATATAAACACCATCATTTTCTTGTTCATATTTTAACTATTCTAATCACCACTCACTTTATTACAGTAAATAATTCTCAGCTGGCAAAACACAAAAATAAATTCAGTAAGCATGAAAGCAAAATTTAGAAAGACAACGGTTCAAAATAGTAAAATAAAGGACCTCTTGGTGTAGATCTCAAGTAACATTTAACATGAATTTAAGTTAAGCTTGGTGAGCACAGAGACTGTGGTTATAGGAATGGAGAATAAGGCATGGACATCAGATGTATGACAAGATGAAATCAAACATGTCTTAATCTGGGATGTTGTTTACCTATGCTGAGTATGAAGAAGCAGTAGTAGGGAAGTTAACTGTCCAATCCAAGTTGCCATAATAGAAAGGACAGCATGCCCAGAGTTTTCCCATGCAGAACAAGGGTCTAACTTTAAGTCACAGGGCTCGATCTCTGCGAAGAGGCCTGCATAGTCTATACCCCAGGTTGCAATGAAAGCAGCAGCTACACACAAGTCAAGAAGGTTGCAGCGTTTGAAACAGGTTCTAATCTATGAGGCTGATACTGCTCCTAAGCTCCCTGTAAATAGGTTGATGTCTAAAAGAGTAATTGACACATTCAGGATAATAAAAGGAATTATACTAGTAATTTCCCAAAAAGAAGCCTGTTGAAATGATAATGTCAGTCAGAACCATTAACACCAGAATAGAGAAATGTTTCCCTAAAGCAAATTTTTAAAGGGGAAAACTTTCTGCCTCCCTAGAAGGAAAGGCAAAAAATAAGAAGAAAGGTATTTTCATCCTCAATAATGTAAACAGACTCCAGAAACTTAACCTGGAGTTTTCATATTACATTGTAGCCCATATTCTAGAACACAGGGAACTTAAGAGAGAAGTCATACACACATTTCTGACATACCCTTAATAGTTCTTATGTTTTATTGAAAATACAGTAACAGATGCTAGATTTAAAGAGAAAAGACAGTAATACACAGATATTTTTATTTATCTGAAAGTATTTATATCTTTATTTGTATAGTATAGAATAACAAACCTTCGGTAGAGAGGCTCAACAGTTATGTGAATGAGCTTGCAAATAGCAAGAGCTATTAGCTTATGTGAAGCTGCATAGTACGGAGGCATCTGATCCATGATGCTCTGTGCATGCTGCCAATCACCAATCTTTAACAAAGCTTCCAACAAACCAAGTTTCTGGTTGTCAGGTGGCTAAAAATGAACAAACATAACAATGATATGTGAAATATAGATATTTCTCTTTAAAACTTAAGCTAAATGTTATAATAATGTATATCAAAAAGTTAAAATTCCTGGGAAAAATAACAGACATTTCCTGAATTTTCAGTGACTTGAAAATAAACATAATCTTTTGGGCATTTTTTTCTTGTTTTGTTGTTGTTTTTGTTTTATTTTCCCATTTAGAGAATACCTGCTCATTACAATCTATAAATTTGAATTTAAGTTGGACTTACTGCAAGAGACACTAGAATTCATTCATCTTTGAGAATTCCTTTAGGATTTAAAGAATATTACATATACAGAATAAAATAAAATCATATTTCATGTTTATTTATTTTGAAATTTACAAGAAAAAAAGAGTATTTTTCTTTGTGAAGGTACCATTCACATTAAAGTCCAAGTGAGTCAAATTTTACATAATCAAAAAAGAAAATATACTCCATAAGGTGATTAACCATGAGAAATTAAACTTTATAATTCTAAACAATGTTTTAGTTGTCTAAGTAATGTACCTTCTCTACTTTCTCATCATCTTTGTCCTTTTCTTTGTCTCGTTCATCAAGTTTTTCAGAAGACAGTACAACCATTGTGAGTTTTCTTACAATTTGCTTAGCTTCCACAATTTCTCGTTTGTATTCATCCATAATACAATTATCAGCTGGAAGAAGCTAAAAATAGATCATTAAATTTTCATAAGTTAATACAAGCAGATTGCACATATAAAAAGCAGACTATTGTTCAATTAGTACTACTATAAATAAGAAGCCTTGCTTATTCATATCTAAGAATTCTTTCAAATGAGTTTGCCCTGTTATCCAATAATATTAAAAAGGTTAGTACCTAAGTTTTACATACATTTTAAAGTCACATAGCAATAAATATTTTATATCTTTGGTATATTATAATTTCTAAATTCACACTACAGAGTTGTTTACCACTGAATTTATAAATATACCTAAAATGTATACCTATTCCATTGAAAATACCAGGAGCAGGGGTACTCTGCAGTAGAACAAAGTTTGCCCAGCAAAACAAATGTACATATTTAACCTTTAAAAGCCAAACATCAAACTAAACAAAGTACTACATATATGTCAAAAGGGTAGATGTGAATGCTCTAATTTTCAATTACAAAAGCTATTAATAATTTGGTATCTCATAATAAGTCACAAACTAGTTTCTAGATCAATTATGAAAAAGTCAACTCCATCATTGCACCTTGAACATGTTATTATAAGCATTTCATAATAATAAACCTGACACAAACAAAACATAGCCAATTTTTTTTAAGTTACTTAGACACTACATTGAGCTACAATAGGAATGTTTCAACCCCTGTAAATTGTATAATCTATTTCAATAGCTAAGGCTACTATAAACAACCAGTAAACATTAGAGGTGAAATCTTAAAATATTGTAAAGCAATGTTTATCTAGGAGTTCTAGACAATCCCCTATTTCCTACAGGTTACATATAAAATTTAAAAAAGCCTAAAATGACATTTTTTAGTGCTTGACCTTTTCCCCCATGAGCTAAGCACTGGTGATAATTAAAAAGAGCTAAATATCTAGTCTTGAAAGTTGTAAGGGTGACTAAGAGGAATTTATTTTCCACTGCTGATCAAAGAAGAAAAACTACTGTATTTTTAATTTAGATAAAACAATAATGTATTGCGGCTTCAAAAAATAAAGCCTGGAAGTCTAGACCCAACACTGAAGAGCTATATAATTGCCTAGCCCTCTTCCTCACTCCTGGGATGCATAAGAAATACACTTAACAAAGCACTTGACTTACATGCACATAGAGATCGTCTAGATCAATGAGATTAAATTGCAGAAGGACTGCTGCAACTCTGTACAAAGACGAGGGTGTCTCACCACTTGGTTCCTAAAAGCAGAATAATTCCTTAAGATATAGAGTCAAATTAAAATCTTATCTTTTCTCTACCAAACACCAATAAAAATTAAATAATACACTTCAATATTCTTCATTATAAAATCAAACATCTGAACAATGGGGCAGAGACTTTTTGCCAGCCCAAAACATCTTCAGATAAGTATAAGAAAAGTTTTTGAGACTAAGCATCTTTTACAAAGCATAACATTATTCAAGTAAAAGCTGAGATTTGAACAGAATGTTAGATTTAAACTGTATAAGATCATTTGCATTTCTATTTACAGAATTGTTATTGTGGTTGTTTTATTGTTGTTTTTTTTTTTTTTATGCTTGCTTCTTAACTAGTTCTCAGAGGTCATGCAATGCAGATAGACAACACTGACAAATGTGGAAGGGCATACTCTGTATCTTTATGACTTGAACTTTATGCTAAGTATGCCAATTTACACCCAGACTTCTTCTTCAAAACAGTTAAGATACATAAATCAGCATTTAAAACACAAAATGGCAAAGTTAATTTCAGATAAACCATGAGGGTCTATATGTCTAGAAAAACACTGTGAATCTAATTGTTAAGCGTCTATTGCTAATAAAATAACTAGCAATCACAAGGCAAATATAGATAAAATGCAAACACTGACAACATACTAAGCTTTTTTTCCCACAACACTGAAATAAAACAATGGTAAGTACACGTAACCACACTTGGAATGCAAACTATGACCATAATCAAACTAATTTGTGTTGTTTAAAGAAGATACTGTTTCCTTTCATTTTTTACAATACATAAGTCTTAAACTTAACAATAGTTCCTTGATTTTAAACATGTGCATATAAATGTTTTTTTATATTAAATTATTTCCAGTAAAAACAAATACTGGTCCAAGTTTGGTACCAAAACAAATTCACAAAGCTTACTGAAATTATTATCTGTTCTGAGATACATTACTTGAATGTATTAGAACCACATTCACTAGTCTCATAACCTCAATTTAGATAACTGATGTCAAGAAATTTTAGATCATTGTCCATCATTATAGCTATAATCAAATACCACCCCATGTGATCACAAGATATTTTGTAATTCAAGATGTTCTTTGGTCTAAATTCTAAACACATGGCCTATGTTGAAGAATGTTCCAGGTGCATTAAGAAGAATATATTGGTATTGACAATTCACTTAATGTTTTGTTATATTTTGAGATGAGATCTCAATATGTAGCCCAAGTAAGACTGGAACTCATTATGTTTCTGCATCAGCCTCTCAAGTACCTGGATTACAAGTGAGGCCCATCACTTCCAGCATATCTAGTTAATCTGATCATTGATAAAAAAAAAAAACAAGGTACAGAAAAGGTAAGTAATTATTGCAGGATAAATTTCATTATCAGTCTAGTCTATTAACAGCTGGTTAAAAAGAAAATTTACAAAAGCTTATTTAACTTCTAATCTCTTCTGAGATTCCTGAATTGGATATATTATGACCACTTGCAATGTTCCCTTAATCCTACCTTAAACAATTCATCTCAAGAAGTTTCATACTGTCCTGTCAAACATAAACTGTTCCCTCTGCTTGATAAATTTAGATTCCATCTTGCTTAGCTCATTTGTGTTTATAACTATCATAAACTACATAAAAACACTACATGGACTGTCAGTCTTAAAGGCCAACAATCATCATTTCATAACAATTTCTGACCTGAATTCTACCCTATGTGTTATTAATATGGGCACCACAGCACTCTCCCATGTGCAAATATAGTAGTATCTGCTTCTATGTTGTTATGTTCAAATTATTTGTGCCTTTGAATATTGTTTTCTTTTGCCTAGCATAATACTGGATTATGTTTTGTTTGTTTGTTTGTTTGTCTTGTTTTGAGTGCACTCTGACAAAACCTGACATTAAATTAGAGATCAATTTTACAGTTAAAAGAATTAATAGTAAGGATAGGCTTTCTGGGCATTTTGCTATGTGATTTTCCTCCTAAACCCCTACACTAGCTTCTTTTGTCTGTGTGCCATTTTGATTTATTTCTTGTCCTTTTCTGTTTCTTAGTGAGGACTCTGGTCATTACAATTAACATTTTATACTTAGGAAAAAAGTTACTTTGATTTATTTAACAGTTTAGCTCCGAGAGAATAAAACTGTCTTGTACCCACACATCTGTGTCCTTCCTCTTTAAGTGGTTTTGTCAATATGTGAGTAATAAAAAGAGGGAGTTAGCATCTTCAGGTATTGGTAGGAGAGAACAGGAGCATTAGGAAAGAGACCAATATACATGCTGTCTACATATTCCTAAGAGCCTACACCCATGGTTACATCTTCTAAACAAGACTTGGTTTACACAGTTTTCCTTACTTTCCTTCACATGACCACAAATTATTTAAAATCTCTGAAAATTCTTCCCTTTCCTTCAACAGCTCCAAGACTATACTCTCACAATAACTAGATAGTTTTGGCAAGAGAAAAAATATTAATATAAAGGTGTTTCTTACAAGAACAAGTTGTTTCTAACATTTAAGTATTTCTTATACTTTAAAAAGTCCAAAAATATATATTAAATATGTATTTTAAAATATACAAAAAGTATTATTCAAATATTGTTAAACACTGTCATATTACTAACTTTGCATTCATGTAAAACTACTTTTACTCTAAAACTAACAATTAACTTGATGTTACTCAGAATGTTATCACTATGATATGATCTGAAAGTATTAATCATAGACCAGGTTAAATGTTCTCTACCTTTCCAGTTCATCCATTGGTTTCTTGGTACCTTAAAACCCGCTAAAGTACTTTGACCTATTTCCCTATATTAGAATGGACTCTCAGTTTTCGCTAATATGGCACTGAAAGGGGAAAAAGGAAGCTCCTGCCCCTCCCAAAGCCTAAGACAAAGCAAACACCTTGAAAGCTAAGAAAGCAATGCTGAAAGGCATCTACAGGCACAAAAGGAAGATCTGAATGTCACCGACTTTCTGAAGGCCCAAGACCCTATGGCTCTGGAAGCAGCCAAAATATCCTCGAAAGACTGCACCCAGGAGAAACAAGCTGGACCTCTATGCTATCATCAAATTCTCACTGACCACCGAGTCAGCCATGAAAAAAATAGAGGACAACACGCTGTGTTCATTGTGGATGTCAAGGCCAAAAAGCACTAGATCAAACAGGCCGTGAAGAAACTCTATGACATTGATGTGGCCAAAGTCAATCCCCGATAAGGCCTGATGGAGAGAAAAAGGCGTATGCTCGCTTGGCTCCTGATTATGATGCTCTAGATGTTGCCAACAAGATTGGGATCCTCTAAACTGAGTCCAGATGGCTAATTCTAAATATAGACCTTTTTATCACCATTAAAAGAAAAAAAAAAGAATGGGCTCTCAAGCTTCTGGTAGGAAAATGAGTAGCAGCTGTGGCTAATGTTTTAATAAAAGCTTAATACCACCAAAAACAACTTCTCAGTAGTTAGGTACCTCCATCAAATTTTTTAGAAAATAACAGGAGCAATAATATGACAGATTGAAAGAGAATTAACCAGAGAAATACAGTATCTTCAGCTACTATACTGACTTAATAGAATGTAATATAAAATATGCTTAAAGTACTTAACATCCCTAAAACATTCTATTGCCCTTCATATGCACAATCAAATCCTTGAAATAACATGTAGCCAAAGGCCTATGACTATCTAATAAGCAAAATCTATTTAAAGACAATTTTCTACCACTCCTTTTTCTCGTGTTACAAAACAAGTAACAACAGGATATTTCTTCAATCGGTTATATATTCCCATCACACCAATCTTCAGTCTTACAGTTTATTCCTGCATAGAAAATTTTCAACACATCCCTATTCTTTCCAGTATTACTAGAACCTGTCTCCTGAGGAAAAATTTAATTCTGCTTTTCTCTAGACTGTCTCATCAAATCATTTACACTGCTAATATAGAGCTCAACACAACATATCATTAACTTTTCATTTCTCTTTCTCATCAGCTGAAGTATTTGAGCTGAAACTAGCAAATAATACAACACAAATAAAAATAAAACAAACTATACATACAAAATTATGACACTAATCTATATATACATTCTTACCTGGTAAAACTTGAATTTGAATCCAAGAATATGACACAGTGTTTGTGGTTCACACATACTCATGTAAGATTCTAATAACGATATAAAGAAGTCATCATGTTCTGGTCTGCATTCAAACACTTCTAAAATGACATCCAAAACTCTATTGGGATCCAGATTAAAGCATCCTGGAACAGAAAGTTACATATAAGTTCAAAAGCAATTACATCATCTCTGGTAAAGTCATCAACAATAATATATGACAAGAAAAAATACTTTAATAACTTATTTTCAAAGTGTGTATCCCCTCCTGCACAGGAAAATCTTCAAGCACATTTTTAAAGCTACATATTTTATAGATGAAAATAGAAATAACCAGAAAAATAAAGTATCTTTAGTTACTGTAGTAGTTTAAAGAAGTCACACTGAAGGTCTGAAACATTTTAATGTTCGATTTTTATATATTAGTAAAAATCTAAACAATCAGCAAGCTTCAATATCCAGTTATTTCTTTTCAAATAATGGCTGTGGTAGAACTTGCATCTTCTTGTCTTTAAGCATCCTGAAAGGCTTTTGTTGATCCTAGCTCTCAATTCTCAGTTAAATTAAGCAACTGAGAAAGAGAGATGGAGGGAGGAAAAGCAAGACAAGGAAAGAGAAAGAACAGCGAGAGGTAGAAAGAAAAGGGGAGAGAGAGAGAGGGAGGGAGGGAGGGAGGGAGGGAGGGAGGGAGGGAGGGAGGGAAAGAGATCTTTACTTCTTTGGAGAAAGAGAAAATCATTCTGGAATAAAACGTGAAAAAACAAGTGACAGACCTGAAATAGCCATGAACTCGTTCCTCCATTTAATTTATATATAGCTATCCAAGGCACTAAGTGCCATCGCCTTGTGATACAAAAATTAAGATACTGCCTCTTCTACCCTTAAGGAGAGTCCATACCTTTTTAAGAATGATCAATGAAGAAATCTACTGAAAGTAACTGGCGTTTATCCAAATATGGACAGATAGTATATTACAGCAAATGCAACCAGATACAAATAAGAAATATGATTAAGTCTACAATGATTGTTATAAAAATGAAGCCAAACTGAATTTTTTTAAGATTTATTTATTTACTTTATGTATATGAGTACACTGTCAATATCTTCAGACAGACCAGAAGAGGGCATCAGATCCCATTACAGATGGTTGTGAGTCACCAGGTGGTTGCTGGGATTTGAACTCAGGACCTCTGGGAGAGCAGTCAGTGCTCTTAACCACTAAGCCATCTCTCCAGCCCCCAAACTGAAATTCTTAATATGGAAATAACAGACCAAGATAATACTATAGTGAACACTAGGAGATATTCATGTGTAAATTTAGGAAAAATTAGACAAAGTTACAGATTCAATAATCATGTTGCTGGTAGGATAGAACTTAGAAGACAGAGGAAATGGTGTTTTTAATTTAAAAATAATAACTAGGAAGAATTCCTTTTTTAAAAGAATAGAAAGCATAACTAATTAGGATGCATAAGGTCCTGAGTTCAACCTCTAGAAATGAAAACACATGAAGGTACACACACACATGCACACACGTCTCCAAAATACAGACAAAGAAACAAACTAATAAATCCACAGTAAACAATTTCTCAGAAATATTACTTATAAAAAAAAAACATAATAAAACACATCTTGGAGCAAGAATCACTGGATCAAGAGTCAGAAAATATACTTAAAAGAATGACTATCCTAAAAAATGTACTAATAACTATCTTATTTTGCATAATTGGGAGTGGAAACTTAAAATACACAGTTGACTACAGGCGTCTGTGACTCGGCCAGCCGTTATATGGAGGTTTGTGAGCACTCTTCTTGCATCTTATTATATAATGTTTAGTTGATACTATGGAGAAGCCTGCTTTTTTCTGAAGGGAAATAAATGAGGAGTGGATCTGGGAGAGAGGAAGGGTAAGAGAGGGAACTGGAAGGAGTGGAGGGAGGGAAAGCGCCAGCTGGGATGTATTATATGAAATGTATGAAATGATGGATGGATGGACAGACAGATAGATATGGAATGCATTGTGTGAAAAAATAATTAATTAATTGATTGGTTAATTAATCAATTAATTAAAGGAAGAAAAACTATGCCTAAAATAGTGGTACACACACCTTTAATTTCATCGCTTGAGACAGAGGCAGGTGGATCTCTAAGTTCAAGGTCAGCCTGGTCTACAGAGGATGGTCAGGGCTACACAGATAAAACATATTATTATTATTATTGTTGTTGTTGTTGTTGTTGTTGATGATTTAGTAGTGATGGTGGTGGTAGTGGTAGTACTGATTATGATACAAAAAGGGTTAGGGGACAAAAAATGCAAACTAGATACACTTTCACAAAGATTTTCTAAAAAGCTGATACAATGACAATATGAATGTAAAGTGAATAAACTTTATATTCACATTATACCAAGAACTCTCAAAATAATGTGATCAAAAGAGTTCAATGTCCTCAAATCTTTCAAAAAATTGTTTGGACGGACATTTAATTTTCTTTTTAGTATTTATCTGGTCACATTATAAGCAACTAAAAGAACTGATGAAACCGGAAGAGAGAAAACTCTCACCCTACATTTCCACACCAAATCTTCAAACTTAGATGCCAGCAAATGAAACTGTGGTAAGACATCAGACTAAAAACACCTTCTGGATGACCCAGGTAAAAAGATGAGACAGTATAAAAAGAAAATACTGCTCCAAAGTGAAAAAGTAGAAAAGCTTTGGAATCTCAATGGCTCTCACTAAACAACTACAAACTGTCAAGAAAAAAAAAAAAAAGATTTTTCAAGACAAATCAAAATTCACACAATATCTGAGCACAAACCCAGCACTACAACGAATTATAGGTGGAAAACCCAATACAATGAGGGAAAATACAGCCTAGTAAAAACAAGAAAACTCCTAAACAAGAAAACTAAAAGAAGAAAAAAACACAGACACAACTCAACCCAAAAAAGCAATAATGGCAGGAAACAGAAACAACTATTCCTTGATATCTATTAACATAAATGGTCTCAACTCCCCAATAAAGAGACATAGACTATCAGACTGGATACATAAACAAAATCCAGCCTTTTGCTGCATACAGGAAACTCATCTCAGAGACAAAGACAGACAGTATCTCAGAGTAAAAGGGTGGGAAAAAAACTTCCAAGCAAACAGCTCCAAGAAGCAAACTGGAGTGGCTATTCTAATATCAAATAAAGTAAATTTCCAACCAAAAGTTATCAAAAAAGATAAGGAAGGACACTTTTTACTCATTACCGGGGAAATCTGTCAGGAGGAACTCTCAATCCTTAACATATATGCTCCAAATAAAAAATCACCCACATTCATAAAAGAAACCCTACTAAAGCTCAAAAAATACATTTCACCCCACACAATAATTGTGGGAGACTTTAATACCCCACTCTCACCAATGGACAGATCAGGGAAACAGAAACTGAACAAGGACACTGCAAAACTAGCAGAGACTTTGAACCAACTAGAATTAATAGATATATACAGAACATACTATCCCAAAGTAAAAGAATACACCTTCTTCTCACCACCCCATGGCACCTTCTCGAAAATTGACCACATAATTGGACACAGAACGAGCCTCCATCGATATAAAAAGATTGAAACACTCCCATGCATCCTCTCAGATCACCATGGTCTACGGCTGGTCTTTAACAACAACAAAGACAACAAAAAGCCCACATACACATGGAAACTAAACAATGCTCTGTTAAAGGATAGCAGGGTCAAAGTAGAAATAAAGAAAGAAATTAAGGATTTTCTAGAATTCAACGAAAACGAAAACACAACATACCCAAACCTATGGGATGCAATGAAAGCAGTGTTGAGAGGAAAACTCATAGCCCTAAGTGCTTCCAAAAAGAAACTGGAGAGAGCTCACATCAGCAATGTGACAGCACAGCTAAAAGCCCTAGAACAAAAGGAAGCAGATATACCCAAAAAGAGTATATGGCAAGAAATAATAAAAATTAGGGCAGAAATAGACCAAATAGAAACAAAAAGAACCATTGAAAAAAATCAACAAAACCAACAGTTGGTTCTTTGAGAAAATCAACAAGATTGATAAACCCCTAGCCAGACTAACTAGAGGGCAAAGAGAGAGTATCCAAAATAACAAAATCAGAAAGGAAAGTGGGGACATAACAACTGAAACTGAGGAAATTCAAAAAATCATCAGATCCTACTACAAAAACTTATACTCCACAAAATTGGAAAATCTGGAGGAAATGGATGAATTCCTAGACAGATACAAGGTCCCAAAGTTAAACCAGGACCAAGTAAACCATCTAAATAACCCTATAACACCTAAAGAAATAGAAGAAGTCATCAAAAGCCTCCCAACCAAAAAAAGCCCAGGTCCAGACGGGTTCAGTGCAGAATTTTATCAGACTTTTATTGAGGATATAACACCAATATTCGCCAAACTATTCCAAAAGATAGAATCAGATGGAATATTACCCAACTCATTTTTTGAGGCTACAATAACCCTCGTACCTAAACCACACAAAGACCCTACAAGGAAAGAGAACTTCAGACCAATCTCACTTATGAACATTGATGCAAAAATACTCAACAAAATCCTTGCAAAATGAATCCAAGAACACATCAAAACGATCATTCATCATGACCAAGTAGGCTTCATCCCTGGGATGCAGGGATGGTTTAACATAAGGAAATCCATCAACGTAATCCACCATATAAACAAACTCAAAGACCAAAATCACATGGTCATCTCACTAGATGCTGAGAAAGCATTTGACAAAATCCAACACCCCTTCATGTTAAAAGTCCTGGAAAGAACAGGAATCCAAGGCCCATACTTAAACATAATAAAAGCAATATACAGCAAACCAACAGCCAACATCAAACTTAATGGAGAGAAACTCGAAGCAATCCCACTAAAATCAGGGACTCAACAAGGCTGCCCACTCTCCCCCTACCTATTCAACATAGTACTGAAAGTCCTGGCTGGAGCAATTAGACAGCAAAAGTAGATCAAGGGGATAAAAATCGGAAAGGAAGAGATAAAAACATCACTCTTTGCCGATGACATGATAGTGTACTTGAGTGACCCCAAAAATTCCACCAGAGAACTCCTACAGCTGATAAACAAGTTCAGCAAAGTGGCTGGATAAAAAAATTAACTCAAACAAATTAGTAGCCTTCCTGTACTCAAAGGACAAACATGTGGAGAAAGAAATTAGGGAAAACGTACCCTTCACAATAGTCACAAAAACTATGAAATACCTTGGTGTGACTCTAACTAAGCAAGTGAAGGACCTGTATGACAAGAACTTCAAACCTCTAAAGAAAGAAATTGAGGAGGATCTCAGAAAATGGAAAGATCTCCCATGCTCATGGATTGGAAAAATCAACATCTTAAAAATGGCCATCCTACCAAAAGCAATCTACAGATTCAATGCAATCCCCATCAAAATTCCAACACAGTTCTTCATGGAATTGGAAAGATCAATGTGCAATTTCATATAGAATAACAAAAGACCTAGAATAGTGAAATCCATCCTCAACAACAAAAAAACATCTGCGGGAATCACTATCCCTGACCTCAAGCTATATTACAAGGCAATTGTGCTGACAACTGCATGGTACTGGTACAGAAATAGGCATGTGGATCAATGGAATAGAATAGAAGATCCAGAAATGAGCCCTCATGTATATGGTCACCTGATTTTTGACAAAGGAGCAGTAAACATTCAATGGAAAAAGGACAGCCTATTCAACAAATGGTGCTGGTCCAACTGGCACTCAGCATGCAAAAGAATGAAAATAGACCCTTTCTTATCTCCTTGTAAAAAGCTCAAGTGTAAGTGGGTCAAAGATCTCCACATTAGACCAGATACACTGAAACTATTAGATGAGAAAGTAGGGAAAACCTTAGAACACATAGGCACAGGAGAAAATTTCCTGAACAAAACACCAATGGCTCAAGCTCTAAGGTCAAAGATTAACAAATGGGACTTAATGAGATTGCAAAGTTTCTGTAAGGCTAAGGACATCCTCAAGAATACAAAACGGCAACCAACAGAATGGGAAAAGATCTTTACCAACACCACATCAGATAGAGGCCTAATATCCAAGGTATACAAGGAACACAAAAAGCTAGACACCAGAGAATCAAATAACCCTATTAAAAAATGGGGTACAGAGCTAAACAAATCATTTTCAGTTGAGGAACACCAAATGGCCGAGAAACATCTGAGGAAGTGCTCGACATCCTTAGCCATCAGGGAAATGCAAATCAAAACAACCCTGAGATTCCACCTCACACCAGTCAGATTGGCCAAGATCCAAAACTCAGATGACAGCTGATGCTGGCGAGGCTGCGGAGAAAGAGGAACACTTCTCCACTGTTGGTGGGGTTGCAAGCTAATACAACCACTCTGGAAATCTGTCTGGCGATACCTCAGAAAATTGGATATAGTACTACCTGAAGACCCAGCTATTCCACTTCTGGGCATATACCCCAGAGACACTTTAATACACAACAAAGATATATGCACCACAATGTTCATAGCGGCTCTATTTATAATAGCCAGAAGCTGGAAGGAACCCAGATGTCCTTCAGAAGACGAATGGATACAAAAATTGTGGTACATATACACAATGGAATACTACTCAGCCACCAGAAACAATGATTTAACCAAATTCTTAAGAAAATGGCTGCATCTAGAGAATATCATCCTGAGTGAGATAACCCAGTCACAAAAGAACAGACATAATATGCAGTCACTGATAGTGGGATGCTAACCCCAGAGGCTTGCACTGCCCCAGAAACAACTCACAGACTGTATGAAGTCCAAGAAATAAAGAAAACAAAAAAATATACATATATTTACAAAACAAGAAGACTTTGACTATTTCCATGTTGCGTTTTGTTTTTCATGTACTTTATGCTTATTGTAACTATTAGGTTTTCAATGCATACTGTCAAGCCCTTGAAAAAAATCAAGTACTGACTAAAAAATATATTCACATGGTTTTATGTAAAAATTATTTTAATATCTGAAAAAAACAGTACTGACAAAAATGTATAATTTTAAGCAAAAAATGTTTAAAATCTGTACATTTATCTTTGTTTTGTAAAATAAAGTCATTCATAAAAAAAAAAAAAAAAAAAACAAGAGTCCAATAAAATTCAGACGAATAGATCAATTTCCCTGAAAAGAAAAACATAGGTGGAAAATCTGTCCAGTAAGATACATACAAACCAAATTCAAGAACACATTAGTAAGATCACATGTGACCAGGCATACTAATGCACACCATTAATCCCAGCACACAGGAGGCAGAGGCAAACCAGTGTCTATGAGACTGAGGCCGGCCTGATCTACAGCACAAGAACCAAGCAGCAGGAAGACATAGAAAGACTCTGTCTCACACAAAAACTAAAATTCCATTATAGAAGCACAAAAGTTCTCAAGTACAAAGCAATCCTTAGCATAAAAAATAATGCTGGTGATAACACAGAACTTGATCTCAAATTACACTACAGAACTACGATGACAAATACTGTATGCACACAATAATCCAGAAATAAAATATAGCTATCTAATTTTTTGACAAGGTAGCCAGAAACATATATTGAAAAAGAGATAGCCTTTTCAACACATAGAGCCTGGGAAAGAATATATCAGTGTGTGGAAGAATGTAGAACTACATCTCTGTCCTCCTCCACAAAAATAATTCCAATGGATCAATAAATAACCTTAATGTAAGACCTGAAACTTGAAACGCTAGAGAAAAGTGCTTCACAATTTAGGCAAAACAAGGACTTTCTGTAAAGGACTCCAATGGCACAGGAAATGATCCCTAGAAATGACAGATGGAATTACATGAAATTTTAAATTTAAAAGATTTAATTTGAAATTTAAATGAGAAATTAGTAAAAGTAAAATATATAAGAACTACAACAATTAAAGACTCCACCCCACCCAAAAGAACTTGAGGCAAGAGAATCAAGTTTTCAGGCAAGGCTGAGTGATGTTGAAGACCCTGTCTCAAAAACAAAACAAAACAGAAACAAATGAAAAAAAAAAAGGTGTTGAACATATACTTAGGTGAAACTATTGCAATCACTTTATTGTGCATATTTAAGGTATTGAAAATAATGTTTATTTGTTTGCTTTAGGACAGGCAGATATATATTAATACTTTAGTTCAGAAAAATGAGCCCACCTCTATATTTTCTTTGATTTTTAAAATACACATTATATCTGACACCTTGACATAAAATTCCCTTGAAAAGACCTATGTATTAATAGTCTACTAATCATTTTCTTCCCTACTTAGTGGGTTGTTCAGATTTACTGTCACAATTTAGACAGCAATCATCTAGCAGTTCTCCTTCTGTGCTTGCTTACACAGTAATAAACAACATAGGTTAAACAGTTACATGTACTTTCATCTCTCAGAATCTTAAAGGGTGATAAGTGAGGATTTCTCCAGATCAATGCATCTGAATACAACTGTACCCAGAGTACACACCTTCCAAACTAGGTATCAGTTTTTCACAATGGCCAATGAACATCAGAGCTAAGATAGTTCTGTATGAACTATCTAGATTGAGCATTAGGAGAATACAGTGAAAAGGAACATGAAGAAACCTATCAGATGATGTCATAAAAAAACAGGATGCCATAAAGCTGAAGCATTTTGGTCACATGAGACAAGACCTAAATGGAGTTGCATTGAGAGTACACCCAATTAATTTGAATGTTGAAAAAATTTAAATTAAATTAAATTCTTAACCTTGATTTCTACATGAAAAGTTCCTTTCTTGACTTACCGGGAGAACAGAAGGTTATCTGGCCAGAAAGAAACAATGAGTCAGGGAGTTAAGCTTTCTAAATTTCTCCATGTCAGAAAGAGAGGCTAAAAACTACCACAGACACTAGAAATGGGCAAAATATCCATTAGCTTTCCATTTAGTTATTATTTAGCATCAATCAAACCCTAAGAATTGAGAACTAAACAAAGCAAACAAAAATGTCCTCACAGAGCTGAGGGTAGAGACAAATCTCAGTATCTAAGTTTGTTTCAAGGCTGCCTTAAGGATGCCAAAATCAACAGATGCTACAGTCTCTTATATAAAAATGGAACAAGATATGCATATATTTGATATATATGGTCTTACATACTTCATATCACAAAAGATTAGTTATAATAACTAATACAACATAAGTACTTGTAACAGATTCTTCCACGAATATTTCCAACCTTGTAGAAACAGAGAATCAACTATACTTGATATAGCATTAAGTGGTAACAAGAAAAATAACCCAAGGGGAATGCTGAAAATGGTGCCCAGGAAAGCCTTAAGAAGATGCTCTTTGAGTCTATCTGGTCTACCACACTTTACAGGATGCCAGATGGGTTAGAGTAAATGCAAACCAAGAAATCAAATTGTTTTTACTTATAGATTATCCATGTAGATCATGAACCTGAAGTGAAGATGCCATCACATATCTCTCTATAGATATAATAACCTCTTTTCTAGGAGAGCAAAGTTGATGAAGAGAGAGGAGTATACAATTTCCAGTTACATAAAAGCATAACTTTAAGAAAAGTCTTTGAAATGCTCCCAAAATAACAAAGGCAGAAAAAAAGGTAAGAACCCAGAAAAAAAAAAAAACAGAAAAAAGAGACATCATATAAAAGGAGATAAAGTGAAAGCAAATGCTGGGAGGGTTTCCATAGAGAGAGGGACCACTATCTTAAGTGAGGACATGACACAAAACCAGTACAGTACAGCAGTACTGACAAGTTTCACAAGCTAGATAAAAGAGGGTAAAATCTGCAAGAAAAAATGCATAGCCTATTCTGGAAAGAAAAGAAGTCTGTACTAGAGGAGTTTTAAAAACAGGTCACTGACACAGTCAAGGCCATAGAAGACAGCAAGACTCTTCGGGGCTAGAGGCTTATTCATCTAATGTTCAATCAGTGTAGAACAGAAGTACCAAAAACCAAAACAAAAACAAACAAAACTAGATCAGCTACCAGAACCCAACTTCAAAGAAAAAGGTAAATTTAAACTGAATGGCAGCCTTAGCTTGTACACTCGTAGTCATCAAAAAGCAAGTCAAAGAATAAGAAAGACTGAAATAAATACAGCTTTATTTGAATGCCTACACAAAGCATTAGGAGATTTTTTTTCTTTCTGTTTCAGAGTTTCTATCTGACCAAAAAAAAAAATTAATAAGTTTGGCAGAATCCTTATTCCCTTCTCCTAATGCTTTGTGGAGGCATTTAAGTAAAGAAACCAGGAAGTAGATATCATTTGAGATGTAAATGAATGGAATGATTTAAAACAAAAACAAAAACAAAAAACAAGCTGAGAAAAAAAATGGCAGCTATGTTGTAACCAAAGAGGCAGAAAATAATTTTCCTCCTGGGGATCACAAAATGTACGGTTTTACACTTCAAAATATTCCCTTGGTAGAACACTACCTACTAAATAATACCAGGAATTCTTGCCAATCTTAGAAAACCAGGTTTGCCCTATTCATTCCTCCTGTCTATAAATGTCAGCTACTCTCTTCAAATGCTCAAGACAAAAGTAATGTGACAGAAATGCTATTTAAAAACTAGAGAGAACATTTTTTCTGCTATATTTCTGTAACATCTACTTTCAGAACTAAAGCTCTCCAAACATTCATTAAAGTTTTCTTATTTATTTTCTACCCTCTATAAAATGTCTGAGATATAGTTAAAATTTACAGACAGAAGTATCAACAGAGAAGATTAGACTACACATACAAGTAACAATGACAAAAAAGGCTATAGAAGACAGCAAGGCTCTTTCAGGGCTAGAGGCTCACTCATCTGATCAATCACTAAAGGATAGACATACCATTTTTCATAAAGATTATGATAAATTTCATAAATGCTTTAAAATACTGAAATTAATAGTTATATAATCCCAGGTGTAGAGTTATTTGTTTTGTTTCCTGTTGTCCACAAACTCACTATACAGCTCAGGGTGATTCATTTTTTTCTTTATGGATATCTTCTAAAAGTTAAAAATAATGATTATCTTAATAACACATACTGTATAGACACAGGTATGGCTTACCTATTAAAGATTTGATATTTTCTAATATTAAGTCACTAGTAATATTTCCAGATAAATCTTGTCCCAGTTCAGCAATCAGTTTGGCATAACCTTCATTTTCTTCTCTTAGTAAATTGAATTTTTGCTGCTTATAACTGAAATCAGAAATATCATTAAAAGGATAAAATTAATTTCAATTATCAAGCTTGCACAATGCAGTATACTCTCATTGAATATCACTAACTTAAAACAATCATGAGAATGGCTATTAGCTTTAACCTTTTGTGTATCTTTAGTATAGAAAACATTATTAATTAACAAGAGAGCACAGCAACATACCAATATTTCCACCATTATGAATATATTCTGAATATAGTCATGATTATAAAATACTTAATGCTAATAACCAGAGAGTTTACTAAAGGTCTGGAGATGTAGCTCAGCAGTTTAAAAGCATTTGCTGTTCTTCCAGAGGACTCAAGTTCAATTCGCAGTAATTATATACTTCCCTGTAACTCCAGCTCCAGGGAGAATCCAACACCTCTGAAGGCACCTTCACATAACACACACACACACATACACACTCTCATGTGCCCATGATTACAAACATGTCATTTAAAATAAATCTTCTTAAAAAATGTTATCCCAAACTCTAATACAGACAAAGTTAGCACAAGGATAGCTCACTGAAAACCCAATAATATAAATGTTCTTTAAAAAAAAAAAAAAAAAAAAAAGGTTAACCACAGCAAGAAAAAAAAAAAATAGCCTTCAAAGAGCCTTTAGAAACTGCTACTATTCAAAACGAGAAATCAACATTCAGCTGCTTGATCTGTAGCATAAGTCACATATACTTACAAGAGTTTTGTCTTGATTTTAACTGACTTTTGGTTGAACTGCTGTGACTGTTTGATAAGCCCTAATGATTCCAAAGTTTCTGGATCCAATCGTTCCTTCAGAACTGTGTCTGAAACTAAATACTGCATTAAAAAATATTAAAGACCATTTATTTTTTAGCATTCCAACTGTGCATACATTCTTAAATATATTCAAAATAATCTTTCCAATATAAGAATACAAAATCGCATCTCTGTATAATCCTAGAATTTCAATTCAACAAAATGACTCTCCAAATACTGGAAAAAAAATTATATAGCTCTTTCAAAAATTACTTTAAAATTACATGTTTGCTATACACAGCTTATAGAGTAAAACTACAGATTAAATTTCATTACATTGAGCCTGTCTTAACTCAATTTTCACTAAACATATTACTACTTCAGCATTCTATATTTTCTACACTAAGCCAAAAGGCAAGGACATTCTTCTACACCCTAGTAATGGTATTTTTCTTTGGCTCTAATTTCATGAACATGAAGTGGCTTACTAGACAATTGTGACTTCTATTATTGTGGGAAAAGGTTGTTACTGTTTGTTTAAAGACAGTGTCTCATGTATCCCAGGCTGTCTTTGAACTCATTATAGTTAAGGATGATCTTGAACTTCTGATCCTGTCTCCACCTCCCAATGCTGAGACTACAAGCAAGTGTCACCATGCCCAGTTTATAGGGTACTAGGGATAAAACCCGGGGTTTCAATGTATGCTAGGCAAGCACTTTATCAACTAAACCACATCCACCACACAACTTGTATTTATAGTTTTAAACTACCTCCATCATTTTATCCCTAATAAAATTTACAAAAAAATCAGTTTAAGAACAGCCTACAATAAATTCTACTTAATTCATAGTTAAGATTTCTATGTTAGGAACTGACTGGGTCAGAAATATCACTGGAAGTTTTTATAGGGATAAATTAAGTAATTTAGAATTATAATTATTTCACAGAAATTGCATACCTACTTTCACAAAACATTCCATTTCAAGATCTAAATCTCACCTTAACATGAAGTCAACTGAATGCCAATATCTTCTTCCATTTAAAAATTATCAACTATGATTATACTTATTCAATGCAAAATTGAGAAGGGGGAAATATATTTTAAAAACTTACCAAACATGCTAATACCAATTGTGTAAAATAGTCTCTCTTGCTTTTTTCTTCTAAACAATTTGTCTCAATATCTATAATGGGAAGAAAAGAGATACAAATTTCATTTTTCTATACTCTCTCCTATTAAAAGACTCATCTTATTTAAAACTTAGTTAAAAATACCTCTTTCTGCATCAGGTATGGTGTAGTGCACACCTGTAAGTAATCTCAGCACCCAGGAGCAGGGGGCAAAAGGCTCACAAGCTAAAGGCCAAACTAGTCTATAGTATAAGCTCCAGGTCAGACCAGGTATACAAAAATACCTCGTCTCAAAAATAAATATAATTGATAAAAATAAAATAACTTCCTGAATCTGAAATAAATTATAAACTATATCTTTCATATACTTATAAAACCTTTAACTTCTCTTGATACTGATGACTCACCCTGTAACCTGTAGCATCCATAGTAAGTTTGTATCACAGAAAACACTGAAAACAAAATTTCAGAAATAAAACTACTATTTTCAAAAAGAAAAAATTCTAACAAAGTTAAAATGACCACTTGTCAGAGGTGTCAAAATAGACCCTCATTCCATAATGGCCAAGTTGAACTGGAAAAGAAGAAAAAACTCTTCTATATTAGTTGGGCTTGGTGTACACAATTGTAATCACAGCCCTCAGAAGGCTGAAGCAGAAGGATCATGAGTTCAAGACCAGCCTGGACTAAATAGTAAGATGCTGTGTCATAACAACAGCAAAAAAGGCCC
This sequence comes from Micromys minutus, assembly GCF_963924665.1. Taxonomy (NCBI): domain Eukaryota; kingdom Metazoa; phylum Chordata; class Mammalia; order Rodentia; family Muridae; genus Micromys; species Micromys minutus. The sequence goes on from NC_137970.1 coordinate 95,130,827, forward strand.
ATTTTTGTTGGTGGTTGTTTTGTTTCCCAAGTCCTTTTGAATGGGTATGTATGTGTGCTGTGCATATTCAAGAGTGTGCTATTAACACTGGCATGTATGGAGGCGTCCACTTTACTGAGGAAGAGTCTCTCTTGCTGAATGCAAAGGTTGCCAATTGACTAATAGAACTAGCCAACTTGCCAAAAATAACCTGTCTATGCTTCTCATGCACTAGGATAACAGGTAAGCTACCATACTGGCTCCTTCCCCTCTTTTTAAGATAGTCTTAGTACGTGATACAGGTGGATTCAAATGCAAAGATCCACCATCTAGAGCTATGTGTGGACCACCACATAGCCCTTCCCCAGCTTTCTTAAGGGTACTGGGAATCCAAACTCTGATCCTCATGCTTTAGCAAAGGCTTCATCCACTAAGCCAGCTTCTTAGTCTTGGAGTTTTGTTGTTCTTCTGTTTTGTTTTGTTTTGTTTTGTTTAACAAAAAGGTCTCATTATGTAGCGCATGCTTGTCTTCAACTTGGTGTGAACTTCAGGCTGACCTGAATTCAAATCATAGCAATTCTCTTTTCTCAGTTTCCCCAGGGGTAGCACAAAGATGTTTCCTAGCTTTAAGAATCACTTACCAATGAAGTTAAGAAGTCTAATGCCACTAAATCTATGAAAAGTCAGTATTAAAAGGTATATTTAAAATCCTATTTTGACTAATTCTAGTCACTAAATAAAAACACTCAATGTTGGCATTTTACTTTTACTGAAATATATAAAATCAAAGACTTCCCTCAGTTTTAGAAAATTGTTGAGAAAATTTATTATCTAAGCTTGGATCTGAGGTGTGAAAGAAATAAAATATTCAATGCAAAACACCAACCGTCAAAATTTTCAAATAAGATTAGCAGAATTTAATTTGATTTCAGATCAATGCTTCAACTGATTTTTTTTTTCCCCTGAGACAGTGTCTTGCAGCCAAGACTGATCACAAACTCACTTCATAGGCAAGGTAACCTTAAATTTCTGATCCTCTTGCTTCTACCTCCCAAGTGCTTCAAATTACTTATTTTAAAGTCAACTGAGGCCCTTGGTCCTGTGAAGGCTCAATGCCCCAGTGTAGGGGAATGCTAGAGTGAGAGGCAGGAGTGGGGTAGCACCCTCATAGAAGCAGCGGGAGGAAGGATAGGATAGGGAGTTTCCAGAGGGGAAACTGGAAAAGGGAATAATATTTGAAATGTAAATAAATAAAATATCCAATAAAAAAGTCAACTGGTAATTCAGACTGTACAATAAACGCCATCAGTCTTATTGAAGAAATAACTAGTACCTCTAAATAGATCTTCCAAAATAACATAACCTTACCATAGTTTTACTTTAATTTATGTTCTGTTACCAACATCAAGAATCAAAAGAAATGGAGATTTAGCATCAAAAACAATTATTAGCATCAAATGTTTTCCTGGCCCTTCACTATTCCCCTTCTTGACAACTGCCATTTGCCCATATCCTAGCCACTCTGTATCAAAAAGTTAGCATGAGTACATTAAGAAAATTTTAGGGCTAGGGGTGTAGCTTAGTGGTTAGAATCTAATGCATCCCCTGGCAAGTCTGAACCTTGCTATGTAGACCAAGCTGATGACCTCAAGCTCATAGAAATCCACCTACCTCTGCCTCTGGAGTGCTGGGACTAGAAGCATATACCCCCAAGCCCAGTTAATCTCCACTTTTTAATGGTGTTTTCTCCAAGGCTTAATTGATCTCATTAATTTTTTTCCAGGGGATCCCAGTTATCACTGAGTCCTAAAATTGTTAAGATGACATCACTAAGGTCCTTAAGTTCTGGCACATGGAGCTTAAGTGGTCTTAACTACCTGGGCTGATTAAGGCACTATTCTTTCTGCCAGCTTAGTAGTAATACTGAACAGGACCTCAGGACATCTGTTGGTTAACCTGTCTCAACACTCACTTTAGTAGTTACCCCAATTATACTTACTCTATTTTCATTATTATTTTTCTAACTCAAAACACCATTCAAATAAATGTTGCATCATACCTTACTCCTATACCCTTAATTATCACATTCTTTTTAATTTCCCCTATGATTTTCTAAAAAGCCCTCAGCTTCCTCCTACTCGTGTGTTCTGTATCACCAACCAACTGGCCCACCTCCAAATTACATCAGTGCATCATGTAACATCAGAATCAGCCTCTCAAGTTACTCAGGCTCCCTTACCCTCATGTGATTAGTCTTTTTAAAAGGTGTCTTAACTTGAAAAGTATAGGAATATATTGTCTTATTACTCTTTAACACATTAAAAAGACAACATGATATAGTAAAAAAAATCGTGGGCTCCGGAGACAAAGGGACCAAGGTTCAAAGGCTGCCTTACTAGCAGCATTGCCTTGGGGGATAAAACCATCTCACTAAACCTCATCTTGCCAATCTGCATACCTAACAGAGTTGTTATAAAGATTAAGGTAAGATAAAAAGCTTTAACATGATGCCTAAAATATGGAAAGTGTTCCAAAACTAGCACCTATGCCATAATATTAGTATCATCATCATTACACATAACTCATTATTTTCTAAGATTAATTTAATTTTATGTTCATGAAGATTTTTCTAATTGGATATTTTATTTATTTACATTTCAAGTGTTATCCCCCTTCCCTCAGGAAAACCCCTATCCCATTCTCCCTCCCCCTGCTTCTGATGGCATTCCCACACTCAACCACCTACTCCCTCCTGCCCTTCCCTACACTGGGGCATCGAACCTTCACAGGACCAAGGGCCTCTCTACCCATTGATGCCCAACAAGGCCATCCTCTGCTACATATGTAGCTGAAGCCATGGGTCCCTCCATGTGTATTGTTTGGTTGGTGGTTTAGTCCCTGGGAGCTCTGGGGGGGGGGGGTTCTGGTTGGTTGATATTGTTATTCTTCCTCTGTGTTACAAACCCCTTCTGCTCCTTCAGTCCTTTCTCTAACTCCTCCACTGAGTATATGTAGATGTACCACAGTCAAGCATGGTACCTATGGAGGTAAGATACTCTACAATTGGTTCTAAGGATGAGAAGCTGCTATGTGGGTGCTAGGAACTAAATCTTTGTTCTCTGTAAGAGCAACAAGTGTTATTAACCACTAAGCCACCTTCCCAGCCAGCTAGATCACATTCTTTTTGTTTGTTTGTTTGTTTGTTTGTTTGTTTAGGATTTATTATGTATTATGTATTCAGTGTTCGGTCTGCATGTATGCTTGCAGATCAGAAAATGGCATCAGATCTCATTATAGACTATTGTAAGCCACCATATGGTTGCTGGGTATTAAACTTATAGAACGGCCTGTACTCTTTTAAGCTCTGGGCCATCTCTAGAGCCCTAGATTACATTCTTAATCCTAATTTCTCTACTTGTTCTGGAGTCACCTTTGTATTACTCTTTTCCTGACAAGGGTGAACATGCATGAAGGGGCAGACAAAGGATAGTCTTATCCAATTATGGGATTCTAATCCTGCCTGTAAAAATAGGTTGGGTAGAATGGATTAAATTTCCCCCAAAGTAACCAAAGATCATCATCATGAATCCATGTTACAATAAAATGCAATGAGCTGTAGAAATAATTCATTTGTCTAAAAGAATGAAGGAAAGTTATATGTTAATAAAATAAGTCAATTTAGGAAAATTAATAGGTTAGAAGAATCAAATAGAGTGAAAGGCTAATAAATGATAATTAACTAAAGAAAGACAAAACATATTCCCAACAATATTAAGGAACAACATCTTTCAAAAATAGCTCACATAAATTTGTTTCCTGTATAAAAAATTTATAGAAAAAAAGAAATTGTATTTACATTAGAATTTTTTTGTGTTAAATATATTTGTATCATTTTCAAATATTAAGTACATTTCTTCATTTTGTATAAACCAATCAATTAAATACCATGAATACTTTATCATTCAAACCAGGACAGTTCAGAGTAAAAGATGACACTATTAATGATTTTACCAGGAGAGGAAAAACTAGAACACATGGCCAACTCATTAGTGGTATGTCTTTCATATTATATCATTCATAAATATTTTAACCTGTTCCCAAAATTACCACTGTTCTGAAACTTGAAACATTCTCCAAAACCCTACAAAGAAATTCGTATTAGCTAAAACCTAACGCTAGATACTAAGTGAGCCACTTGAGTAACTCACCTAGTCCTAGGAATTGAGAGTAATATACTAAAGTAACTCCAACTTGACAAACCCTCAGAGGATGTCTTGTTTTAAAGGTAATATATGTCTAGCAATGTTATGTTAGAACTCAAAGTTAGAGAAAGCACAAAACTGACGGGGAAGCCATGCTCAGTTATTTAATCAATAAATAAAATCAGACAAATAAATTTGCAAAACATGTTTTCTTCAGAGACACTATCATTAACTGGAAATCAAAGAAATATTCCTTTTTGTTGAAAAAAAAAGTCTTCCCTGAATACTTATTCTGGATAAATACAACACAAATTTCTTACCCTCAAAACAAAAGTACTTTTAATGACATTGATTAATCTTACTCATTTTAAAGTTAAGAATCAAAAGGGAACAACAGCCAAGAACATTTGAGATTCAGAGAAACTTCAATGAATGACATGATATCATTACTAAAATTGCAGAAATGCAGACTAATGTCAGAAAATTTGACTTTTTTAAAAAATTAGCCCATTTACCTCAAACTTATATAAATACACATTATAAAACACTCAAAAATTATACTCTCAAGATAATTTATAAAATTTATAAATTAATTTTCATGACACTTGATTCACAAAACTATATTCTGTATAAAGTTAAAAATGATGGAAGATTTACAGAAACATTTACATGTTTATAAAACCTTGAAAGAAAGCATTTAACATGAACTTACCACAAAGTTGTTACATGCAAAATAAACATTTCCTACCTACCTAATATGCAGAACACGTCAGCAAGGATAGAAGGCATATCCTCACGGAATTCCTACAATAAAAAGAGATTTATAATCAGTTCCAGAATAGCACCAAAAAGTGTTATTATTTCAAAAGAATTCTCATCAATCAACTAGAAGTCAACTAAACTTCAACATCTCTACATTAGATTCTTCAAGGTAAGTTTCATAAATTTAAGAACATCAGTTAGAAAATAGTACTTGTGCTGGATGTGGTAGTACAGGCCTTTAATCCCAGACTAGAAAGGCAGAGGCAGGCAGGCTTCTGTGATTTCAAAGTCAGTATGGTCTACAAACCCCTGGATAGCCAGGGCTACATATAAACAGTAAGACCCTTTCTCAAAAAAAAAAAAATCATAGTGTAAGAAGATCAAAAATCAGACTGGAGAGATGGCTCAGTGGTCAAGAGCACTGACTGCTCTTCCAGAGGTCCTGAGTTCAATTCCCAGCAAGCACATGGTGGCTCACAACCATCTGTAATGGGATCTGATGCCCTCTTCTGGTGTGTCTGAAAACAGTTAAAGCATACTCACATACATTAAATAAATAAATCTTTTTTAAAAAGAAACAAATTCTAAAGAAAAAAAAACTGGCAGCTTCTAGGAGTCATATAAATCCATTTGTGTGGTTAAGATACTGGACAAATATATATTAGTATGGAAAAGCCATGACAAAGGCAATGCAATGTAGAAGCATATACTTATAACAAAGTATTCAAAATAAAGGACACAGTAACTTCAAAAAACACAGTATAGCCAAAATTTATTTAGACTATTTTCATAAATGAAAAAATAATTAGTCAATAGTACATACAGACTAAAAGCATATCATCAACTCTCAATTTACAGAATGAAATTATCTTAGTAGTCTATCAGTTGTTCAAGGCCTATGAATGCAAATACTCTGATTCATTAAAGAACAGAAGTAGGACACAAGAGTTTTTCCAAAGAAATATACCACTTCAATACGAACTATCCTAACTGGAGACGGTGTCAGGAAAGAGGAAAAATGAAACTTTGTACTGTTCAAATGTACTCAAGGAGGGATAGGGAGTATGACAACAGCTAAATTTAAAAACTTCCATTAAAACTACCCAAGAAAAGCACAAAAATCATATGAAGCAGATTCCAAACTCCCACAGAAAACTATAGAAACATAAACCATATAGAAAATTCACATACGTTCCTGAATACATCTCAATATTTATTAGAAAAGTTGGGCATAAAATTTACACAAATCTAAAGACCAGCCTAAATAGCACACCACTTGAAATTATTAGTTTACAATAAACACCTTAACAATTAACAGTCTTTCTTCCATTTCAAATTATCAAGTTAACAGACTGAGTAATTAGCAATCTACACTGAATCTGCATTTGAAAGTATCTGCTCTGAATCTGACCTAAATCCTCCAATAGATGTAAATAAAATCAAATTAGCCACTTAAAAGGTTTTTTTTTTAATCTAGTGGCTCTTTTCTAAAAGTCAGTAGGAAGCGGATACAAACAAATGAATGTCAGAATTGTACAACCACAATTTAAAATAATTTAATTCTTAAAATAAAAATTTAATCATAATTATCAAAAACTAACATTATTTCAAAAAATATTATATTTCTAAGTCAAAATATTAAGGCTTTGACATCATCACAGTACTTTTGTTTTAATCAATCCAGTTTATAGAACCCTTTCTTCCTTACAACCAGAAGAAAAAACTAAAATATCAATTCTGTTAAGCAAAAATGGCTTATCAATATTACCTTAAATATTACTTTAAAACAACTACTATTTTGACAAAATAAATGTCATACACGTAAAAGGGCTTTGTAACAAAAGTGAAAAGATATGGAACAATTACTGTTTTAAACATATATACTTACGCTAATGTCATTAAGAACACTAGATGCCTGTTCGTGCTTTAAATTTCCTTTAATGACATGGTATGACAACTCATAGAGAGCTTGTTGAAAATCTGTTGAACATAAAAGACGTAGTGTAAAGATAGTATCTTTAACAAGAAAGGCAAACTCTTGGAAAATCTATTCTCCCTTATTTCTCACAATTATTATAAAACATCAGTAATAAAACTATAATAATATACTGTAGAAGCTTATCTTTTTACTTCTACAAATGGTTTAGAAAAAGCTAACCATTTGTTCTCTACTGTAATAGGACTAGAAGGCATTCCCTTCTCTTTTCTCCATGGCTACAAATCTCACATAGTCACACATTTACTAAGTACATCATTTAATATTTTGATTCCTCTTCAATACTCTCTTCTCTGGTAGTCCTAAACCTTAATGTGTGCTAAGCAAGTGCTCTATCAATAAGCTATATCACCAGCCACTTTAATTTTATGCAATGTCTCATTAAGTTGTGAAGGGTAATCCAGCCTCAATGTCCCAGATAATAGATTTACAGACATGTAAATTACACCTGACCCACTAACACATTTTAAAGCATTTTCCCAGAATATTTCAAAGATATTTTAAATGAGTACACTATACCTCAAGATGTAAACAAAATTAACCATTTCCTCACCAGCCACCTTCACAGATTTGTCTAAATGTATTCAAAGTACACGTAATTCAACCTTGGGGCTACAGTGAAACCTAAGGAGTAGAGTTAAGCACGATAGAAAATTTCTTCCAAAATCTATTTTTTTCTCTTCAATTTCTATCAGAATTAAAAAAAAATAAAGACACATGTACTGACATAAATCAGTTGTAAAGTTCTTACCTATCATGCAAGAAGCTCTTTATTCTATTTCCTACATGACACAAAACTGGGTATAGTAGCCTGTAATCTAAGCACTTCGGAGATAGAGGTAGACAGACAAATGAATGCCCGAATTGTACAACCACAATTTAAAATAAATTAAATTTGATGTGCGGTAATCTCAGCACATATATCAAGTTCCAGATCAGCGTAGGTTACATAACACATTCTCAAAAAACCAAAACACAAACAGAAATAAAGCCTAGGAGCTAGAGAAATGTAGCTCAACTAATGGAGAGATTCTTTAGCTTTTCTGAGATCCTGAGTTCAATCCCCAGGATGATGAAATAGAAAAGTGCTCACAAGAAACATATTCCAAAACATACAAACACCAGGTATGGTAGTGAAGAATAAGTCCAGCATTCATTCAGAAAGCAAAGCAGGGGCAGGAAGAGCAGAAGTTTAAAGCAAGTTCTACAGAGCAAGTTGGAGTCCAACCTGACTACATGAGATCCTGTCCCACCCCATTTCACTCTCAAACTAAAATAAAGCCTAGTTATAATCCCTTTTTAGGAAAAAAATTTTCAGGACAAAAAAAACAAGTGAAGAAATTCTTCCAAAAAAAAACTGATATGACTGCTAATCACAAAACAAAATATACTATCTATCTTCTTTTAGATAATAAAGATAGTTTAGCAATAAAATAAATACATCCATTAATTCATTTTCAAAACAAATATAATGACATCAGTTCTTCATTATTTTAAGTCTTCTGCCATTATAAACACTATGCCCTCTCTCTGTTTAAAAGTAAATAAGCCATGTAAACACAAAAATAGTTTGTTGCTATGGTAGAATTGAGATCAATTTTAAATGTTTCACTCATGTTAACATTTCTTACAAAATATACAATATTATTTATTTTAAATTATCCACATGACTTTTTAAAGCAATCACTTAAAGAACAAAACAGCTGATTATCTTTAATTGTGGTCTTGGAGTATGTTATATACTATTCACTGGAGCTTTGTGAATTCTAATTTTAACCACAGAAGATTAAAATAGAGAAAAGTGACCCAGGTCATTTTGTTGACAAATGAAATATAAAATGAGCCAAATTATAATCCACACAGTAGCCAAGAAAGATTCCAATTTGCAACTTTTCAGAGTAAATACTTTGAAATGATCATGAACTGCTATTATATTTAAAGAAATGGTAACTGCAAGTTGCTTTGGTTTCAGGGTAGTCTATCATAGCAAGACAGAAATTGTTTATCAGATCATGAGGTACTGCCATGACAGACCTGACCATGTATTTTGACATTTACAATCTGAGCTGAAAGGGGTACTGAGAGCTCAGAGATCAGGGAGCTTAGATGATAAGACTGTTGAAAAGCAATGCAGATGAGAGTGGCTTGGCTTTTGATGTTTCAAAGGGAAGCAAAGACTCTACCAGGGCCATTTGTGTGATATTTTGTGTTCAGAATCTGTAGGTAAGCAGAGTGGAAGAGATAACTGTGATTAACAAGAGACTAGAACCTAAGACAATTGATGCTGTTAGCTGGAGCAGAGAAATGTGTGATGATTATGAAGAGACCAGCAAAGGAATGCTAGTCCTGCCCCTCAAAAGCTGTAGCACTCAGGAGAGCTGGCTCCACCCTTTAGTTAGGCAAGCAAGGGAGACTTGGCCTGGTGGCTTGGACATGAGAGCTAGTGGGCTGAGCAACTCAGCTACCAGCCAGGCCCAGATCCAGAGCTTTGAGTTGGCCCACCCCAACATCTATCCCATCTATGAGCTGCTGGAGTGTGTGAAGGGACTAGTCATACAAAAGCAAAGTTACATAATCTCCATGACTCAGGACAATAATCCTGATGAGAATCCAGTATGGATGGTATAGTAGAAGCCAGATGCCTCGAATGAGACAAATGAATCATTGCCATGAACATTTGCAAGTAAAGCTGTTTGGGCAAAGGATATACCGTGTGACACTGCGTGACACATCAATGTTTCCACACCAAGGTGTTGGAGGTTTGTTTAATTTTTATTTTTTAGTTTTTGTTTTCTTTTGTGGGGGAGGTTGCAAGGGTAGAGGGCAGATATCGAGGAACTGGGAGATCAGTGGAATTGGGGTATATAATGCGTAATTCATAAAGAATTATTTTTTTAATGTAAGAAAGGCAAAGAAAAAGTAAGGAACAGATGACATGAATGAAATTAAAACAAAAAGAAACTGGATTTATTGACTGCTGTGGACTGAGAAAGTGTTGAGATTAGCCCTATCTTCTTATATATTTCCTCTTTCAACAGAAAGATAGTGCCCACGTCTAAGAATTCTCCTATGATTACCTATTATTTTCATATTACCAATTATTTTTGAAGCCAAGAATATGTGAGGTGTGAGATTCCCTTCCTTCCTGCATACAGTACTATCTAGCTTGAGTGGTTTCAAGTAGGATGTGGGAGTCATGGACATTTTTTTCTTTTCTGCAACTCCTTTAATAAAGCAAAGGTACACTATTATCCACTCTAATTGGATAGGGGAACCATGGATTTGGTCTGGCCTAGCTGCCTTAAGAGGTATGACTCATAGATTTTCAGGTTAGAATCTATGGCTCATACAGCACAATATGCCCTGCAGTTCACTAGTGCACTCCCTCGGGCAGTGAATGGTTCTGGCCACTTTGTGCTTCTCTGTGTGTTTCCTCAGAAGTCAAGGAAGTATGTAAGCTTGACAGGACAATAGGTTAGACATTACTCTCGTGTACCCTGAATATCTTCCAAGCATCATTATATCCTGGCAACTATAACTATATTGATCCTGGCAACTGCCATTCTATTCTATTTCTGATAAGGGCATAAAAAGACTGATTGATCTCAATAAAAATTGTCACGGTGGCTAGAAAGGTGCTTAGCAGTTAAGAGCACTAGCTGTTCTTCTAGAGAACCCAGTTTCAATGCCCAGCACCCACATGAGAGTTCACAACTGTCTGTAACTCCAGTTCCAGAGGATCTAACACCTTCAAACATATACACAAAAAGGCAGAACACCAATGCACATAAAAGAATCATTAAAAAAATTTTAAAAATTAAAAAGGCATAGCCTCAAAAGAGAAGGAGGAAGAAAAGGAGGAAGAGAAAGAGACCAGTATCAATGAGGCAAAAATGTTCTGGAAAATATTTCCTTGGAGTCAGAAAACAAAAGCTATGGCACAGAGGGGGCCAAGACCTCATGCTGGCAGAAAAATTAAGTAATTTTGAAGAGTTTCCTAATTATTTTATAGGCATCAGAGCAGGGGTCCTCAACTTTCCTAATGCTAAGACACCTTAAAAGAGTTCATGTGTGGTGACCCCTTACCAGAACTTTATTTTTATTGCTACTGCATAACTGTAGTTTTGCTACTATTGTGAATCATAACGTAAATATCTGACTTCTGATAAGCGACCCCTGTGAAAGGGTTGTTTGACCCACAAGAAAGTGATGACATACAGATTAAGAACTGTTGCGTTAAGAGAAGTATAAAAACAACACTTTGAGAGGCCAAAAAAAACCATTAGTAAAAGTCTGACCTCTGCTGCAGTGAAAAATCCCAGGACTGAAGAGGACACAGAGAGCAGCTGAGACTTTACATCATGGGAGACCAAGACAGGCCATGGGTGAATGTACAGCCTCAAATGAAATAGAAATCCCAGAAGAAATGAATCAGTCATGGAGACAAGAAGACTTCATGCCTTGTAGCAGGATCAGAATCCCTGAAGAGAACTCAAGAAAGGACAGTGGTGAAGATGCAAGTTCCTAGTTATAGCAGGAAACCCCAGCATTTTGGAAAAACCAGACGAATGCCAAAGACAGTGAAACTATGGAGTGGAGTCAGCCGGAGCCTAGGAAACTAGATGAATGAGCTGTGGATGGCAGAGGCAGAGTGCTGCTGACAGGATCCTTGGTGCCCAGACGATAATGAGTAGGTCCCAGACATCAAGCACTGAACTCTGTTCACTGCTGAACCTTTGACTGTGCCCTGATTATTTCCTCTTGAAGTAAAAACCTTTAACTTTTTAACAGGAACACATAGTTGAGAAACTGAATTGGTAGATTGACTAGAGTTTTTAGAAGGACTTGATATTTTGGAGACTATGTATATTTTGGAGAATTTGAATATTTTACAGATGTTTGAAGTTTGAAGCAAACTTTAGCTATTTTAAAGACACTTAACGTTTAAAGTGTTTGAATTTTTAAAGACTGAGACTTCTAAAGTTGGAATATTTTATATTGTGATACTAACATTAATATGAGATCTTGAGGATGAAAAAATAAGAAAAGTTAGGGTCTCACAATGCTGTGCTTGTATGTCAAGTTGACAAGGGGTCAATTGTGCTAACTAGTTTTATGCTAATTTGACACACACTAGAATCACTTAGGAAGTCCAAACCTCAACTGAGAAAATGTCCCCTACCAAAGTGGCCTGTGGTATATTTTCATAATTAATTTTTGATGACTGCTGTAGAAGGGCCCAGTTCTTTGTAGGCACTATGACCCTTGGACCGGTAATCCCATGTGCTATAAGAAAGGGTAAATACAAAGGGAGAGGAGTAGGCAGTAAGCAGCACTCCTACACAACTTCAACATCAGATCTGCTTCCAGCTTCCTCTCTTGAGTTCCCGCTCTGATAGACTATAAGCTATAAAATGAAATAAACCCTTTCCTCCCCAAAATATTTTTAGTCATGAAATTTTGTTACAGCAACAGAAACCCTAACTAAGAAAATGGTGCTTTAAAACTATCAAACTAGCCAGAGTTGAAAAACTTTACACTTACATTAATAATGTGCAGGGAAACATACAACCTTCACATATGAAAAAAAAAACTCAGTAAATACTTCACATTAGTGCTATCATTTTAGAAAAAGCAGTTTTAAGGATAGCAACTAGACAGAGGGATACTTGCATATAAGTGTTTGATGTCAGGTCCTTTCAAAAGAGCAGTATGAGCTCTTAACTGAACTGATGAACCATCTCTCTAGCCAACAAGATTGCTTCATTGTTAAAAAGCAGAGAAAACTTTAAAAGCGAACAAACAGTATGCACAATGTAAATCATGTACCTCAAATGAAATTAATTCCAAGGTATAGCAAGGGATATGTAAAAGAGATTATTACCCATACTAAATCTAAGACAAAACAAAGGAGATTCTAAAGATGGTATTAAGCCAGTTTCCTCCACAAACCACCAAATAGGACCTTACACCAAAGCTTGGCTACTGGCAGAGATTTACCAACGGGTCTGTGTTGAGGAAGAAAGAGGAGATATGGAAGGAGAATAACGGTTATTCAGCCAATAAGGCCACAGTCCTAACTATTTTTGATTCATGGGTAAACAAAAAAAGAAGAAGAACAAGTAAATGAACTAAAATCATACTTTTAAGGATCCATGCAATCATTCAAAACTGAAATAGTAGCAACACATTAACTTATACATATAAATTTTCAATCAAACAAGAACAAAATTAGTAAGTCTAAAACTAATAATAGAGAAGAAAAATAAGTAATCCAGTGCTTTGGAAGTGCTTTCTTTTTTGGAGGAAGGGTCTCCCCAGGGTGGCTTCAAACTCTCCATCTTCCTGCCTCTGCATTTCCAGTACCAGAATTTTTTATAACCAGGCGAGGATAGCAGTGGGACTCACCACCAACCCAGCCACAAGATGTGCTGGGGCAATGATGGCACAGTACTTGTGGGAATGACCAACCAAATACTGGTTCAGCTTGAGGCCCACATGAGAGGGAGCCCATGCCTGATAAAACCTGGATGGTCAGGAAACATAGGCAGAACAACCCAGAGACCTACGATAGAATCAAACACAACTTGCAAGAAACAAACAAACAAAAATTAATGAAATGAGTCCTAATGATATTTTGCTATACTCATATTGATACCTAGCCCCATAGTCATCCAGCAACTGTTGGGAGCAAATGCAAAGACCCACAGCCTAATATTAGGCAGAGTTCAGAAAGTTAGGGAAACAAATCCCTTCACAATAGTCACAAATAATATAAAATATCTTGGGGTACACTAACCAAACAAGTGAAAAATCTGTATGACAATAACTTCAAGTCTCTCAAGAAAGAAATCGAAGATCATCTCAGAAAATGTAGAGACCTCCCATGCTCATGGATTGGCAGAATTAACATAGTAAAAATAGCAATCGTACCAAATGCAATCTACAGATTCAGTGCAATCCCCATCAAAATCCCAACACAGTTCTTCAAAGACATGGAAAAAGCATTTCTCAAATTCATCTGGAAAGGCAAAAAACACAGAATAGCAAAGACAATTCTCAACAATAAAAGATTGACTGGGGGAATCACCATCCCTGATCTCAAGCTCTACTACAGATCAATAGTAATAAAAACTGCATGATACTAGTATAGAGACAGACAGGTTGATCAATGGAATAGAATTGAAGACCCAGAAATAAAACCACATACTTATGCACACTTGATCTTTGGCAAAGAAGCCAAAAATATACAATGGAAAATATAAAGCATCTTCAATAAATGGTGCTGGTCTAACTGGCTATCTATATGTAGAAAAATGAAAATAGACCTGTATTTGTCACCTGGAACAAAGCTCAAGTCCAAGTGGATCAAGGACCTCAACATAAAACCAGATACAATGAAATCCAATAGAAGAAAACGTGGGAAAGAGACTTGAACTCATTGGTACAGGAAGAAATTTCCTAAACAGATCACTAACCCCACATTTGATAGAGGGATAATATCCAAAATGTATAAAGAACTCTAGAAGCTAACCACAAAAAAAAAAAAAAAAAAAAAAAAAAAAAAAAAAAAAAAACAACCCAATCAAAACATGGGGTTTAGAACTAAACGAAGAATTCACAACAGAGGAATCTTGAATGGCTGAGAAACACCTAAAGAAATGTTCAAAGTCCTTAGTGAACAGAGAAATGCAGATCCAAATGACCCTGATATTTCACCTCATACCAGTCAGAATGGCCAAGATCAAAACCTCAGGTGACAACACATGTTGGTGAGGATGTGGAGAAAGACGAACACTCCTCCATTGCTGGTGGGATTGCAAACGGGTACAACTACTCTGGAAATCAATTTGGAGGCTCCTCAGAAAACTGGAAATAGATTTACCTAAAGACCCAGCAATACCACTCTTGGGAATATACCCAAAAGTGCCCCACCATGGCACAGGGGCACATGTCCCACTATGTTCATAGAAGCCTTATTTGTGATAGCCAGAACCTGGAAACAACCCAGATGTCCCACGACAGAAGAATGGATACAGAAAATTTGGTTCATTTACACAATGGAATACTACTCAGCCATTAAGAACAAGGACATCCTGAGCTTTGCAGACAAATGGGTGGAACTAGAAAATATCATCCTGAGTGAGGTAACTCAAACCAAAAGGAACATGCATGAGATGTACTCACTAATATTTAGATATTAACAAATTTTTTAAAGTGCAGAATACCTAATATAAAGTCCAGAGAACTCAAAAAATGTCAACAAACTGAAGATTCCAAGTGAGAATGCCTCAGTCCTACTTGGACAGAGAAAAAAGCAACCACAAAGGGAGAGAGGGAGGGATGGGGGAGGGGAACATGATCTGGTATTGGGTGGGGAAAAAGGATTGAAGCCCTGAGGGCCAGCAGAAAAGAGTGAAAACAGGTGACCTCAGGATGTAGGAGGTTGGGAGACCCTCCAGAATGTACCAGAGACCTGGGAGGTAAGAGACCTCAGGACTCAAAGCAGGAGGTACATAGATGCAATGCCCTACAGTGGGGGAGAGGGAACTTATAGAGCCTACCTACTTCCAGCAGAAAGACAGGGCATCAAGTGAGGAAGGGGGTTGCTATCCCACAGTCAAAACTCTGATCTGTAATTGTTCCTATCTGATAAAACTTCAGGGATAAAGATGGAGAAGAGCCTGAGAAAAAGAAGGTCCAGGGACAGCCCAAGGCCTGACACCATTACTGAGGCTATGGAGTGCTCACAAAAAGTGGCCTATCATGACTGCCCTCTGAAAGACTCAACAAGCAGCTGAAAGAATCAGATGGAGATATTTACATATCTGCTGACCCCTGTGGTAAAATTAGAGAAAAGCTGGAAGAAGCTGAGGAGGAGGGTGATCCTGTAAGAAGACCAGCAGTCTCGATTAACCTGGACCCCTGAGATCTCTCAGACACTAGATCACCAACCAGGCAGCATACACCAGCTTATATAAGGCCCCCAACACATATACAGCAGAGGACTGCTGGTTCTAGGTTCAGTCAGAGAAGATGCACTTAACCTTCAAGAGACTGGAGGCCACAGGGAATTTAGAGGTCTGGCAGGTGGGGACATCCTTATGGAGACAGGCTAGGGGAGTATAGCATATGGAACAGTAGGCAGATGGTCCAGGAGGGTTTGGATAAATCTTGAGTGTAAAAACATCAAAAAACCTTCTGCAAAATATACAGTCTTTACCAATATATTTTAAGTAATGTACTCTGGCTGTTGTGGCTATTCTCAGAGATGCTCTAAAATTCTCAGTCTGTAGGTCTAAATATTAGAATATATTAAATTTCAATAAAAACAAAAGTATCCTAAAATAACAGAAACCAAAATTTGGTGTTTCATTTGTTAAAAATACTTTCCCTACAAGCCTCCAAATATTCTATCTAATAAATATATTCTCTCAAATTAAGGTAATACTCTATTTTTGATAAAGCCAAAAGAGTTTTTCTATAGGAAAAACATTCTTCTTAAACATCTATTAACAATGCCATGTAACTACAATAATTGTTACATATTTATTTTGTTAAAATAGACTATTAGCTAAAAAATACTGATTTTATACCAGAAAAGTACAGGATTATCTTCAATATAAGCTATAAATAAAATACTATAAATCAGACACAACTGCTTTTATTTTGGCTTGTCTTTTGCCAAATCCATGTTCCTAGTTTTAAATTAATGAAAGATAAAGAGTAAAATTCCATAAAAATTTATATCCTGCTTAATTATGGAACATTTTTACTTAATATATCCTATCTGTATATGCAGCAAACACTCCTTTGCTTATATTTTCCATGACAACTGCCTTTAACAAGCTCCCCAGGTACCACCTGAACACAACCAGTTTGAGCAAAAACACTGAACTGGGTTGGTGGAAATTTTCTAGTACAAATATAAACAAAACTGTTTTTCTTTCCAAGACAGTTTTTTCTCACATTTATGACTGGTCCAGCTAACTACAGAAATGTAAACAAATGTGCAAACAATGATAAAAGTCAGACAGATGAAATACTGTGTGTATCCAAGATAGTCTTAGTGTTAACTACATTTTTTTACTAACTATAAGGTCTTAATTAATTACATGCATTCTTATACCTTTGATTTCCATATGTAAGTTTAAATAAAAATTTATATTTTTAACAAACAATATCTATGATACTTTTAAAAATCATACCTCTGTAGGTCGAACTGTCATGGCTTTTATTTTCACTGAGAATCCGGCATAAATGCAAACTAGAATTTAAAAAGAACAAACAAAAAATATATCAATTTCCAATCCTAAAACAGTTGATTCCCAAGGAACAAGTTTTATCTCTTAAAAAGTATATGGAAATGTCCCAGATGTGTTTAAATACCTATGAACATGACAAAACCTTCTAACCCATCAGAACAAGAGAGCAATCAACCCATCTTTCTGAAAACTGGCAGATCATTTTTACATAAAAATTTTTCTGCCTCTCATTATAACCACTGGGTAACTCAATAGTAAGTAATGTCTCTATTTGACATAGTGATGCATGATTGTAATCCTAAGATTTAAGAGATAAAGGAGATTCAGCCTCTGCTACCATAGTAAATTTGGAACCCAGTCTCAAATAAAATGTCTCCATTTTGAACTATTTTGGCCAACAGTGGGAATGGTAGATGAGATCCCCTCCCCCCTTGTTTTGGAAAAAAGTTAAAACATAAAAGGAGCAGTGCAAGGGCAGGTAGAGAGAAGAAGGAATGATTAGGGTTGGATATGACCACAGTAAATTGTGCACAGAAATGAAAAGATCATAATGAAACCCATTATTTTGTACAATAATATATGCCAATAAAATGATAGAATTAGAACATCTTCATTTTAAGATCCCTAATAAAAAAAATCCACCATCTGTCAGTGGCTTTTCACACCATGGAAACAGACTAAAAGCATTATGTCCCAGCTACTGATGAAATAATACAACACCCAGAGAAAATAAAATCAGAATGTCAAAAATATACTGCATTCTCATCTTCATTTTAACACTATAGATAACATGCTATCTACTACAAAGTAAGACAAAACAGTAAAGCAAAGGGAAATATAGCTGAGACAAGATTGGCAAAGACTTGATTATTAAACTAGAAACTAGAAAATGTTTGTGTGACCCAAAATAAGAACAAAACAACCAAAACGCCAAAAGGGGCATCCTACAGAATGTGAATTAATACACTGTGGGGAAGAGTATCCATTATCTACAATGCTTAGAACAAAAATTATTCCAGAATTTAATTTTTGCATATTTCTGTTCAAAATTTTTATGTACCTAAGATGTCTAAGGACTAAAACATTAACACAAAATATATTTTGTTTCATATATACCTTACACATATATGAAGATTTGTTTTCATGTATGTGTGTATATTTGAATTAGTGTATAACATGCTCAGGTGCCTATGAAGGGCACCAGGTGTCGTCAGATCCCCTGGAGCTGGAGTTACAGGCAGGCAGATGTGAGCTACCCAACATAGGTCCCAGGACCTAAACTCAGATCCTCTGAAAGAGCAGTTAAATATTATCAACTGCTAAGCCATTTCTACAACCCCCTAACAATAATTGTATATATTTAACCAGGCACTCAACAGTTTACTGTACAGTGACAACACATATGCCATTTTATTACTTAGTAGGCAGACTTGGAAGTGAAAACCTGGACATGTTCAGAAAAGGTGTTATTGGGGCTGAAAGGGACTAACCGGTTCTTGTTTTACTTAGAAACTCTAAATAAACCATGTTCTTAAGCTGAGTTCTTTCAGCCTGTCAGTAATAAAAGTTTCTACTGGTGGTATCTTATCTCAGTACTCAAGAAGTTTCAGACTTTAGAGCATTTCTAATCTCAGCTTATTGATGTCTAAGCCTTCCCTCCCTCCCTTTCCTTCTCAGTGGAATCATCACTCTTATGCTTGCAAGTTCATTTGTCCTTATATTTGATTGTTTTTGCTCTTAGCAGCACCACCTTCTCTCCCAAACACACTGGATGACCTTACCCACTTCTAAAGTAATTCTTAAGTGTATCTACCTCTAATTTTTCCTCTACACCAAACATATTTACAAGTGCTACTGGATTTTCTGACTCAGATTCTTAGTAGACATGCTAGACAAAAAAGGCACCCAACCCTAATATCTCAACCATCATCTTTCAGCATAGATACAACACAGAAACTGTCTAAAAAAAATTACTGCTTATGAATAAAATCCTTAGCACCAAAAATTTATTAATTATTAATTTATGCAAATCCAGTCCACAGAGTATAGTCCAGTGGTAAGCCACTACTTAACATGCATAAGGCCCTGGTTTCAATCTCCAGAACCAACAAAATAAATATATCTGAGCTCTGAAATATTTGGGGTTTGGAGGGGTGGTTGTTTGTGGTTTTGTTGTTGTTTTGATTTGGTTGGGTTTTTTTGAGACACAGTCTTACTATACATCCCAGTGGCTCTGCCTCCAGAGTGCTGGCCTAGCTTTTTTGTTTGACAGACACAGAATCTTACCCTGCAGCCCAGACTAGCCTGGCATACTTGATCCTCCTAACTCAGTATCACAAGCACTGAGATTCCAAATGTGTAACACCATATCCAATACTGTCATTTTTTAAATGACATCATTTAGATACTGAGATAAAATGAAAACACTGCATAATCAATTCCTACCCAAAATTAAATTATTAACAGTTGCCTGCATGAAAACTACTTGTAAATCTGTCTTTATTTTCTCAGATAGGGTCTTCTTATTTAAGGTTAGAATATACTCACTATGTAGCTTTGATTGGCTTCTAATTCAACTTAATTCTTTTACCTAAACCACCCAAAATCCTGGGACTAAGTAGTTACCAACATGTCCATGACAGTGGTTTTTAACTGTAGGCTTAACTATCTTGTTTTAGAACACCATTTTTTTTTCCACTTAAGAAACCACTAACAAGCTACAATAAACCAAGTTTATCACTTCAAGGAAAAGAGAGTATTTGTTGTCAATGATAAAAATCTAAACTTTCAAGCTAAAATAATTTTTGAAAAACTTGTTTCTGCCACTATGGGAATGACTACTGTCATAGAAGTTTCCCTGATCAACTTTGGTGGTGACTCTAAGGAATGTGTATTTGATACCATACAATGAAGATTGTCAATATTTGGAAGAGTTGCATGTTTCAGTGAAAGACTTTTTCCAAATAACCACTGTATGTTGAAAAATGACTGTGGATAAAAGATCCACTCCAAAATGAAAAAGAATCAAATGGATTTTATTGACAAAGTATCAAAATGTCATTTCTTTGTATTTGATTTGGGGGAGGGGGTCTGGTTTAGTTAGGGATTTCTGGCTTGGTTTCTTTTACATTTTTGTTAGGAATTGGGGGGGTGGTAGAAAGCAGACTCCTACTGTGCAGCCCATGACTATATAGACCAAGCTGACTTGGAGTTTGCCACAGTCCTCCTGCCTCTGCATCCTGAGTACTGGGTTTATAATTTTGCACCACCATACCTGGCACCAAAGTAGTTTAAACTGGGACACAGAGAGAAAGGATCACTTGAGCCCTTGAATTCTAAACCAGCTAGAGCAACAACAACAACAACAAAAAAAAAACCCTCTCTTTAAAAAAAATAATAAAAGAGGGGGGCACACAGACAATGAGAAGAGAGAGGGAGAGATTGAGATTAAGATTTTTGCCATGCTATCAAACAATAATGTGCATAATTACCCAAGAAGCTTAATACAATTGTGCTGCCCTTGCCAGCTATTTAGCTGTGTGAGACTAGATTTTCTTCATAACCTCAATCACAATGACCTATTACAATTCCTAACTCACAAAAAAAAAAAAATCAATGACAGCTACAAAAGACTAAAAAAATGAAGGACTGGCAAGATGGCTTACCAGATAAAGGTGCTTGCCACTAAGCCTGAGAATCTGAATTTAATCCAAGGAACCTACACAAAGGTAGACGAAGAGAACCTTTCCTCTGACTACCACATGTATGCTATAGCACATATGCACACACGCGGCACGCACGTACCCACACCCACACACCTACACGTACATATACCACACACATTCACATATACAAAATAATGATTTTAAATACTAAATCAAAATGAAAACACCTGGATATCATGCCTCATGCCTATACATGTCTATACACCACACTCCTGGGGTGGAGGCAAAAGGAGTGCCTTGAATTTGAGGCCAGTTTGGCCTACAAAGTGAGTTCTAGGAGATTACAAATCAAGGTTCCAAGGTAGATTACAGACCAAGACCCCATTTCAAAAAGAAAAGTAAGGTCCCAAAATAATATAGGATAACATCATTAACCTTGGAGTTAGGATTATTCCAACACTCAGAGGACTGAGACAGGAGGACTGTCTTGAGTTCCAAGAAAGTCTGGGCTAGCATGAAACCCTGTCTGGAAAAAAAAAAACAAAAAATGAGCAAGTGGGAAAGGGAGGAATTAAGCATAAAGGTTACTAGTATAGCAAATAATTAATCAATCTGACAATAGTAAAATGAATCATTTCTGTTCATCAAAATTCACCATTAAGCCAAGTGTGGATGAAGATGCTAATCATGCATTATAGACCACCCTGGACTACATAGCCAGAACTTATCTCAAAAACTAACATCAAAAAGATCACTATTAGCTAAACATGATGCCACATTCCTGGCATATACCAGTACATAGGAGGCTGAGGAAGGAAAATTTATTGTGAGTTAGAGACCAGCCTAGGTTACAGAGTTCTAAATCATCCTGGGCTACAAAGTCAAAACCCAACCTCAAAAATGTTTAGAGGTCACTGTCTGAAGATTTAATATGTACTAAGAACAGGCATATACCTGTAATAATGCAAAATAACCCACAAATAACATGAAGTATCTCAAAGATAGCAAAAAAAAATTAGTATGAAACTGTAATGGTTTGTATATGCTTGAGCCAGGAAGTGGTATGGTCTTGTAGGAATAGGTGTGTCACTGTGGATGTGGGCTTAAGATCCTCACCCTAGCTGCCTGAAGATGCTCAAGTTCTTTGTTTCCTTTTGGATGAAGATGTAGAACTCTCAGCTCCTCCTTTACCATGCCTGCCTGGATGCTTCCATGTTCCCACCTTGATGATAATGGACTAAACCTCTGAACCTGTAAGCCAGCCCCAATTAAATGTTGTCCTTATTGCCTTGGTAATAGTGTCTGTTCACAGCACTAAAACCCTAACTAAGACAGGAAACAAAAGATATAAAGAAGATCCTCACAAGGATAAACCAGAACTTCTAAAGACCAATAATATACTGTAAAATGATGCTCAATGAAAATGTAAGACAATGAAAAACACCCAAATCACACTGATATTTCTTTCCTAAGTTTTGCTGCTGTTTTGAAACAAGGTTTTGTGTTGCTCAGGCTAACCTTGAATTCCTGATCCTTCTGTCTCAGCTTGGCAAACCTTCCCATCCTCATTAATATTCGATCCTAACTTTAAAAGTTGGTGACATATACCTATAATCCCAGAATTTATGAGGTAGAATATGGAGGACCAAAACACAAATGTCAAAATAATGATTACCACAGAGGTCATGAAAAGAGAGATCAGAAAAAGAGGTTATGTTACCTGATGGGAATGTAAAATAGGTGGTATATACATTTTGGTTTTTTGTTGATTTGTTTATAAGTTTGTGTTTTGTTCTGTTTTATTTTATTTTGAGTCTTCCTATGTGACCTTACAGGGCCTATAACTTGCTCAATATTCCAGGCTGGTTTCGAATTCATAGATCTGCACATCTCTTAAGTGCTGGGATTAAATGTGTGCCTAGAACACATTTAGCTGTTAGCTTGCTTTTTGACCCTACTTCTATTATATAGCCTAGGCTAGCCTCAAATTCTTGATTCTCCTGTTTTAGCCTCTTAATGTTGGTTTATAGGCATGTGACTTGTATTTGAACTGTACTATTCTCTAAGCTCTACATTTAGGCATTTCTCCATATTTTTGTTCAATTTCACAATCTAGAAAAAAATCTTATAGGCCAACTTTTTTGGTTTTAAGATAGGATCTCAATGTGTAGCCTTGGCTGGTTTAGAATTCACTATGTAGACCAGTCTGTCTTTGAACTCAAAGAGGTCTGCGTGTCACTGCTTTCTGAGTGCTATGATTAAAGGCATGGGCCACCATGTCCAGCCATGCCAACATTTTAAAGTAAATGAAGAGAACCAACGAGTTTCTTTCTTTTATGACAATTTCATGAATACTACATTTACATCAATTCCACTCTACCCTTTCTCACCTCCAACTCCTTCCAACACCCCCTTCACTCCTGTCCAATTTATGAGTGGGCTGAACATGTCCCTGGCATATGCAATGCCTGGAGTTTAATCTTTAGCACTGGGAGAAAAAAAGCTTATGGAGTCTGTTTATCCATCCTATCTTTTGCCAATATGATGCTACAATACCATCACTTGCAAAGAGTACCTATGCTATAGGCTACCCACATCCCTATACCTTGCCTCTGTATCATATATTTTGATATTTCATTTGTTGGCTAGAAAAAAAACCAATAAGCACCTTCTGGTCCACAAGTTACTTATACATGTTTTTCTTTGCTGTTTTGCTACTATAGCTGAACCCACAGCTTTGCACATGCTAGTCAATTACTCTCTCAATAAGATAGACCCTTATCCTTCTATTTTTTAATTTGGACAGTCTGGGCAAGTTTATTAAGCTAACCTTTAACTCACTTTGTAGCCCACCACAAACTATGATTCTCATATCTCAAGTAACATAAATCCTAGCTATACAATTATGTTCAAAATTAAGGATAAAAGGCCAATACAAAGCAATTATTCATTAAATCTATATAAAATTTGAAAATCTCCATTATAAGCTATTAACTACCCATTACCTATTTAAAAGTTTGTCTACCTAGACAAGACTAGAAAGATGGTTCAGTGGAAAAAGACCTGTATCAAAGAGTTGTCAGTAGAGAGGATTTTCAAATATTCTTAGCACAAAGAATATATATCTGGTACAGCAGTTCTCAACCTGTGGGTCAAAACCCCTTTGTGGGTAGCATATTAGGTATCCTGCATATCAGATATTTACATTACAATCTATGCCAGCATCAACATTAGTTATAAAGTAGCAGTGCAACAATGTTATGGCTGGAGGTCACTACAACATGAAGAACTGCATTTAAGGGCCACACTTAGAAAGGTTGAGAACTGCTGAGCTGAGGTAATAGATGTGCCAATTATCCTAGTCTGATGATTACACACTGTATACATGTATTATTGTTGGAGGGGGTTGGGGTTTTGGTTTTTGAAGCAAAGTCCGCATAACCCAAAATGGCCTCAAACTCACTATGCAGTTCAAGCTGGCAGTTCAACCTGATCCTCCTGCCTCCACCTTCCATATACTCACTTCGTGTACTTTTAAGCTTTGTATACATGTCCTAAGTACTCACTGTGGGCTCAGGATATGGCTCAGTGATTACCTAGCATACATAAGCCTTGGATTTGATTCCTAGCAGCACACAAACCTGGCATGGTGGCATACACCTGTAATTCCAGAACTTGGGATATAGTAACAGAAAGATCAGAAACCAAGATTAACCTGAACTATAACAGTAAGTTTGTCCCTTGGGATGTATGTATGATATCTTCAAGAAAGGATAGGATGGAGGGAGAAAAAGAAAGAAATTGGAACAAGCTATAGAAATTTATCCACTTAAAATCCCAATGTCTTGAAAGACTGAGGCAGGGTTACCACAAGTTCTAGACCAGCATGGAATACAGAGTAAAATCCTGTCTCAAAAGGAAGTGTAGAATTTTTTTTTAATTCTTCCTTATTACAAATGCCTTTGTTCCCTCGAATTTCCGCCAGCTTCATCTTCTACTTTCAACAATGGTAACACATTTCTTTTTCAATAAGCCTTACAATGACTGAAGAGAGATGGTATCAGTGTTCTGAACTTCTACCTATGGTACAGTCATCATTACATAACTAAGAAATAACTGAAATGTATTCAAAGATTTGCTAAAATTGTGTACAAAATCATTAATGGGTTATCACATTCACTCAACAGATATGTGTACTTAAAAACAAGCATTTAGAACCTAAGGCAAGAAGATGGAAAGATTAAGGCAGACCTGGACATAGGGGTACCCTGTCTCAAAAAGTTTTTGTTTTCAAATATCGGTTTAATTATGTACTCTGAAGCAATCCACAAATAGCAGGCCAGCAAGTATGCTTAAAAATAATTGGTTCTGAATGCTGCATCTCTCTTACTGGTAAACTAACCTACATTACCAGACTATAACAGAGAAAAATTACCTCAAATATTTACCCATTATAATATGACCTTAAAAATATTTAAATACTCTGTCTCAGTCCAAAATTAGTATTAATTTGCACCCTTAATATTTAAGTTTACCAGTTTTTCCACTTGTCAAATAGTTTTGTGCTGTTATGGAAATGCTGCCTCAACACCTAAGAACAAACACAGAAATCTACTTTCTGCCAAAGACCTGTGAAAACATGAATGAATGAGTTATGTTCTTCTAATGATTTCAGAAGTATATTGTGAATCTTCTTAACATGAATATTTAGCTTTTCATCTTACTCCCCATCTTCAGCAAAAAAGGAAACACAAACCAGCCTAAATTATGTGTGCTCATAGCTTGTAAGCTTGCTTCATATATAAAAGACTAATATTAACCTGTGCTTCAATAGTTTTTAAAAACAAAACAGCAAGAAAGGTTAGTTTAAGCAAAGTACTTATCTCTATTTTCAATGCTGTAACAAAATACTACCATCGAGGGCTAAAGAGATGGCTCAGTGGTTAAGAGCACTGACTGCTCTTCCAGAGGTCCTGAGTTCAAGTCCCAGAAACCACATGGTGGCTTAAAACCATCTGTAATGGGATCCAACCCCCTCTTCTGAAGATAGCTACAATGTGCTTACATACATAAAATAAATAATTCTTTTAAAAAATAAAATATGAGGACAAAATTATTTTACCTTGTAGAAACATGAACTTATGAAGAAATCAAAAAATGTTATAAAAGACAAATTAACAAAAGCTTTACTCTTGTAAGTTGGAAAAAGCAGTTTAATTAATAGCAAATTCTCTATTTCGGCATTATAAAATAACTTAGCAAACAAAGTAGTAACTTAGTAACTTCCAAATGTTGCATCAACATTTCCTGAAGAATGAATTTCTCTTAACAGAAAAACAAACCAAGACTTGCACTTAATTCATAAATATAAGTTAAAATATGAAATCAAATTAGGAAAGTTTTCAGGACCAGAGATATAGTTCAGTGGGTAGAGTCCTTTCCAAAGTATTTTATGCCCTAGGTTTGATCCCCAGTGTCTCATAAACTAGGTATGATACAATCATTCTATGTGGAATCCTTGTCCTTGAGAAGTAAAGGTGTGAGATTAGAAATTCAAGATCATGCTCAGCTACACAGCCAGTTCAAGGCCAGCCTGGAATACAGGACACCCTGTCTCAAAAAAAAAAAAAAAAGTTTGAGGGGCTAGAGACCAAGCACTTAGGGCACTGAAGTAGTAGAATTACTAGGCAGTCTAGGCCAGCTTGAACAATACTTCCAAATTACTGAATAAATCAATAAAACAATAAAACCTTCAGAATCCCTCTACTGTTTTTATACCTCTTGTAGAAAACAATATCATGATACAAGTTTTATAATCTTTTAAAGATTTAATTTTTTGGTGTATGTATATGTGTGTATGTGCACCACATGAACACAAACAAAGCCTGCAAAATTAAAAGTCGGTGGGAGACATATCTCCTAGAACCAGTTTGGAGCAGTTGTGGGCCCCCATCCCAGTGATAGATGGAAACCGAGGCCCTAAGAGTAGTAAGTGTTCTTAACTGCTGAGACAGCAATTCAGCATCCAAAGATTTATTTTATCTTTGTGTGTGTGTGTGTGTGTGTGTGTATGTCTTTGAGTGTATACATGTCATGTATAGGTGTCTTGGGATGCCATAGGTAATAGATTCCTATGCAGCTAAAGTTACCTTGTAACTAGTTCTAAGTCACCCCAACATGAACAATGGGAATAAAACTGTGGCCCTATGCAAGAGCAGTGCATGTTCTTACTCTGAGCCATCTCTCCAGCCCTACAAGTTATATAACATCTAAAAATATATTTGGTGGGCCAGAGAAGTGTATTAATGAGTAAAGGCACTTGCTGCCAATTGGGCCTGATGACCTGAATTCAATCCCCTGGTCTCACATGGTGAAATTAAAAAAAAATTACCAAGAGTTGTCTTCTGACCTGCATCCTAGCATGCGTAAGTATACACACACACAAACACACACACAATTTTAAATGTTAAAAAATAAGTGACATTTATACATATACTCTAGAAACTAATGGTATATAGGTATGTGAGGGGTGGGCTGCTTTCATAGATGAAATATTACCTAACAAAGCTTATTCCCCAAAGTTAAGATCTTGTAGCTAATAGACAGTTAGTTTTCATGGAGCACCATTACCTATTTGTCATTAAGAGCTCTGTCAGTTATAAATTTAAAAGAAGGCAAGAGGTTATATGGAAGGGTTTGAAGGGAAAAAGGAAAAGGGAAATGATGTAATCATATTATAATCTCAAAAACTAATAAGCATATTTTTCAAATCCCTGTTGTGGTGGACACAGTGAAAAAAAAATTTTGGGTTGTTTTTGTTTTGTTTTGGCCTTTTTAAAGACCAGAAAAAGCCTACAATTTTTAACTGGAGATGTTAGGGGAACTGCAGGTTACTTTGAAACAGGAAGTAAAAGTCTGAGACAGAAGCAATGATGATCTATAGCCAAAAGTTTCTAGTAACAGCTTAAATAGGAATCTTTTCTTGTTTAGGTCTGCCAGAGACACAGTTTAGGGGAAAAAAAGCAACTATAGATTAATACAGTAGACTGTCAATTAGATACTCATTCCTAATGTCTCTGCCTTAGCACTGTCTTTTAATTACATCAGATATACTCCTCTGAAAAATGTGGTAGTAGTAGCAGGGGAAAAAATTAAGGAATATTTCACCAAAAAAGAAGAATTTACTTCCTTGAAATCTACAAAATGCCCTATACAGCTTTTCAGGGGGGGGGGGGTGTTGCTTTTTTCAGTGCTGAAGATCAGGGAACTCAGAGCATGCTATGCCATAATGAAGTTTTTTACAATTCTGGAATTTTGGTTTCTTTAAAAAACACAGAAATATTATAAGAATTGCTTTTGTCTTAAACATGAAGGGATGTGGGGTTGCTTCAGACTGTCTGTAGCAGGTGACCATGATTTGCCTGTGCTCTAAAGAAAACACAGTTTTGCCTGTTGCAGATAATCTCTGCCTTTTTGTGTGACATTTGTAATTCTCAGAACTTTATGAAGGATACATAAATTCTAGGATTCCCCCTCAGAAGCATGGTGGGGGTGTGTTGCACAGTTTGTTAGTGGCTGTGTGGTCAAAGAACAAACAAAGGAAAAAAACTGGATTCAGGGATCTCCTCTCTCTTCCTCCTCCTCCTCTCTCCTTTCCCCTCTTATCCTTGTTCCTCCATTAACTAGTATTAGAGGGGGTGAAACTGTGGGGTTAAAGAGTGAGAAAAAGAACCAGAAAATAGCAAAGACCAGCTACACTACGCCTCTGAGCTTATTCTTACCATTATGTTGCTTCTATCACTACAATTATACAGAAGCTCAAAGCCAGCTTGGGATACATGAGCCGCTGTCTTAAAAAAAAAGGAAGCCTGCCTATGGTGGGGGTATACCTTTAACTAGCACTTGGAAGGCAGACCAGGACAGCTAGAGCTACACACAGAAAACCCCCATCTTGAAAACCCAAAGATAAGAAGAGAAGGAGGGAGAGGAGGAGGAAGAAGATGAAGATGACAACAATGACAGCAAAATGGGCTGGACATAAAGAAAAGCAAAATCTTTATACTTACAGGAAAACAGATAAAACAGTGAAATTATTATTTTAAGCAAGACAAATACCACGTTTTTAAGTGTCCATATACATATGTCTAAGTCATGAAAAGAGAAAGGTACAGTGAGAGAGGAGGAAAGAATTTAAAAGAAAGAAAAGGGTAGATTAAGAGTAGGTAATGAAGGTCAGTCATGGTGGTATATGTATGCCTTTAATCCCAGCATTTTCCAGCCATTCTACAAACTGAGTTCCAGGAAAGAAAGGATGGAAGGAAGGAATGAAGGAAGGAAGGAAGGAAGGAAGGAAGGAGGAAAGAAGGGAGAAGAAGGGAGGGAGGCAGGAGGGACGGAAAGAAAAAGAAGACAATGGCAGGACTAGTTAAAAGAAAAGGGCTGGCAAGTGGGTAAAGGAAAGCAGTGAAGAGAAAGCCAGCAAATTAAAGTATGACATGTGTATTAAAATGCCATAATAAAATGTACTACTCTGTATGCTAATATAATTTTGTAAACGGCTGAAGATATAGTTCAGTAGTAGTACTTGCTTAGTATATACAAAGCCTGCAGATTCATTCACCAGTAAGGCAAAACTTAAAACATGTCATTACATTAAATAGCTTCCATTTTTGGATTTTTTAGATAGGTTTTAATTTTGTGTGTGTGTAGGAAGGTGTCTATGAGTGTACACACAGGTGCCTGTGAGACCAGAGGTTTTAGATCCTCTGGAGCTAGAGTTATTAGAGACCATAAGCCATCAGATGTGGGTCCTGAGAACTGAAATCAGTAAATGCTCCTAACTCCCCACCCCAGACCACTCAAGTCCTTATGGCTTTAATATTATTTTGGCTTTTGTTTTGTTTCAAACCAAGATTTTAATTATGTAGCCTCTGCTGACCTCAAACTCCTAGGACCCTCATCCTCCGAAGTGCTAGGATTACAGGTATGAGCCACCATACCAAGCTACGACATCCAACTTTAAATTCTCAGCTAGTATAGGACATGCCTATAATCTTAGCACCCAGATAATTATAAATTCAAGGTCAGTATGAGCTACAAGGTCATTGTCTCAAAAAAGGTAAGTTCTCTTAATATAATAACATAAATTATATATATATATAATCATTAAACTGTCACATTAATTTGGATCTACTGTAATTCAAACCACATTCCACAAGCTATACAATAAATGCATACATACATGAACATCCTAAGTACAGTTTTTAAGTAGCTCTTTTAACACTAGGTAGCATGGATCATGTAAGCATATATAAACTCAAAATTCTACTTTATATTCTTGGCTTCATTATT
This sequence comes from Micromys minutus, assembly GCF_963924665.1. Classification (NCBI taxonomy): domain Eukaryota; kingdom Metazoa; phylum Chordata; class Mammalia; order Rodentia; family Muridae; genus Micromys; species Micromys minutus. The sequence goes on from NC_137970.1 coordinate 95,161,047, forward strand.
CACTTAGTTTTCCTCCACTTATTGCCAGTCAGAAGTCAGGCAAGGCTCCTCCCCCTGTTTGTTTGTTTGTTTGTTTGTTTGTTATGTACAAAGCATACAAGAAGAGGGCACCATATCTCATCACAGATGGTTGTGAGCCACCATGTGGTTGCTGGGATTTGAACTCAGGACCTCTGGAAGAGCACACAGTGCTCTTAATGTTTGAGCCATCTCTCCAGCTCCCCATCCTCCCCATTCCTTATATTCACTTTACAGTGGAAGTAAAAACATTAAACTGTTAAAAAAAAAAAGCTAGGCCTGTGGATGTAGCTCACTGATGGAACACATGCTACACTTACTACACACACACCACACACACCACACACACCACACACACACACACACACACACACAGAGAGAGAGTGAAATCCACCTAGGAGGAGGAAGCTGAGCAGCCCACAAACACAGCGGTTCATAAATGAATAGGCTTTAGATGCTAAATAATGATGAAATGAATTGTTTGGGGAGGATCACCCTCAAATCTAAAATGGTTTAGTTGAGTTGCTTCCCATTCGGCATTCTCAGCACTCAGGGCACCTGACAGGTATCTCATAAACAGCACATAAAAATTAAAAACGAATGCTTATCTTCTATGTGAGACAAACCTGTGAGCTAACAAAACACTAAGGTACTCCAAGTATATGTTGGAGGACATGTACCAAAAAGAAATGGGATGCCTTCCCTTTTCAAGGAACTGTCAGCTCATTAGCATACAAAAGTAAATATTTGTGATGTCAGAGACCAATTCATTGCTAAAGTAGAGCCTGCAAGTGCAAGAGCTGTCCAGAGAAGTTTAAATATCTAAAAGCTGGAATAACATCACTTTTAATAGCTAGCACTTGAGCACTTTCTATAAACCAAGTGCTTTACAGACATTTACTCTTCACAGCAATCCTTTGAGTAGAGCGCTTATTATTCTCAATTTACTCAAGGGGAAACGGTCCAAGTGGTTAAGAATTTATCCAAGGTCACTCAGCTAGTTAAGTGGGCTAAGCTAGCCACTTACTCATACAATCCAATTCTAGAACTCACACTGGGACGTTTCAAAGAACAGCACAGGGAGTTGTTGGTGGGAGTAAATCACATTACAAGAGCACGATCCTGCAATTGGTATACCATGTTTCTTTGAAGTAACTAAGTTTCAAAGATTCCTATCTTCCCGCGAGCAACTGGGAACCTGATACTGGACTGGAGTGTGGGAGTGTAGAGGGAGACAACTCAATAAGGAGAGTTAACCTCACACAGGATTGACTGCTAAGCTTCCAGAGAGATTCAGGAGAAACTAGAACTTTTTTTCTTCCAAATCTATGGTTAATTTTGTCACCTATGCGAGGAGTAGGGGTGAGGTGGTTACTGGGGGCGAAAAAGCCACCAGTGTGTGAAATTAGCGGAGAAGGGTACAAAATAAGTTTAGAACTTAAAGAAAACAAAACATCCTAAAGTACTAGAAAAACTTCGAGGAGGGCAAGAATTAGCTGCAATCCCAGGCCAAAAATGGGGTTTCCTAAACATTTTGCCAAGAAAAGTTGAATCCCATCCCGAAACCTCTCTAAGATGACATGCCGGTGGGGATTGGCAAAAAGCGGCAATCCCTGCCACACTTTACCGAGGACCGCAAGGCCAGGGCAGCGCAAGCTGACGCTGCCTGAGAAAGCTGAGGTGCCAAGCCTGGCTGTCCCCAACGCCCCTGCTCCTCTGCCACTAGCGGCGAGGACCTGAGAGAGTTCGGGACAGTTCGCCCTCCTAAGACTTCGGGCACCGGAGAGGCCAGGCGCCAAACTGCGGGAGTCGCCCTAGGTACAGAGTGAGGGAAAACCAGACAGAGCGAAGAACGGCAAGTGTGGACCCCAACAGCCCCAGCGGCGAACCGACTGGTAGAAAAGGAGCCGAGTGAGCAGAGGCAAAAACAGACGAGACAGACAAAAAGAGACAGGGCAGGAGCACAGGAGGACCTGAGGGGATGAGACGGAAGTTCTGCAGAGAGAGCAAAAGGAAGCGGGGCTCCGGGAGACCACGGGGCTTTCAGGGAGCTCGGGGAAAGGGAGAAGCTCGGCGGCCGCTACCGGCTCCGCTCCTCTGGCAGTTCGAAACTCCTGACCAACCAACCATCCTCAGTCGCCGCCCGGGTGGGGGAGGGGGCGCCGCTGCCCTCCGGCCCCCGAACCCCACATCCGAAGGAGCCCAGCACCCCGACCTTAGGGGGCCCGGCGCCTTCCCCCAGCCGGAACACTCACAAGTCGCCTCTCCCTGTTTTCTCCCAGTTCTTTATCCACTCTGCGGGAACCACCACAGTCGCGGCCGCCATCTTCCCCTCGCTAGTAACAGTGGCCCGGATGTGTAGCTCGCGAGCGAGGGGTCAAAGGGGAGCACCGCCCACGGGGTGTGACGGAAGCCGCGAGTTCGGTTTTAGATTTCCCGCCCCCCCTACCTCCCCACCCAACGGAAGCCCCGAACCTGGCCGACAAAGGTTTAGGGTGCCAGGGGTCTCTACAGCTTTCCCCTTGCTTCTCTTTTAGTATAGATACACATTAAAACAAAAGCAAACAAACAAACCACGCCGGGACCGCTGTGGCTTTTATGATCTCCCATAACATCTACCCCAATCCCCTAATTCAAACACGTCATTCTTCCATTGCTCCGAATGTTAGGCAGTGGCGGATTCAGGGACTCTAAGCCATGACAGGAGCTTCTGGAAAAGAGGAACATGAGATAAGAAATATCTCGACTAACTACTGAATAGAAAATTGTACGGATAGGGCAGTAATGCTTGGCACGCCAAGTAATGTTCTAACACACTGGATAAAAGCTTGGAAAATGCATGGTTGCCAAAATTTTGACTCCTTACTTTAGCTGTCAAACTAGGGAGCATTAGTATGCTGCGAAATGATGTTTACGGTGTTATAATCTCTCCACAAAATATTTCTTATTACAAAGGGGAAACGTAACTGTAAGAAAATATGGAAGATATCACCCTATGTTGGTGAAAAAAAAATTCCACAAGGTTTAGAATTGTAGCTTGGGTCTAGAGCATTTGCCTACCTTAAACCAGGCTCTGATTTGGTACTTCAGTTTTGGAAAAAGAAGCTAAATTATCTCAGAAATAGGACAAGTGAGCTTACACAGACATAATTCCAATACTTGGGAGCCTGAGGAAGGAGCATAGTGAATTCCCAGCAGCCTAGAATTAATGCAAGGTGAACAAGCAAGGAAAACCAAATGGACATCATGGAACTGCCATTGAGTGCTAGGAAAAACACTACTCAACTTCTTAAAATTGCTAATACCAAATTTAGATATTAATTTAATATCTTAGGGCAGCAGCAGATATGACCATTATTGAGGGAAAATCTATGAAAGTACTTTTCAAAGTTGTCAAGCTCTTAGAAGATAATTCTTCAAGATTTATGAAGGCAGAGGCAGAAGGATCTCTGTGAGTCGGAGGCCAGTATTATTTACATAGCAAGCTCCAAGCCAGTCAAAAGAATACATACAGACTGTCTCAAAAAGATTAATGGAGACAAAAAATACAGGGATCTCTCCTCCAAAAATCATTTTTTTATATAAGGAGTATTACGGGCACAATTGAGTTCATTAGGATATCTGTAATTAAGTAATAATAATGTTTTATGTGGTTGAACCCAAATAACTCTACTCATATCATCCCTGTGGTGGTGGCAGCACCCCACCCGCCCCAATGTTCTAGGTTCTCAAATAAAAGGCAAGTGAAGCCTCCTAGATTTATGCCTTAAACAACTCAATGGCAAGGCCACTTCTAAACCTTCCAGTGGATAACACACTTCCCTCCAACATTCCTGAATTGTGGCTTATTGCAGAAAGATTTATACTGTATCAAAGATCAATCCTGTTTTAAGAAATAAGACTTGGCTGGAGCAATGACTCAGCAGTTAAGAGCATTGGTTGCTCTTCCAGAGGTCACAGGTTGGATTCCAGCACAGAAAGCGGTGATTTGAAATAATGTGTAACTCCAATCCCAAAGGATCTGACACCCCTTCTGATGTCTGGTGGCAGTGTACATATACGGCACACAGACATACGTGTGAACGAAGCATCCATACACACAAAAAATTTTTAAATAAATCTTTTAAAATAAACAAGACTTCACTCAGGATGATAGTTTCTACTTCTATCCATTAATGCTAGTGGGGTGAGGGGGGAATGCGTGGGAGAGTGGGGGAGGACCCTCTTAGAGGCAAAGGGGAAGGGGATGGAATGAAGGAGGTTCGTGGAGGGGAGACCAGGAAGAGGGATTATATTTGAAATGTAAACAAATAAAATGATTAATAAAAAAATTAAAAAGAAAAGAAACAAGACTCAGCCAAGTATGGCAGCACAAGTCTGTAATCCCAGGACTCAGAGGCAGAGCCAGAAGGATCCCCAAACTGAAGTCATCTTAGGGCTCTGTATAGCTGGTCTTTGCTACTTTGTAGATTCTCCTTTTTCCCACCCTTTATCCCCCTCCTGTATTACCCCCAAACACTAGATAGGGGAGAAAGAGGGAGAAGAAGAAAGAGATTACTGAAATCTAATTTTTCTCTGTAGTTTCTTCTTTGACCACAGCTACTAACAAACAACAACCAGCCTCCCTAAAAAAATGGCTCTCTGAAATAATTATGCATTTCTCAACTTATTTTCAAACATGTTTCTTGGAGAGAAGAGAGTTAAAAGGGATTTCAATTTGACTAAGCAAATGTAAAAGCATCACCTTAGGAGTGTTAATTGAAGGCATTTAGAAACTACTACCCCTAAAATATGTACTTTAAATATTTAGGTTACTTCATAATATCTAGACTACCAATGAGTAGCCTGCCTCAGTCTCCTGAACACTGGATTTACAGACCCCAGGGACTACACCTGCTTAATAAATTTTAACAGACAGGAACCCTCTTTGAATAACCCTGGCTGAAAAATAAACCTGTCAATTGTTCAGTTGTCAAGGATCATCTCCATGGAAAACTCATTAACCAAGTAAAGTCAACAACAAAAATACATACCTCTATTATCACGGAAGAGAATGCTTTAATCAAACATTTATGAACATATGTAAATGCAGAGATAGATAGATAGATAGATAGATAGATAGATAGATAGATAGATAGATAGATAGAAAACATGAAAATAGATGGGAAACTGTGAGAGAAAAGGGTTTCTAGAGGTATAGAAGAAGAAGAGACAGAGACAAAAGAACGGGAGAGGGCAATAATGCAGGGAGATAAAATGGGACCTTCCCAGCAGGGGACTTCTTGTACACCTTGGTGGTTTAACCAGGTTTATCTACTTATCGGGCACAAAGCAAAAGGTGCATGTACTACTGCCAAGGAGCAGGCAGAAGTACAGGGGATGAGTCTGGGAAAAGACAACTATGTGGATCTGGACAAGAGGAACACTAGTTCCTTAGAGCAAGAGTAGTTAGATGCAGGGACCCGAGAGTAAAAAGTAGCCTATACCTCTATTTAAAAGCTATGTCCCCTGGCCACCCAGGCACATAGTGTGGAAGCAACTTCAAGAAGATGATGTAGAGACATCATTTGACTAACAGAAATGAGCCCTTGAAGGCAATTGGTCACCAGAAAAGATGACCTTTTTGAACAATCCAAGGACCTACCATTCTGGGTCATATTTAATAGTACCAAGTAACCAATACTGATAGGAAAATGTGCAAGATGGTTCTCACTGATAGTGAGGGAAAACTCACCTCCTCTCAGGCCTCAAGATAGTGGGTTAGAAATTCAGGAATGCAGTAATGAGACTCTGGACTATACATACAGCCAGTTGCTATCACCTCAACTTGGGACTTTGCTATTAGATGCACAACTCTAAAAATGGACAAAGCTAGATTAAATACAGACTGTACTCAGTGGAAAAAATAACAAGCTATCAACTCAGTAGTTTAATTCCATGCAAGGTGACAGGTTGTAATGGCTTTGTGCTGGTGAGTCTCATCCCTACCCCTAGACACAGTGGCATTGTCTCTGCTCCAGTGCCCAAGAGACTAGTATGGCTAGTATTTATGACTTTCACATGTCTCCATGGCTTCCCTGCCACCCTAGACAATTTCACCAAGGCCACTTTTGATGTCATCTCCAAGACCTACAGCAATCTGACCCTTAACTTCAGGAAAGAGACCATATTCATAAATTTCCCTGTCATGAACTCTTCAACCATAAGATTCCCTGTTCAGAGAATCCGGGCTTTATCTGGGGTTACCCTATAGGGTATTTATATATATATATAAATATATAAATATATAATATATATATTTAAAATATATATATTTATTTTAAATATATATATTTATATATATTTAATAAATATATATATCTATAAAAATATAAATATATATTTATATATATATATATAAATACCCTATATATATATAAATATATATATATAAGGGGAAAACCCTTCAAGAGAATTCTCTTCCTTCATGTTGCTGAAGATAACACACAGATATTACCCCCACTCTGCTATTTCCATTACCTCTTCATAATAGCTTCAGCACTTTGACCCTGGTTGAAAGTATTCATCTTCTGATCTCACCAGGAAGGAAAAAAAATCTTATTAAAGAAAAAGAAGCAAAGAAAAATGATCCTAGAAAATGTCAGTGTGGGAAAAGGACCTCATGCATGAAAGGAGCCAGAGAAAGGTTCAAGTAAAGCACACAAAGGATGTGACTCACTGTAATGGTGTGGAGGGACACAGACGAGGAAAATTACAGAAAATGAATGGCGTGCATCAGATTATGGAAGAAATGAATGGAAACAATCAGCAATCTGACAGACAAAAATAACATGTCTAAAAATATATGTTCTACCTGAGAACCCAGCCTTACCCTCTGCTGCTTTCCTCAAAGCTCATGCCTCCTTTTGTCCGACCAAATGCACATTTATGAATTACAACAGTAATACAGTTCCAGTGGTGCTCATCTCGATAATCAGGAGCAAATCACACACATCTCAATACTTATTATTGGACTGATTAGTTATTATCTGAGAAGAATGGCATTGTGATTTCAGTTGACAAATGCATGAATAAGCATAAGATGTAAAAAATGAGACAAATCTTGCATGTTTTCTCTCACTAACGATCTAGATACACACATGCATATATATATATATATATGCAGAAGGGATACTATAGGAATAGGGTGTACCAGGGACACTAATGGGAGTAAATATTACCAAACTACAATGTGTACATTATGAAAATGCCACAAGGAAACATTATTTTACATAAAAACTAAAGCATTAACCAATAAATATGACCAGGTGTGGTAGCACATGCCATTAATCCCAGCATTTGGAAGACAGAAGCAGGTGAATCTCTCTGACTTCTAGGCTAGCCTGATCTACAGAGTGAGCTCCAGGTGAGCCAGGGCTGTGCCAAAAAAGCGTGTCTCAAATATATATCATTATTGTGTGTTTGACCTGTGGGTATGAATCCATGCATGTAGAATTCAAAGAACAACTTCTACGAGTCTATTCTACATCAGCCCCATTAGGTTATCAGACTTGCAAGGCAAGGGCTTTACCTACTGTGCCATCTTGCCTGTCCAATGAGTTTGTATATGCTAGAGGTAAAGGACTGGAGTGAGTACTGAGTACCTGTCTCTATTCTCTTCCACTTCCTTTTTTATTAATTATTTTATTCATTTACCTTCCAGCCATTGCCCCCTCCAAGCCCCCACTTCCACCATTCCTAAACCACCACCCACCCACCCACCACACACTTCATTTTTTAAAATTGGTCTCTCACCAAACCTTGAGCTCACCAATTGGCTAGACAGACTCACCAGCAGCCCTTGAATCCTCCTGTCTCCACTTCATCAGTAATTGGGTTACAAAGGTACACTGCCACAGCTGGCTCTTTACATGGATGTAGGGCGGAGGGGAGGAGCATAGCCCCAGTTCAGAAGTAATAATAATTTATAAAGAGAACCTATAAGATTCCAGATCACACTCAGTTTAATCATTGGATTGGATTTGCTATGATGTCCTTGTGTACATAGTAAATTTAAATAGTATTATTTCTCTAATCTTGGATCCACTTATTTTATCAGTTCAGTTAGGAACACTAACAGGATAGTTATCTTATTCAGGATACTCACAGGGATGCTTCTCCTCTTTAAAATAAAACAATTTTATTCATCAACAATTTCATTTTATCAGTGAGCCACTCCCAGATCTAATTCCCCAAGCAGGTACCTCAGAAGGTACCTCAGAAGCACCAACAGACCAAAAACACACGAAAATCAATAAAATATTCATTGGCACAAAATAAATAACCAAGGCCACAGAGAAAAGAAAACTAGCAAAGTTAGCCAGTTAATCTCATGGCAAATGGTTGTTCTGGAGGTATATATTAGTCTGTAATCATGTCTTGGGAAAAGGAGTCAAGAAGTCGGTGTCATACTGTGCTCCATACTGAGTTGATAGCTAGCCTGAAGTATACCACATTTCAGGGGAGGCTGTTAGAAGAATTGGAACCACAGGCTTCAGCCAGAGATAGACCTCTGTGGGGTGTGGCCCTGCAGGTTCTACTGGAGGCCCAGTTGGAAACATCATCTGGCATACCATTTCTATCCAATGTCTTCTGTTCTGCCACCCAGGTGTTCAAATATTGACCCTGAGGTTTCTGGAATGCATCCACCAATTTGGTGAGTTTGGTGCAGCCAGGAGTCTGAAAAGGAAGGGAGTTGGGGGAAGCAGTTTTTGTGCTACATGTTGGAGTGGCCCCATGGGGGAGGGGGATCAGCAACTGTGCTTACAGCTGGTTGAGGACTCAGGGGATTGATGGGAATGAGCCTGTACTTCCAGCTTGGTGGTTGGCAGCAGAGGGCTTTGTGAGAAGGAGAAGAGGTTTCATCCCGGGCAGTCTGCTGCAGCCCGGCCAAGGGAGGGAAGGGAGGGTGCATCTCCTGCTCCAAGGATCGCTGGGTGAACCACGCCTCACCTTGCTCCTGCTTTAGTTCGAGTCTGGTGGCCATGATCTTTTGAGCTCTGAGGTCCGGGTATGGTTCCTTCTTGAAGTGTTGTTCCAGTTCCCAAAGCTGCTCCCAACTGTACTTCTTTCTGGTCAAGGGGACCCAGGGTATAGGAGGTCAGAGGATGCAGAAATGCTTCCATCTCATCTGAAGCTCACTTCAGGTATCCAGGGATGATTTTTTTTGTTTGTCAAATATAAAGGATTTTAAAAACACATATTTGGGGCCAGGCGGGTAAACTGATAACCAGCTCATAACGATGTGAAAAGAAATACACATTTGGCAGAAAGTTTATTAACACACACAAAAAAATAAATTCTACTACATATATCAATAGATGGACTTTTTTTTACATGTATTTTAGTGTGTGTCCATGGATGCACTCATGTGCAAACCACAGTGCATATGTGGAAGTCAGAGGACAATGCATTCAGTTGCCTCCAACCAGCATGTGGGTCCTGGAAATCGAACTCAGGTCATCAGTCTTGACTTCTTAACTGTTGTGCTAGATCACCAACCTCGAGCATAGGAAATTTAGAACAAGTAGTTTCTTCTCAATTTAGCAAATTTTATGAAACAATGCATGTTTATTGGTGCTAATAAACTAAGGGAGAGGCTGCATTCAAAGTATGTCTGAAGAAAAATAAAAATTTGTATTATTGTTTTCCGCCAGCTGTTAACTTTTTAGAGAGCAATGCATTTTAATAGAAGAGGAAATATTTCAGACTATTATCTAGTTTTAGATTATACCTGTAACTAATCTCTTAATGTGTTGTCTGACTCAAAAGTTTGAAAGCTACTCAATAAAAAGTTATATAGCATTGAGTTTCAATAACTTCAGCTCGTTTAAATAAAAATTCTGCTGTTTCAAAAAGAGTCCAAGTACAAATACCATTAGCTCTCTTCAGATTTCATTATCATGAAAAAAATTAAATATATACAGAGTTAAAATAGGTTGTGAGGTTGTGAATCTTTGTGTAGCATTATTCTCCTTGGACATTTTTGAAGCAATTATTATGGAATACTTTGTATGTGGCAGGAAACACTAAATGTTCCTTTAATATTTATTTCCCTATATAGTCTGTCATAGGGATCTCCTCTCCAACTTAGAGACCTTTCCAACTTTGGGCTTCATCTACATTTTAGGGGCTCTCATTCTCTCCTTGTGTTTTGGAGGTGGGTCCTATGCACTATAGGATGCTGAACATCTGTAGTCTCAGTCTACTAGATACTAGTAAACACACACACATACACACACCAGTGTCACCTGGAGGGCAAAATTATTCCCTTATGCTATGTTATAACTTACCTTGTCACACAATGCGTCCTCTCACATTCAGTGTGTCACAAGTGCAGCATGACTAAAGTGCAATGATGTCCTTTGGGGCCTTGGTTTTCCCTTTTCATGGAGCCAGCAGAACTATTTTAATATGATGTGATGACTCCCTTAGGAATTGCTCAGAGCTAATTGACTTCTGGCCCTACAAGAGTGCAAAGCCATGGTATCTTTTCTCTCATTGCCTGCTTGCTCTTTGCCACCAACATCTGGCTGTTGTCTCAGTGGATAAGAGTACTATTCCTTGGTGATCTCAGCAACTCATGGGTGCCAACAAAGTCTGTGGAAACTGCTACAGCTGGGTGCTTACTATGTTGACAAGCTCATACATGGAGTGATAGGTAGATTGTAGGCAATTGTAAGGTCAAGCAGTCTTGACAGCATATGAGCATTTAGGAGCTAGAACCAAAGTAGAAAATCACATGAAAACCAGACAAAATGAAGTCCCTAATGCAAGCTAACTTACAACTTCTGTATTTTAGGCTAGAGCTGTCTGTGCCAGGCTGGTCTCTTCAGCTCCATCCTATCCAATGTTTCTTTGGTGTGGAAGAAAAAGATCTTCACATTGTCTGTTAGTGGTAAAACCTTCAGTTTGAAACTGGAATCCCACAGGCGAGGCAGAGAAGAAAGAGACAGCCCGGCAAAGGTTGGTCCAGAATCCTAGTAGAGAGAGTTTTCAGCATCAGCAGTGTCAAAACAATCAGTTTGGTAACTGACTTTACTGCATATCTCATAGGCATTCTCAGAGCCCAGGTTACAATCTTGTCTTTTGTCAATTTTTTATTGCTGTTCTCCCTTCTATTTAATTTTCCTCTGCTCTCTGGAAACTCAGTCAGGAAACAGAGCCCACCTTTGTGTCTATATATTGCTCAATGGAAAGATTGTTTCAGTTTTATTGGTTTTTTGTTGTTGTTGTTGCTGCTGCTGTTGTTGTTGTTGTCCTCGTAGCCATTGTGGTTTTGTTTAAGTTTGGTTTTTGATGATGGTGAAATGGAACCAGGGATCTCACACATGTTAGGCAAGTAAGTGTTTCTTTGCTAAGCTCCAACCCTTAGCCTTAACACTGGAATATGAACTCACATTTCCCTACTTGGCATCACAGACTTGGCCACATAATTTATTCTCTATGATTCTGTGTCTTGCTTTATCAAATGGAGCTAAACATATCTATTGGGACTGGAAGGGGCCAAATGTCACTGTTCTGTTGCTGTGAAGAGCCAATTCCACTCCTTGGCCCCCATGGGCTTGCATTTAGTCCAACTTCTAAAGTCCCCATGGTCTTTCAGTCTCAACTGAAAGCAGGGCAAAAAAAAAAAAAAAAAAAAAAAAGCAGGGCAAACTCCAAATCGTACAACTTAATGTCTGGTGTCAAAGCGCACTTCAAATCTCCAACTCCTTTCAGCTTTGTTAACTGCAACACACTTCTCTCTTTTGGGCTGATTCCATATCAGGTCTGCAGCTTCCCTTGGCAGGCATCCCACGGCTCTGGCATCTCTGACACCAGTACAATTCAGGCTTCACCTTCACTGCTTCAGACAATGGTCACTCTGGACCTTCATGCAGGAACACCCCTACACACTCCTGACCTCAGCAAGTTTTCCTCAGCCTGGAAGGCAGATTCCACAACTCACATCCAGGTAACTTTGATTCTAAAGCCAGAAACACATGGTAGAAGCTGCCAAGTTCCACTGCTTGGTACAGCTGGAACTTGGCCTTACCGTTCAGCTACATTTGCATCAGTTTTCTGTTGCTGCTGGTTTCCTTGCTGCTTAAAATTCTTTGATTCTTTTTCCCAAGTTGGAAACTTAGCTGGGTGGGGTCTTGCCCTGAGGTCACCACTCCCTTTATTCCATTTTGCACCTTGCTCTTCTTTAAACATTTTTATCTTCTTCAGCTCTGGACTTAGCTCCATTTCAGTTCTGGGTGTTCCATTTCTCCTCAAACTGTTTATTTGGTATTTCTCTTTGTTCCGCTTGCTTGTTTTCATGTAGATATGCTTGCATGTGACTACTAACAGCAACATAGCATAGTCAATACTAGGCTATCTTGAAATCTCCTGTCCCACAGACATTAATTCAAACTATAATGGGCTAGAGCTGATACTGACCATGGTGTTTATTGGATAACTGTGGAAAACTTAGGGACTTTGTACTTTCTGTGAGCAACGCTTAGAGGGCTATCTTAGTAAGTAAGAACTTGAAAGACAATACTGCTGAGAACAATGTGGACTAGACTCAGCTCAAGAATGTTCAGAGTAGAATATTAACAACTGGCCTAGAGACCATTTTTATATCTTGGTTAAAAAAAATGTGACTCGTTTGCCCAGTGTAGGGTAATGCCAGGGTATTGAGGTGGGAGTATGGGTGGGAGGGAGAGCATCCTCATAGAAGCAGAAGGAGGGGGATGAGAGAGCAGGGAACTGGGAAAGGGGATGACATTTGAAATGTAAATGCATAAAGTATCCAATAAAGAATGTGGATGCTCCCCAGCTGCCCCCTTGTCCTAAAACTGTGACAAGCTAAATTGAAGAGTTTTGGAGTTGAAGAGTACATAGAGTTTTGGGGCATGGATAAACCCTGTGGTAAACTGGTTTTCATGGATGTATATACTGAATTGAAGATTTAAGCACAAGTGTTTATTAAGGACCTGTGCACAGGGCACATAAGTACAAGAGAAGAAGCCTGAGGGGGAGATGAGCTAAGAAAGGAGTTGTTTTAAGTACCAGCTTCTTCCTAACCCCACAAGTAAGCTCTCGAATATTGTCTTTCTGCCTAGTATTGCATACCTGTAATCCTAGCTCTGTGGGAGGCTGAGGCAGGGAGAATTTTGAGTTCAATATCAATCTGGGTAAAATAGTTTGTCTCTGTTTCGAAGTTTGAGAGGAAGCTACGAGTACAGCTCCATGGCATAGCACCTGCTTAGCATGCATGAGGCCCTGGGACCAATCTGCAGCACTATGAAACCAAATGGGTTTCATCAGAAAGTTTCCAAGATAAGGATAACTTCCATGTGGGCCAATCAATGACTACAGACCAGCCCAGGAGAAATATTAACTGCTGGGTGTGTATAGCTTTGTATACAGTTAAAACAAAGAGCACTGGTTGCTCATTGTCAGTCAGTGAAAGTTAATAGAGGCATTCATTTTTTAATCTCACAAAAGTAGGAGGTGATTGGCAAAAAAAAAAAGAAAGAAAGAAAGAAAAAGAAAACCTAGTAACTGAGAGACATGCAGCCTATATATAAATAAGAGGATTTCTAGCCGCCTTTGTGAGAGCGTTAGATGCATTCTTTGTTCTGACTAGAACCTATTTCTTGTGCTGGGTGTTGTTATAGACAATATCCTATATGGGATTGTTTCATGGAATACTAAGTACTGTTAATGAATTTTCATTCACTAAAGTCTTACTTGGACCAGAGAGATAGCTCAGTGCATAAAGATGCTTACCACTAAATCTGAGCTTTAGCCCCAGGATCCACATGGTAGAAGAAGAGAAACAACTCTGGACAATTGTCCTTTGACCAACACACACACACACACACACACACTAATTATAATTTAGAATATGAAGTCTTATTTATGCTAACTATTCAAATGAAAATTCCCACAAGTCTAAAAGAACTGGGGAAATTACTTAGTAGGAGAGAGGGGAAGTTAGCAGTGGAGAAATTAAAGAGAAAAAAAAATAGCAAATGCCAAGAAGGCAAAGGGGTTACATGGGAGGGATTAAAGGGAGAAAAGGAAAGGGAAATGATATAATTATGTTATACTTTAAATTTAATATTAAGATTTTTTAAAATCTACATACTCATGTAAAGCACTTTCTAAAAACAAATAGCACATCGGGAAAATGGAAAAGTTGGATAAATCCAGATGAATATAGGATTTAAACCTAAATGGACCAGTAATTTCTTGAAATGTGAATATACTAAATGTTAAGACATAGCTTTAAAATACAAGAACACAAAAACAGTTTGAAAATGCAGTAACAAGGAAAGACATCAGTCAGAGACTAAGATCAACGAAAGACTGGTATGACATTAAAGGTTAGAGGCTGGAGAATAACTGGAAGATCGAGAGACTCTTCTACTTCTTCTGCCCCAACAACCAGAGAGCCCCGCGGCCAGAGCCGGCCTGTGCTGTAGCCTTCAGTGCACCCCGAGGGCAGCCCACTGGCCTCATTCTTCTTCAAGTAGCGAGCTGCGCAACGCTGCTGTTCACACTTCTCAGAGACAGATCTCTATCTTCCTGTCTCAAGGACTTGGGCGCTAGCTCTGTTTTATAGGCATCATTATAACCACGCTTTCCACATTCCTGTTTCAAGAGGTAGCTCTGGAATGTTTTATTCCATTCTTATAAAGATAATGTGCTGGGAAATCCTTTTAGGATCGGCCCTGTCTGCCCAAGCCAATTGACGAGCTTTAGACTTTGGTGAGCAGCTCGGATCATACACTTGCATTCAGCAGTTCGGAGAAGATGTGGAAGAGGATCAGAAGGCAGTGAGAGCAATGATTGTGAGGCAAATAACAGAAACAGCCAAGGGTTAAGGAGCCGTTGGAATGTATGCTGACGCAATGCATGAAGATGCCAGTGCTTGTCCTGGACACACCCTTGCTGGCCAAAACACCCCGGAGGACCTCACACCTATTTTCTTCTTTACATGCTGCCAGACATACACTCAGTGTGGCAAAACCTAAAGGTTTCTTGTAGTACTGTTTCTGGCCTTTTCAACAGTACCAAGGCTGGTGCAGATGCCCACACTGGACTGTTGACAGGTAAGAACAGACAGTTCAGAGGACTTTACTTAATACCAAAGAAAGAAGTCCCCAGGTTAGTGTTAATGGGAGATTTGCTTTACCTGGATGTATTTTCAGCAGCCCACCAGGAACAAATCAATTGAAAAGAAAATTGCCAGAAAACCTTTCTTCTGGAACAAAACTGGAGATGTCCTTTTGGCTCAGCAAGTAAAGGTGCCAACCTCTAAGCCCAACAAGCAGAGCTCCATCCCAGGACCCCACACGATGAAAGACAATCAACTCCTGCAAGCTGTCCTCTGACCTCTGAACTCTGACTTCTACAAACCTGCCAAGGCATATATACCCACACTCACACAAGTAAGTAAATAAATGTAAAACTGATAAAACTGAAATCAAACAAAAACTGATATAGTTGTATTCAGTCAGAGGCTATTGTGGCTTTTATAAATGGAATGACCCCAAAGATTCCTAAGAAGTGCATACTGCAGAAACAAACAGGTAAGAGAAGAGCCAAGCATCACTGACAGAGAACTGATTGTCCCACTTATTGTTATAGAAGAAAATAATTTCTCCCATCCATCTTGGAGGTAATGAAGAATAGATATAATCCCTATGATCCATTAAAATATGCACCAGGGCTTACAGGATATTATATTCACTGTCACCGATAGGCAAATTCCATCCTGGATGAAGCTTGGCGATCTCAGAGTAGCAATAATAACACATGCCAGTGTGTTTTTCCAAATTTAAGCCACTTACCTACTTTCAGTTGCTCTGCCATTGAGGGCCACACCCGTCATATCCAACAAGTGTCACAGACATGTATTTACCTAAATAAATATTGTTGTGTTTGGGAAAGACATCTAGCCAGGCGATTTCTATAGTCACTCTAAAGCCCGGTGTATTTGATAAGACTGAACTGAGCCAATGTCTATCAGGACTTGTAGATTACCTGGAGAACTCTGCTATTCCAGAGGACCCAAGTTGGGATCCAAGAACCCATATGATGCAGTTCCCAATTGTCTGTAACACCAGGGACCTGACACCTTCTTCTGGCTTCTGTAGGCAGGAAACATGCACCTGGTGCACACATACACATGTAGGCAAAAAACTCATACACAGAAAATCATAAAACAATAAAAAATAAATAAATAAGCTGGGCTCATTGGTGTACTCCTTTAATCTCAGCACCCAGGAGGCAGAGGCAGGAGGATTTCTGTGAGTTCCAGGCCAGCCTGACCTCCACAGTAAGGATGAAGACTGCCAGGACTACATAGAGAAACTCTATCTCAAAAAACAAAAAGGATAAAAAATAATTAATTAATCAAATCATTAAAAAATGATTTGAAATAAAGTTTATGAAACTCTGGGATGGTAGTGATTTCTCTGATAGCAGTGGAGGGAGTCACGTAGGCCTCAGGAGGCAGGGCTATCAAAAATATTAATATTAGACAGAGTTGGCAGTTTCAGAAATAAAGAGTGTTTCTTATTGTAACCAAGAACCTGCTGATTCCTGGTTCAGTGTGGGTTTCATGATGGGCACTGTGGGCAAGAACATTTTCATGAACTGTATAAAGTAACTCAGCTGCCAAACCAGATTCACTATGGAACTCCAAAGGCGAGGTCTTTCCTTTTTCCAGCTCTTCACAGATCGCCAGAAGAGGATCTGAAGGTGCCTTCTGCGTCAGTGCAGTGATCCAACAAGATTCTCCTACTAAGAGATCACCTGCTTGCCTCAGCCCGAAGGGTGGAATGGATGCAGCCACTGTGGATTGTCAGTTCACACAGCAAAGCACCACAGATGAAGAGTTCAAACTCCAGGCAACCGTAGAGGTGGGTACAGGGAGCCACTACAACCCAGAAACCTTCTTTTAAAAATCCGTCAGCCTTTTTCACAGTTCTTCTAGAGGCAAAAAAATCTCTTTTCAGGATGTTCTCAGAGACCAACACTTCCAAAAGACATGGTGCTAACGTGACTGGGAGAGTCCCAGGGGAGGTGAAAATCCCCCCTGGTAAATGTTTAACTCCTTCCGAAAGAGGCTTGAGCCTCAGTAACTAGGACTTGAAACTGAAACATGGAGGAACCATGTTGAAAGGTTCCAGTCTGTACAGGTCAGGCTTTGCTGAGGCCATTCCTGATGAATGTACAAGATACTAAAGTAAAAGCAGATTCATGACTTACTGACTGATAAACCGAAGGACAACTTAGAGGCCCTATTGAACAAACCAGTTCACAAAACTCAGGCAATGTTTCAGCTTCCCAAAGATAACAAAAGCTAGCATTCCGGAACATCAGGGAAAATAAGTGTATGGGCATGGGAGCTGGAAAGATGGCTCAGCAGTTAGGAGCATACGCTGATCTTCCAGAGGTCCTAAGTTCAACTCCCAGCACCCCTACATGGCAGCTCACAACTGTCTATATATAGCTCAAGTTCCAGGGGATCTGACTTCCTCACACAGACATGCAGGCAAAACACCAATATACATAAAATAAAACAAAATAATTAAACAAGCTCTGGAGCAACCTCATGGGAAAAACAACATTATCAACCAACCCCCCCCCCCCCCCGCAAAACTCCCATGGACTAAAACAACAACCTTTGTACACACATTGAGAGACCCATGGCTCCAGTTGTGAGAAGACGCTTTTGTTCCAGGGTGGGCATCTTTTCCCAATGTCGTGGAAGCCAGGGCAATGGGGTGGAGAGGGTGATCAGGAGAGAATGCACCTCTGTGAAGGCAAGTGGAGGGGGAGGGGGCATGGGAGTGGGGCTGGGTAAAGGGATAATATCTCAAATGTAAATACAGAGTATCTAATAAAAAAAACAAGCTCTGGAAAGATGGCTCAATGGTTAAGAGTACTGACTGCTCAGAGGTCCTGAGTTCAAATACCAGCAACCACAGGTGGCTCACAACCATCTGTAATGGGACTCAATACCCTCTTCTGGTGTGTCTGAAGACAGCTACAGTGTACTCACATACATTAAATAAATAAATAAATAAATAAATAAATAAATAAATAAATATTTTTTAAAAAGAGTTACCTTGGTCATGTTGTCTGTTCACAGTAATGAACCCCTAACTAAGACACATAGCTTCTGGAAACATACAAAATTTCATTCTTCAGTTGAACTGCAATTCACTCTATAGACCAGACTAGCCCTGAACTCACAGAAATCTGCCTGCTTCTGCTTACAGACATGTGCTTACAGAAATGTAAATGTTTGAAACCATTAGTTCTGATGGCCGGGTGGTGGTGACTCATACCTTTAATCCTAGCACTCAGGAGGCAGAAGCTGCTGGATTTCTGTGAGTTTGAGACCAGGCTGGTCTACAGAGCAAGTTCCAGAACAGCAGGGTTACACAAAGAGAAACCCTGTCTTGGAAAAAAAAAAAAAAAAAACGAGCAAACAAACAAAAAGATTAGTACTAATGAGTCTCATGTGGCTGGCCAGTTAAATGACATTAGAAAAATACTCTGAAGTTTGTTTGCCTGAATGACAACATGGACCACAATCATAAGATGCCCAGACAACGAAAGACACTCTCAGGGACACCTTCCCAGTTCAGGCCACCAAGAGAGTATCAAAACCATTTCCTCCGTAATCTTCAGAATGGACACAGTGTATTGAGATCCAATGGAGGGTCTGCTTTTCCTACGGTGTGCTAGTGGAAGTGAAGGGTGTTTCCCAGAAGTAGGATACACAACGTAGTCCCGGTCAAATGGAACTAGATCATTTGAAAATGCTGAACTTGAAGATCCTAAGAGAGCTGGTGTTGTGTAGCCATTTTCTCAAGATTGAAACATTCCTACAGGGAAGCTTCTTAATCAGAAAAGCAAACAATGCAAAAAAAAAAAAAAAAAAAAAAAAGCTTCGGGAAGTCCTGAAAACGACCAGATTCACTAAGCCCCCTGTGCCAGAGGAAGCAGTAGAAGCCTCTGAGACCAGCCTAGCTGACTGGAAGAAGCAGAAAGCACCTGAGCTTCCTGGAGGAGATTTCGATCAAATAAGGCACCTGGACAGGACACGGTGTGACTCGGGCTGCCCGCAGGCTGTGCTGTGAGCTTCAGGTCAGAGCTTTTTGAGTTGTCACTCATGCTGGGCTGGACTTTGGCAATGCAGCTGTCCTGAGTCATTTCTGCTCCGGTAAATTACCCGCAAAGCCTTAGCGGTTCACCAGATTGATCTTTGGTGGTGACATCCATACTTCGGTCCTGCATGGTTTCCCTAACTTGGGTGAGTAGACATATGTGTTGTGTCTCCCCAGGAAAAGGTTTGTCACACCACAGTTGGGAAACCAGACAGGGTAATTGAACTCATGTGATAAGAAAGCAGCGGTGGGGACGGGGTGGGGGAGGGAATAGCTGGAGGTGGGTGGCTCACGGAAAAGAACAAGAGAGGAGAGGAATGAATGAATATAGAGTATAATCATATACACGTGCGGCACACTCACCACAATGGATGATGAAATTCATGTGCCGACTTAAAATTTAAAAGAGGGTTAAAAAGAAAATAACAGTGGCATTTTGAATTGAACATCATGTCTCCAATTAAAACACATGACATTTTGGGATTGTGAGCATCCTTTCAAAAAGGAAAATCCTGAACTGGAGGACATGGCTCAGTAGTTAAGAGCACTGGCCCCTCTTCCAGAAGACTCGGGTTCAAATCCCAGCAACCACATGGCAGCTACCAATTGCCATGTGGCAACATACATGCACACATACATGTAACTTCAGGATTTAACACCTTCACACATATATGCAGGTAAAATAGCAATGCACATAAAATAAATATTTTTTAAAACCTCCCTAAAGGGGGGAGGGGCTGGGTAGATTGCTCACTGACTGATCTTTCAGAGGACCTGGGTTCAAATCCCAGCACCCACATGGTATCTCACAACTGTCTGTAACTGCAATATATCTGACACGTTCACACAGACATACACAAATGTACATACAATAAAGGTAAATACATCTTTAGAAGATTCTTTTTTTTTAAATAATTATTTGTTTATTATATATAAATACACGGTAGCTTTCTTCAGACACACCAGAAGAGGGCATCTGTTCTTATTAGAGATGGTTGTGAGCCACCATATGGTTGCTGGGAATTGAACTCAGGACCTCTGGAAGAGCAGTCAGTGTTCTTGACCACTGAGCCATCTCTCCAGCCCCAAGAAGATTCTTTTAAAAATGAAAATCCAAAATGTCAGCACTGACCGAGACTCTGAAATGCATACTCAGTGTAAAGTGCTTGCTATGCAAGCCTGAAAACCTGAATTTAGATATCAGACACCCATGTAAAAAGCTAGGTATGGGGGCTGGAGAGATGGTTCAGAGTTCAAATCCCAGCAACCACATGGTGGCTCACAAGCATCATTAATGAAATCTGATGCCCTCTTCTGGTGTGTCTTCTACATGTACTTACATTTATAATACATAAATAATTTTTAAAAGCTAGATATGGCACTACATGCCAGCACCGGGGAGGCAGAGACAGGTGGATCCTTGGGGCTTGCTGGCCAGAGGGAGGGAGACACTCTCAAATAAGGTGAGAGTATTAGGGGAAACTGATTATCAGTCTCTGGGCCTCTCCATTTATACACAAGCACACCTGCATATGCACATTCATACACACCTACAGGTATTACATAAAGGATATAAATTTGTAAGGATGGAATTTGAAGATTAGCCATCTTGGTTTGAAGAAAGGAAATCATGCTTCCCCGTGGCTTAAGTATAGTGCACACTGGCCAGGAACTATCTAATCAACACACTGAAACCACATATATTGAACAACCCTGAGCCGATTTTACTCGGAACGCATTTGTTCAAGGGTCTGTAACTCACTATTTATTAAAAGCCTTACTGGCAAGCTACAAGCTTCCCACCACAGCCACTGTGAACAGAAGCCCAGGCCAGTTTGGGAGCAGTGATTGAGAGACCTAGGCTGGGTGTTCTGAAGGGTTCAAGTTACACTTTTCAAGTTTTCTTTTTCATCCATTTTCTTTTTACAAAATAATTAATTTTAATGAGCATAGAAAATGAGTTTCTTCGTGATATTTTCATATATAGGTATCATCACACTTGGCCCATATTTTCTCCACATCACCCTCAAATGTCCCCACTGGTCCCCTTCCTACCCCTCAAAGTAGTCCCCTACTGCATTCCTGTTATATTCAATTTCCCATGTTCAGAGTAAGTCTCTACTATACTCCCTAGTTATTCTTGCTTCTGCAAATAATAAGCCAGGTTGTTCATACATGCCTTTGTAGATGGGGTTTAAATAATGCATTGATGTCGCCTATCAACGGCGTCTACTTTGCAGATTTATTAACATTTCAATGGTCTCAAACCATGAATAACTACTGACATTGGAACCACTCTGAGCTGCTTCTGACTAGTCCCTGAGCGTGCGTTGATTTCACTTGTGGGCCTAATTACCAAGGAGGCGAGTTAAGTAGCAGTGCAGCCTGCCAGATGAAATTGTTTTGGAAATGTACATATTCGAACAAAAGTGCCTCCTTTGAGGAGGAAGTCATCCTGCTGGCCCTTCCAACTGTTGCAGTTTCTATTTTAACATGCTGGTGGATTTCTCTTCTAGTTGATTTTGTACAGAAAAGGGGTCAACAACCTTTTTCTCTATAAAATCAGATGATACCTAATTTTGATACATGTGTGTCTCTGTAACATAATTTTGTGTTGTTTAGCTGGTTTTCAAGCAATCCATTAAAATATGACCCTGGACAAAACCAGATTTAGTTTACAGGCCTTCAGTGACAGGCCACTGAAAAGTAGCATTTTAAAAAGTATCACATTGTTTTGTTTTAGTTTTTGTTGTGTCTTGGTTTCTATTTTGTTTTGTTGAGACAGGGTTTCTCTGTGTTTCTCAGCTGTCCTGGAACTCACTCTGTAGACCAGGACTCAGAGATCAGCCCGCCTCTGCCTCCTGAGTGCTGGAATTAAAGACACGTACCACAAATGTCAGGCTACAATCTAATGAATGGTTTTGTTTGTTTGTTTTTATGTCTGGATAAATCTTGACATTCAATATGCTTTGATGTATATCATTCTACAGTGGATCGAATAACAGATACCACGGATCTTTTCAAACTCTATGTAGTAATTTACATCATGATCTTGTATACACATACACACATACACATATACATAGTCAGTTTCTGTGTCTCAAAAACTGGTCCAGGGTTAAGGATATAGTGCAGTTTACAATGAATGCCTAACATCAAAGGGCCCTGGATTCAGTCCAGAAATGCTCAAGCTGTGCATGGCTGCACATGACTCTGATCCTAGCACTCACAGAAATAGAAACCAAAGGTCAGGATTTCTCTCTATATCTCTCTGTCTCTGTCTCTCAGTCTCAGTCTCTCTCTCTCTCTCTCTCTCTCTCTCTCTCTCTCTCTCTCTCTCACACACACACACACACACACACACACACACACACACACACACTTCCTATTGATATTTTTGTGAGTTTCACATCAGGTGCCGCAGTTTCCACTTATCTTACCCTCCCCTCATATCTGCCCTTCACTATTGCAGCTTTCCCCCACCAAATAAAAAACACATACACAAACAACAACAACAAAAACAAAGGAAAAATCTTAGAAAAGCATCTCATCCTGGAAGCCATGGTATGTCCCAATGTGTCCCACAGTGTGTCCCTCTGTCCACACATTCACTTGCAAATGTTCATGGCAATGAGTCATTTGGTCTGGTTCAAGATCTCTGGCTTCTGTGACACCAATATTGAATCCACACTGGGACTCCTCCCAGGTATCCTGTAGTAACCCTGTGTCATGAAAAAGGATCGGGATTTCAAACTCATCCTCTACTACACAGTGACTTCAAGGCCAGCCTGGGCTACATAAGACCTTGCTGCAATAATAATAAATATTATTATTAACAATAATAACAACAATAACAACTAACCATTGCAAGCACGCTAACTCAGTACTGTGACTGTTAGCGCAACATCATGAGAAGTATGAAAGGTCTGGGACCTAGGCCAGTGCCTAAAGTACTATATTCCCAATGCTTCTCAAGCAGAGGCGTCTCTCTCTCTCTCTCTCTCTCTCTCTCTCTCTCTCTCTCTCTCTCTCTCTCTCTCTCTCTCTCTCTCCCTCCCTCCCTCCCTCCCTCCCTCCCTCCCTCCCTCCCTCCCTCCCTCAATCCCTCTCTCTCTCTCTCTCTCTCTCTCTCTCTCTCTCTCTCTCTCTCTCTCTCTCTCTCTCTCTCTTTGTTGCTAGAACTTTCTGATTTACGGATTCCTAGCTGTAAAGATAGAAAGCAAATATTACTGAGAGGGATCAACTGAAGGGCTGAAGAGATGGCTCAGTGGTTAAAAGCAGGTATTGCTCTTGCAGAAGATCCGAGTTCAGCGGCTCCCAGCTCTCTCTAACTCCAACTGTAGGATATATGACACTGTTTTCTGGCCCCCATGGGTGCAGACACTCATCCACAGACACACACATGGACACCCACACAGATCTAGAACTTTAAAAAAAAAAAACTAAATTTTTTAAGAAAAGGATCATTCTACCCCCTTGAATCTTAGACCCATGTATCTTGACTCAGGGTATTTTAGTCATCACCATGGTAATCCCTTCTAATGTTGTCACTGATGGTTCATTTTTAGGGTGGAGAACAGTTATGTGCTTCGACCCTAGTTCCAACTGGGATAAAAAGTCATATAAGCCTGATTTAAAAGACTTACAAGTAGAATGTTGGAAGATGCACAGTAGTTAAAATCTATTGCTGCTCTTTTAGAAGTCCCAGGTTCGGTTCCTAGCATCTACATGGGGTGGCTCATACCACCTGTGACCTCAGTTCCAGGGGATCTGATACCCCATTCGGGGTTCTGTTGGCACCCACACTCATGACACCAGCACATGCTCACTCACAGAAACAAAACTAAAATAAATGGTAGTTATTAAACGTACTTCCAAGGTTCTTAAGAAAATACTCTAACCATGCAAACGTCTTAAGCTGTAGTCTTCCAGTTTGAGCCCTAACTGTGCTTCCAGCAGGAAATGTCACCACTCTATCAAGCCACCTTTTCCCAGGTGATAGAATGCTTGATAGAAACCAGTACATTCCATGGGGATGGCTCTGTTATGACATGTCCTCCAGCCTAAAAATGAGCTGTCAGTGACATTAGAAGGAATTAACATGGTGATGACTAAGATACCCTGAGTTCACAGGATGGGACCAGCAGAAGTAGTCCTCACATGAAAAGCAAATCCATACCGTATCTTATCCTGAGAAGACATTCAGAACTGACTACATGATGAAAGACTCACAGTGTGACCAACCTTCTTCCACCAGGCAACCATCTGCTCCCCTTGAAGAATGGAGCCCTTTTGGCACTTCAGTGTTTGAGCTCTGCTGAGAAGCAGACCACCTGCTCAACAGTAGTGCCAGACAGATCGGTTTCAGTGAGAGCAGCACTGCTGGTGAGTCCACACATAGGGCCCATGTTAACAGTTCCTGGCATTTATTCATGAGCCTAACTGAGGAAGCACTAAGGTAGCCAAGGAAGAGAATCGACTAACATCTTTCAAA
This sequence comes from Micromys minutus, assembly GCF_963924665.1. NCBI lineage: Eukaryota > Metazoa > Chordata > Mammalia > Rodentia > Muridae > Micromys > Micromys minutus. The sequence continues at coordinate 95,185,764 of NC_137970.1, forward strand.
AAGGTTATTAGATCACTGGTACCTCCTTCACAGCAGATACACTTTAAAGACAATTACATCTTTACAGCAGAGGCCCATTCTAGAGGTCTATGCACGTGCAACTCTTAGTAGGTCTTCTTATCACCAAATTCCTAACTTGTTTTTCCTCATTCTTCAGTAACCAGCTTATTAGTGTCTGCACGGGAACAAGTGTAGTTTAGTAGTTTGTTTCTTGTATGTCTTCCTTTCCTTTCCTCTTATTTCATTTCTTCTCCTTTTCTCTCCTCTTCTTTTTTCCTTTCCTTTCCTTTTCTTTCCTTCCTTCTTTTCTTGCTTTCTTTCTTTCCTTCTGTCTTAATCAGGGTTTTTATTCCTGCACAAAACATCATGGCCAAGAAGCAAGATGGGTAAGAAAGGGTTTATTCAGCTTACACTTCCACATTACTGTTCATCACCAAAGGAAGTCAGGACTGGAACTCAAGCAGGTCAGGAAGCAGGAGCTGATGCAGAGGCCATGGAGGGATGTCACTTACTGGCTTGCTTCCCCTGGCTTGCTCAGCTTGCTTTCTTATAGAACCCAGGTCTACCAGCCCAGGGATGGCACTGCCCTTGATCACTAATTGAGAAAATGCTTTACAGCTGGATTTCATGGAGGCATTTCCTCAAGGGAAACTCCTTTCTGTAATAAGTTCAGCTTGTGTCAAGTTGACACACAAAAACAGCCAGTATACCTTCCTTCCCTCTTTTCTCATCCTTCCTTCCTTCCTTCTTTCCTTCCTTCCTTCTTTCCTTCCTTCCTTAAACTAGGTCTCTCCGTGTAGCACTGATTAATGCTGGAACTCATTATGAGGACCAGGCTGACCTGGAACTCAAAGTTATCCTCCTGCTTCTGCCTCCCAAGTGCTGGGATTAAAGGTGTGCACCATCACATCAAGCTAGTTTATTTCTTTTGTCTCCAAAGTAGATAATGAGACGCATTCCTTGGGAGAATGTGAGGATTTTACTGTACCTTTCTCTTTTTTGTTTTGTCATAGTATAATTGTATGAGCTTGCTGAGCCACGAGACCATGGCATAGAACTATCTGCACAGCAGACCAGATTGGTTGCTGAGCCATTTCTTCAGATTCCACTCAAAAATTGGCAGTCTTACTTACAGTTTAACCAGGAAATAGGTCGAAACAATGTATTTAAGTATAATATACATTACCATCTAAATCCAGGTAGGCTACTGAAGATGGATTCTGTGGTGGTTGATACACAAGAAAATCACTTGACTTTAGCGTGTTTGTTTATGTATTTGTCTGTTTGTTTTTGTATATTTATTCATTTTTGAGAGAGGCCCCATGTTTCCAAGGCTGACCTCAATCTTCCCACTGAGGATGACTCTCAACTTTTGATGCTCCTATCTTTATCTCCCAAGTGATAGAACTGTGGGCCACTACTAATGCACTGAGTTTGTGTCATGCTAGGATTTGAATCTAGAGCTTCATGCATGTTGGACAAGCATTCTACCAAGTAATGTATTATCAAAGCCTTTAATTAACTTTTAAAAGAATATGTCTTTTTGTTTTGTTTTGTTTGAGACAGGGATTTTCTGTGTAATAGCCCTGGTTGTCCTGGACTCACTTTGTAGACCAGGCTGGCTTAGAACTCACAGAGATCTGCCACCTTCTGCCTCAAAAGTGCTGGAACTAAAGGCATATGCCACCGCACACAGCTTAAAGGACATCTTAACAACCATTTAGAAACTCCCGTATAACAGACACTTGAACATTCATGGGGTGTGGTAGTTTGAACAGGCTCGGCCTCCATAGTGTTTGAATGCTTGGCCATAGGGAGTGGCAATATTAGAAGGTGTGGCCTTATTGGAGGAGGTGTGGCCTTATTGGAGGAAGTGTGTCACTGTGTAGGCAGGCTTTGAGGTTTCCTATGCTCAGGTTCTGCCCAGTGCAGAAGATAGTCTTCTAGCGGCCTTCAGATCAAGAGAACTCTCAGCTCCTCCAGCCCCAAGTCTGCCTAGATGCTGCCATGCTTCCCATCATGATGATAATGTACTAAACCTCTGGAACTGTGAGCCAGCCCCAATTAATGTTTTTCCTTAGAACAGTCGCTTTGGTCACGGTGTTTCTTCACAGCAACAGAAACCCAAACTAAGACAAGGGTTTTATCTTCTATACTTTGTCAATAAAGCTCTTAGTGTGATTTACACTTCCTGTTCAATATGATCATTAGAATAATGTCATCATCATGTCTGTGGGATAAAAAAGACAACCACCTTTCTTTTGGAATAGATTGTGACAGCAGGTAGCAGTGAAGATAGACAATGAAGGTAAACACTTATGTTCTTTTTTAAAATTATTTTTTAGATTTATTTTATCTTATGTGTATGAATGTTTTAGGTGTGTGTATGTCTGTGCACCATATGAGTGCACGCCTGGTGCAGTGGGAAGAAAGAATGAGATCCCCTGGAACAATCGAAACTTGTTGTGATCCACCAAGTGGGTGCCAGGAACTGTAAGAGCTGTGAGGACCCTTAACCTCTGGCCCATTTCTTCAGTCCCCATCCCTGAAGGCAAGCTGTTTTTGATAATGTTTGTTAAAGTGACATGTGCTAAATGCCACATTTTTTAAAGTAAGTATATCCCCTTAGGAGACTGGAGACATGGCTCAGTGGTTAAGAACACTTGACCTGGGTTTGGTTCCTAGCATGTATGTTGAAACACTCACAACTGCCTGTAACTCCAGCTCCACGGAATCTAACATTCTCTCTTGGCTTCCAAGTGCATCCATATGGACCTACAGACACATACACACAGAGACAAGCATGCACATACACATAAATAAAAAGAATAAAGATTGAGTGTGGTGGCACACATCATTAATCCCAGCACTCAGGAGGCAAGAGCAAGCAGATAACTGTAAGTTCAGGGCTGTACAGGGAGCCTTGTCCCAAAAAATATATAATAAAATCCTAAAATACAAATAAGGCATCAGCTTCTGAATCATAGTTCTTACTAGCAATGCCAGCACATGACCAACTAAATAATGATAATCCATAATCATACTCAAATCTTACAGCTTTTTCCATAAAGTAAGCAGGCACAATAAAGAGGAGAGGGTGTGGTTGAACATATTACATCTTCATGCTTTTAGCTATGGCTTTATTCGTTTTGATTGTTCCTGGAATTTGGTATTGGTTCAGTATCAAGGTTGACAGGAGGGAGAGGTAAAGTTGCAGAGGTCATTTATTTCTCTAAATCCCTCTCTTTCCAGGGCTTACTGTGTCAGGAAAAATCCTGTGAGATGGAAATTTGGCAGTGATGGGTACAAGTCTGTAGTGAAAACAAGACCAAGACTTTATTTAACATGCCCCCATATTACAGCCCCAACACATGAAGCGAAATATAGCACTCACTTCAAAGGGAATGCAACATTGTTTCTTCTAGGGGCTGGAGAGATGGCTCGGCAGTTACAAGCACTGGCTACTCTTTCGGAGGTCCTGAGTTCAATTCCTAGCAACCACATGGTGGTTCACAACTGTCTTTAACTCTAAGGGATTTCACTCCCTCACATAGATATACATACAGGGAGGCAAAACAATGCACATAAAATAAAAATAAATATTTAAAAAATTAAAAACATTTTAAAGAAAATTTTAAAAGATGATTATCATTAAAAAAAATGAGATTGTTTGTTCTAACGCCAAATACAAGAAAAACCATGGCTTAGGTCCAGAGACTTAAGTTATAACAAAGCCGATGTTCCAACATGGTAATAGTTTCATGCAGTTTTTGTAGTAACAGAACAAAGAAAATCGTAAATCAAGACGTTTTTCAAAACCATTAATTTAATGTCAGGGAGGCCAGTTACAGCAAAACAGGGTAACCTCCTTAGATGTTATATGATAACATTCTTAGCCTTTGGGTTGGCAGAAACTAAGGGGTCTCTTGGTATACTCCAAAACCTATTTATCTAATAGTAATAAGGATTTTAGGTTAAGAATTATAGTAGCTATTTTGTTGCTAAGCCCAATATTTAACTCTGAGCATGCAACACTCCAACTCCCTACAATCAAGAATTAGCTTTGAGTCAGGCATAATGGTACATATTTGTAATCCCAATAGTTGGTTGTACAGGAATTTTAATCCAGCAACATGGCTGCTCTGGCGAGGGATCACATTGCAAATACTTTCTAGTTCTGTGTGACCTGGATAAAATGACATACCTTCAATTGATCTGGCTGGAATACAGACATGCCCTTAGTATACACCTTTGATCCCAAACAAGGAAGATAAAGTTAGTTTGTAGGAGGAAGCAGCCATGTTTGAAAGTGACTTCTAATTGAGGGGCAGACAGAGTGATGAATCTGAGAAAGATTTCACAGAATGAGTCGGAAAAAGGATATGCCCCAGAACAGACAGAAAAGAACTTAAGAGCAGGGCAGAGTGAGGCGTGAGGGAGTAGAGTTCAGTGAGTTCAGATCAGTTCCGTGCAGTTCAGAGAGACTCCATTCAATGGAGCTGAGTTCAGTTGAGTTCATGCCATTCCATTCTGTTCTGTGTAGTTCTTGTTATCAGTGCGGTTCAGTTCGTGGAATTCGGAGGCAGTTTTTCCAAGCAGAGCAATTCAGGGAGGAGCCAATTTAAATTAGTCAGCCTGGAGAAGCGTTTTGAGCCACAACAACTGAGTTGAACCAGCCAGCCAGAGTTCAGAAAGAACTAAGAAGGGTGAGCTTATTCAGCAGTAAGCCTCCAAGATGACAATCACATCTGGTGAATAAAAGTTACTGTTGAGGGCTGGAGAAATGGCTCAGTGGTTAAGAGCACTGACTGCTCTTCCCGAGGTCCTGAGTTCAATTCCCAGCGACCACATGGTGGCTCACAACCATCTGTAATGAGATCTGATGCCCTTTTCTGGTGTGTCTGAAGATAGCTACAATGTGCTTAAATACAATAAATAAATATTTTTTTTAAAGTTACTGTTGGGGTCTGGGAATCCCCAGACAAACCACTCAACCACCAATCTCAGTCAAATGGGGTTGGTTTATTGAACACCACACCCCAAGACTGATGGGTCAGGGCCTTGTTCCTGGCAGGAGAGATGAACAATGACCTCGAGTTAAGATCCACTCAGGATTTAGGGGTAGGGAATTCCCTTAGGAACATGTTTTGTTGTATATTTATCCTGTTCCCATTGTTTGGGGCATTCAACTGTAGTAGGAAACTTACCTCGCCTAACACTGATGTCTTAACTTGCAAACCAGGATGTCAGTTACCCACATACATGTCTCTTTCTGCCAAGCAGAGTGTCAGTTCCCAGAAAGGTCTTGGAACTTTACTTGACCCCTACTCAAAATGAAAGTCTTATTCCAAATAGTGTCTTATATTGGTGCAGGTGTCTCTTATGTTGGGGTCCATCCCAGGGGCAGCCTATAAAAGCAAATACCATAAAAGCTTATCCATGGGTGCAGGAGGTGCTTCTGGGTGGTTAGTTTGGGTCTGAGCTTATGGTGAAAACTATACAAAGCAATTCTATTGGCTTCCATTGTGATTGGTTTCCAAGGGCACAGAACATAACAGACTATGTAGTCAATTTGGGTATGAGAAAGTATCCTAATAACAGCAGAAATGACATATGAGAAAGTTTCCTTATATTCCAAATAGGCCTTAATATTTTACCTAGGCCTTAACAGTTCATTTTACAGTTGGTGGACTAGGGCAGGGATTATAGCAAGATAAAACACAACTATAGCAACATAGAATAGCTTGTACTATATCTATTGAGACCCTGTATCAAAAAACATGAATGTTCTTTTTTAAAAAAATTATAGAAGAGCTAGTATCAACTTAAAGACAGGATAACTCTGAGAAGGCTGGAAGGATTTCTTTTCCTGGGTTATGGTTCTATAGTAAATGACGACTGATCTTCTGAGTCTGCGGGAGGCTTGTAGGTGGTGTTGCACACGTGTGTTTATCATACCGTAGCAGCAGGGCTGGCTCCTTTTCAAAGCCATTCAGCTTCTGTCCTCATTTAGGGATCCCGGTTCTGTGAATTGGCTCAGTAGATCTGAGAAGAGTGTCTAGAAGTCTGCCAAGTACCTAGTCGGCATCTATAAGGCACGAAATAATTACCCAGGAATTCCACAGTCAAGCACTGCAGTTTTAAAAGAGGAGCAGTGGCTGGTTGTCATCCTGTCCCTGAGCTTTATTAGGTTAATTTCGCCAGTGTTAGCCCTAATAATTGTTATCCTCTAGAACAGTGTTCTTAACCTTCCTAATGCTGCAACCCATTAATACAGGTCCTCATGTGGAGCTGACCCTCAATCATAACATTATTTTTCATTGCTACTTAGTAACTGTAATTTTGCTACTGTCATCAGAAATCAAGTGTACCCACCTGGGGCCAAGTTAGGCCCTATGCACCAAGGGAGAAGTTATTCTACAAATAACACAGAGCCCTATGTCACTTGAGAATCTCTTTGTGACAATGCAGCTGCTTTGGCCTGAGCATCCGCAGTGAGTGCCTCTAAGCACAAGTTGGGCTTATGTTCCTCACCCTCATTTATTTCAGCTTGTAGATTGAATGGGTAGAGATCCTGTTATCTTTACTAATGATCGTGTTTCTGATTGGACAATGGGACTTTAAGAGACTCGTTTATTCATCTGAAAAAAGGAACTGCAATTAATTTTTCTCCTTAGGATTTGAATAATTTCCTATTTGCAAAGGACAGCATAACATTTGAATTCCTATTGCAAGGCAAATATAGGCTTATGGTCTACAAGATACCAGAACAAAACAAGATTACCAAGATAATCAAAGGGGTCTCTTTTCAAGCTATTCACTAGATTTTTCTGATCAATATAATAATGTAACCAATAGTACCAGACATCACTTGGGTCCTTGTTGTGGGTGGCAGAGCATTCTACACAATACTTTCACCGTCCTAATATTATCCATTACTTATGCATCAAATAACAATTCAATTTATCTGCATCTCAAATAAAATGACTCTGGGTAGTCTGCTATTAATAATAATAATAATAATAATAATAATAATAATAATAATAATAATAATAATAATAATAACGTGGGGAGATATTGGAACGTAGTCCAAAAATGGAGTTGTGTGAGGAGAATTCTGAGTGCTTGTGAGAAAACTCCTGCCTCCACATCAAGAGCTCAAGGTTTAAGGGCATGCATGACCACACTTGGCTTGAGATCTGACAACTCTTTTTTTGAGGGGGTTGAGACAGGTTTTCTCAGCGTAACCTTGGCTGTCTTGGAACTTGCTTCACAGACCAGACTGGCCTCAAGTTCAGATCCACCTGCCTCTGCCTCCACAGTTGTACCACCAGAGCCCAGCTGAGATCTTAACAATCCCTATGAGAACAGAGGCAATGAGGTGTACTGAGGTTGGCTCTGAGAAGAATCCACATTTCTTTTAAGAACACTCCAGTGGAACTCATTAAAGAGGTAAACTGGTACCTTTAGAAGGGATAAAAAAACTACTTAAATTACAAGAAAGGTTCACGGGACTATGGGGATTAATTTTTTTTTCTCGGCCTCATCTGTTTATGCCAAATATTCCCAGCCAACACGTTAGGGTCTTATTATTTCCCCAGGTGTACGTTTCACTTGGCCTAAGAGTCCTGGCAAATCTGTTCCTTTAATTGATGCAGCACCTCTGTAACATTTATAATCAGTCCCTGAGCATAATCTTCAGGCATATCTGTTCTGTGGCTCTAAAGACTGTTTTAATGCTGGCCTGGATGCACTTTGATTTTCCGCTGTGTACTGAGTTATACATGCAAGCCTTTAAACTTGTCCTCTTTTCTGTGTAAGCTCTCCAGGGTTGTCAGAAAGAGTCGGCCATAACTGCATCCTTTGCAATCATCATCGTCGTCATAGGGACTAGGTGGTTTGGCCACTTGAATTTGCAAAGCTTTACTTAAAATTGCATTAGATTTCAAACCACCGTGGGCGATAATTCGAGTAATCACCATCAGTGCAAGCCCCATTATGAGCATCCCATTTCTCATTAGCAAAGAGCATCTTGCAGATTGCATTCTTTAGGCAGGAGAAATGGAAACTGCATAAGCAGTGTAAAGGATTTAGTGAAAAGAGAGACCCGAAAAGGAAAGGAGAAAGCTGCATGGTTAGACAAAGACAATGCAGGCAACAAAGCAATTCCTAAGGAAATGTTTCCTGTTTCCGTTTAGGACAACTCACAGTCCCCACCTTTCAAGGCAGAAGGGCACAAAGCAATCAACTTTCGCTGGCTGTTTGGTTGGTGTCTCCCCAGTCACTAGTACTTCTTATCAAGAGTTCAGAGCAGGGTGGTGCTGCTGCTGCGTGTCTTTGATTGCAGCCCTCAGGGCAGACAGGTGGATCTCTCTGTTCAAGGCCACCCTGGTCTTCAGAGTGAGTATGAGTTCCACAACAGCCAGGGCTACACAGAGCAACCCTGTCTCAAAAACCAACCAACCAACCAACAACAACAAAGAGTTCAGTGTTGGTCTTTGTTGTTGGTTTCTTGGGAATGCAACAGTAGCTAAATCACCCATGTAAAAGTGAAGCTTCAGGGCTGGAGAGATGGTTCAGCAGCTAGGAGCATGAACTGCTTCTTGCACAGGACTTGTGTTCGGTTCCGAGGGCCCACACCCATCTGTAACTCTAGCTCCAGAAGATAGGGTGCTCTCTTCTGCCTTCAGGAGTTCACACACATCCACAGACATACAAATAAAAATAAAGCTTAGAAAAGAAAGGTGTATTGTGGCAGATACAGCAGGTGACAGAGCTGCCATTTTTCCTCCTGGAAAAGATGCTGAAGAAGAAAACTGGGGAAGTGTTGACAAGAAAAGAAGGCCAAGGCATCACAAACCTCTGAAGGGCTTGTTAACACAGTGGTTGCTGGTCCCAATTCCCAGGGCTTCTGGCTTAGTAGTTCTGGGCGGGGCTTAGATAATTTGCATTTCTAACAATTCCCAGGTGATGCTGATGATTTTTGCCTGGAGACCATGTTTTGAGAATCACTGGCTTAAATGTAAGAAATGGTTGGACAACTGAAGTACTCAGCAACTGAAATCATAATCATATAGGGCAATGTACATCTTAGATCCACTGCTTCATAGGATGAGACAGACAAATGGACACAGACTATCATGAAAACAGAGTGGGAAATAAGGATGGGAGAGTGACAGATCTTGCTATGTTAGACATGGCAGTCAAACAGGTAGCTCTATGAAGAAACCATTGCACAAAGACTTTAATGAGGGCTGGACAGGTGGCTCAGCGGTTAAAAGCACTGACTGCTCTTCCAGAGGTCCTGAGTTCAATTCCCAGCAACCACGTGGTGGCTCACAGCCATCTGTAATGAGGATCTGATGTCCTCTTCTGGTGTATCTGAAGAGTAACAGAGTACTCACATATATAAAGAAACAATTAAAAAAATAAAAAAGACCTTAATGAACAGAAAACAGGACTGCCAATTGTGACAGTTCATATTAATAGTTTCTCTTAAAAAATTTCCATATTGAAGAGACATTAATGGAGAATGTTAACCGATTTAAGTGGATTAGTAGAGTAATTCAGCCAATGGGTCCAGTGCAGCCTGAAATTCCTTTACCTCCTTTATTACCTAAGGCATGGCCTATAATAGTAGTTGATTTAGAAGATTGGTTTTTACTATTCCTTTGCATGAGCTGGATATGGATATGTTTGCTTCACAGTGCCTACTTATAATAATGTTCTATCTGTAAAAAGATATTATCGGAAAGTTCTTCCACAGGAAATGAAAAGCTGTGGGTACAGGGATGCAGTTATGACAAGCTCTGATAACGCCGGAGAGTTTACGCAGGAAAGAGGACACATTGAAAGGCTTGAATGTACAATTCAGAATACAGATAAGAACTAAGCAGGAGAGGTCTCCTGAAAATCTTGGCCACCTACCCGAAAAGCACTTATTTTATTGAAAATGTCCCTGCTTATAATTTCTTGTTACACACAGCACAATTAATGACTTAAAATATGTAGTGACATTTTTAAGAATTCTGGAATCAGGGTTCCTTTAAAATAAAAACAGAAATACTCTAAGAATGAGCTTTTGTTTTAATCCCAGGTGTAGGATGTGGGGCTGCTTCAGACTGTCCACAGCAGCTGACCATGATTTGCCCCCTGATCTAGAAGAAGCATGCTTTTGACAACCACCGATAATTTGTCATTGTGTGTGTTAGCATTTCATGTTTGGAATTCCAGAAACTTTTCAGAGGGTACCTTAATTCAAGGGCCCTGAGAGGCAGTGTGTGGTTGTTGGTCTTTTCGGGAGCTTGGTTGAGGTTTGTTAGTAGCCGTGGTCAAAGAAGAAACAAAAGGAAATGGATTAGATTCAGGGATTTTCCTAAGTCCTCTCTCCTCTCTACTGTTGTTTTTCTCTTTCTAGTGTTAGGTGGGGAGACCATGGGGATAAAGGATGGGAAAAAGAACACACAAAGTAGCAAAGACCAGGTACAAATCAGTATTTTAATGCACAATGGTAGAGTATCAGAAAAAGGAAAAGAAGTCAGGGCAGAGAAAGGAGGAAAATATGGTAAGTTTCTGGAACAGTTCAAAACCAAGAAGTGGTTTGTTGTGCCTGTTTTTCCATTGTTTTTGGAAGATAAAGAGTGTATGTGGAGGGCATAGGACAACATAGAGGAATTGGCTGGCTCTGTCCACCTCCTGAGTTCCACGGACCGAATTCGGGCACCTTTACCTTCTGAGCCACCTCTCTGGCATTAAGAATTTGTTTTGTTGTTTTTGTGCCTTTTTTTTTTTTTTTTTTTTTTTTTTTTTTTGAGACAGGGACTCATGTAACTCAGGCTTTCTTTAAGCTATTTACTTCTAAGGTTGGCCTTGAACTCTGGGTTCTCCTGTTTCTACCTCCTGAGTGCTGTCCTCACAGGTGTGTATGACCAAAGCGATGTTTCCAAACCAAGAAGTTGATATTTTTGTGTTCTTTCTTTTCCAGGACAATAAGTTTCTGATATTTTTCTATGAAATAAATGAGGTCATACAACACACTGGCAACTTACATTTTCCCTTGATAATAAATCACAAGTATTCGTGTGATTACATTTAAGATCTACCTTGCTGTTAATAAAGGCTGCAGGGTATTTTCTTGTATTAAATGTACAGAGATATATTTTGGGGAAAAAATCAATTGTTTTCTTCATTTTCTCCATATAAACAGTTAAATTGTTTCCAGTTCTATTGTATTGTTGTTGATGTTATTGTTTTGGTTTGTTTTTTTATTTTTAAAGACAGGGTTTCTTTGTGTAGCCCTAGCTGTCTTGGATCTCAGAGATCAGTCCTCCTCTGGGACTAAAGGTGTACACCAGCAAGCCTGGCTTGAGGACCCAAAATGTCCTTAATGAAGATGCAAACTTTGCGTGTATGGGAACTTCAGCATGAATGCCAGTGAGTACTAAAATGTGCTGTGTGCTAGATACTGGGTTACATGTTGAAAACACAATAGTAAACAAAACGGACACTATTCCTTTTCTCGTGGACTGTCTGAGTAGGAAATAAAAATCATACAATAAATAAAAATGATGAGTGGAGGGAATTCTATCAAGGTATGTGAGGTATTGTTCAGCTAACTCAGTCCTCCCTCCCAGTCCTGTTTTGCCCATCAGCTCCTTTCTGGCTTGAGTTTTGCCTAAAGAGACCTTAGTGGGTCATTGTAGACATTATAATGTATGTCCCCTAAAATGTCCATGTCCATATCCTGAGAGTCTGTGAATATATTAGATTGTGTGGCAAAAGAAGATGAAGGTTGCAAAGGCAATGAAAGAAGTGTCCTTAAGTGTGAAAGCTGGATGGAGGGCTGCAGACTCAGGAAAGAACTCATGCTCGCAAAAATGCAAGTGAGGCTCTCAGAGTGTAACTCAGTAGTAATGAAGTACTGGGTTCTATTCTCTGTAAGCACACACACACACACACACACAGTGGGGGAGGGAAGGAGGAGAGGGAGAGGTATCAGAGTGATATACTTATTAACTGTAAAAATGAAAGAGCTACCAGCCAAGAGTTTGACTCCTTCAAGACGAAGACATTTCCTACGGCTTCCAGAGGAAACTTGGCCCTGCCGACAGTGATTTTAGCCCAGTAAGATCCATTTTGGATGTCCAGAACTCCAAGACAAAGTTATAAATCTTGTATTCCTTGAAGCCACTAAATTTGTGATATGTTGGTATAACAGTGGCTTCTTTGGAAACATGTTTGTCTTCCTGATGCAGGTACTCTCTCTCCTCTCCCTTATTCTTGCCTTGAATATAGACCTAGTGACATTGGGAGAAAGGCCAAGAAGGCTGCATATCCACCATCCCTGACATCATTGAGTTGTGAACCAAGTGTCAGCAGCTCCCACCCTCAAGCCTTCCTGACAAAAGTATCTCTGAGTCATAAGGTAGAGGCTCCGGGATCTGTGAGAGATGTCATAGGGACTCGTCATCGGCATGAAAGCTCTAAGTATAATAAAATGGAATTTCCTTTCTTTCTCTTCTGTCTTACTGCCATTTATTTGAGGGAGAGAGAGATTCCCACCACACAGGGCTTTTAGGGAGTGCACTATTAAACCAACTAGATCCAAATCCAGAGAGGAAATGTTTGATCTCTAAGGAGGAAATGTTCCATCTTGATGCCTCTGGCAACCATTGCACAGACACCTGTTATCCTACCCCCCCCCCCCCCGCCACTACCAAAAAGAGAGGGAGACAAAGATACAGCAAGAAAAGGTTCCACTCGTGCTCTCTCTCATTCACCTACAGACAGCTCTCTGATGTTACTCCTCTCTCTGTGCCCCAGGCACCCACTGTTTCTGTACTGGTTGTTTCTTACTACAAGAACCCATGCCTCACTGCCTGAGGACTTTCTGTCCAAAAAACTGTGTTTGATCAAAATATAAGGTGGACCAAAGAAATATCAAGATGGTAAGGGCACCAGGAGCAATCTTTAATCAATGATGACTATACTTCATATATTTTTTTAAATTGTATTTATTTAATGTCTGAATGCTCTGCTGCATATATATCTGCCTGCCTGAAGAGGGCATCAGATCCTCCTATAGATGGTTGTGAGCCACCATGTGGTTGCTGGGAATTGAACTCAGGACCTCTAGAAGAACATTCTGTGCTGTTAACCACTGAGCCATCTCTCCAGCCCACTTCATTTAAAAACAAAAAATGCACTGCTGTGACAAAGTGCCCAGCTGAACAACCTGTATTTTTGGATCAGAATCGTCGAGGCTTGGTCCTTAGATGAGTATTCCCATTACTTACCGGTTGTAGTGAGCCAGAACATTATGGTTGGGGGCAGGGTGGTAAGAACAACACTGGTCACCATAGTAACTAAACAGAGAGGGGGGAAGGAGAGAGAGGAGGGAGGTGGGGAGGAAGGAACTAGAGACAAGATACAGCCTTCTAAAATACATCTTTTTAATGACTCACGGTCTCCAACTAGACAGACACTGCCTACTAGTATTTCAAGAGCTTCGCATGCATAGCTGCACTGCCACTGGGGACCAAGCCTCAGTGCTGGTGCTGATGTTGGTGAGAGACATGATGACCTTGTGAATAGAGGGAGGCTACATCAGCTTTTTTGTTCCTCAGGTGGGAAGAACTAAGACATGTTCTTTCTAGTTACTCTTCCTGAGATCCCAGGGGATTTGAATGTCATTTACACATAGCATAACCTATTCATTTCCTCTTTTCCTTTGTCTCACTTCTCAGCATTGCTTCCTGGGATTGCCTACCAGATAAAAACCTCTTGCCCTCAGATACTCACCTCAAGGTGGGTTTTAGTCAAAGTAAGACAGTTGGATCAGAAGTGATCCTTTAAACTACACTCTCAAGGTGTACAGGAAACCAGAAAGAATCTCTACCTAAAGTTTTAAAAATTTTTGTCACAGTGAAAGAACAAACTGTAAGAGGAGACACGGGCAGAAATTGGGAAGTTTTATTACAAAGTATACACTCACAACGACTATAACTTTCTCAAGATTCACAGATTTTGTCTTGGAGGAGTGTGTATTAAATCTGTGGGCTGTTGAACAGTTAGTGGGGGTTATTTAATGTGGGGCGCCGCCTGCACATTCTCCATTACAAGATGGCGCTGACATCCGGCTGGAGTTAGCAGTAAACAAGCCATGTGCGCACGTGCTGGGTAACTTTCCACTCCTTGAGCTCTGCCTCTCCCGTGGCGTCATAGGGCCTGATGAGTTTCAACCAATCAGGGGGCTCCACGTCCAAGGCAAGGACTGATCCCTTTATAAGGGGACGGGCTAGATAGTTCGGGGTCTTCTTTTTCTTCCTCTTCTTCTTCTTCTTCTTCTTCTTCTTCTTCTTCTTCTTCTTCATCTTCTTCGTCTTCTTCGTCACGTGTAGCAAGTGCTGGCTCTCGAGAGCATTAAAGTTTACCGCAGAAGGATCCTATTTCGTGTGCCGCGTCGTTCTTGCAGGCGAGACGGTTGCGCGGGACAATTTAATTTTATTTTCATTTAATTTTTAAGATTTACTTTTTATTCTTTTTATTTATTTGTATGTATGTGCATCATACTCTTTCCCCCTTCCTCCCACCATGTGTATGTGTGTGTGTTCGTACACTGTGTGTATATGTGTGTGTGTGTGTGTGTGTGTGTGTGTGTGTGTGTGTGTGTGTGGCAAATAAGTGCAGAAGCCAGAAGAATGTATGAAACCCCCTGAAACTGGAGATACAGACAGTTGTGAGTTTCCATATGGGTGCTGGGAAATCATACTCACACTCTTTCAAAGAGCAGCAAATGCTCTTTTAACCACTAAGCCATCTTTCAGTCCCCAAATGAATCTTTTGAAATTATCCACAGATGATTTGTAGAACTTAGTGTATCTGTGTTTGTAGGGATAAGAAGAAAAAAGCTGCAGATGGATCTTAGGAGGCTGGAGATGGAAAAATGTCAGGATGGGTGTATCAATTTTCACAATGGAACATTATCCCATGACTTAGGGTTTCATATCCTAGCAGGACTTCTGGAGTTAGACCCACTCTTTCACTTGAATGAGGTGCTGAAGTTTGGATTTAAAAAATCAGAACTAGGGCTTCTGAACTCTACTGCCATCAAAACATTAACCCAGAAATATAATTGCAAAATTCCATTTGCCAATATTGTCAATTGTGTTTAAAGCAGTACAGACAGAAGTAAAAACATCAGAGAAGTAACACTGTTTAGTCTCAGATTTGGGGAGTAGATAAAATATAAAATAAATGTTAATAAAACCAAATGAGTGCTCACTTTAGCAACACCTATACAAAATTTGGAGGAATTATTAACATGCCTCTGTGCAAAAATATCGTTCACATCTATAAAACATTTCTTATTTTTTTAAAGGTTCACTCAAACTAAGAATAAAAAAGAAGCTTCTGAAGCAAATGTAGTATAGGTGACACAGAAGAGGAGGAGGAGGAGGAGATTTGGGGAGGAGGAGATGGAGGCAGATATGTCTCTTGCGTATCTCTAGCTTGATGAGGTTGTTATGATTATTTCTAAGGATTTCTATGGGTCTTTTTAATCTAATATAGAAGGGCAGTTTGTATCTTTGTCCATTGGTTGTAAGCTTTTTGTGGAGAGGTTTTGTGAATTGAGAATTTAATGTATAAACCTGTTTGATAAGTTACCGAGCTTTGGAGTTATGTTTGTGCCGGGCGGTGGCTAAGCCACTGTTCTAATATTTATCGAAACAGTTTTATGAGAATATGGTGAAAATAAACTAGAAATAAATAGCAAGAGACAGTACAGAAATTAGAGAACTATTTGGAGACTGAGTAATACATTCTTGAACCAGCAGTGGGTCACTGAAGAACTCAAGAAGAAAATTTAAAACAAAAATTAAACAAAAGCACCATTTATAGAAACCTTTGGGATTCAATTAAGTAAGTTATTTTTGTTGTATTTTTATATCTCATGGGGTCCAACTCTTAGCAAAAGAACTACAGGCAAGCACTGAATGCTGGGGGGGGGGGGAGGGACAGAGAGAGAGAGAGAGAGAATTAGTCTTTCTCTAGGTTGAGTCCCCTAATTGATTTTTCAGTCCCAAGTGATTCAGCCCTGAAATAATACACACATAAGCAACAGTGAATGGACACATCAGGCTATGTTATCTGTTTTTGTGCATATATGTGTGTAGCAATACTAGTCAAGGATAAAGATGTTATGAATTCGAAAGGGAATGGAGGGGATATGGGAGAGGTAGTAAGGGGTGAACATGGAAGGCGGTGGATGGGAAAGGGACTGAGGATGCTATTACATTTTAGATAGAATTTCAAAAACTTGAAAGTCCCTCTATAAACAAATCCTGGATCAATGTATTCCCAAATTCTCCCGATCCTTTAAAGAAGCACTGAGATCAATATGTCATAAACTTTTCCCCAAAATAAAAAGGGAAAAAATAACCATACCACTTGCCTGTCTCATTACTCTAGTTAAAAAGAAAGAGAAAGGTACAAATAGAAAAGCAAGACACAGTGTTCCATTGTGAAAATTGATACACCCATCTTGACATTTTTCCATCTCCAGCCTCCTAAGATCCATCTCCAGCTTTTTTCTTCTTATCCCTACAAACAAGTATCACTAGTTGCAGACATGATTCTATACTTGAAACAACATGAAGACCCTACAGAAAAGCTACACCTCATACTTTGAATAAAGTAGAATACAAAATCAACATACAAAAATCCATAGCCTTTCTCTATACCAGCAATAAACTTGCCAAAAGAGAAATCAGGAAAAAAATGGGTATGGTGGTTCATGCCTGTGATTCCAGCATGGGCAGGAAAATCTGGATGCCAAGGCCATCCTCCTCTACTTAGCAAACTTGGGGGCATCCTGAGCTACATGCAATCAAACAACAAATCAGAGAAAATATCTTTCATAATTAAAAAAAATATATTACATACAATGGATTGGAGCAATAGCTCAGCAGTTAAGAACACTGGATACTCTTCTAGAAGTCACAGATTTGGTTCCCAGTACCCATATGGCAGCTCACCACTGTCTAAGATATCTGCTGCCCTCTTCTGGACTCTGTAGACACTACATCCACATGATGGACAGATCTATAAGCAAGATAAAAACATTCATACAATTGGACTGGCTATCATCAAGTGACAACAAAAGCTGGTAAGGTTGAGGAGAAAGAGGAACATTTATACATTCATTGGTATGTAAACTTGTGCACCCACTATGGAAATCATACTACATATTGTACATCATACATACTTGTACATCAACATGTATTGCTGGACTATTTGAAATAAGCAGGAAGTGAACTAACCTATGTGTTTATCAGTAAATAATGAGTACATTTACACGATGCAAGTTTTCTCCCATAAAGAAAGTGAAATCATGCCATTTGTAGGTAAACGGGTAACTGGAAATATGGATAATAAGTAAAAGAATTCAGACCCCAAAAGGCAAATACTTCCTGTTTTCTCTCATACAAAGAATCTAGATTTAAACATATATGATGCTATGTGTGTATGAGTCATGAATATACAAAAGGGATCCTGGTAATAAAAAGACCCCATGGGACGATAGTGGAAAAAGAGAAGGAACATGAAAACAGAAAACTCGACTTGCAAAGAAAGGTCTATGTAGAAAGGTATCGGGGCTAAGTTAGGAATGAGAAACTGGACTCCTGAGATGACTAGTTTGGTTAAATTGCCTGGTGAACCTGGTCCACTTCGTTGTGCAAGTTCAAGCCAACTTTTTTTTTCAGGATTTATTTTATACTTTTTAATTCTGTGGGGGACTGTGTGCATGTGAGTTCAGTTGCTCTTAGAAGCCAGAGACAGACTTGAAGCTGGAGTTAGGCAGTTGTGAGCTTCAGGACATGGATGCTGGGAACCAAACTGGGGACATTTTCAAAAGCAGTATGTTCTCTTAGCAGTATGGGTCATCGCTCCAGCTCCAATACCAACAGTCTTTTTACAACAAATCATTAAAACAGGGTTTAGTCCAGCCTTCATATGTGCAGGAGTATGTGATGAGAAAAGCCATTCTCCGTATGCTAACATTAAAAAATTATTCATTTTGAAATTTAAGCTACTTAGTCTAGTTTGGGCTACTGTATGTCTAGTTTTCTTCCGATTCTAATTTTTTAATCATCAAAATAAAAGTACTTTTCGTTCAACATAATCAGAATAAATTTAACATAAAGATAGAGGGAATGATTAAGAAAGAATATACTACTCTTCGCTGATGTGTGCAATGACCTAGGTTTATCTGGCTGTCACTACAGTGATCAAACTACTGTAAAGGTTTCCAGATCTTTTCTCCATTTCTATATTAACCTCATGATAGGACCTCTGGCCACAGAAAAAGTTGACGAGAACTCACCCTTATTTTGTAATATTAAATCTAATAATAAATATATTTGAACAAAATAAACATATGAAAAATTCAAAATAAAATAATAATAAATAGAATCCAGCATTGTGTCAAAGAATAGCACACTGTGACCAAGAAGAGTTTATTCAGAAATGTAAAAATGATTTCACATTAGGAAGTCTATCAAAATAATTCATATGAAGCAATTAAATGAGAAAATACATATTATTGTATCAATAGAGAATGAAAAGGCACTTAAAAATCCAGCAGCCACTCTAATATTCATAGTAGTACAGATTAAAATTTAACAAGGAAATATGATTAAATTACTTATGAAAACTCAACAGCAACATGACACTAAATGGTGAAAATATAAAACCCTTTTCATTAAAATACAAAATTGAGGGATGCTATCATCATTTCTGTTCAGCATTTTTTCAGGTATTCTAACTTACCCAAGTAGGATAAAGTAATGTTTGGAGGTATGCCTCCAAACTTGTTGACCCTCAACATGCTTCAAAAATACAGCTTTAGGTTTGGAAATGTAGCTCAATTGGTAGATACCTACCATGCATGAAAACATGGATTCCATTTTCAGTACCAAATAAATGCATTGCAGTGACACATACCCATAATATAAACACTCTGGAATGTAGAGGCAGGAAGACAAGATGTTCTTGGGCTTCATGTAGAGTTCAAATTGGAGGCCAGACTGGGCTACATTAGACTCGGTTCCAAAGAAAGAAAAAAATGAATGATAGGAAGGAAGGGAGGAATAAAGGAAGGAAGAAAGATGGAGAGAGGGAGGGCAAAGAGGGGTAGAAGGAGGGAGGGAGAAAGAAGAAAAAGGGAAAGAATGCAAGCATTTTTAATATGTAGTGCTTAACAAGATATTCCCATGGAAAAGAATAAAACTAGACCCATATATCTCTGCTGGGGACACAGAGTTCAATGGTATGTACAGTAAGTGATGTGAGATCTTGCCTCAAAAGACTTCAAAAGAATATATACATATATACATGTACTTAATCTTTATAAGGAGATGTGTGAGTATATCTAAGAATGTATATTCATATGCACAAATATATAATTATTCAGTGTAAACTCATGAGATGATTTAACTTCTCATTCTAAATAGTTTTATTACACTTTTTTGGGAGTATGTGGTGGGCATGTGTGCCACAGCACACTTGTGGAGGTAAGAGAACAATTTTGAAAAGTTAGTATTATCCTCTTAGCAATGGGGAGACCTAGAAGATCTGCCCTGCAGAGGACAGCAGACAATGTGGACTTTTCCCATCCTTCCCCCAAGCCTCTGGTACATTTTTAACAAACAAACAAGTCAGTATTGACTGTCTACCGTATGGATTCCAGGGCTCAGACTCTGGTCAGCAGGCTTGGTGATAAGTTTCATTACCTGTTGAGCCATCTCTCAAGCCCTCATTTTAAATTCTGGAAGTATATGTGCATTTACACTTTCAGTGCATTTCCTGTCAGATTAACTGCATTTCAGTGTTTGACAGCTGCCTACATTTTAATCAGCATTTTCCCATCCCTGCCACTGAAGTAAAAAATTTCAACATTTATTATAAAGAATGCTCAGAACAGGTTTATGAATCTATAGACTATGCCAAATCAAATATAGATAAGGCATGTCAGAGTACTACAGAACAATTGGACTACATATATTTTATCGATTACTTGAAGAAATACCACCGAATAATAATTACATCCCAATGGGTGTTATTGAATGCTGTCACTCACAGCAAGTTTATTTAGTCTCATTACATTCCAAAGAAAGAGAAGACTGGGGACCCCTTTCCCAACCAATCAACCAACCAATCAACCCACCAACCAGCAATAGTTTCATACCTGTGCACCAAGGCAAGGACCACACTAAAGCTGCTTCTGTGTTCATGTACCAAGGCAGAGCATCTGTCCTTTTTCAATTATTCCCTGCTTGTGAACACAGTGACCCAATCTGTCAATCGATAGGGTGTTTGAATACTATCGTACAGTAGAGGAGTCACTAGGCCACGAGTACTTGAAACCCACATAAAATCCCAGTGTCCCCTAGAGTCTGTAGGTTCCAAGCTCTGGGGCCCTTCTTTGTGTACTTGAAGAGTCTTTGCCAGTAAACTTCACTTTCACTTTGCTCTGAGCTATTGCTTTGATTCTTTGATGGAATGAGGAAGCTGGAGAGATGCTTTAGTGGTTAAGAGCACTGGATGCTCTTCCAGAGTTCAATTCCCAGCAACCACACGGTGGCTCAAATTCACCTACAATGGTATCTGATGTCCTCTTCTGACATGCAGGTATGTATGCAATTAGAGCACACATATGCATAAAATAGATAAATAAATCTTAACCCACTAAGCTAGCTTGTATCATTGTCATAGAGGCCCAGAATGTTTGATGTAGACCCAGTCAAGTTAGTGTTGAAATAGGCAGGATTGTTCAGTGAGTTGAGCAACGAGAGCTCTCGTGGTCTCCTGAGACTCTCCATTCTCAGGAGTGCCATTATGTGCAGTCAAATTCTGTTCATGGGCTCAGCTCAGCCCATCCCTTCCCAAACACTGTTCTGTTTCTAATTAGCATACAAAATAATGGGTTTTGTGATGGTGTTTTCATATATGCTTCAGTTCTGTGGTGCCTCTCCCAATTCCTCTCCTCCCTACCACCCACACAAGGTAACCTCACCTCTGCTTTCCTGACACATTGAAATACTGCCCTTGGCCCCTTGCCATTAGTACTGGTGCACGCCTTTAATCCCAGCACCCAGGAGGCAGAGGCAAACAGAGCATCTGAGTCTGATGCCAGCCTGATGAACACAGAGAGTGTCAATCCCGCCAGGGCTACACAGTGAGATCCTGTCACAGAAAATCAAAACAAACCCCTGAAATGAAAAGCTCAAAAACAAAAATACTACCTTTAATTCTGGCAGACCTCAATCTAAAAGAACAGGTTTTTTTTTTAACTAAAAAAAATGTATCTCCTTTAAGACTTTATTTTGTCAGAGTTGTCTACCTTGTTTAGGGATAATTCGAGGAAGGTTGGCATCAAAATAGTTTCATTTAAAGACCTCGTGCTGGCAGACAACTCTGAACATTACTTGGTTTTGCTTAATATTTCCTTTGAAAGATCTGAAATATCCACTCTGCAGACTCATGTACATATAGTCCTCTTGTAAAACCATTTTAACAAATTGCATATAGACAAAAAGTTAGATGCTTTTAGTAGGCTGAATTTACCTTTTTAAATGTAACTTTTGCTTTGGGGTTTCTGCTGCTGCTACTGATGCTGCTGGTGGTGGTGGTGGTGGTGTGTGTGACACAAAGAAGAGTCATTTATGCCTTGCTTCTAAGGGTACAAGCAGCTGTTAGTGCTACAGGTTGTTAGTTCTTCCAGGGTCCACCTCAGAGTTTTGAGCTGAGGGCATCCTCTCAGGAGGCTCAAGGCAAAAGATGAAATGAGAGAAGGTGCTAGAATCTAACATGTCCTGCTCAATGCACAGCTCGTCTGAGGAGCAGTAACTGCTCCCCAATTCCCTACTGAAGCAGCAGACCCACGCAGGTGTGTGCTTCACCCTCACTGCATGCCCTGCCCCCGATTTTACAGGTTGGTTATTCCTCTAAAGCCAGTCTGAGCCCTTAACCCCTCAACATATTTCCCAGAGAAGCCGACCAGCAATGGATTTTTCTCTTTGGGTTATTTCAGCTTTAGGTTTCATTAATTGCCTGTTTGTCTTCTATTTTGATAAGTTGAGGTTTATGTGCTCTTAGCAGATTCCAGAGTTTGCATGCTTTAAAAATTGTTTTTAATGATAAAAGCATTTACAGTAATGGGCTATTACCTGCTGTGAGCTCCGGTGCTTTTAGGCCAGTCTCATACTTTCCAACTCTCCACAAGCTGTATCTCCCTGCTTTTGCACATACCAAAAGCATTCAGCAGTGCTGGGACTATATATAGCTCAGTTGGTAAAGTGCTTGCCTAGCCTGCATAAAGCCTTGGGTTTAATACCCAGTACTATAGAAACTGAGTGTGGCGTTCGGACTAATCCCAGAACTAGGATGATAAAAGCAAAAGGGTTAGAAGTTCAAGGCCTTCATCATCCATGGTTCCAGTGCATATTGTAGGGCAACCCATATTACAAGAGACCCTGTCTCAAACAGAACCATGAAAAATACACAAGGTAAAGTGAGGTATAAACTGATTAGTGCTTTTGCTTTTGAATTCTACTTGTTTTTTTTTTTTTTTTTTTTTTTTTTTTTTTTTCCTTTCTTACTTTATAAGACTTAATTGCTGAGTTTAGAATGTGGCTCAGTGGTATGGCTTATGTGTTACTCTGGTTTCAATTTCTAGTGTTCCAAAGCAAGAAAAGGAAAAAAAAAACACATGGTGATTTAATTGGTATATATTATAGACTTGTGATTTCTTAGGAGTTTTAGGAATTTAGGCACCACCTGATTTGCTTCAAAAAACTGCAAGCAGTGTGTCCACTCAGGGCCTTTCATAGGCTGTAATCAAGTACCTGTAGTCTCAGTGCAAGATTCATTTGGGAGAGGACCTAATTTACATGGTTGTTGGAAGGCTTGTTCCTCGCCAGGCAGCCCTCTACAATAGTCACCACACAAAAAGAGGCAGACAGAGAAGGCAAGCGAAGTATAGACGTTGTCTTTCATGTTTCAGGCTTGCCGGTTTTTACTCTCTGTAAGTCCCGACACAAACACACACACACACACACACACAGAGAGAGAGAGAGAGAGAGAGAGAGAGGAGAAGATGGAAAGGTATTTGTTCATTCGTTTGAGAGGCCTCACTATGTAGATCTGGCTGTCCTGGAACTCTGTAGACCAGGATGGCCTCAAACTCACAGAGCTCTGCCTGCCTCCTGAGTGCTGGGACTTAAGGCATGGACCAGTATGCCTGGCTTAAGAAAGATTTTCATAAGACTATGAACACCAGTAGCTAAGGAATCATTAGAAGCCCTTGTTGAAGCGGCCAACTGTTTTAGCAAATATTAAAAAATTAAAAAGTGCTTATCTCTCTAACGGCCCTGAGGTCTCACTCCTCAGGCCCGACCCTGATATGGAGCTGCAGGCACCTCTGGCGCCCTGTCTGAGCCGCCACCACAGCCCAACTTGTTCATGCAACCCCCTTCCATGGCGGGTTTTCTACCACCTGTTCTCTGCCTCTGTTCCGGGGTGTTTCTCTACCCCAAAATCCCACAAACACAACTCTACAGCCCAATAGCTTTTCGTACAGGATTATATATTCAACTCTCAATCCACAAACCCTCTACACAACAAGATTACATCAAATAGACAAGGATACCAACTGCCCTTCTATATGAGATATTAGACCTATAAAATCCTTAGTGTTCATAGCTGTTTAACGCCAATAAATCCCACCTGGGTCCAGCTGGTCCTTGGGAACCTCCATGTTGCCATGACCTTCACCCTCCATCCTCTGACCTCCTCAGACCTCTCTGTCCTCTTCACCTCAATTGTCCCACCTAGTAACTGGCTTTCCTTTATTTTACTAATTAAAATGGGAAGGCTCAGTTGAAGTCACCACAAGAGTAATTAACTAGGCAGCCCTTCTTGGGGAAGTGGGATTAACATTAAAATACAAACAGCTTCAGGACAATCTACAGCCAACCACAACTGAACAGAGAATTTTTGCTCTTTTTCTCTCAACATTTTGTAGTTTGTATTTGTGATAGCTATTCTTAATTGTCAACCTCACTATGTCTGGAATTAGCTAAAGCCCCCAAATGAGGCACACCTGTGAGGAATTTTTTTTTGCATAATTTGAAATGGAAGATGCACTTCTAATCTGTATATTTGAGGTAGGAAGACCCAGCTCTAATATTGGCCACACCTTCTGCTGGAAACCTACGTAAGGTAAGGGCATGGCAGAGGAAAGTTTTACTCTTTGCCTGTGCTTGCTTTTACCCTGTTAACAAGCTAATTCCTTGACCGGCATTAGAGCCCGTGAAGAATTCTGGCATATACAGAAGACCAGTTGAGACATCCGGCCTTTTGTGCTGAACAACTAATGAATGCTTGGACCTTCCATTCATAGGCAGCCACTGTTGGCTTAGCTGGATAGTGCCTGTAAGTCATTCATATGTATATGTGTGTATATATATATATATATATATATATATATATATATATATATATATATATATATCCATTCTATAAATTCTGTTCTTCTAGAGAACCCTAATACTGTAATCTACTTTTTTGTAGCCTATATGTTATGGATATAATATCTAATTCTAATTCATTTTCCTTGGCAGATGTCTCTGTTCCAGTCCAATTAGACAATAGAAACCTTTCCAAGTAAAATCAAAGGAATAGACAAGGAGATAGAGGCAATAAGATGACAAGCTTGAAGGCAGCCTGGGCTACACAGTGAGACTCAGTTTCAAAGACTAATTCAAAGTAAATATCATAGGGCCCACAAGGTTGCTCAGCAGATACAAGCCCCTGCAACAACCTGGGATTGATTGCTAAGAAGGACAGAACTGAGTCCACAAAAATGTCCTCTGGCATCCACTTGCTCACTCTGGTACTGGTGCCCATACACTCACTCACGTCATGCACTCTCGGAAAACACACACACCGACATTGACAGTAATATGTCACAGACAAGCAGAGGTAAGAGGATCAAAATTTTAAGGTTATATTTTGCTGCATAGGCCAGTTCCAGCTATTTGAGACCTTGTCTCAACACACACACACACACACACACACACACACACACACACACACACACACACAAAACCAAAATAAAAAAAACCCAGAGAATACAGCAATTCAGAGAATAAATTACACAAATAATAGAAGAACTGATAAACCAAATAAGGACAATGTGGTCGTGCTCTAAATAGAAAGTTAAAACTAAGTAAAAAAAAAATAAATAAATCCTGGAGCCCAAGAGTCAAGGTTATAGAATGAAGCCTATGTGGCAGTATTTGAGTTGCTATAGACACTAGCCAGAGGCACTGAGGGAAAGAGAAAAAAGCAAAGTCCTTTGCCTTTTCCTGAATCTCTGCCTCCAGCCTTCCACCAGCACCTCCTACTATCCAAAGCCAGCTGCCAGCCACAAAGTGTTCCTTCTGTTCTGAAGCTTATAAGACCTTCTCATTATCTTAGAATTCAGGGACTCCTCAAGGGTATGTTTGTGTGTATGTCTTTTTGTCTGTGTGTGGGGGGGGGGGGTTCAATATCATTCATGAGATTGATTCAGTGAACACCTTCTGTTGGTAAACTCAGATCTCTGTTCAACTCAGGGAACCTTTATTCTGTTGTTGATAAGTTAATTAGTTATCTCTCTTCCTTGCTCTAGCTTTGCTCTTCTGGAATCTTAATCTTTTCCATGACAAGTCTCTTGAATCTGTTCTCTATTCTTTTAATCCCTCATGATTTCTCCCTCTTTTTCTTTTTTTGAGGGTCATATTTTATTTTATATTTTAATTGGATACCTTATTTATTTACATTTCAAATGTTATTTCCTTTCTCAGTTTTCCCTATGGAAACCCCCTAACCCATCCTCCCTCCCCTCTGCATCTATGAGGGTGCTCCCCCCACCCACCCACTCCTGCCTCCCCGCCCTATCATTCCCCTACCCTGGGGTATTGAGCCTTCCCAGGACCAAGGGCCTGTCCTCCCATTGATGTCTGATAAGGCCATCCTCCGCTACATATGCAGCTGGAGCCATGAGCACCCCCGTGTGTACTCTTTGGATGGTGGTTTAGTCCCTGGGAGCTCTGGGGAGTCTGGTTGGTTGATATTGTTGTCCTTCCTATGGGGTTACAAATCTCTTCAGCTCCTTCAGTCCTTTCTCTAATTCCTCCATTGGGGTCTCTGTGATCAGTCAGATGGTTGGCTGTGAGCATCTGTCTCTGTATTTGTCAGGCTCTGGCAGAGCCTCTCAGGAGACAGCCATATCAGGCTCCTGACAGCAAGCAATTTCAACCTCTTTGAAAGATCTGCTAAACGATCTTTCTCTTATTTGATCCTCCAGATTATTGACGTGTTTCTGAGCTACACATAATCCCTTTCTTTTTCAGCTTACGTGTTTTTTTTATTTTTAAATATTTTTCGAAATTTTTTCATGTATTAGTCTTTTGCCTGCATGTAATGTGTGTGCACCATATACATGCCTAGTGCCCACAGAGGCCAGGAGAGGGACTTGTGTCCTCTAAGACTAGTTAGATATCATATCTTGTATGTTAGGTATCACATCTGGGAACTGCATCTGGGCCCTCTGAAAGAACAGTCAGTGCTTTTAACCACTGAGCCATCTTTCCAGCCACCATACTTATTTACATTTAAGTGTGTGTGTGTGTGTGTGTGTGTGTGTGTGTGTGTGTGTGTGTGTGTGTGTGTGCTCCTGCCTGTGTGCTGGAGTTACAAGAAATTGTGAACTACTCAGCAAGTGTGATGGGAACTGAAGTGGGCTCGTGTCTATTGCTAGAGGAGTGCACTCTCAATGAGTGAGCCATCTCTCCAGCCCCGCCTATCATTAGTATGCAGAATGTTTAAATACTAAGATGATTTATCATTCTCTGATATTGTGTGTGTGTGCGCTCTGAGAATACATCCTTGATTGCTCACATTCCTTTTCTGTTGCTTCATTTGAGAGATTTGTATGTGACACGTACAACAAATACACACATACTATGTGCCAGGCTCTTTTCTAAATGTTTTACACATACTAACTTGTTTAATCAGTTAATATTTTACTCTGCCTCATCCTGTAGTGCTACATCAATAGAAGCCACTTTTCTAGTTGTTCAAGTCTGTCTTCCTTTATCTAGTTGATACATCTGGAATGAGTCATTTCCCTCTGCTGGGTCACGACTTGGACTTCTTGCGGTGTGTCAGATTATTAGGGTCCCATATGCGGTGATTATTCAGTAAATCATAGAAGTCTTAGCAGCATTAGTTCACAATTAGATGTAAAGCCATTATCCCTCTGCTGAACCACAAAAAGGAATTGTCTTTGCCTTGTTTTCTAGTTGAGACAACTCTGGCCAGCCAATGAGTGTCCTTCAAAGCCCATCATAGTAGTCAGAATCAGGAAATCTGACAAGTACATCTATATCCAACACTAAAGACAATGACTCCTATTATCCTAGATATCAATAGATATGCTCTATTCTCTATACCATCCCAGAGCTCTCTCTGAGCACTAAGCAAACTGGAGAGTTGGGCCACTTCAGTGAAGAAGCTCAGAGTAAAGAGTGCCTATGTGTCTCACACAAAGCAGAAATTGTCCTGAGCTGATATCATGGCTACACACAGTGATTGGCTGGACACTCCTCAGATCTGTATTCCATCCTATAAGTGCAGCCTTAGATACACCATCCAGACTCTATCATTGCTTAATCCGACTGTGGTATCACTCACAGACAGGTTCAGTAAGAAGAGGATGTGTGGGCCAAGTGTGCAAACTACTGTTGTCTTCTCAAATTTGAGGATAAAAATTCCTGTTTTTTCTTTACTTTAAATAGTATAGAGACCTTGCTTCGGTGTTAATTTGAAAAAGAAGAATGAAGGTTAGAAATCAATTATAGAAAGATTTTTATAAAGCTGTAGAATTTTTTCAGATCATAAATTAACATTATTTGAAAATCATAAAAAGAGAAGAATGAAGGAAAATTTTGTTTTCTGAGAGTTAGAAATGTTCAACATCTTAATGACTAACCTGAATTCCCCAAAGCAAGATAGGCAGTCTGAAAGATTGGGGTCAGACAGGTAAGGACATGAGGAAAGAGTCAGGAGCGGGTGTGCAATCATTCGTGGAATCCATAGTAAGAACTGGGATGGGTTCCAGATGATAGGTTACTAATCTCAGAACACACTGCAATAAACCAGAGCAAACATTTTTTAAAGAAAAAAAAAGATTGTTTTTATCTTTGTTTATGTGTCCGTGGCTGTGCCTGTATGGGTGCATGTGGGCAGAACAGCACATAGATACTTTGAACCTGAGGTTACAAGTGGTTGGAAGCCTTCCATATGGGTTCTGGGAATCCATTTCTGGTCCTCTGTAAGAACTCCAAGTTTTCTGAACCACTGAGTAATCAAGCAAGCCCCCCCCCCACCTCAGTATGTGTGTGTGTGTGTGTGTGTGTGTGTGTGTGAGTGTGTTTGAGAGAGAAAGAGAGAGACAATATTTGATCACACTGTGAACCCTGACATTGTGCTCTTTACTGGCAAAAACCTGTTTCTTGCTGTGGTGTGGTTCAGCCTGTACAACCCCACTTTTTTTTTTAAAAAAATTTATGTATATATGTATGTATGTATGTATGTATGTATGTATTTATTTATTTATTTATTTATTTATTTATTAGATATGAGTACACTGTAGCTGTTTTCACACACACCAGAAAAGGGCATCAAATCCCATTTCAGATGATTGTGAGCCACCATGTGGTTGCTGGGAATTGAACTCAGGACCTTTGGAAGAGCAATCAGTGCTCTTAACCCCTGAGCCATCTCTCCAGCCCCTACAACCCCACTTTTAATTTCTCTGGCGGGAATACAGACTCACCTTTTGTATACACCTTTAATCCAAAACAATGAAGACAAAGTTAGCTTGAAGAAGGAAGTATGAATATTTGAAAGTGATGTCTCACTGAGAGGCAGACAAAATCATGAATCAGAGAAAGATTTGACAGAATAGGATATGTCCAGTAGGAAAGGGAAACTACTTAAGAGAGTGGTGCAGAGGGAGGGGGAGAGGAGTAGTTGGAAATCCCACCAGAAAAGGGGTGGGATTATTCAGCAGTAAGTCTCAGAGGCTGAAAACATTCTAGGCCTACATAAGATTGTACCAAGGTTAGAGGCTTTCGGGACTAGGCCTAGGTTAGCAGACTGAGGCAGTGACCTTCTGAGACAATTAATACAGAAGAATAAAAGTTACTTTTACACTTGTGTGGTGTAAATGCATGGAGGATGTGTGTAGAGGTCATAGGAGGTTATTGGGTGCCCTGTCTTATTGCTGTATACTTTATTGCTTTAAGACAGAGTCTCTTGCTGAGTTCAGATCCAAGCCAGTGGCCAGCAAACTCCGATCAACCTCCTGTCTCTGTTTCTAAAAGAGTTGGGGTTACAGGCATTCAAGGTTAGTCTTTTGTTTGTTTGTTCGTTCGTCTCTGTTTTATTGTTGGGACTAGAGAAACAAAACTCTGGTCCTTATTCTAGTGCAGCAAGTAATCTTGCCCACTGAGGCATCTATGCAGCATCCACACTCTATTAACTATACAAATGCCATACAAATACTGCCTTCATCAGACAGCAAAAAGGCTAGCGAAAAGGTGGAACAACACCTCTAACTTCTTTTTCTATTAAAAAGTTAAACCAATCATAGCCTCACTGAGATCTATAATTAACAGCACCAGTGTAAGGACAATACCTGCTTGCACTGTACTGAGCCAAAGTACCTATTGAAACCAAAGCCGGGATGGAGAGATGGCTCATGGGCTGGAGAGATGGTTAAGAACACTGACTGCTCTCCCAGAGGTCCTGAGTTCAATTCCCAGCAACCACATGGTGGCTCACAACCATCTGTAATGGGATCTGATGCTCTCTTCTGCTGTGTCTGAGGATAGCTACAGTGCATATAAATAAAATAGATAAATCTCTAAAATTTAAAAAAAAAAACAAAGCCATCATTATAGCATTGCTTAGTTTACTAGGAACCAGTCTTAATAGAATCGTCACTTACATGCATGAGGAATCGTCAGCTAAGAAGTTCTGTAGCCCTATACCAGGATGTGATTGTGGACATAACTCTTCTTAGGCCGTCACATTCTATCACCTTCTCTTGGAAGATACCACTTCTTGTATAGATACTACCCAGGAACCTCAGAAGGCTTTTAAGGCCACCGAGTACTAAGCATAACGAGAGAGGCTTTGCTTGCCCTGATGAGAGCCTGTACGTATTCATAGTTTGCTCTACCAAAGGACAGACCTATCAATACTTTGAGTCTTTTCCAGTCCAATAGCTCAAAGGAGGTGTTTTGCTTTTCATTTCATGTCATTAGTTATTAGCAATGTTGAGTATCTTTCAGTTATTAGCTAGCATATGTTTTTCTAACTTTTATCCATTTGGGTTATTGGTTGGTTATTGGTTCATAATGCCTTTTTTCCTTAGACAAATGTTTTCTATGATCTGAAGTGCAAGTATTTATGTCCATTTTTTTTTTTTACTTTTATCTCTGACATTTTACATTATGTAGGTTTACTTTTCCCTTGTGTGCAGTTGAGTTTGTGTATTTTGCCTTTCAAGTTTCTGGCTTTGTGTTATTTTTACAAATGCCACACTAGTTTGTTCCTTTTTATAATACTTGTATGTTTCAATTAATTAAATCCTCAAGATGTTTGAATTTATTCCAGAATTAGAAATGAGATAAAAAAGCATCCCTATTTTTTCCAAAATACCAGACAATTTTATTGGTTATGTTGATACTTTCACTATAGTTTCAAAATGCCACCTTTACCAACATCTAAATCATGTATTAAGTTTATTTGTTTTATCATACATTAATTGAATGATATGATTAAAATCTCTATTTACAGTTTGTTTTAAATTATAGTAGAAGTAGACTGACTTTTGTGTATGTGTGAGGGTGCACAGGTTTGCACTTGTGTGTAGAAGCGAGATGTCAACCCTGGTGTCAGCAACAGAAACCACCCACTTTATTTCTTGAGACAGGATTGTTCATTGGAAATCCTTTTGTTTCTGCTTCTCTGATATGGATTACAAACATGTGCAACCATGCCTGTGTGCTGCGAGTCGAAGTCAGGTCTACATGCTTGCAAGCAATTTACTGAGTTCTGACTCTAGCCCCTAGTCTTCCCTGAATTAAATTTGTTTTCCTAAACTCCTAGATACATATTAACTTACATAAAACATTGAAATCATTCAGACTACACGAAAACGTAGCATGGAGGGTTTAAAACAATAATTTCAATAACTTTATGAAGCAATTTGGGGATAACATCTTTGAAAATTCGCTCCTTGAATGTTGCTTTTAGTTATCATTAGTTTCCTTTATAAAAAACAGTACACTCTGTCCTTTCCTCATTGAATTTTATTTTCATATTAGTTGATTTTTCATTAATGTTACAAATGCCTTTAAGTGACATTTGTCTAGGGTCCCTTCTAGCCTATTGATGGGCTCCTCCTCTCAGGACAAACTCTTACCATGCTTTACTCCCTCCCTGTAGCAGCAAGTTGGGTGAAAGCTTTTAAAACGGGAGCTTTTTAGAAATATTTTAGATCCAAAAGTTAGGTCCAATACTCCAAAAGCATTCTGGGCCATGGACACTTTTATCAAGCTCTAGAATCAACTGTCTCTCCATGCTTTTGAAGTGGGAACTGTGTGTGTTTGGGGGGAGGTGTTGTTTGTTTTGTTTTGATATTGTTCACTGGAGGAAGAAAATCAAAATGTTGAGTATTTTCTGTCATATAGGAAAATTAGATTTAATCGTTCTCTCTCTCTCTCTCTCTCTCTCTCTCTCTCTCTCTCTCTCTCTCTCTCTGTGTGTGTGTGTGTGTGTGTGTGTGTGTGTGTTATGAAAGCAGGAAAACTGTTTACATAGAGTCAGGGAGGCAGCAATAGAGAGGCTAATAGATGCACATTTCAATGTATATCACTACAAAAATGTCACCATGGTACACAACTTTTAATATAAGTGACAAAAGTTTTACAGGAATAAAGGGGGATATGCTATTTTGCATAAGATGGTCAGGAAAGCTCTTCTGGTGACAGGCGATATTTAAGCTGAAACCTGGAGTTGGACAAACTAGCTTGAAGGTATCTTAGTAAAGAACCTTGCCCGCCGGCGAGGCTAGAGCCCCGAGGCACAAGCATGCTTGGCCCTTTAGAGGAAGAGCTAGCAGCTACTGGACTGCAGTCTCCACGATAAGATCTGAACTGTAACCAAGGTGTCACTTATGTAAGTCTTTGAAGGCCACCGCATTCATTTCGATTGCCTTCAAAAGCCTCCGGGGTGGGGAAGAACAAACAAAGGAATGAAATGTTAGATTTACTGTTTGATAAGATTATGCTCACTTGCCCTGCGGTGGTAGCGGTGGCGAAAGCTTTTAGTCCCAGCACAAGAGAGGCAGATCCTTGAGGCTGGTCTACAGAGATGAGTTCTAGGACAGCCAGGGCTATACAGAGAAACAAAACAAAAGAAACAAACAAAAAACAAATCAAAAGATTATGGTCACTTTTCTGGGGACTATAGCTTGTGGTCAAAACACAGAACTGTGAATGGAACCTGTCTATACAGAGGTTACCGATTTAGACTTTTTTTGTATACACTTAACCAAACTCAAGGCATTGTTTTTTTATGATGTCAGAATTTACTGAATAACAATAAATTCACTGAGCTGGAGAGGTGGCTCAGTGGTTAAGAGCACGCTTAAGAGCATTAAGTGCTCTTCCAGAGGTCCCGAGTTCAATTCCCAGCAACCACATGGTGGCTCACAACCATTTGTAATGGGATCTGGTGCCCTCTTCTGGTGTGTTTGAACACAGCTACAGTGTACTTATGAAAGACCCCCTCCTGCTTTAGCTGCAGTAACGCCATTTCGTGCTAGGCCCAGAGCAGGCAGGGATAAAAAAATACTGAAACAAAAGTGAGCCAGAGGACAGCCCAGTCTCTGTCAGAACAAAAATATCTGCAGTTGACCACCTGGACCAAGGCAAGGACATCCCGCCACACATGTTAAAGCAAGGACGAAAAACAACTCCTTGTCCCAAAGGAGGGGCCAAGGCCGCCCTCCTCTTCTGAGAACTTGGGTCTGTAAGGCTGTGCAGGCTGGGTCGGGGTCCCAGGTGGCCAAGCAAGATACCCGTGGGCGGCCAGATAGCAATAAACAAAGAAAGGAAGACATTCAGACAAGCCCAGCTTTCAGATAAGCTGCAGCCCCCGACTAGAACCAAGAGTTGTGTCATTGGAGCCATATGTCTGCCATAGTTCCCACACTTAGATAAGCCCAAGGCAACTATTCTCAGGAAGCTGCAGCCCCAGCTGGTATCAGGAGCTGTTTCCTTAGAGCCATGTCCTTGGGCTCACTCCCTGGCTACATTTAAACTAACCAATTAGAACCCTGTTGCTATGCTTCTGCTTCTGTACCTTGCTTCTGCCCCCCAAGCCCTATAAAAAGGGGACTGCCCCTTTGTCCGGCGCGCAAGTCCTCCGAGAGACTGTGTGCCCACAGGTACCTGTGTATCTAAATAAACCTCTTGCTATTTGCATCCGAAGTGAGTGGTCTCGCTGTTCCTTGGGACGGGTCTCTTCAGACGGAAGATACCCTCCGGGGGTCTTTCAATTGGTGCATTGGCCGGGAACCCTGAGACCCCTACCCAGGGACCACCGACCCACTATCGGGAGGTAAGCTGGCCAGCCCTTGTTTGTGTCTGATTGTCTGTTTAACTGTCTGCGCAGCGAATTCTGTATTTTCGGTACTTGGCGCCAAGTAATCAGTATCTGGCGGACCTGGAAGGAGCTGACGAGCTTGCACTTCCCCTCCGCAGCCCTGGAAGACGTTCCACGGGCATCTGTCTGGTTCCACTGTACGTGGAACTTCTGGGAGACAAGGGATCCAGATCTGGACCCTCATCTGTATGGTCTCCGTCTGACACTTTTGTTAGGACTTGACCCCGGGGCCGCGCAGCGCAATCTGTGTTGATCTGTTTTTGTCTATTGTTTGTTTGTTCAGTATTTGTTGTTACCTTGTTTGAAACTATGGGGCAGGCTGTCACTACCCCCTTGAGCCTTACCCTGCAGCACTGGAAGGATGTTCGAGACACCGCCCATAACCTCTCGGTAAAAATCCGAAAGGGAAAGTGGACCACGTTTTGCTCGGAAGAGTGGCCCACATTTGGCGTAGGATGGCCGCGGGACGGCACCTTTAACCTTGATATTATTTCCCAGGTAAAAGCCAAGATCATGGATCCAGGTCCCCATGGTCACCCGGACAAAGTACCTTACATCACCACCTGAGAATATTTTGCCTTATACTCACCTGCGTGGGTTAAGCCTTTTGTCTCTCCTAAGTCTCCTTCCCCGTCCGCTCAGACTCTGCACTCTCCCCTCCAACCGGTCTCCGCCCCCCCCCCCCCCGCTTTACCCTCCCAGTCTTCCCTTTACCCCACTCAGCTACCCAATAAAATTGATGCTGCCTTTCCCCTCACCAGACCAGACTGGGACTTCACCGTGGTTGGAGGGCCTTGAAGGCCGGCCGGGATCGCACCCCGGAGGAGTTCAGGGGGAGGTGGCGATGGGGGGGCGCCACCGCCGCCACCACTGCGGGGCCGGGTCTCGAGCTGCCGTCTTTCACTTATATAAATACATAAATGGATAAATAAATAAACAAATCTTTAAAAAAACAACAAATTCACTAAAGTCAGCAGTTTTAATGACAACAATTTTCCAGGTAATCCTGCCTACTTTAGTGATTTGGTTGAGGCAGTTTCTTTTATTCTAATCTTAATTACTAAATAAGTGATACATAAGTAAGAAGCTGGAGAGAGGGCTCAGCAGTTAAGAGCATGCATGATTCTTCCAGAGGACTAGAACCAAATTCCTGCCATTCATGTCTGCTGGTTCACACCTCCTACATTTCTAACTCCAGTAGATTCAACTCCCTTGGTAACTAGACATGTGCACTCACATGCACATATTCACATAAAACACTCACACATACAAAAAAATTTTAAAATAATCTTTAAGAGAGTAAGTATGGGCTGGAGAAAAGGTTCAGCGGTTAAGAGCACTGACTGTTCTTCCAGAGGTCCTGAGTTCAATTCCCAGCAACCACATGGTGGCTCACAACCATCTGTAATGGGATCTGATGCCCTCTTCTGATGTGTCTGAAGACAGCTACAGTATACTCACATACATTAAATAAAGAAATATTTTTAAAAGAGTGTAAGTAATAAGCATAAATTCTTATACTATATTTTAAAGAGTAGATATTTTTGATATATGTATATGTATGTTTACAACATGAATACAGTTTAAAGATGTTGTAAAGACATCCCAATGGTTGAACGGTGCACGGATAGGTTACTAGGGTCGGGAAGGAGCTGCTACTGTGGCCCATAGCAGGGTGGAGTCCAGCTGTGGGATGACAGAGCAGAGAGTAGGCTCAGGGCCTGATGGTGGGTAGGTGAACAGACAATCGAGTGGAGTGGACCAACTCAGACACACACACACACACACACTCACACACACACAGGGTGGGGGAACAGGGGTAATATGGTCATTGCATGTCTGAACTACTGAACTAGCCTGGACCATGTAGTGAGTTCCAGGCCCATTAGGACTATCAACCCCTGATGCAAAACTACAGCTCACAGCTCAAAGAAAGTAAGAGAGTGTATTCTGGAGCCAAATATAAGTGTCATGGCCCAGGAACACAGACTTAAGTTATTTCAAATATTGTGTTTCAATGTAGTAACAGTTTCATAAAGTACTTTGTTTTATAGTAATAGAACAAAGACAATCATAAATCAAGATGCTTTAAATACAATGGTGGGAAAATTCAGATATTCCAGTTACATCAAAACAGGGCAAATGGGCTGCAGATGTCATCTAGTGGAATTCTTAGCCTTTGGGTTACTGAAAGCTAGGGAGTGTGTATACTCCAAAATGTGTTTGTGTACTAGTCACAAAGAAGTTAGGTTGCACACATGGTTAGGAAATAAATGTCTATTTAGGGGACTAAGATCACCCAAGATAATTTTTACTCCCAATATGTAACGATCCCGCTCTCAATCATCTTTATAGAATGTTTAATACAAGCATAGCCCTTTTGTTATTTTTGAGATTGCATTTTAATTACATTTCTGCCTCCCCTTCCCTCCCTCTAAACCCTTCCCTCCTATTCACCTTCAAATTAATGGCCTCTTGTCCATCAATTGTTATTGCATACATCCATGTGTTTGTATATGCATATATATTCCCAAATATAACCTGTTGAGTTCATATAATGTTACTTGTATATATGTTTTCAAGGTTGACCATTTGGCTCTGGACAAGCAATTGCTTTGCTCTTTCCTGGGGAGAGCCACTTCTCCTACTCTCAGCTTTCCTCAGTTGCTTGTATATCTTTATGTATGGTTGAGGCCTTGTGGGGTCCATGCCCTCTCTGACCCCATGCAGTTTGACATGCTCCTCTGTGTGGTCCTTGTTCAGCACATGTTTAGGCTGTCATGTTGGTGAGACTTTACAGCTATATCTTCTGATGTCACTAAGACACAGTCTCACAGCAAACTCCCTGATCCTCTGGTTCTTACAATCTTTCTGTTTTCAGAAATGTTCCCTGGGCCTTTGGTATGAGAGTGCTTTTGTAGATGTATCTATCCATTAGGACTGGATTCCACAACTCTTCATTTGATTGTGTTTTTCTGTGGTGGTCTCCATCTGGTAGGAACATGACTTTGGGGGGGGAACTTCGGTTCACAATAGTGAGATATACGTTATAAGGAAGTGACTGTCCACCTACAATTGTATGCCACTGTAATATATTTGAATAAATAAAATAAAATAAACAGTTTCACAAGACAGCATTTACTATCAGTCACTGAACAAGTTCTAAAATACTGTTCTTAAGGCCAAAGGAAGACAATCCCAGGCAGAAGCTCAGATTACAGCAGGAATGAAGACCAAAGAAAGTGGTAACTATGTGGGTTTGAAAGAAACACTGATAATTTAATAAAACAATTGTACTAGGATCTTCCCCACTAGCTCCCACTTGCCCCCACCCCAACCAGCTTTCTTGACCAAGTCTATAGACCAACATGTAGTGAAG
Organism: Micromys minutus; assembly: GCF_963924665.1. Taxonomy (NCBI): domain Eukaryota; kingdom Metazoa; phylum Chordata; class Mammalia; order Rodentia; family Muridae; genus Micromys; species Micromys minutus. The sequence continues at coordinate 95,222,992 of NC_137970.1, forward strand.
ACAACCAAATTTCATTATATAAAATTATGGAACTGTTAAACAATTTGCTTTTGAGAAAGAGCCTCACAATGTAGCCCTGACTGCCTAAAACGCGCCACAATGGTCTTGAGCCTACAGAGATTTGCCGCCTTCTTCCTTCTGAGTACTGGGATTAAGGTAGTATGCTACCACACCTAGAGACTGTTAATTTAGGCTGATCTTGATCTTGTGAACTTCCTGCTTTTGCCTCTTCAGATATCAGTGTGTTATCACAATTAGTAGAAAAAGAATTTTTGGAGGTAAGGTCTCATTGTGTGGCTCTGGCAGTGGCTGTCCTGGAACCGGTTATGTAGACCACACTGGCTTCGAACTCATGGAGAGTCTACCTGCCTCTGCCTCATGAATGCTGAGATTAAAGGCATATGCCACAACAACCATCCCAAAGTTATTAAGCATTGTATGTTAGTGAGTTATAGCAGGGAATAAATTTCTTTATTTCTCAGGAATTAAACCTGAGGTCTCTACAGGCTAAGAAAAATCTGGACCATGGATCTACTCAGCCCCTCTTCCATGAGTAGTTTTAAGAACTTAACCGTCCAAGACTAGATGGAAGACAGTAAACATGAAACAGGTGGCATAAACAGATAAATAGTACATTAAAAAGAACAATTAATGTGCACCAAATTATACCAACTGTAATTTTACTAAATGCGTTGGTTGAAAACTGATTGTTAGGGTACATTCACTCATATATGTGCAGGTACACACACAGCTGCATGCTTCAATAAGAAATGTATGTATTAGAAAAATGTATAGAAATACTTAAAATCTTGGCTTATATGTCTGTTTGCAATCCCAATACTTGGAAGCAGGAGAGTCAAGAATTTATGATTTTTTTTGATACATAGTGAGCTTGAAACAAATTTTGAATAAACAATAACAACAAGATTGAGGGTGAAAGTATGCCAATTAAACACTGTAAAAAAGGAAGCTTATAGATGGGCTGGAGAGATGGTTAAGAGCACTAACTGCTCTTCCAAAGGTCCTGAGTTCCATTCCCAGCAACCACATGGTGGCTCACAACCATCTATATTGGCATCAGATGCCCTCTTCTGCTGTGTCTGAAAACAGCTACAGTGTATTCATGTAAATAAAAAAATAAATCTTTAAAAAAGAAAGTTTATCAACATATCAATATATGCTAATATCACATAGAATATATTTGAAATAAATTTAAAAAAAACATTGCTAGGGCTAGCAATTATTGCAGAGAGGCCAAACCTACTCCATCTTAAAAGAAAAATAAATTAAATTTGGCCTGTGCTAAACTCAAGCTCCACCCAAGTACCAGGAAGGACCCCACGGCTTGTCCTTGACCAGAGTTACTCCCTGGCTACTTCCTAGCAACACTAATCACATTAGTTTGATTGTTTCAGACATACTTTCAGACTGTTCATGACTGTATACAGTCTTGCTTCAGAGCACCCACCTGTGGGCTTACAACAGTCATTCAGTTAGATGCTTGCCAGAATGGACACCCCTCACTTGCCTCCATTTTCTACAATACCTTGTCCCAGTGAGAATTTGGGGCTGGTTTACCCCACTCCTGTGGGTTGGCGGTGAGTAAGCCCAAACTTGAGTTTGTAATAAAGAGACTCTAATGTGATTACATCTGAAACAGCTCCTTGGTGGGCTTTTGAAGTTCATGAACATTTCCTGGAACAACATTTTGATGCATTGGCTAAGGAACTCCAAGGTCACCAGGACCCAACCAAGAGGGTCTCGATAATGGTGAGTGTCTGTCCATGTGTTTATGTTGTCTGTGTCTATGTGTCTGTGTGCCACATTAATTCTGTTCTGAATAATTATGTAATTCTGTTCTGAAGAGGCCTAAAATCTGTATTTTGTGGCAAGAAATGACTAAAGTGGATGTGGAATCCCACTGTAGTGGACACTCCAGTCTGTCGTGGCCACTGAGCCTTAGGAGACGTTCCAGAGCCCATGCGGGATACATTGCCCCTGGTGTTAATTTCTGGGAAGGACCGAGCAGACGTGGAACACATGCCATCCTGTTTATTTTTTTCTGCTGGCTAGCTTTCACCGCCTTCTTGTAATGTAAGGGTCAGAAAAAATAGCTGAAGGAAAACTATGGACTCAGATAGTATGCAAAAACAAAGAGCATGTATTCTTCAGAAACAGCTAGCATGCTAGGGTCACCAAGAATTGGCAACAACAACAGAGATATTTGGGTCCCTTTTGTAACTGGACTGCTTAATTGCTTCTGAGATAACAGCAGACTTCTAAAACTTAAGGTCACATTCTAAGGGTTTCCAGAAATCATTGACTGAGGGTTGGGGATTTAACTCAGTGGTAAAGTGCTTGCCTAGCAAACACAAGGCCCTGGGTTCGGTCCTCAGCTCCAAGAAAAATAAATAACAGAAACCATTAACTGAAGGTCATAAAGAAGATATACACCATAGGACCCCAGGTGCAAAAACAGGAGATATTGACTGGGTTTGTCTAAATAAAACTTCAAGAATGCCTTAAACGTTCCATGAGCCTGCAAGCTAGTAACAAATGGTGAGAGTTAAGATCCCAGTGCATATGCATGTAGACATTCTGCGTTAAAATCTCCTGTTCATTTTAGGACTGAATGTATGTGCAGACTCGAAGTGAGCTTTTTTACCACGTGAACACAAGCTCTGAGAGTTGTTCAAGTACTGAGAACAAAGGGCAGAGATAAGTCCCCTTCCTCTTTTCTTCCTGAGACTTCAATTTAGAGAAGTACAATTCCCTGCCAAGACTTTGCCTAGCCTCAGGCTATTCTTACCAAGAGGTGCTAAACCGAGGCTGCAGCCCCAGAGCAACTCAGAGAAGCAAGTACCTTAGCCAAGTGGCTTGTGGCCTAATTTCTGGGTAGAGATAAAATGGGATATGAAAAATGAACTCCTCAGTAACTGTCTATGCTGTGTGTGCTGTTTCTCACCAAAGGGCCTGAGAGTCCCCAGATGAGGCGCAGTTGTCCTCAGCTGTAACTGGACGGCACGCGGCCATGGCTGGCCAAGTGCTCTGAGGTACCCTTGGTTCCAGGCATTTGTATAGGGCAGTGACCACTCGGCACAGTGCTGTGAGGGTCCTGGACAGCCTTGAGGTAGCTTCGATCCCACGCCCACAGTCCCTTCTTGACTGAGAGGAAGGGGCAAGTTTCCCTTCTTGTGTGTGAGCGCCACCTTCTGGTTGTTTCTTGTTTGTGCATGATAAAGAGGAAAAGGACAAGTTTTTCTTATGTTTTGTGTTTGGCCCTTTGTTGTTGATAGTGTTACCCGGAGACTTTCTGACGAACATTTAACATGGAACAGGCACCTTCATCTCCACTGAGTTGTTCCTTAGCCATTTTAGGAATGTTAAAAGAATGGAGGAGAATCTTTCTGTCGTTTATTAAGAAAGAAATTAACCACATTTTGCAGATCGGAATGTCCCATTTTCAACACTGGCTGGCCCCCGGAAGGATTCTTTGACCTGAGATTGATCTAGGGGATTGATAAAATCATTTTCCAACCCAAACTTGAGCACCCGGACCAAATACCTTGTGCGGTGATTTGGCTAGACCTCCGAGAGGACCTGCCCCCTTGGCTTACATTTTTTTCTTCTCAGACAACAGGAAGACGCTCTTGACTTGGTTACTAAAAACCTCAAGCATGTAAAGGAAGAGACACTGGTTCATGCATCTCCTTTTGCACCAGTCCTCCAAGGAGGAAGGGTGGAGGAGGTTATCTTTCCACACCCACTTTAGTCAACCCCTCCGGTGGAACAGCAGCCACACCCACAGGCCGATCTGCCAGGGGCAGCTGCCCCACCACAGGGAGGGGAACAGGGACATGAAAGCTGACAGGGGCTGCCTCCTGAGTTGGAATCTGTCATCCTGCAGCGGGGACAGTCAATGACCAAGAACACCAACCTCATCACTATTGGCCCCTGGCCACTAGTGACCTTTCTAACTAACTGGAGAACTCAGAACTTCCCCTTTTCAGAGAAGCCTGGAGACAGAATCAATCTCTCAGAAACAGTCCTCTTCCCCCACTTGGGATGATTGCCAACAGCGTTTGCAGGTTCGCTTTACCACAGAAGCCAGGGAGAGAATCCAGATAGAGGCCAGGAAACTGGTTCCTGGCTCCACAGGGGAACCCACCAGTAACCACGCAGCTACTGATGCTGGCTTTTCCTTAACCTGTCCACATTGGAATTTTAGTACCGCTGAAGGTAAGGGACTCTCAGGCTCTGCTGTCAGGTTTCAAGACGGCCCACTAACTTGGCTAAGGTATATGGTATTAGTCAGGGAGATAATGAGAGCCCTACAGCTCTCTTAGAGAGGCTCGCGCATACCCCCACGGGTATGCCCAGAATCACTAGAAGCCTAAGCAGCGGGACTCGAGCCTTATTTAACTAGGCAGCACGGGTACCCAGAGAAAGCTCCAGAGAATCGAGAGGGTAGGAGAAAGGAGTCCGAGAGATGTGGTGATGATGGCAGAGAAAGTGTTTAATGGGAGGGAAAGTGCAGAGAAACGAATGGAGAAAAGACAGATGAAAGGACAGAGGCAACGACTCCCGACCTGACAAAGATGTTGTTGGCAGCCACAACTAAACAGAAGACCACAGGAAATGCCTAAAACTGATTGATGATGGTTTCCAAAGAAGGAGGTAAGGGGGCCCCCACTTTAAAAAGAACCAATGTGCTGATCGTACAGAGGAGGGACACTGGGCCAGGGAATGCCCGAGAAGAAGCCTATTTGAACCCTGGCCTTAGAAGATGAAACTAGGGCTGAAGAGATGGCTCAGCGGTTAAGAGCACTGACTGCTCTTCCAGAGGTCCTGAGTTCAATTCCCACAACCACATGGTGGCTCACAACTGAAAACAGTGACAATGTACTCATATACATGAAATAAATAGTAAAGCCTTTTTTTTAAAAAAAAAAAAAAAAGAGAAAAGTAAAGATGAGGAATGGAGGGACGGGTTTTGTATCCCCTTGCAGAACCCAGGGTAACCCTAAAAGTGGAGGAGAAACCCATTAGTTTCCTTGTAGATGGGGGAGCTCAACATTCTTTCTTGCTGAAGCCTGAAGATAAAGTTTCTTCAAAGAAATCCCTTGTCCAAGGGACAACAGAAATTAAACAATACTCATGGACTACCCAGAGAACAGCAGAATTAGGAGTGGGGCATTTCTTGCCTTCTCTTGGGGAGAGATTTTTTTTTTGACAAAAAATGAGGGCACAACTACATTTCTCCCCAGAAGGAGCCAAACTATTAGATTCAGAGAGGAAGCCTATCCATGTCCTGATGAGCACTCTAGCTGATGAGTACCAGTTGCTTGAGCTCCTTTCCACCCCAGAGGATGAAATTACTACTTGGCTAGATTGCTTCCCCAAATGTTTGGGCAGAGACAGGAGGAGTCAGAATGGCTAAACATTGGACCCCAATTTTGATTGAGCTCAAGCCAGGGACTGAACCTGTGTGACCCGACAATACCCCCAGGCCCCTGATTGCCAGGGAAGGCATAGCCCTTTAAAGTTTACCCTTGGCACCCAAGATCCAAGACCTCTTTGATTTTGAATTGCATGATCGAGAGCTCAGGACTAGCAGACAGTCCTAAGCTGTCTTGTTGGGTTTCATTTAAGAAACCGATCAATGCACTTTGGCTTTTGATTAGGACAGAATTTCCAGCACAGTCTGACATGACACTAGACACACTTCTGCCATTTTGTACTACATACTTACACGAAGAGGCAGTCACAGCATGAGAATTATAAAATCAAAGTACTGATCAGTTGTGAAAAGTGTTGAAGATATGTACATCCTGCAGCATCAAATATTCAGACAAGATTTAATTCTTTATATAGGAAATAAGCATTTTGTTAGTGTGAAATCTTATTTTTGTCTTTAATAAATGGTAAAATTACACATATACAAGAGTTTCTTTAAAATTATTTTATTTGTGTTTTTTTTTTCTTTTGAGCTGGAATCTCGCTGTATCCCTGGCTGATCTAGAATTCACTATGTAGCCCAGCCTGGCCACAAACTCAGAGATCCACCTTCCTCCACCTTCCAGTGCTGCGATTAGGGTTATGTGCCATCATGACAAGCCTAGAATAAGTTTCTTTTTTAAAGATTTTATTTATTTATTTATTTATTTATTTATTATTTCATGTATATGAGTACACTGTAGCTGTCTTCAGACACACCAGAAGAGGGCATCAGATCCCATTACAGATGGTTGTGGACCACCATGTAGTAGCTGAGAATTGAACTCAGAACCTCTTGGAAGAGCAGTCAGTGCTCTTAACCACTGAGCCATATCTGCAGCCCCTAAAATAAATTTCTTTATGATTTGCTATCAATAAATATTTGACTTGGACAGACCCATTTTATGTACGAACATACCTGATGCTGAGTAAATTTTTCTTACGTGAGAGGAGTAGAGTGAATAGAAGTGCTGGAGGGTGGGGCTCAGGGCTTGGTGAGCCACCATCAGGATATGAGTTTGGATGCTAGCACCAAGGTAAAACCCAGACCCACCTCATGCAAGCTTCTCACTCCAGTGCTGCAGGGAACAGAGACAAAAGAATTACTTTTGCCAGCCTAACCAAAAGAGTTCCAGGTTCAAAGAGAGACACTGCTTCAAAAAAAAAATCCCACAACTAATGCTAACACACAAGGAGTCCTCTGACTTTCACAAGAGCAAAGGTATGCATGCCTTTCTTCATATGTGTACATATATCACATACAGATACACTGTACACATGCATACACATCAAGCTTAAGGTGAGTGTGTGTGTGTGTGTGTGTGTGTGTGTGTGTGTGTGTATGCAAGCCTGGGTGTATTTGTTGCAAGAGGAGAGAGGTGCCCAATACTCCTGGAGCTGAAAGGTACTGCCACATGTAAGCTGCCTGGGAGCCAGGAATTGAGCCCAGGTTCTCTGGAAGCACAGTACACTCTTAACGAGCTCTTTAAAGCATTTTAAGGGCTGGAGAGATGTCACAGCGGTTAAGAGCACTAACTTCTCTTCTTAAAGGTCCTGAGTTCAATTCCCAATAACCACATGGTGGCTCACAACCATCTGTAATGGATCTGATGCCTTCATCTGATGTATCTAAAGATGATGACAGTGTACATGAAATAAATAAATAATTTTTAAATTAGAAAAAAGGCGTCCCTTAAAGCATTTTAAAATGAATAAATAAAGCTTAAAGCCCCCATTTTAAATAATAGGGTATTTTGCATATTTTTTTTCTTACAACTTTATTTAAAGAGAGAGATACATGTACAGGTTTTTTAAAAGCATTTGGCATAAAAATATATGAATATATTTTTGTCAGTACCTAATTCTTTTACAGGTTTGATAGCATGCATTGAAATCCCACTAGTTACCATAAGCATAAAGTACATGTAGAACAGAATGTAATATGGAAACAGTCAGAGTTTTCTTGGTGTGTATAGATTAAACATAATGATCTTTGAATATCAAAAAATTGCCACAAGAATATCTACTTAGCTCTTCAATTATTACTGATTTAAGGTCTATCTAGATGTACCACACTCTGAGAGGGTGCTATACATTTTTTTCCCTAAGAAGAAATGATGCTTCCATTTTTTTGGCCTTTGTTTTTTGGGTTTTGTTGTTGTTGTTGTTGTTGTTATTTTTTCTTCTTAAGCTTCATATAGTCTGTGACTTGTTTCTGGGGTGAGCTTTCTGGGGCTAGTATCCAATTATCAGTGACTGCATAATTATGTCTGTTCTTTTGTGACTGGGTTATCTCACTCAGGATGATATTCTCTAGATGCATCCATTTGCTTAGAAATTTCATAAAGTCATTGTTTCTGATAGCTGAGTAGTACTACATTGTGTAAATGTACCACAATTTTTGTATCCATTCATCTACTGAAGGGCATCTGGGTTCTTTCCAGCTTCTGACTATTATAAATAGGGCTGCAATGAACATTGTGGTACATGTGTCTTTGTTGTATGTTGGAGTGTCTCTGGGGTATATGCCCAGAAGAGGAATAACTGGGTCTTCAGGTAGGACTGGGTCCAAATTTCTGAGGAACTGCCAGACTGATTTCCAGAGTGGTTGGTTGTACCAACTTACAACCACATCAACAGTGGAGAACTGTTCCTCTTTCTCCCCATCCTAACCAGCATCTGCTGCCATCTGAATTTTTGATCTTAGCCATTGTGACTGGTGTAAGGTGGAATCTCAGGGTTGTTTTGATTTGCATTTCCCTGATTGGCTAAGGATGTCGAGCACTTCCTTGGACGCTTCTCAGACATTCGATATTCCTCAATTGAGAATTTTTTGTTTAGCTCTGTACCCCATTTTTAATAGGGTTGCTTGATTCTCTGGCGTCTAACTTCTTGAGTTCTTTGTGTATATTGGATATTATAACTCTATCAGGTGTGGGATTGGTAAAGATTGTTTCGCAATCTGTTGGCTGCCGTTTTGTTTTCTTGACAGTGTCTTTAGCCTTACAGAAACTTTGCAATCTCATTAAGTCCTACTTCTCGATACATGGTCTTAGAGAACAAGCCATTGGTGTTCTGTTCAGGAACATTTCTCCTGTGCCTATGTGTTCTAAGGTTTTCCCTACTTTCTCTTCTAATAGTGTCAGTGTACCTGGTTTAATGTGAAGATCTTTGATCCACTTGCACTTGAGCTTTGTACAAGGAGATAAGAAAGGGTCCATTTTCATTCTTCTGCATGCTGAGTGCCAGTTGTACAAACATCATTTGTTGAATAGGCTGTCCTTTTTCCAATGAATGTTTTCAGCTCCTTTGTCAAAAATCAAGTGACCATAGGTGTGAGGGTTCATTTCTGGATCTTCTATTTCGTTCCACTAATCTACCTGCCTATCTCTGTACCAGTACCATTCGGTATTTAACACAATTGCCTTGTAATATAGCTTGAGGTCAGGGATGGTGATTTCCTCAGATGTTTTCTTGTTGTTGAGAATAGATTTCGATATTCTAGGTTTTTTGTTATTCCAGATGAATTCACAAATTGCTCTTTCCAACTCTATGAAGAATTGAGTTGGAATTTTGATGGGGATTGCATTGAATGTGTAGATTGCTTTTGGTAAGATGGCCACTTTTACAATGTTGATCCTTCCAATCCATGAGCATGGGAGATCTTTCCATCTTCTGAGATCTTTTTCAATGTTCTTCTTCAGAGATTTGAAGTTCTTGTCATACAGGGCCTTCACTTGCTTAGTTAGAGTCACACCAAGGTATTTCAATTATTTGTGCAAGGTATCTTTTCCCTAATTTCTTTCTCTGCATATTTGTCCTTTGAGTAAAGGAAGGCTACTGATTTGTTTGAGTTAATTTTATATCCAGCCACTTTGCTGAAGTTGTTTATCAGCTGTAGAAGTTCTCTGGTGGAATTTTTGGGGTCACTTAAGTATATTATTGTGTCATCTGCAAATAGTGATATTTATTACTTCTTCCTTTCTGATATGTATCCCTTTGATTTTCTTTTGCTGTCTAATTGCTCCGGCCAGGACTTCCAGTACTATGTTGAATAGGTAGGGGGAGAGTGGGCAGCCTTGTCTAGTCCCTGATTTTAGTGGGCTTGCTTCAAGTTTCTCACCGTTTAGTTTGATGTTGGCTATTGGTTTGTTGTGTATTGCTTTTATTATGTTTAGGTATGGGCCTTAGATTCCTGTTCTTTCCAAGACTTTTAAAATGAAGGGGTGTTGAATTTTGCAAATGCTTTCTCAGCATCTAGTGAGATGACCATGTGTTTTTTTTTTTTCTTTGAGTTTGTTTATATGGTGGATTACTTTGTGGATTTCTGTATATTAAACCATCCCTGCATCCCAAGGATGAAGCCTACTTGATCATGGTGAATGATCGTTTTGATGTGTTCTTGGATTCGGTTTGCAAGAATTTTGTTGAGTATTTTTAAATCAATGTTCACAAGGGAGATTGGTCTGAAGTTCTCTTTCCTTGTAGGTTCTTTGTATGTTTTAGGAATGAGGGTTATTGTGACCTCGAAGAATGAGTTGGTAAGTGTTCTATCTGATTCTATTTTGTGGAATAGTTTGGAGAGTATTGGTAATAGGTCGTGTATAAATGTCTGATAAAATTCTGCACTGAACCCATTTGGGCCTGGGCTTTTTTTGGTTGGGAGGCTATTGATGACTGCTTCTATTTCTTTAGGTGTTATGGGATTATTTGGATGGTTTACCTGGTCCTGGTTTAACTTTAGTATCTGGTATCTGTCTAGGAATTCATTCATTTCCTGATAATTTTCTAGGTTTGTTGAGTATAGACTTTTGTAGTAGGCTCTGATGATTTCTTGAATTTCCTCAGTTTCAGTTGTTATGTCTCCACTTTCATTTCTGATTTTGTTAATTTGGATACTCTCTCTTTGTCCTCTAGTTAGTCTGGCTAAGGGTTTATCAATCTTGTTAATTTTCTCAAAGAACCAGCTCTTGGTTTTGTTGATTCTTTGAATGGTTGTTTTTGTTTCTATTTGGTTAATTTCTGCTCTGAGTTTGATTATTTCTTGCTGTCTACTCTTCTTGGGTGTATCTGCTTCCTTTTGTTCTACAGTTTTTAACTGTGCTGTAAAGTTGCTAGTGTATGCTCTCTCCAGTTTCTTTTTGGAGGCACTCAAAGGTTATGAGTTTTCCTCTCAGTACTGCTTTCATTGCATACCATAGGTTTGGGTATGTTGTATTTTCATTTTCATTAAATTCTAGAAAATTCTTAATTTCTTTCTTTATTTCTTCTTTGACCACACTATCGTTGAGTAGAGCATTGTTCAGCTTCCATGTGTATATGGGCTTTCTTGTTGTCTTTGTTGTTATTAAAAGACTAGCCTTAGCCCATAGTGATCTGAAAGGATTCATGAGAATATTTAAGTCTTCTTATATCTATTGAGACTTGTTTTGTGACTGACTATATGGTCAGTTTTGGAGAAGGTGCCATGAGGTGCTGAGAAGAAGGTGTATTCTTTTGTTTTAGGATGAAATGTTCTGTAAGTATCTGTTAATTCCAATTGGTTCATAACCTCTGCTAGTTTCACTGTATCCTTGTTCAGTTTCTGCTTCCATGATCTGTCCATTGGTGAGAGTGGGGTGTTGAGGTCTCCCACTATTATTGTGTGTGGTGCAATGTATGTTTTGTGCTTTAGTAGGGTTTCTTTTATGAATATGGATGCTCTTGTATTTGGAGCATATATGTTAAGGATTGAGAATTTATCCTGATCAATTTCCCTGTAATGAGTAAAAGGTGTCCTTCCTTATCTTTTTATGATATCTTTTGGTTGAAAATCTACTTTATTCAATATTAGAATGGCTACTCCAGCTTCCTTCTTGGGGCCGTTTGCTTGGAAGGTTTTTTCCCAGCCTTTTACTCTAAGATAGTGTCTGTCTTTGTCTCTAAGATGAATTTCCTGTATGCAGAAATATGCTGGATTTTGTTTATGTATCCAGTCTGACAGTCTATGTCTCTTCATTGGTGGACTGAGTCCATTTATGTTAACAGATATTAAGGAATAGTGATTGCTGTTTCCTGCTATTTTTGCTTTTAGAGATAGAATTATGTCTGTCTTTCTTCTTTTGGTTTTCTTGCTTAGTTGTTTTCTTGCTTTTTCTAGGATGTAGTTTCTCTCCTTGTATTGGGTTTTCCATCAATTATTCTTTGTAGTGCTGGATTTGTGTCTAGATATTGTGTAAATTTAGTTTTGTCCTGGAATATCTTAGTCTCTCCATCTATGGTGATTGAGAGTTTTGCTGGATATAGTAACTTGGGCTGACATTTGTGTTCTCTTAGTGCCTGTATGATGTCTGCCCAGGATCTTCTAGCTTTCATAGTCTCTGATAAGAAGTCAGGTGTGATTCTGATTGGCCTGTCTTTATATGTTACATGACCTTTTCCCCTTACTGCTTTTAGTATTCTTTCTTTGTTTTGAACACTTATTGTTTTGATTAGTATGTGTTGGGAAGAGTTTCTTTTCTGGTTCAATCTGTTTGGGTTCTGTAGGCTTCTTTTATGCTCATGGTCATCTCCTTCTTAAGGGTAGGGTAGTTTTCTTCTACAATTTTGTTGAAGATATTTGCTGTGCCTCTTAGTTGATATTCCTCACCCTCTTCTATTCCTGTTATCCTTAGGTTTGGTCTTCTCATTGTGTCCTGGATCTCCTGGACATTTTATGTTAGGAGCTTTTTGGTTTTTGCATCTTCTCTGACTGTTTTGTCTATGTTTTCTATGTTGTCTTCAGCCCCTGAGATTCTCTCTTCCATCTCTTGTAGTCTGTTGGTGATGCTTGCATCTGTGACTCCTGATTTCTTTTTTAGGTTTTCCATCTCCAGAGTTGTCTCTTTTTGTGTTTTCTTTATTGTTTCTATTTCCTTTTTTAATTCCTTCATCTGTTTGGTTGTGTTTTCCTGTATTTCCTTGAGTGATTTTTGTGTTTCCTCTTTAAAAGCTTCTTTTTGTTTACGTGTGTCCTCCTGAGCTTGTTTAAAGGAGTTATTCATGTGCTTCTCGAAGATCTCCATCATCATTGTGAGATATGATTTCAGGTCTGAGTCTTCTTTTTCTGGAGTATTTGGCAATCCACTGCTTGCTGTGGTGGGAGACCTGGGTTCTGGTGTTACCAGGTTGTCTTGGTTTCCGTTGCTTAACTTCTTTCGTTTTCCTCTTGCCATCTTGTTATCTGTGATTATATGCAGTCTTGTCAGGGACTGGTACCTGTCTCTCCTGTGGATATGAGGGCCCGTGTGCTCAGGAAGAAAATTGCTTCTGAGTGTTCAGCTTAGTGGACAAGCAGTGAATTCTGGTAGCAGTGACTCAGCTCTGTCTTTGTGGGCTCAGGTGTGGGAGCTCTTGTGAGGCTGTTCTGGTAGCTCAGCCCTGTGCCCACAGGTACTGAGTACTACTGGCAGGGACCTGGCTCTTTCTCTAGGTCAAAACAAACCTTTTTCCAGATAGCACAGTACTTTCTGCTCTCTGAGAACTCCCGATGTGCTCTCCCTGGGCCTACGTGCCAGGCTCCCCTCTTGTCCAGGTGTATGAGGGCCTGTAGAGCTGAACTTCAAGCACTGCCTTTCCGGGGCAGACCCTGGTTCCCACTGGCAAAGGCCTGTGCCTTACTGTGGGCCTGTGCGTTTAGTCCTTCTGTGCTTTTCGAGCGGATCCCAAGTCCCTCTGACAGAAGCCTTGTGCTTACTGGGGGCCACAGGGGCACGTTTTCTGTGAGCTCCGCCTAGCCCTCTCTGTGCTTTTGTTACTCACAGCGCAATCTCACCAGACCTGTGTCCCTGGCTTTCTGCTGTTCCAGGTGACAAAGAGCCTGTGGGTTTGGTCCTCATGCATGGGCTTTCCAGGCAGATCCTGACTCCCTTTGCCAGAAGCCCCAGGTTTTTGTTTTTTTGTTTTTTGGTTTTTTTTTTTAACACATCATTAAAAGCACTAGTAAGCTGGTTATGGTAGTACACACCTGTAATCTCAGTTCTCAGGAGGTAGAGGCAGGAGGATCAAGAGTTCAAAGTCAGTGTCGGCTACACATCTCAACCTCAGCTTGGGCTGCATGAGACTCTCTCACAAAGGGGCTGGGGAGATGTCTCAGTTGGCAAAGTACTTACTATGCATGCTCAGAGACCTAGGTCTACACCCTAGTAATCACATTAGAAGTCAGGAGTAGCAGTATGTCTGTAATTCTAGCACCGGGAAGGCGGGAGATAAGAGGTTCCCTGGAGCTTACTGACCAGTGATTCTTGACAAGTCAGTGAGCTTTAGGTTCAGTGACAGACCCTGTCTGAAATGATAAGATGGAGTATAATAAAGACACTCAACCACACGAAAGGAAGGAAGGAAGGAAGGAAGGAAAAAAAGAAAGAGAGAGAAAGAGAGAGAGAGAGAGAGAAAAGCTAGTGAGCTGTCTCAGTTGTTAAAGGCTCTTGCAACCAATCCGTACAGCTTAAATTCAATCCCTAGAATACATATTATGAGAAAAAGAACACACTCTGGCAAGTTGTCATCTGAACACACACACACACACACACACACACACACACACACACACAAACAAACAATGAATGTAACCCTTTTTAAGTGAAAAGATAGTTGAGAATTATGATACACACCTATAAAATGAATAAAGCAAAAAGATAATTTGGTGGAGTTCAGTGAGTTTTAGATCAGACAGAACTATATAATAAAACCCCATCTCAAAGATACGAATAAAGGAGACAATGAAGAGAAAGCCAAAAGGGGGCTAGAGAGATGCCTCTGTGGTTGAGTCCAGAGGTCCTGAGCAACCACACGGTGGCTCACAACCATCTATAGTGGGATCTGATGCCCTCTTCTGGCGTGTACTATATATACATAGATAGACAGATGGATATGTGTATATAATATATATAAAATACTCATACATAAATAAAAGTTTTAAAAAAGAAAGCCAACAGAATGGGGAAATTTTTGCCAATATTATATATGAAATTATATTTATGCATAAAGAATATTAAAAATAATCTGGATAAGGAAGCATGATTCTTTAATTCCAGGAGTCGGGAGGTAAAGGATTACTAAAATGTCAGGGCTAGTCTGGTATACAAAGTAAGACACAGTCAAAAGACCAAAATAAAGAAATAAATATAAATCGATAAAAATGTGCAAATGGCCAAGCATGGTAATACACACCCTTAATTCTAGCATTTAGGGGGTAGAGATAGTTGGTTGTCTGTAAATTTGAGGTCAGTTTGATCTATATGAGACTCTGTGTCAAAAAAAAATGTGTACAAATATCCAATAAGGCTGAAAAGATGTTCAACAGGAGTAATCATTAAGAAAATACAAATGCAAATGATAATGGCACATCACCAGGATGGCTAGAGTTAAAAATAAATGTTGAAGATGTGAATATGTGGATGCTGTCATGCAGTGCTGGTAGGAATGTAAAATGATACAACTACTTCGTTTTGGTTTGTCTTTTAGACTTAATCTTATGTATTCCAGGATGGCTTCAAACTCCTGTGTACCCCTCCCCCACTGGTGAGATCACAGGCATGTATCATGACATAGAGTTTCTGTGGTTCTGGAGAACCACAGAACTCTCATCCATTCTACACAAGAATTCTACCAACTGAGCCATATCCCTAGTCCCTCATACAAGCACTCTGAAATACCAAAATGCCAAACATATGGCTCTTAAATTGTATATCACGAGTCACTAAAGACCAGGCACACACACACTCACACAAACACACACACACACACACACACACACACACAAGTCTTACTAATCCTATCTCAAGATATTTCCAAGATAAATGAAAACATATGTTTGCAAAAAAAAACTTATGCAAATCTTCATAATACCATTGTTCATAAAAGCTAAAATGGTGCTAGAGTATACCTCAGTAGTACAGTTTATATGTATGAAGGCCAGTTCCCTGTACCAATAAAACAAAGTCCAGCAAGATAATAGCTAAATATTGGGAATGGCCCAACATGTCCATTAACTGATGTATGAGTAAGGAAAATGTTTACTATTTATGCAATGGAAAATTACACACTTATAAAAAGAATAAAATATTGATAGTAGATACTATGTAGTGCACAGATAAACACTGGGGAAATTGTATTCAAAAACAGTCAAGGAAGTCCACATATATGACTCCATTTATTTAAAATGTCAGGCAGGAAATGGGAAAAAGAGAAGGGAGTTCTGTAGAGTACCAACACTAACAAAAATCTATGATCGCCTGCACTGTGTACCTGAAAGGGAGAAAAGGCTCATCCTAAATGAATACCAAGAGCAGGGGATGCCTAAGGAATCAGAGCACTTGATTATCCTAAGGAAGGAGCCAAACATTGCACAGGACAGAGCTAGAAATCTTTATGGAGGCAAGAAGATAGAAAAAAAATAATTGGCTTGCTAGTAGAATAGCATCACGGCCATTAATCAAATGTCCCTCCTGCTCCTCCCCCTGCTCCTCCTTCTGCTCCTCCTCCTGCTCTTCCTCCTGTTCCTCATCCTGCTCCTCCTCCTCCAAAAGCTAGGTTCGTCAAAGAAATTGTACTTCATTGTACCTACAGAAGAGGGTGCTCTTGAGCCAGTTAACCAAATAAGGCATCCAAATTTCCGCCCCATAGCACTATTAACATTGATCCATTAACCCGGGGACACCCATCATGATGAGGACAAAAACAAAACAACAAAACCCCCTTTTTTTATTGCCCTAGTCTTCTTTACTTGGGGGTGGGGTGGGGCAGGGTCCTTCTGCTCACTGGTGGAGGTGAGAGGACAACTAACCCAAGTCAGTTCTTTCCTTCTGGTATGTAGGACACAGGGATGACACCCAGGTTTTCAGCAAGAAGCTTTCTTACTCACTTGGCCGTCTCCTCAGTGCTAATTTTATATTTTCTTTTCCTTTTATTTCTTTATTGCTTGCTTGCTCGCCGCTTTTGTTTTTGATGACCTTGAACATGTGTGTGTGTGTGTTGCCCAGAAAAGCCAGAAGGTACCATCAGATTCGAGAGTCCTGGAGCTGGTCGGTAGCTGCTAAGTGGGTTCTGGGAACTAAACACAGATCCTCTTGCAGAACAAGTACTCTTAACTACTGAGACATCTCTCCAGACTTTTTTTTTATAGGTGTACGTTTATTTTGTGTCTGTATGTGGTGTCGGCAATTGATGTCAAGGCCTTGCACGTGTTAGGCAAGTGATCTATCACTGGGCTACACCCCAGCCTCTAAGAATCAAAACTTTTCAGTGGATAAAAATTACCACCCTGTGATATAAAGAACCACAAAGCAGAGGAATCGGGCAGCGGAGATGGTGCAGTGGCTAGGAGCACTGGTTCTTAAGATACATATGATGGCTCACAACCATCCATCTGTAATTCCAGTTTAGGATATCTAGTGCCCTTTCCTGACCTCCATGGGCACAAGGCATGCACAAGCATGTATGCAAGAAATAAAAACACTCCAAGTAAAATAAACAAATGCTTTCTCTTAACAAACTACAGGAGATGGGGGAAAAAAAAAAACTCAATGATAGAGACAGGAAAGTGTGAAAGGAATGTTAACTGAACTCAAGGAAGACACTAAAGGGAAAAGAACGACTCATTTCAGAAGAGAAGAGTAAATTATAAGATCCTGGGGGGTTAAGGCTGTGGTGAGGAGCATCAAGAGTTCAAGGCCATTCTCAGCTACACACCAAGTTGAAGGCCATCAGGGGGCGCCACGAGACTCGAAGTAAATAAATAAATAAAACATAATGAGAAATCAGGACCAGTGGCCTATGACTGTAATCCCAGCTACTTGGGAGATACTGTGGCACGAAACACACATTTACGACCAGTGTCATCAATTAAATAAATTGAGCAGGAGGCTGGAGTACAAGGTAATAGGGGAACCAGTTCCCTAGCATCCAGTGGGTGGGGGTAGGGGGTTTCAATCGTCAGCGCTGCAAGACCAACGCACCAACAGGTAAAAGACATAAACAATGCCGATGAAAAGAACCTAAGAAAACCCAAATGAAGTCCAAGGAGTAAAGCTGAGGAAAGGGTGGGCTCACTATATCCAAACTGTTTTTTTTTTTTTTTAAATAAAGCAAAAGAAAATCATGGCACACAGGTCATGTTTAAATTCATCCCAACTGAAAACAGAACTCTCAGGAAACTAAAGACCATCTAAATGTATGTATTACAGATCCTGCCATGTCCTTGAAAACATCTGTAACCTCAATAATCCTGCTGGCTTCTTTCTTTCTGTCGATTTTGAAATTTCTAATTTTTAGAGGTCATGCAGCTGCGCAATATATTATTAGTCTCCCACTAGCCTTGCTGTCAACACCACTTCTGCTGTGTGGGTAATGAGGATAATGGTTGCCTAGGTTACTTTTCAGGAACATGGAGTCCACTTTTGCTGAAAGCACTGAGCCCCGCACATGTCCAATGAGTGACTAACTCAGTAGAAAAAGCTTGGCCTCTCTGCCTTCCAATTGCACATCTCTTTCGCTGCCTTGACCTTTGGGTCAGACTGTTTCCTCTCAATTCTGCATGTAGATAGATGAGCCATTTAAAAAGGGGGGTTGTTTGGAACTGCACAAGGTTGATTTGACCTCAAATTACTGAATCTCTCCTCCCTTTCAAGAATGAGCACGCCAAGATAAGAGTGATTAAAACAACATTCTGTTCCAGGTTATTGGAACGGCCTCTGGAAATGTGCACACATGAATTCTTCTCTGCATCTTCTTCCCCAGATCCTTCCTATAAAGCCCTTGGGCAAACCTGAGCTCTCTAACATGATTTATGTTGCCTTCCAGCTTCTTCATTTTTTTATTTTTTCTTTCTTTTTTCTTTCTTTGTTGTTGTTGTTGCTTGCTTTGACTCTTTAAAGGCAGGGTTTCTCTGTGAAGCTCTGGCTTTCCTGCAACTTTCTCTGTAGACCAGGCTGGCCTCAAAAATGAGCAGAGATCCACCTGCCTTTGCCTCTCAGATGCTGAGACAAAAGGCGTGGACCACCATGCCCAGTGCCCTTCGGGTTCTTTGTTTGCTAGTTTTCCACATAAATCTTCTTTTTCCTGGTCTTTCCAGAAGAAAATAGCAAACTTGGATTGGGTAACTTATTGACAGTCAACTCTGGAACAGAGCTAAGCCAAACAGATGTTGATGATAAAGAACCTAATACAGTCAGCCAAGCATGATAATGCAGGCCTGAGATCCCAGCATTCAGGAGGCTGACACAGGATTGTCACAAGTTACAAGTCAGCCTGGGCAACACAATGAGACTCCATCTCATAAGGAAAAGTAAAATTATTATAAGCCAAAAAGTAGGAGCCCTACAGGAAAGGAAAAACAGAAGGGACCAACACACCTGAGATAATACTGAAAGAGAGATGTCAGGACAAAACTACTGTAAAGAAATTCAAGTAAAAAAGTAAAAGTAGGGGGCCAATAAGATGGCTCAGGGGAAATGTGACTGCTGCCAAACCCAATGACCTGAGTTCAATTCCCAGGATCCACATGGTAAAAGGAGAAAACTGACTCCTGCAAGTTGTTCTCTGATCTTCATACATGCTCTGTGGTGCATGTGCACACACACACACACACACACACACACACACTAAAATTAAAAAATATATAAAAACAAGTAAAAATTTTTTAAAAATGAACCAAAAATTTGCATTTTATGCATTCAAGACCTGAGGAAATGTTGTATTCAATAACTCTTTTTGAAGATTCTACCTGAATTTTACATCTAAGATTGGAAACCTAGCAAAGAACTCGATGTTCAGAGTTGAATAGGTTTCACTATAAACCTACCACATTCTTCAACTCTTAGCCATGCACCAAAAAGAAAAAGAAAAATGTGCTTAAGAGTTGAAGAACACAGAAACTGGGCTGAGGTGGTGCAGTCAGGAGGCTGGGTGGGGATGATACGAAGGTCAAGGCCAGTGTGGATTACTGACTCAGTTCTCAGGCAACCTGGCCACATTAGTACGATTCAGCATTAAAAGGAAGAAAAGGTAAAAATAGACCTGAGGACATAGCTCAGGGTGGTACATCCTTGTAATCATGTTGTGTAACATGAATGGGTTCCAGGCTGGAGACGGAGCTCAGCTGACAGAATGTCTGCCTGGCATGTATTAAGCCAAGCACTGCAGAAACCAGGTACATCCTTGTAACCCCCGTACTCATAAAGTGGAGAGAGGAGTTTATGATCCTCCTCCTTCTTCCCCTCCTCCTCCTCCCCCTCCTCCTACTACTACTATTGATGATGATGATGATAATCCTGCTGTTTCTGCTATTATATGACATTTAAGGCCAGCCTGAGACACCAGTGACATGTAGAATGTAAAGATTACAAACACTCTAAATACCTGAAAATGGGAGCAAAGAAGAAACAGAATGAACTCAGTGGCTGCTGCCAAATTCAAAGTTTAGAGTCAAAGTATGTTGTTTACTGTAGGGAAGCACATTACTAGAGCTAGAGCTCAGGGATACAGAGTATTTATAGGGCCCTGGATTTGATCTCCAACACTGCAAAACATACCCTTATACCCAACAACCAAACAGTAGGAACCTAACTGAGGAAAGTATGGAGTGAGCCCTAAACCCCTTACCTAGTCTTTACATATTCATCTGTTAGTTAAATGGTTGCACATAAGCCTTCTTGAGTCCCTTCTTATAAATAGTCCATGTATCACACAGGCTCCATATTATCAACCTTTCTCCCCACTCTCTGTTCTCCCTCTCCCTCTTTCTCTCCTCCTCCTCTTCCTCATCTTCCCCCTCCAACCACCAGCCCTGGGCCCCTCATTACATAACACCTCTTGATTCTGTGTTTTGGAATTTGACGTGGTAGCTTAACATCAGCTCACACAGAAATACTGACCCTTCCTGGTGGGCCAGCTGCCTCCATTCCAGCCAGGGCAGCTAGGGCCTCCTCTACTTGTTACTGGTCTCCCATGACAGCGTTACTTACGGGACAGATCCGCTGGTAGGGGCAACAATGCATCTTGAGTCAGAGACTGATACTGAAAGATTTTTTTCTCTTTTCCAGTAGATGGTTAAATTAAAAAATTTTTTTTTCAATTCCAAATCGTAGCATCTGCTCTAGTGCTTTCTTCATCACAGAAGAACACACAGGAGGGGAAAAAAAGAAGAAAAAAAAAACATGATTCTGGCTTTTTAACTTGAGGCCTGTTTTTTTTTTTTTTTTAAATCATATTAAGGCAATCTCCATCTGTTCCTGTTAATTAAAAATTTAGAAAAGAATAGTATCAGCCAAGCACAGTGACACATGCCTATAATCCCAGGAATTGGTTGGCAGAGACAGCAGTTCAAGGCCATCACCTCGAGTTTAACATCAGCCTGGTCTACATAGTGAGCTACAGGCCAGCCAGCACTCCATAGCAAGATCTTGTCTCAAAAAGAATGCTGTCGTAAATAAGCATTGAATTAGTCCAGATTCTCCTCGGGACACATTAATTAAGACAATAATTATGGCTCAGCAGTGTTAGATACAGAGAATAATATGGTGTCACTCAAAGGAACACATCGTTGGTGTACCCAAGTAGCCTGTTGAAGCCAAGTAGCACAGCAAATATATTCTTTTTTTGCAATTTTTTATTACTTTATTTTCTGTGTATGGGTGTTTGGCCTATATATGTGTTTGGTGCCTGCAGAGGTCAAAAGAAGGACTCGGATCCCTGGAATTGGAGTTCCAGGCAGTTGGTAGAGCACAGTATTGGTATTGGGAATCTAGCCCACGATCTCTGAAAGAACAGCTAGTGCAGTTAACCCTAACCCTCTGGGCCCACAGTTCTTTTTGTAAAAAAGCATCTCATTTTATACCAAGACCCAAACCTAGTACATTTGACCAAGATGATTTCCGTTTTTAACCCATGACTAAGGTGGTGACTATGTCTTAGCCCATTGGTGGGAGTTTGATTTCACATTCTGATTTGATTAGCTAATTGGCACATAGGTAAAGGGGAACACTCAGGATATGAATATTTTTGCTGGGCTGACAACCTTTTTATTGTTTCTTTTACTTTTGTGATTTATGATATAATTATATCATGTTCCTCTTCTCTTCCCTCCCTCCAAGTCCTCCCATACAGGCCCCTCACTGTCTTTTTTAAATTCATGGTCTCTTTTCTCATTATTTGTTGTTAAATACACACACACACACACACACACACACACATAAAGTGGTGGTTTTAGGTTCTCCTCCAAGATACATAACTTCAATTGGCTAGGTTCTGATATGAGGCTTGATTTCCCTTTTGTTGAACAGATCCAATTAGAAGGAGAAAACTGACTCCGGTGAGGTATCCTCTGACCACAACACATGTTCCTGATGTGTGTCCACCCACACAAATTAATAGTAATAAAGTCAATAATTTAAAAGGTTCATACAGATTTCTACCTATCATCTATTAACTCAGTAACTGTTAGGAGATAGGTGCATAATTCAGTGATGTGGCAAAAAACTTTGAATGCACAAATTCCTGGATGTCATCCCTAGCAAATAAATAAATAAATAAATAAATAAATAAATAAATAAATAAATAAATAAATAAATAAATAAATTTCATCATGCAGAACTATCCCATCCCATGGATAAATCTCACATGATCTTAGCGAATGAACTACTAGATTATCTTTGTTAAATGTCTTTAAACGATTTTATGGCCGTATTTTTGAAACAGTATCTCATGTAGCCTAGGATGGTCTCAAGCTACTCACGTAGCTGAGAATGACTTTGAGCTTAAACTTATCGCCTAGCCTCTGCCTTTGGAGTACAGTGACTATAGGTCCATTCTACTACACTCAGCAGTATTTCTAATGATATTTCATCAAATTTATTTGTTTTCTAGCTAATCACCCTCTGTGTCAAGAACAGAGCTCAAGAGCAGGGCAGGGCAGGGCAGGGCATGGTGTGCACCCCTTTAGTTCCAGCACTCAAGAAGGCAGAGCAGACAGATTGTTTTTGAGTTCCAGTCCAATGTGGTCTACATAGTGAGTTCTAGGACAGCGAAGGTTACACAGTGAGACCCTATCAATAAAACAGAAGAGGAAGGCTGAAGAGGGAGAAGGAGGAGGAGGAGGAGGAAAAAGAGGAGGGGGAAGAGGGGAAAGAGAAGGAGGAGGGGAGGAGGAGCTCAAACCAGTTGTGGTGGTGCATGTCCGTAACTCCAGCATCTAGGGCAAAACAGCAGGTGTAGCGTCAGAAGCTCAGCATCGGCCTGGTCTATATGGTGAGTTCCAGGACAGTCTTGGGCACATGTCAAGATCCTGTTTCAAAACAAAAATGGGAACGAATGGAAGAGAGACAGGCAGAGTGAGCATGGGTCCTGCCAGGCCAGGAGTCCTGCATGTACTATGTCCTACTGCAACACACGCAGCCTTCACATGGCCACTGTCCTCAACCCAGTGACCAGAGGCTGGGAGATAGTCTCTTCCTTGTTCAGAATTCATATCCAGACCCAGATGGCCTCAACTTACTCAACTGATACTCCCTCCAGAGGACAAAATAAAATTGGTCAAAATAAGATCCTTAATACAGTTCAGGATATGGGGTCAGGGACAGATCCCACACAGCGTACATGAGAAATTGCAGAGTGTGCTGAGCACGGTGCTGCGCCACTAGTTCCTTGTCTCTTGAGAAATGAAGGCAGGAGAATGAGGAGTCTGAAGCCAGCTAAGGCTTCATAGTGACCGTAAGGCCAGCCTGGGCTACATCAGAGCAAAAGAAGGAAAAAAAAGCAGTAGTGTCCTTCAGGTCAGACCTCCTTTGTATGGTTTTTGCCCCCACACAATGTTTTCTGTCTCCTTTCACTTTCCCTCCCTCCCTCTTCTTTCCCCCCTTCCTTCCACTCTGTTTAAATCGAGCCAAGATTTAACAGAAGATTTCACTGTTCAAAACACAATCTGGATTTCTTCTGAGTCTCTTAGAAGTTAGGAAATACGGCCCTGCTCAGCTGCTTTCCTACACAGCTACCTCACAATATCAGCTGCCTTTACTTTGTCCCATTCACAATTCTGCTCCAGTGTTGGCTACCATTGACCACTGGGCTTATACTCTTTGTTTTTCTCTCACATTACGCTAGTTTTCTGAGTCTATCCTTCCATAGGGTATGCTTTAGGGAGGAAATGGGAGGGGCTTTTTTTCTGTTTATTTTGAGACCGGGTTATTTGTATCCAAGGCTGGCCTCAAACTTGCTCTGTACCCAAGCAAGAATGACCTTGTACTTCTGATCCTCCTGCCTCTACCTCCCATGGAAATGTCAGAGTTCTATGTAGGCAAGTATTTTACCTCACTATCTGATCTCTATTTTATACTCACACCATGAGGCCATATGTAATACTGTGATATAACCAGAAAGCCCTCACTAGAGCAGAGCAGATGATCTCCAACATCTAGATAAACCTCCTTTCTGTATAAAGCTATAAGCTCTGGGTATTTTATTAAAACAATACCAGAAAGGCTAAAGAGACTGTGGCATATAAATATGACATAGTTTGACAAATCAGAAGAAAGTACTATGATGGTCAGTCTTTTGTTGTTGCTGTTGTTGTTTCTTGTTGCCTTTTCTGAGACAGGTTCTCTCTGTGTAGCCTTGGCTGTCCTGGATTCTTGGCCTCAGACTTCCATCTGCCTCTGCCTCCCAGGTGCTGGGAACAAAGCCATGTGCCACCACCACCTGCACATCAATCCTGATTCGAATTTAATGAAATTTAGAATCACCACAGTGGGCCAGGGGTGGTGGCAAATATCTTTAATCCTGGTACTTTGGGAGGCAGAGGCAGGAGAATCTTTATGAGTTTGAAGCCAGCATGATCTATATAGCAAATTACTGAACAGCCAGGATAACATCTAGAAACATTACGTCAAAAAAAGAGGGGGCGGGAATAATTCTCTGGGTATGCCTATGAGAGATTATCTAGATCAGATTGAGGTGTGAAAACCCACTCCAAATTAGGGTAGAATCACTCCGTGGGCTGATGTGTCAGACTGAAAACAAAAGAGAGAGAAAGCTGAGCAGAGAAATACATCATCCTGTTTCCTGACTGACTGTGGATGCATTTCACCAACCATCTCCTGCTTCTGCTGAGTCACCCATCATAATGAGCTGTATCTTCTAGAACAATAGCTAAGGCATCCCTTTCTTCTGTAAGATGCTTTTTGATGGGGCCGTTGTTGCAGCAAGAAGACAAGTTAGTAATAAAAATAGCAACAAAACCAAACCTATGTTCCTTCTGCCATCTGTAACACATGGGCTATACTAGGTAGCCCTCTCCCAGTGTGTGAAGTTAGGTCCTTCAGAGTATGACAGACAAACCGAGAATCATCGCTTGCTTGTGATTTACCCAACATGTAGCATACAGACACTGGATTTATCAATGGCTAGGTCAAAGCAAGCTAAGTGGCATCATGAGAGAAAGGTGCGCACTCTAAATCATTAGCTCAGCCTTCCCAGTCTTGGAATATGCATCTTGTTCCAGACATATAGTTTATAGTCTAGGATGTATCATCTTTTACATAGTCCCCGGTCTTTGCAGGGCGTTATCTCCTATAGGCTACCTTTGAACATGGACTATTATGTAGGGAGATTATGTCTATATCAATCTAGGCTGATTTCTGTCCCTTTATTTCTTTTAACTCAATGACTTAAAATCACAATGATTTGACTAAGGCTCGAGCTCAGTTGGTAGAATGCTGGAGAAAGAGCTCCGTGGTTAGGAGCACTAGCTGCTCATTCAAAGAACCCAGGTTAGTTCTTAGTGCCCACACTGGAGGCCTCAAAACCTGTAGCTCCAGCTCCAAGTGATCTAATGCCCTCTTCTGTCCTCCATGGAAATCTGTACTCGATGGCACATACTCCACCCCTGACATATATGTAAGTAAGCTTTATTTATTGATTTATTTTAATGTTTATTCTTTTGTGTGTGAGGGGGAGTGTTTTGTCCACATGAATCTCTGAGCACCACAGGTATGCAGGTTTCTAGATCTGGAGTGACACAGATGGTTCTAAGCTGCCATATTCTCTGGGAAGACATCCTATGTTCTGAACCATCTCTCCAGCCATGCATATACATAATTAAAAACAAATGAGTTCAGGTGTGGTGGCATTCATGTTTAGACCCAGCTCTCAGTATGGAGAAGCAGACTGTGAGTTTGAGGTCAGCCTGGCATACAGTGTGAATTCAGGCCAGCCAGGGTTACAAAGTGAGATCCTAACTCAAACAAACAAACAAACAGCAAAACAAACAAACAAAAAAAAAAAAAAAACCCAAAGAAAACCACCTTTAAAGCAACACCACATACCCCTCGAAAGTCTTACTTTTCATTCCTATTAGACCCAATGTAGTTCAGAAAAAGGACTCTGTTCATCACATTCAGCAAATTCCAACTAGAACAGCACTAATGGAATCAGTGAGCTGGATCAGTGGGTAGTGCTTGCTGTGAGGCCTGGTGATCTGGGTGCCAACCCCAGGATGCACATGGGAAACTTCAGCACAGCAGCCCACTTATCTCTAGCCTCCTCTACACACTCGGCCTTTTTCTACTTCACACTTCGTAACTTCTGGCTCAGATTGTGTGGAAACAACACTGAACAGGGCTCAGTTCAATCCAAAATCTTAACTGAGGGACTGGGGATGGACTTGGGACAGTGCTTGCCTAGGCTACACAGAGCCTTGAACTTACCCTCAGTACAAGAGTAAAAACATAAAATAAATAAACCTCCTGGTTGAACTGTCTCATTGAGCCTAGTCACTGATCCATAAATACTGTGGAGGGGTTTGCATGCATAGTTACCACATATGCAAATAAAAATTTAAATTTATCCTCTCAAAACCTTGCACTAATTTTACCTGCATACCATGTTGTTTGTTGTTCGCTTTTGTTTTTCTAAACTTTTTAAAAAAGATTTAATCTATATAAAGACACTGTGGCTGTCTTCAGACCCACCAGAAGAGGGCATCAGATCCCATGACAGGTGGTTGTGAGCCACCATGTGGTTGCTGGGAATCGAACTCAGGACCTCTGGAAGAGCAGTCAGCGCTCTTAACCACTGAGCCATCTCTCCAGCCCTGGTTTTTGTTTTTCAAGCAGGATACCATGTACCCCATGTTGGCCTCAAATGCACGATGTAGATGAGACCGGATTTCAATTCCTGATCACCCTTGACTGTCCCTGACAAGAGCCGGGATTCCACGAGTACACCACCACACCTGGATATGTTTTTATTGTTATTAAAGTTTGTAGATGATTTTTATTTATGTGCGTGTGCGTGTATGAGTACGCACATGTGCCTAGGTGCCAACAGGGGACAAAAGGGGGTGTCAGATCCCCTGGGACTGGAGTCAGAGGCAGTTCTGAGTCACCTGATGTGGGTTCTAGGAGTCAAACTCTGGTCCTTCCGAGGAACGGCAAGCACTCTGAACTACTCAGCCATCTCTCTAGTCTCAGAACTTGATTCTGTAGGATTAACTCTGGCAACTGAGAGGGTACTTCATAGCCCATGACCATCCTAAAAGATCTGCCATGCCAGGCTTAGCCGGAGAACCTTAGAGAAGAGATCAATACCCCAAACCTCTGACACCACGGTCTCACAACAACAAAAAGGAGAAGTCCCAACTGTGTGCAGTGACACAAAATCCCACTGTGTGCGGTGACACACAACTGGGGAAATGATCTGCCTAACTGTTCCCTGCCTCCCCTTCCCCACATCCAACTCTCCTTATTCTTTATTATTCAGAAGTAATGCCTGCAAACACATCCTCATTCTCCATCATTAAGACCTGTGTCTCGACCTCCAGGGCAACACAATCATTGCTATATTTTTTTTTCTTTTCTTGAAAGAAGTATATTTACTAGGCCAGGTGTTGCCATGCCATTCATCTCGGCACTCAGAGACAGAGGGACAGCGATCTCTGTGATTTCCAGAGCAGCTTGGCTGTACACAGTGAGTTCCAGGACAGCCAGGGCTACATAGTGAAAGTCTGTCTCAAAAAACAAAAATGTATTACATTTACGTATTTCTTTGTATGAGTGTGGGTACACATACATGTGCATGCACGAATTGTGCTCATGGTGTGTGTGTGTGTGTGTGTGTGTGTGTGTGTGTGTGTGTGTACAGGCATCATGGCACATGTGTATAGGTCACAGGACAATCTGAGGAAATTAGTTCTTTGGTTTTACCATGTGAGCCCTGAAGATCAAAGTTAAGACAGCCGGTTGTTAATCGTGGCTTCCCTCACCAGCCTCCAAATCTCTTCCTGAAAACTGCAAAACAGCCACTCCAGCTCCCTCTGCCAGGGGCCAGTTTGAATTTTTCCAGAAGCCCCTTGGCTATACAGAGGGCAAAGGGAAATGCATTTTGTCCCAGTGCCAAGAATAGAAAACAGCAACAACACAAAACAAGAACAAAAATAGTCTGGTTGGTACTCCGTGTCAAAGCTGCTTTTCCCTAACAGAACAAAAGCTCAAACACTGTTCTCTGGGGCCACACAGAGAATCTCTGACATATCACAACCCTCAGCACCCCATAGAGAAGGTTGAGGTAGACAAGAGTAGCATCTATGGTGGCAAATTCCCCTGCTACCCACCTGTGCCTGTCAAAGACACACACATCACACCACTGTTGAAAAGGAAGACCTCATTTACAGCTACAGCCATGACCTAGAGTAACTCAGAGCCCACGGTGAGAGGTAATTCTCACCTGTATCCAAACTTTGATGGTAAGGAATGAATCAGGCTCTCCATGTGACCCAATGTAGGCACACAGCCTCCCACTCAGCGCTCCATGGACCTAAGAAGACCATCAAATCAACCTTGGTCCTCCACAGACGCTGTCCTCTGGGCTCCTCGCTGTGTTCTCCGAAGCGCTCTAGATCACACCACTTGTGTGGCCTGTGTCTGCCTACATGTCTCCCATCACCCAAGAATAACCTGGCGATTCCCCTCTGTCACAGTGTGTCAAAGGGATGATCCTGTTGACCTCACAGTCTTACCCATGGACAGGAACCCCTGTCACTCACCTCAAGTCCCCAAGGACCTGCCTACACAGAACTGGGCTCCTCTCCCACCAGAGTCCTATGTGTTAAAAGACCCAGAGGGGAGTGGGTAGCTGTGACCTGCACAGGCAAGTGTGAGCCCCCACAGACTAGCAAGAGAGGATGCACAGGCCAATACAATGCTGTGCAAAAGCTGAGGAGGGAGGCGACAAGAGGGAAATCAAGACCACGCCCCACAAGTGGTAGGCATCAAGGTCCCATAAGGGCAGTCAGTGTGAGTTAAATTGGCTTAGATGCGTGGATGCAGTCTTAGCTATCATAAGAGGCCTGGAGGGTGGCTGGAAATCCTGACATTAGTGAGGGCAATTTGTCAGGCCTGAGGGATCCAGGATGCCCTGGAGGCTGAGGAGAGCCACAGGTGGCTGTAACTCAAATGGTAGTTGTGGCCCTCCAATTCCAGATCAAGGGATGGCTTCTGAATACCTAGAACAGCCAGGACTCTGCCTCTCTCTCTCTCTGTCTCTCTGCCTGTCCCCCCTCCTCTGCATGCAAAGGCTCAGTCCCCCTTCTGGGCAGTGGAAGGGAGGTGTCCCATCACAGGGAGACACAGGCCCGACCTTACCAGCTCCCCTAGGCCTGGAGAATGGCCCAGGCTACAGGAGTCAGGCTTTGCATTCCAAGCATCAGGATAAGACAGGCCTGGTGACCACGAGCCTGTAAGCTCAGCACTGAGGGACAAGGATGAGGAGTTTAAGGCCAGCCTGGGCTACAGAATGAGACCTTGTCTCAAAAAGCCAGCAACTAAAAGAGATCAGAGGAATCTGTGCACAGAGGTGACACTGGACAGCCTGACTGTGTCAGAGCAGAGGTAGTTCAGGAGGCTATACTCTTAGGAACAGACCACCAATGTGTGGCTTGGGACCAAGGGTCCTCAGTCTAGTTCTACCTAGAGGTGAAGCAGCTTGGGACCTATTGTGGGAGGACTCACCCTAGAGCAACTTGCATCAGCTTTGCTTTGAACACTACCTGGTTAACTTGCTCTGTGGGTAACCTTTGTAGTAACCTGTTTGAAGGGCTTCTATTTAAATGCAAAAAGCCTTTTTCTTTCTTTGTTTCTCTTTTTGTTTCTTTTATTCTTTCTTTCCATTCCAGTCTCTGCTCCCCCTCCAGCTTCCTCCCTCCGAGTTCCTCCCTTGCTCCCATCTCCCCTTCTCTGAGAGGATGGGGCTTCCCCTGGGCATCCACCCCCAACCCTGACACATCCAGTCTCTGACCAGTGAGGTGCATTCTCTCCGAGTGAGTCCAGATAAGGAAGCCATGGAGAGTGAGCTGCTTGTCTGTTACATGGGGGTGGGGGAGAGGCTCGTTCCAGCCCGGCCCCTGTATGTTCTTTGGTTGGTGTCTAGTCACTGAGAACTCCCAAAGGTCCACATTAGTTGACTGTTGGTCTTCCTGTGGGGTTCCCTGCCCCTTCAGGTCCCTTAATCATTCCCCCAACTCTTCTGTAAGTGTTCCCGACCTCCATCCAATATATGGCTGTGGGTGTCTGCATCTGTCTGAGTCAGCTGCTGTGTGGAGCCTCTCAGAGATTAGTTATGTCCTCCTGTCTGCAAGTATCACGGAGAATCGTTAACAGTGTCAGGGATTGGTGCTTGCCCATGGGATGGGTGTCAAGTTGGGCCTGTTATTGGTTGGCATTACCTTCAGTCTCTGCTCCATCCCTGCACTTCTATTAGACAGGATAAACTTTGGGTTAAAAGTTTTGTGGGCTGGTTGGTGTCCTTATCCCTTCCACGTAGGGTCCTGCCTGGCTACATGGTTCCATGTCCCCAATGCTATGCATCTTGGCTAAGATCACCCGCATTGACTCCTGGGAACCTCCCCTATCCCAGATCTTTGGGACTTCCTAGAGATTCTTCTCTCCCCCAACCTAAGGCAGCTTCGGATTTCCCTTCATCCTCCTGGCCCTCTAGGCTTCTCTCCCGTCTCTCCCCTCCCCGTCCAACCTCCCACCCAGTTCCCTCCCTCCCTCTGCCTCCAATGACTATTTTATTCCCCCTTCTACGTGAGATTAAAGCACCCTTGCTTGGGTTTTCCTTCTTGCTTAGCTTCTTTGGGTCTGTGGGTATCTTGGATATTCTGTACTTTTTTTTTTTTTTTTTTTTTTTTTTTTTTTTTTTTTTTTTTGCTAATATCCACTTATCAGTGAATGCATACCATGCATGTCCTTTTAGGTCTGAGTTACCTCAATCGGGATGATATTTTTCTAGTTCCATCCATTATCCTGCAAAATTCATGATGCCCTTGTTTTTAATAGCTGAATAGTATTCCGTTGTGTAAATAAACCACATATTCTGTATCTGTTCTTCGATTGAGGAACAACTTGATTGTTTATAGTTTGTACAATTCTACCTATTATTAATAAAGCTGCTATCTGTACAGATCTGAAAAATCTCTGAAGGAAGACTCCAGACTCAGATAATATTCAAAGACAAAGAGTGTTTGTTCCGTAGAAACGTCTAGCACACGAGGGTTGCCATTGTTTCCAAATGACAACACCCACAGAGACATTTGAGTCCCTTTTATAACAGGACTGCTTAATTGCTTCTGAGATACCAGCAGACTTCTAATCTTAGGGCACATTCCAAGGGTTTCCAGAAACCATTAACTGAAGGTCATAAAGAAGATAGACACTACTGGACCCCAGGTGCAAAACCCAGGAGATAAGATACTGACTGAGTTTGTTAAAACTTTAAGGATGGCTTATTTATCATCTAAAACGTCTCTTTGACCCTGTAATCTAGTAGCAAATGGTGAAAGTTAAGTCAGATAATTGCTCCTAGGGTTTATACTCGGAGGCATTCTCTGTCACAACCTCTTATTCAATTTATGACTGGATTTATATGCAGATCTATCTGCAACGATTTTTTTTCACCATGTGAACACACTCTGATAGTCTTACAAGTACTGAGTACAAAGAGCAGAGATAGAAGCACAATTTCCTGGTGAGGCTTTACCTAGCCTCCCCCTGTGTCACTCTTGAGGTGCTAACCTAAGGATGCAGCTGTCAGCCTTAAATTGACTCAGTCAGGGTGATCAGCTGCAGATGCAGAATATCTTACACTTAGGATAGATAGCAAATGGTCCACTGTCTAGTTTTTGAGTGGAGATAAAATGAAAGTGTACTCCTCACTATCATCATGGTGAAGCACATGTCCATGGGGTATGGTGGAGCATCTTTTGGGAATATGCCTGGATATACCTGGGTCTTCAGGTTGAACTATTTCCATTTTTCTGAGGAACAGCCAGATAGAATTCCAGAGTAGTGGTACAAGTTTACACTCACACCAGCAATGAAGGAGTGTTTCTCACCAACATGTGCTGTCACTTGAATTTTTGCTCTTAGCCATTCTGACTGATGTGAGGTGGAATCTCAGGGTCATTTTTAGTTGAATTTCTCTGATAACTAGGGATGCTGAGCATTTCTTTTAAGTGCTTCTCCGCCATTCGAGATTCCTTAGTTGAGAATTCCATTTAGTTTTCTTAATTGGGTTGTTTGGTTTGTTGGAGTTTAACTTCTTGAGTTCTTTATATATTTTGGATATTAGCCCTCTATCAGATGTAGGTTTAGTGAAAATGAATCTTAAAATTAACCAGAGTATTCTGTGAAGTTTCTTCCAAGGTCCTTGTCCAAATCAATAAAGGAAATATAATAGTGTGGTTTTTAGTCTTCAGTACAGTTTCAGAACAGTTTGTACAACAATGCTATCATTGTTTTTGCTTAGTTCTAATTGTGCATAATTCACACTATACATTCTTCTACTTTAAGGCAGAATTCTTTTTTTATTTGGGAGGTTGCTGAGGATGGCACCCATGGTTATGTGCACATTAGGCAGACGTTCTATCACAGACACACACTTGGAGGCCTGCTTCAGGTGTTTGTTTGTTTGTTTGTTTTTAGTGTATTCAGAATGTTGTGCAGTCATTATCATTCTTTCATTTCAGAATATTTTATTACCACAAAAAGAAACCCTGTATCTCCCCAAGTTTCCTTCCAGCCCTTGGCAACTTCTGATTTACTTTTTCCTCCTTGTATTTTACTATTAGATATATTTCATATTAGTGAACCATATGCTATGATGCCTTAAAGAAATTACTACTTTCACTTGTGCCCTGATTTTGTGTGTGTGTGTTTATTTTTTTTCTATTAATGGGATAAAATACTTTGATAAAAACCAACTAAAGGATAAAGGGGTTTGCCAATTTAAGATTCCAGGTGCTAGTCCATCATTGAGGGGAAATCAAGAGAGAAACTCTTGCAGCTAGTCATATCATATCCACAGTCAAAAGCAGAGAAAAGCAAATGCACCCTTGCTTCCTGCTTGTTCTCTTGCTATTCAGCTATTTTTTCCTATTCTTACAGTCATTTAGGATCCCCTGCCTAGGGAATGGTACTTCCCACAATGGATGACTCCACCAATATCAATCAAGAATCAAGAGTCTTCTCCATAGATATGCAAAGACTAACCTAATCTAGACAATTCCTTAATGATGCTCTCTTCCCAAGTGATTCTAGGTTATAAAGTTGACATTTCAGAGTAACTAGCACAATATGGCATGATGCTTTCAAGGTTCATTCATGTTGTAGCATATATGAGTACTAATTATTTTTATGGCTCAATAATATTGCATTTGCAATTACACTGAATTTTGTTTATCCACTTATCATTTGTTGTCACGTTTTGGTTATTAAGATAATGCTTCTATAAATACTTATACTTTAATAGGAACATATGTCTTTATTTTTCTTGGGCATATACCTAAGAATGAAATTACTTGGTTATATGGGAACACTAGTGTTTTGAGAAATGATCAAAAAACTTCTCTAAAGTTACTGTACTGTGTCAAAACCACCTAAGCTAGTACCCCTTCTCTTTCATCCTTGTCAGCCCTTAAAAATGACTAGTATATGCCAGTCGAGAGTCACAATGGGTTTCATTATGACATCTTTCTTTTTTAAGATTTATTTATTTACTATATATATGTACACTGTAGCTGTCTTCAGACACACCAGAAGAGGGCATCATATCTCATCACAGATATGTCAGGAGCCACCATGTGATTGCTGGGATTTGAACTGAGGACCTCTAGATGGGCAGTCAGTGCTCTTAACTACTGAACCCTCATTATGACATCTTCATATATACCTCCCATGCATTTGGATCCTGTTCACTCTCCATTAATTTTTCTTTGCCCATCCTTATTTGTGTCTACCTCTTTGATTTTTATTGTTGCTATTCTGTTGATTTTCTTTTTGAGACTTTATCTAGCCATATAATCCAGCCTGATCTCAAATTCATAATATTCCCCATAGGTGGAATTAAACAGGCATTCACTTCTATGCACTGCTCTTTCTCCCTCCCACCTCCCTTCCTCATGTGTGTGCCCAGTGGTTCTGAAGTGCTATCTTGAGGGGTTCTAGAGTTGAACTTTTGTGGTTTCAGGTTGCAAACAGAAAGTCTCCCCATGGGACAACTGGAGCTTGCTCCTGGTTTCTTCAGACTCTTGCTGGGCCACAGCCTTTGTTCTGGGATTTGTATGTTCTTGCTCTATTGTACTTTCCCCCTGTAATAACCTCTGTGTTTGTATTCACCATCATGTCGGGGCCTTCAGATCTGCTCTAACAATCTGACTCCTTTTGGTACCTTCAAATAGGAAAGTGTGCCTGTTATCTATCAAGTTTTGGAAGGAGAACTATGGGGCGAAGCTATGCTAGCACAGTAAGAAAACAATTTTCTGTGACACCTAGAAGCAAGAAAGGCCCAAGGTCAATCCAATTCCAAAGCATACCTCCTCCATAAGACCTTTCTGCCTGTTCTCAATTCCTGCAACAAAAACAATCTCCCCACCCCCTTGTTTTGAGACAGGGACTCATCATGTAGCCTAGCTGGACCAGAGTTCTTTAAGTAGACCTGGCCAGCTTCCAATCCTGAGATCTACCTGCCTCTGCCATCCAAGTGCTGGAATTATAGGTGTGTGGTTCATTTGAACTGTCAACTTGACACAGACTGGAATGACCTGGGGATAAACCTCAATTGAGGATTTGCCTAAATCAGGTTTGGCCTGTGGGTGTGTTTGTAGGAGGCTGTCCTAGTTGTTAATTGAAGAGTGTAGGTGACCCCTAACTGAGGGTGAGTGGCAGTATTTCAGGAACTTGGCTGAGAACCATAGTTATCTGAATATAAGCAAGCAGCCAAGAGAGGATGCATTATCCACCCCCATTTGCTCTTAACCATGGATGTGATGTGTGACTACCAGCCTGAGTTCCTGCCTCCACTTCTTGACCATGACACAGTGTAACTTGAAACTCTAAGCCAAACAACCCTCCTTTTCCCTAAATTTCTTTTTGTCAGAACAACAGAAATGAAGCTGGAAGGCTTTTTCTCCTCCATCCTCTCTTCCTCCATCTCCCCTGCCAGTTCCACTGCCTGTGTCTTGTTCCTCCTGCCTCTCCTTCCTGGGGGAGATCACAGGCATCTGCACCTGGCTTTCTCCCAGTTTCTATGTTGTCAGCTCACCACCTTAAGTACAAAGGCCCCTTACTCCACTGTTTTGCAATATCCTGGATAAAAACTCTTCACTAGTTCTGATGCTGCACACCTTCAGCCACAGAACTCAGAAAGCTGAGGCTAGCATGTCTCTGAGTTTGAGACCAGCCTGATCTACACAGTGAGTCTGGGGGCAGCCAAAACCACACAATGAGGCCGGTCTCAAGGACAAATGGCTTGGACCTTAGCATTCGCCTCTGTCCTGCCTGCAGCTATAAAGAGTCCCCCTTTGCTCGCTTGCCCTGTGTGGACCTGACAGGAAGTGTGATACTGCAAACTCCACTCACGACAAGAAAGTGCTAAATACCTTTTCTGGGTCCTCAAAGTCCCATCTCTGCCTTGCCTTGTGCCCTGGAAGCTGACCTTGCCACAGTCTGTAGTCCATGAACTCTATTGATCACTGGCTTCCACTGGCTTTGGTCTGTGGTAGGCAGCATCCAGTGGCATCAGACTGAGTACAATGAAAGAGCAGTTTGAGTACCTAGTATTGCTGTTATCTTCATGCCAGCCATGTGTCACATTAACTTTTCCTGGGACAACATGAACAAACACCTAGTCACATCAAGTAGGGTAATAATGACAGGGCAAAGAGACCATTTGACTCAAGGATATCTTGGTAAATCAATGTGTTAGGAAGACAGTGTGCCAGAAATATATACCAACAAGCTTGTACTTTTCGACAATGTCAGAACTTATTAAATAAAAATAAATTCACAAGGTTTGGGAGGTTTAATGACAGAAAGTTGTCACAAAATCTGCCCACCTTGGTAGCTTGGCAGTGGAAAATGTAGATTCCTTTATTCCAATCTTATTTGCTAATATTAACACTCATCATGTAGCACACAGTAAATTCATGTAGTGTGTGTGTGTGTGTGTGTGTGTGTGTGTGTGTGTGTGTGTATGTGTGCCTATATATGTATGTGTTCTAGAATGAACAGTTAGAGCAGGGTGAATAACACGTTAAAGCAACAGTGGCCAGGAGGGTCCAGAAGTGGGTTTTAAAAAGTCTGTACAAAGAAGATAGTGAATCAGACGAGCGCTGGAGAAGTGCTGCTGGTATGTGTTTGACAGTGAGATTGAAAAATTGAAGGTGAAAAGGTCAAATCATATTCAGAATGGGAGAGAAACTGGTCCAGTCCAGGTCCAGATGGGTCAGTGGATGGGCAGACAGTAGAGTAGCCTCCATGAACTACAGTGGAAAAAAAGCCACGCATAGGAGTCATCCATCCTTGAATGCACACTAGGTATCAGATGACAAATTACTGTGGGGCCACCCCATTCCGGCATTAGGTGTCCATCACATTATAGAATACAGGTGAAAGGAGTTCCACCCTTTCCTTGATCTGGAGTGTTTGATAAGCTCTTAGGCTCGGCTTCCCTGATAAGATGTTAATACACCCAGGTGTCCCCTCAGTTTCAAGTCTCCCCAATAAATATACAGGGTGGTTCCCTCGCTCTTCCCAAGAATAAGTCACTTATCAGTCTGTGCTGGATGGGTGGTGCCTGACAGATGGGGCAGTTTCGGGGTCCACCCAGTGGTTGCAGTCTTCCTTCTTCCTCAGGATAGAGTCAAAACCTGCCTGTAAAACGTGGTTTCCCACAGCCATGCAATAGTCTGAAAAGCCACAGTATGGAATCACTTAGAATTGGGCATAGTCTACTCTGAACATAGTAAGTTTTATTTAACTGGGCTACTTACAAGAGAGTAAGTGGTTACCCACAGGACCATAGACAGTTAATGGCAGGCATCTATACCACCAAAGGAAATGTCTCATCTCCTCACAACAATCTTTAACTGCTTATAGATCCTCTGGGAAGGATGGAACCTCAAGGGCTGTCACAAGAGCTCTCCATCCCTCCACAAGAAAACATAAGTGGGCCAAACACTGAGAGAGTCCTGTGGGTAAACACATAAATGCAGAAGCTCTTATTTCAAACCAACAATGGCCATGACATGATGAAAGGATGCTATGGTGCCCCAGTGGACACAGTGGCTATTGGACATCCCCTTTCCACAGTTTCCTTTCTCACCAAACTTTAATGTTTATTATTCTTTCTAGGTGAGGGTTAGTGTGACAGCTAATCTTGGTTGTTGACTTAACTACAGCTGAGATAAACTAAGACCCAAGCAGGTGAGCAAACCAGTGATGAATTTTCTCAGTTGGATCATTTGAAGGTGGAAGCACCCTCCCTAAATTTGGGCCATGCTTTCTGGTAGCAGCCCACATAAAGGGATGCAGAGGGAAGAAACTTCTGGCTTCACTTTCACTAGCAAGTTTTTCTATCCTGTTGCTTAGACATTCCTTCTTTGGTACTATAACCTATTTCTTTGGGATTCTAACATAGACTGAAGTCCAGCTGAGGCACCTAGCTTGTAGACAGAACAATTAACAAATTCTTGGACTTTCCTTTGAGAGATACCAATAAGTTCATTTTTAATATATATTCATTCTATAAGTTCTGTGCCTCTAGAGCACCCTGACTAATAAAGCTAGAAATCACCTTTTTCTATTACAGCCCAGAAGACATTACGAGCCTATAGTGGTTGCCTTCGCCTTACCTACATCTGCATTCAACTCACCTTAGATCCTCACTTGGAATAAGCCACCTGCTTCCTTCCAGGATTCTGCCTTATACAAACAGTGCAAGGAGGGGTCATAGAACTGTGGCTAGGTAATACCTCTTATAGTGAGTCTGGAGGGGTCTACAAGTCCTCAAATAAACCATGGGTTGGGACGCTAAAAATAGGCAAATGTAAATGCTAAAGAATGATGCAAGAGGCATTGATCATTATACTCATTATTACAAGGTTCCAGGAGATTTTGTGGAAAAGCAAGACAAGGCAGATGTTCAGCAAATCCACCAGACCATAAGCAAAGAGGATGGCACAGAACCACTGTCTGCCCCTGCATGTCTAACTGGATTGTGCCTAGGGAGCTTAAGTACTCTCTCAGTTTCAGACTTCACAGGAATGAAAAAGTCTTATCTGAACCGGAAACTGGAAAATCAAGATGGCATTGATTGTTTAGCAGGGCAGTGCCAATACTGGGTGGGGCCTGTGGACTTGGTGATGGCTTTACCTTGTTCCAGAACCAGCTAGATGGCATTATCATCTAACCTAATGTGCTCCTGGAAAGGCAGCAGTCATCTAAGAAGATGAGGACTTTAAGCCTTCTGCTTTGTGTTCATTGTTCCCATGGTTACAATTCAAGCATGTCTGGGCATGTCTCATGACTTACAGAGGCAGGCAACTCAAAAGTGATTTGGCATCAGTATCAAACTGCACAAAGACCCTGTGTAAATGATGTTTCAGCAATGAGCATCTGGGGAGAGAATGGTACCTATTTTTCATGGCTATTGATCTCCCTGCCTGGCCTCAGAGATGTTGGCCCTGTAGAACAAGAAGTTGATGACAAAGAGCAATGATGGGGGCTTCTGGCTGCACTTTGATAACGTGGGAGGGAGAACACTCCTGAGAGCCACCATGAGAAATTTCAGCAAGATAAACTTGTTCCTTGTGACTGGAGAGATTTCTCAGTGGTTAAGAGCACTTGCTGTTCATCCAGAAGATCCAGGTTATATTCTCAGCACCTGTATCATTATGGCCAGAAACCATTCAGTGGTTCTAAAATCCCACTTCCAGAGGATCCAACACCTTCTTCTGGCCTCTGCAGGCACCAGGCATACATGGGATACTTTTAGGCAATACACTCATATACATACAAATAAAGAAGATGCTTGAGCAATATCTTTTGTGGAGAGTTTTTTTAGGTTACTTTAAAATTTTAAATAAGGGATGGGTATAGTGGTTGGCAGGTAGAGGCAGAAACACCACAGGTTGAGATCAGTCTGAGCTTTAGAGTAAGTTCTAGGCTCATCTGAAGTATAAAGTAAAACTCTGTCTCAAAGTGTTCTCAGTTGTCAAAAGTGCTTACTGCTCTTCTGGAGGGCCTGAGTTTGGTTCCCAGCACCCATGGTGACTCACAACCACCTATAATTCCAACTCCAGAGGATCGGATGTCATCTTTGGTCTTCTCAAGCACCTGCAGTCATATGCACAGATCCACACATAGGCAGGCACACATATATTAGTAAAAAGATCAGTTTCTAGGTTTTTTTTTTTTTTTTAAGGAATCAAAATGATGCGGGGGTTTTTTGTTTTTGGTTTTTTTGTTTGTTTGTTTGTTTTGTTTTTTAATGAGTAGAACACCTTCTAACAGGGCTGTGCCATGATTATTTAGTGTTCTAAAGAAATTCACCTTTTTAAGGCTGCATGCATTCTAAGTATGCAGGAGCAGAGTGTAGGCTTCATTCTGTACTGGAGAGGGGAATGGCTGTAAAGGAAGTTGGTAGATCAAATGCAGAAGCTGGACTATAAGATAGCACACCAGATTAAATAAAAGTGAAACAATGTCAAATTGACAAAAGTGATGTAAAGGTGATAAAACATGAAGATGTAAAATGATTGAAGTCGTTACTAGCCTGATTTTGTGTGTTGTGTTTTGCTCTTTTTCTTGAGGCCGGGTGTCATTATGTACCTCAGGCTGACTTGGAGTTATGTAGACCAGGCTGGCCTTGAACCCAGGGATCTGCCTGCCTCTGCCTTCTAAGTGCTGGAATTAAAGGTGTGTACCACCATGCCCAGCAACCTTATATTTTTTACTTGTTTCTTTTTTGAGACATGGTCTCACTCCATATTCAGGTCTTGGCTACAGAGTGTAGCTTATGTGTCTGTCCCAAGCCTGCTTATTAATTTGGGGCAAGCTTCTTGCCTCAGTGTCTCAATTGCTGGAATTAAAGGGATGAACTACTACTACATGTGATTTACCATACCCTTAGGAAACATGCATGGAAATACTTTGGGAGGAAGAGCCAGGATATATATTGCATTCCAATAGTTGAAAGAAGGCACACAGACAGATGGATAGATGGATGGATGGATGAATGGATGGATGGATGGATGGCCAGCGAGATGGCTCAGAGTAGAGACATTTGCCACCAAGCTTGTCAAGCTGAGTCCAATACCTATTACACAATGGAAGGTGAGAACCAACTCCTACAAGTTGTCCTTTGACCTCCAAATGCACACAAGGGCATGAGCAATTTAACATGGGCATGAACTCTCTCTTTCTCTCTCATACACACACACACACACACACACACACACACAATGTAATTTTAAAAGGAGAGAGCAAGCACAGAAATGGTAAAGCACCTGAAGTAAAGAGTTACTAAGAAGTGACACCTCGGTAATTGGTATCGAAGTATCCTTCCTATCAGTTTTCTTCTAGCATTCTTCCTGTAAATTTAAAGTTCTCTTTAAAGCCTGATGTGGTGTCTCACACCTATAATTCCAGCAGTTGGGAGACCAAGGCAAGAGGACCACTCATGAAAGTGTGAGGTAAGTTTGGGCTATGGCGTGAAACCCTGCTTACAAAAGGAACTCTCTGAATGAAAAATAACAGACCTAGACGACAGGACATAGAATGTTGGCTCCATGGTTAAGAATGTTCATTGCTCTTCCATAGGCGGGTTTGGTTCCCAGCAACCACAGGGCAGCTCACAACCATCTTTAACGCTACCTCCGGAGGATCAAATGGATGCCTTTATCAGGCCTGGCATACTGCCTGCTTCTCCAACTCAACTCCACGAGAATAGAGAAGTGCCAGTTGTGTTGTGTGTGAACTTTAGAAAGGTGTTCCTCTGTAGTCCATGCTAGCCTTGAAGTCATTGTGTGGCCCAGGTTCACTGTAATCTTCCAGCCTCAACCTCCCATTATCTGTCGTATTCACTGTCCTTGTCTATGAGGATCAGGACAACATCCCAGACACAGTACCCAGTACTCACAAACATTACTTTTTCCCCCCAGTGTTGATGATGGAACCAGACACACACATGGTATACGTGCATTTATTCAGGCAAAGACTCATACACATAAAAGTAAATCTTAAAGCAAAAAAAAAAAAAAAAAAAAAAAAAAAAAAACAACCCAAAAAAAAAAAAAAAAAACAACCCAAAAAACAAACAACAATACCTTCATGATAGCAACTGTGACACTGGCTTCACTGTCTATCTGGACTCCAGCATCTATGAGCAATCACACGCAGACCGTGCCTTATTCATCATGCCAGGACCTGGGGGAAGGAGAGTCTCCTCACCAGACAGGAGGCATAATGTTTCGGGTATGAACATGTGTTGATTGGTCAGAAGCAGTGAAAGAGCGAATACCCCACAGAGAGGAGGTGAGCTGATACAGGCTATTTATTGCCTAGTAATAGGTGAGATGAGGGTCCTAGTTAGTTAAAACCTCTGCAGCTGCTCCCCCCTAAAGCCTCTCTAGGTGGCCTGATAGTTTCCCCTCTCCTTCAGCCTCCAGTTGATACTGCTGGCGCACCCCTGTGAAGTATGTGCTGTGTGTTTCTCAGCTCTGAATGTGTGAAGGCTTTCCTAAGGTTCAGACAATTCCCT
The DNA here is from genome assembly GCF_963924665.1 of Micromys minutus. Taxonomy (NCBI): domain Eukaryota; kingdom Metazoa; phylum Chordata; class Mammalia; order Rodentia; family Muridae; genus Micromys; species Micromys minutus. The sequence continues at coordinate 95,264,590 of NC_137970.1, forward strand.
GCCTGCTGTGTCGCAATTGACCATCTCCTGTTATCTCTCTAATTGAGCAGACACCCTGAAATATGTGTGAACACTCCCACGCCACCTTCACCAGAAGATAAGATTATAAGCCGTGGAGAGGTCACAGGATCTTCTGAGAAAGATGTCCAAACAAGTGTCTGCCTCATTAAGTCTGTTGCTAACGAAGGCAGTGACTGACTCATCAGGAAGCCATCCTGCTTAATTGCTAATGCTGCTTTTAAGTGTTTTTTATTCACTCATTACTATTATTTTCTGAGGCTTTCTAACCAGTGGTCTCTCTCTTTTTTTACTTATATATTAATGTGGGGTTTTTGTTTGGGGTTTTTGATTTGTTTTGTTGTTTTTGAGACAGTGTCTCTTGTGACTCAGGCTTAGATTCTCACCCTACAGAGCACTGAGGTAATGGGCGGACACTATCAGGCCTGGCTTTCACTCAAAAATTTTTTGAAGGTTTTTTTTTTTTTTTTTTTTTTTTTTTTTGAAGCACATGACTCAGTGGTACTATATTTGCTTAGCATACACAATACCCTGGGTTCTATCTCCAGCACTGCAAAACAAACAGAAACGTTTGTGAGGAGTGTTTGAGGGATGCTCTCCTTATCCTCGAGGACACTGCAGTGAATTTCACAGATAATTGTGGCTGTAATTTCAATACTTGGGAGGTTGAGGCTGTCCTCTACACTGGAAAATTGCAGTGAGCTCCAGGCCAGCCTGGGTCACACAATGACTTCAAGGCCAGCATGGACTACAGAGAGAGCCTCTTCTGAAATGGACAAATAGAGCTGGTAGATGTCTTCTATCAGGAAGTTTAGTGCGGGGGGAGGGGCAGGGAGCACAGAAGTAAGCTCAGCATTTTGGGCTGGGATTGTAACTCAGCTGGCAGTGTCAGCCCAGTGCACAGGAAGCCAGGAGTCCCATCCCCAGTACTGCACCCGGTAATCCCAGGAAGGATCAGAAGTTCAAGGTTATCTTCAACTACACAGAGTTTGAGGCTAGCCTAGAACACATAAGACTTGTCTCAAATATCGTGTTAAAAATCTGAACATTTGAAAAGAATACAGGGGGCTGAAGAGATGGCTCAGTGGTTAAGAGCACTGACTGCTCTTCCAGAGGTCCTGAGTTCAATTCCCAGCAACCACATGGTGGCTCACAACCATCTGTAATGCGATCCGATGCCCTCTTCTGGTGTGTCTGAACACAGCGACAGTGTACTCGAATACATAAAATAAAAATAGAGAAATCTTTAAAAAAAGAAATGAATACATATTCCTAAGTTGAGGACTCCATATTCCTGAATACTTGTATTCCCCCTCCACCATCCCCCCCTTGTCTCTCTCTCTTTGTACTGAGGATTAAACTGAAGCCTTACCAGCATGTTCTCTGTCACTTAGCCAGGGGTCCAAGACATGATTTCTCTAACATAATATGAGAGAATTTCATACAATATATTTTGATCATATTCAGCTCCCACACTGCTCCCTAACCCTTCCCAGAGATCAAAGCATACCTCCCCACCTCTTCCCAACTACGCATGCTCTTTTCTTGTCTTTTCTTTATTTTATTGTTTTATTGACAAGGTCTCATTCTGTAGCCCTGGAACTTGTTAGGCCACATTAGCCTTGATCCCATGGAGATCTGCCTACCTCTGCCTCCCAAGTGCGGGAATGAAAGGACTGTGCCACCATACCTACCTCCATGGTTTTGAAAGAAGTGTCTTATGAAGCAACCATCTGCAACACCTGGGCAGGATGCAGAGAAGCCACAGCTGATATTGCAGAACACAGAGTAACAAAGTAACAGGCTATGAGCAGCAACCTTTTGCCTGACATGGTAAAGGAAGAGATAGGCTTCTTGTACCTGCGTTGGGAAACAGCAAGTGTTCTCTGAAATGAGCTAGCAGACAGGAGCGTAGACTCCCAGATGAAAACAACCCACCAAACTAGCCTGCAGGAATTCATCCAGTCCCTGGAAAAAGCTTGCCAGTCCTCTCCAAAGGCCAAGCCAATGTGGTAGCCAGAGGCTATGGAGCACTCCAGAAGGACAGTAGATCTGGAGGAACAAATCAATAAAGGATACGCCCCAGGCACTGACTGTCCTTTCCTCTTGAGTCAGCTCTTTAACGCAGCCTGTTCCAGTTTGTGTGCAGGACCTTGCTATGCTGGCTTGATTGCTCCATCACTGTGCAACCCAGGTAGGCTTCAAATACACCGAAACTCTTGCCTCAGCCCCCCAAGTACTGGAATTAGGAGCCTATGCTACCATAGTTGGCTTCTCCATCTGTTCTAAACTGGACTTTTTTGGCGGCTATAGCCTTCCCACGCCATTACTCCGTAATTTTTGTCTTATTATAAATTGTAGATGATGCTCTGAATCTTCCAGTTTCCTTCATCCTTCACTGCTTTGAATGAGATCTTTTCTGTTTTTTGTTTGTTTGTTTGTTTGTTTGTTGATTGAGATGTTTTCATTCACTAACCCAGCTTAATCCCTAGTTCAGCAAGTGCCATGGAGTGTGGAGGTCAGAGGTCAACCTGTAGGAATCCGTTCTTGCCTTCTCCCACGTGACTCCTGGGAATTGATTTGAGGTCTTGAGCCTTAATGTGGAATGCCCCTACATGCTGAATCAGCTCCCAGGCCTGAGGAGCACTCATTATGGCTGACATGACTCAGTTATGACTCCAGCTCTTTACAGTACTACCTGCCCCTTTTGCTGGCCACCACACTGATGAAGAAATTAGAGTCATCAAAACCAAAGACTGGACCCGAAACAACCAGTTCAAAGTAAACCTCATCAGAGGCATAAGGAGAGTGATTGGGAGAGTCTACACGAACTTGAGAAACTGGTATTTCTTGCCTGTACTGGATGATGAAATTCTGAAAAGAGAAATAAAAAAGACTACATAAGAGCTCTGGCATGTATGTGAAAGATAAAGTCTAATTTCAGGGTATAGTTACCTCTGGAATTAGGAGAAGTGATCCAAAACATAGAGAAGGGGTTTTCAACTGGGGCTTGTCATCTTTGTTTTTCTTTTGTGTTTGTTTGGGTGGGTGGTATTTTGTTTTGGAAACCACCATGTCATATAGCAAAGGCTTGCTTTTGACCTTACTATGATGCTAGAATTCCTGACCCTCCTGCCTTCACTTTCTATGTGTTGGAATTACAGGTATGTGAGTCATCAGGACTGGCTTATTTGGTGTTGTGATCAAATCTAGAGCTTCATGCAAGCCAGGCAATCCGACAGCTGAACTGCCCCACCCAGCCTATTTTTTTTTTTTTCTTAAAACATTCACTTATTTGGGAGAACTATGAAAGTGTCACAGTTCACATATGGGGGTGAAAGAACAAATCACAGGAATCTTTTTCCACCATGTAGATCTTAGGTATGAACCCTAGGCCTTCAGGCTTGGGGACAAGCACCTTTACCTAATGAGGCAACTTGCTGACCTTCCTTCTCTCTCTTCCTTCCTCTTCCTTCCTATCTTCCTTTTGTCTTGGAATTTGCCCCACTTTTTAAAAATGACATCATGATAGTTCCATATATTTAAAGTGAAAGATAAGCTGTTTAATAAAAGCTTTTTCATTTATGTAATATATAGAAGTTACATTAAGTTCTGCCATATAGCAGGTTCATTTGGCACTACCAAAACCTGAAAATGACTACAAAGGAAACCGTCACTAAACTATAAGACACACAGAGGCCACACCCCATTTTGAGGTGTGGGGGCAGAAATCTAAATAATTTCTACCATGTTAGAAGAATCAAGTTCACTTGTTATAGTGTGTATTATTATATTCCCTTAAAGCAGGGCCTCCTCAAAATCTTCTAATTTAAAAGTGGTCAGGCATAATTTCACCTGTAAATTCAGAAGCAATCACATATCTGGTTACGTACAATTTTCTCATTGTGCCAAAGAAGCTTCAGTTTAAAAAAACAGAAGACATTATCAGTTAATTCTTATTAAAATACTGATATCAAGTCTAATTTTTTAAAAAAAATGGGGCTCAGAGTTAAGAGCACTGACTGCTCTTCCAGAGGTCCTGAGTTCAAATCCCAGCAACTACATGGTGGCTCACAACCATCTGTAATGGGATCTGATGCCCTCTTCTGGTGTATATGAAGACAGCTACAGTGTACTCACATATATAAGATAAATAAAGAATTCTTTTAAAAAATATGAAATGTTAACCTTCTCAAATGTGTCACTATGCATAAATAAATCGGTTATTTCATTATTTTGAAAGGGCCTCAGTTCGTTGTTTTCTATTGACCCAGCTGTCAGAGAAGTACAGCGATCAGGCAGCTCAGTGTCTTTCCTGCTGCCGTATGGCTGCTCCATCTACTTCCTTTCCGTACTAGAGCCAGTGAGTGTCAACGTGCAGATTTCATTACTGCAGCAAACGACAGAGTATTTGAGAGACGAATTCCTCGTGTCCAGCAGCCTTCGCCATTCTACGGTGAGATCCTTCCAATCCCACGTGCATTGACAGAAGAGCCTGGGAAACAAAAGCAGGTCAAGACAGCTTAATGAAGGGAATGACGAGTTAGCCACATGGTACACAAACCTCATCTGAAGCCTGCCTGCCCAGTGTGCCAAAAACAAGCAGGCCAGAGGTTCCTGCCACTTTAACATGGTAATTTATTTGGTGAAGGGTGTGGAAAACTAGTCTGGGTAAGAAAAACAATTCAGTTCTTTCCTCACAAGCACAAAGAACATCAACAGGAATTTCCCAATATCTTTCAGCCTAAATACCTACCTAGATATTCCATCAACGGGTTTGTATTTGACAAACAACTGCAGTTTGTGGTTTGTTTGGCTGTTATCACTTGCTGTGGGTCCTCAATTTGACTTTTCAACATGTCCATGTGCAGCCTCTGGCATTTCTTCCTCTTCAGAATGTATGCCTGTTGAAATGACCCTGCTAGCTAATTTCGTATTCAGTCCTTCGTTGTAATGAGGCTTCCATTTTGTTTCAAAGCGTTTCTGTTCTTGTTCTCAGGGGAGAACCGCTCCACAGCCTTCTTATCCCTGAATCTGATACTTCGGGGCTCTTGCCTCTGGCAGCAGCTAATTTCTTAGCTAAGAGACGCGCGGTCATGACATCACTGGCTTCTAAATCGCTGTAGGTTTCCTCCTCCTCACCTATCAATTATGGTGTGGACCATTGCGCTCATCAGTTTCCATCGGGAGACACGTAGCCAGGGTATTTATTTCATCCCATTTCTAGGGCTTTGTCCTCAGCTCAGCACCCCAGAAGACGCAGGCATCTTGTTCTTCAGCATTTCCTTAATTGGTCTATACCAGGCCATGGAGATCCCCATCGCTAGTTACTCCAGATGTCAGCTCAGGGTCCCTGCTGGCATGGGGCCCTGAGGAAGGGGTGGCTGCAGCTGAGGCACTCCAGCCCATTGAGGAGCTGTTGTATGTGGGGCTCAAGCAGCTCCATCTGTTGTCTTGGAAACCACTACTGGTGTCCACTCACAACAGGATGACCCGTATGCTACAGCCCACTCTGTGCCTGCGAAGCTGGGACCCCCTTACTGCGCCTATATTGTAACCCGAGGGCCCACAGAGGAGGCCAACGTAGTGCCCCAGGACAGGAGTGGCAGAGACTCTGAAGCCCCCTTTATTACTTCTGTAAACGGAACTCTGGGGTTAGGCGGGGAAGTAAGGCAAAGTCCTTCTCAGCTACTTACCGAAAGCATTATGAGACCCTGTTTCAAATAAAAACTAAATGAAAACTTTGGTCATTCCAAACAAACAAACAAAACAACACAAGTCCCAAGAAGACAACCATCTTAAAACACACACACTCACACACAGGTTTAAAAACCCTTCTTCTTGTGCTAGGGGACAGTCAAAACCCATTTCCTGATCTCTAGCATCTCTCAAGGGATAGCACTAGGAGGGACTGTATCATGATAGATCACTTACAGCACTTCCAATCTTGGGACCCACAAATACACCCACATTTCCTAGACAGACAACAGATTTTAGCCAAGGTTTAGCATTCCGTCAAATACCGCATAGGCCTCCACTGCATAGACCAAGCCTTGTTGAGACTGACATATGATCACCTCCCTCCTCAACACACATGACCTGGCTGCAACGTATAACCACATACTCATGACAAACTCAGTCTATAGTATGCCAAAGTTAACATTTTCCTAATACAATTGCGGGGCTCACCCAGACCTTAGCTCAGAACCTCACAGAATGATATGAACCCAGCCTCCGGTCTTTTGTGAATACACCAATTAATATTCCCAAGTAAGAGCTAAAAGAAAACCTCTATGGTGTTTGTCTACCTGGATGAAGGCTTAAGACATGCCACCTCAAGGGCTAAATGGGACATGGACCCTTGGTCTCAAGCCACACATTGGTGGTCTGTTCCTGAGCTACCCTGCTCTGACACAGTCAGGCTGTCCAGTGTCACCTCTGTGCACAGATTCCTCTGATCTCTTTTAGTTGCTGGCTTTTTGACAAGGTCTCATTCTGTAGCCCAGGCTGGCCTTAAACTCCTCATCCTTGTCCCTCAGTGCTGAGCTTACAGGCTCGTGGTCACCAGGCCTGTCTTATCCTGATGCTTGGAATGCAAAGCCTGACTCCTGTAGCCTGGGCCATTCTCCAGGCCTAGGGGAGCTGGTAAGGTCGGGCCTGTGTCTCCCTGTGATGGGACACCTCCCTTCCACTGCCCAGAAGGGGGACTGAGCCTTTGCATGCAGAGGATGGGGGCAGGCAGAGAGACAGAGAGAGAGGCAGAGAGAGAGGCAGAGGGGCAGAGAGAAAAACAGAGAGGCGGAGTCAGGTTATTCTTGGGTGATGGGAGACATGTAGGCAGACACAGGCCACACTAGTTGTGTGATGTAGAGAGCTTCGGAGAACACAGTGAGGAGCCCAGAGGACAGCGTCTGTGGAGGACCAAGGTTGACTTGATGGTCTGCTTAGGTCCATGGAGCGCTGAGTGGGAGGCTGTGTGCCTGCATTGGGTCACATGGAGTTCTTGTCTTACTTCTGCCTACAGAGCCAATAAGATGGATACCACAGTTCTCCCTGGCATATGTGTCTTCTTGTATTTTGAGCCTGCCCAGGGGCATGACCTCAGCTTTGAACAAAGCCTCCACCATGCCCCCCACTCCCATTTCTCCCCCATTAAGCTGTCATTTCAGAATACTGAACCCAAATTCACTCTCAAACCATGTCTTTGGGATTTGTGCCCTGGCCTCCAGAACAATGGTTTCTTTGCTCTCTGGTATTTTTTAAATCAGGTAATCTGACTTCTCCTACAGACTTCTCCCTTGCCACAGTAATTAAAAGTACTTCATGGACAATTTTCTACTGTTCATATTTAGAAGTAAACGTCCAGATTTTACACATGTGGGTTGTAGGTACCTCTCTGTCCACCGAGAGGAACATTCTGATTTTACTGTAGTTTATTCACTCTGTGTGTAGGTGGACAAAGCACACGTGTGGAGGGCAGAGAAGAGCAGGGGTTGGTCCTGTCCGTCCACCCAGTCCATCCTAGGCATCTAAGCACTGGACAGCAAGTGCTTTTTCCCACTGAGCTATTTTTTTTGTTTGTTTGTTTCTCTGTGTTCAAAGTTTTCAGTAAGGACTGAAGGAGCTGAAAGGGTCAGCAACCCCATGGGAAGAACAACATTATCAGCTAACCAAACCCACCACAGCTCCCAGGGACTAAAACACCAACCAATGAGTTTACATGGAGAGACCCATGGCCCCAGGTGCATATGTAGCAGAGGATAGCATTGTTTGGCATCAGTGGGAGAAGAGGCCTTTGGTCCTGGAAGGTTCTTTTTCCCAGTGTATGGGAATGCCAAGGTGCTGAGGTGGGAGAGGGAGCACCTTCATGGAGGCAATGGGAAGGGGAGGGAGAATGGGATTGGTGGAAAGGGGATAACATCTGAAATGTAAATATAGAGAATGTCCAATAAAAAAAGGAGGAAAAAAAAGAGAAGATACCATTACAGCCATCATATTAAACAAATACAACTTCCAATTATTTTGAAATACCTGTTCTTATACCCATATACCCATGTAGCTCTGACCCTTTATCACCAAACAAATAAACAGACTATTTTTTAAACATTTATTTATTAGTACACTGACACACTGCCTTCAGACAGACCAGAAGAGGGCATCAGATCCCATTACAGATGGTTGTGAGCCACCATGTGGTTGCTGGGATTTGAACTCAGGACCTCTGGAAGAGCAACAGTCAGTGCTCTTAACCGCTGAGCCATCTCTCCAGCCCACAAAGACTATTTTTGAAACAGAAAAAAAATGTTTTCCTGGACTGAGCTATCTTGCCAGCCTTAGATATTATATTTTCTCCAATATTTGTATCAACATATAGTAATCGTGCCAAATAATGTTTCATTTTGATGCTTCCATATGTTCAAATGATGAACTTTCATCACATTTATCTCCATATTCACTCTCTTGTTTCCTCCTCCAAAGACCAGTCCTGAGAAATCAACCTAGAGCTTTCCGCCAGTTAATTGAAGCTCTCTAATACGGAGCTGTATCCCATGACTTCTGTTTCCGTTTTAAGACTAGCTCTCAATAAGTTGCCTTGAACTCACAAGCCTCCAGCCTTTGCCTCTTGAGTAGCTGGGGTTAAAAGCCTGTATCAGGGGCTAGTGAGGTGGCTCAGCAATTAAGAGCACTTTCTGCTCTTCCAGAGGACCCAGGTTCAATTCCCAGGACACACTTGGCAGCTCACAACTGTCTGTAACTCCCGATCCGACACCCTCAGACAGACATACATGCAGGCAAAACACTGAACATAAAAAAGTAGATTAAAATATAAAATAAATAAATAAAAATAAAAGCCTGTCATCAAACCTAGCTTCCTTCTTCCTTTCTTACAATCATAGGCTAGCCTACAAAACCCTCTCCCTTCTTTTGCTTCCCCACATATTAACACACACACACACACACACACACACACACACACACACACACACGCACACAAAATATGTCCTCCATTTAAAAATATTTATTTTATTTTATCTGTATGAGTGTTTTTCCTACATGTATGCAGCACGTGGACCACATGTATGTCCATGGAGGTCAGAAGAGGACATAGGGTCTCATAGAACTGAAATTAGAGGTGACATGAGCCAAGATGTGGGTGATGACAATCAAAACGTGGCCTTTCCAGCTCCTAGATATTCCCTTTTGTCTATTAGGTCCAGGGCCGCATGTACACTACGGGCCTGAAACTCACTAGGTGGTCGAGGCTGGCCTGGGCCCCCTGTCTCCACCTTCTAAGTGCTTATTTCAAGCATATGCCTCATCTCACAGGAAAAATTAGACTGTCTCCTATCCTAAAGTCCTGCATCCGGCTCTCCTCCTTGCTCATCAACTGTCCTCACTTCTCTCTCCCATTTTCCTATTTTTTGATTTATGTAAGAGATGTAATAACACTGCTTCGACTCTGGACCAAAGTGAGACCCTTCTAGACTCTGTAATGGATCATAATAGATGACCCTCGAAGACCTATCCAGGAAAGACGCTTTGTGACTAAAGAACCTGGTTCTTCTCTTAAACTGGCTATTTAATTCATGTAATAGGACTCGGGTGCTTTGCTTAAGCCTTTGTGGCTCATGTGCTTCTGTCTTTTCAGATCTCTGCTTCTGTCTGTTTACTTATCCCTGCCTCCGGCTCAAGTCCGCCAGGCCTCCTCCACCCGTTCCATATTCTCAACTATGGAGCCTTGCCCAACCTTTGTAAGTTGCTTCCACTGCGGCCATGTCCAACCAGGACTTTGGCTTCTCCACAAGGTCTGCTTTTTGTGTTCATACTAGCATGTTGATATGTAGCTCAGGATGGCCTCAACTTCTCATTTTTCTTGCTTTTATCAAGAGCTGGGACAACAGGTATGTGGCACCAAGCCCAATGGGCATGGATGCTTTGTCAAAAATCTGCCTTATTCAGCCATGCGTTATGCTAACCGACTCATATCTACTATCTCATTGGGTGAGCACAGCAACCTTATATAGATGAATTAGCCCTTCAATTTCAGCCAACAACGCCTACAGTCTTTACCTATGGTTCTACAGGCAAAGAAGGCCAAGCAACGAAGCTGCTTCAGCTTCTCTCTTATCTACTTCAAGATCTCTATGGACTTTCAATTGTTTTTACTTCATTTACTGCAATTATGAAAAATGTCAAATGAGAAGATCTAGAAACAGGAGAGAGGGAAGAGAGGGAAGGAGAGAGGGAGGGGATACTCACAGTGGGATGGGTCCTTCCACACCAAACATCTTCATGAAAATTCATGAACTTGACTGCAGGACAATCTTGATGGAGACATTTTTTCCAACTGGGGTTCCCTCTTCCCAGATTACTCCTGCAAACCTGACAAAACCAAACCAAACCAAACCCCTAACTGAACTCTTGCCTAGCACATGCAAAGCTCTGAGTTCTATTCCCAGGAAACACACACACACACACACACACACACACACACATGTTTACATAAAGCAAAATTCCCCATAGTGACATAGTATCAGTGGATGGTTGGCTACTCCAGAGCTTGTGTTGATTTCCTATGGGTTCGAAGGCTGTGTAAAAACAAAACAAAACAAACTTGTTGCTGCTCAGTCAAGTAGACCTGCACCTTGCTGCTGGACTCCCTCAGTCTGTTTTCCAGGTTCATGACTCCACCTCCCTCACCTCCTCCTACCTCACTGGTACTAAGCCCTGGGATGGAAACCTAACACCATATACCTAGGTATCTAGTAACACCTCTAGCATGCACACATGCACACACACACACACACACACACACACACACACACACACACATTTTAATTGTCAAGATTCCAAGTGTAGCTTACTCCTGATGGCAAACATTCTCCTTTCAAGGTTGTAAAACCTTTTACCCTTCAGCCTTTTAAAGGTACTCTCCACTTTCCAAACTCTATCATTTCCACCAAGAGACGGCAATCACTTGGATTTTATCTGTGCAACTACAACCTCTATGCTGATGGACCCCAACTCCTCCCTCCTCATTTGACTGGTGATGACTCTTCTCTCACCCCTTCATATTCATATAGCCCTAACTAAAGGGTACAACTTCTCCCGCACCTCTCTCCAGTGGAAGATGCTCATTTCTTTACACTCTTTATGTAAAGAACCATATCGGATGTGAAGCCCACATTCTCTACTCCATTGCTGCTTCTGCAAGCAATACTTCTTCTAGTGTTGCTTCCATGAGTTTCATGCTGTGCGTCTCCAATTCTTCACTGAAGTTGGCAAACAAAGTACTAGCCAGCCTCTCACTGTGTCGCCAGTCTCATAGTCTTCCTTGCCAGAATCCTGGGCATGCATATACCGGAACTCACTATAGATAGATAGATAGATAGATAGATAGATAGATAGATAGATAGATAGATAGATAGGTAGGTAGGTAGGTAGGTAGGTAGGTAGATAGATAGATAGATAGATAGATAGATAGATAGATAGATAGATAGTGATATATAGATGAACCTTGCCTCAAACTCATTGAGATCCACCTACCTCTGCCTCCTGACTCCTGGAACTAAATGCATGAACCACCAGGCCCAGTTGCTTTTTAATTAATTATTATGTATGTATGCACATGATGTGGGCTGAACAAGTGTGCCAGAGTATGCATGTGGAGGTCTGAGAACAACTTTGTGACACTCTCTCTTTTCACCCTTCTTTTCTAGAGATGAAAGGCAGGCAATTCACATGTTACCCACTGAGCCATCTCACTACCTGGGCTACAGTACTTTTATCTTGAGAATCCATCTAAAGTTGCAGCAAATGAACAGTATTAGAGCGTCATGACTTCCTGCTTTTGTGCTGCATATTTGACATATACAGGCCACTCTAATTATCTAATCAGTTGGGTTTGGGGATAGAAATCTGACTCAGTAGCCGAGACTGACCTAAAACTCTCTGTTAGTCAAGGCTGGTCTCAAACTCATGGGGATCCTCCCACCCCAGCCCCTTAAATGTCAGGTTTACAGGCATGTCCTACATGGCCTTGGGGCTCAAACCCGGACCTTCAAGCATGCTAGCTAGGCAAACATTCTAGCAAATGAGTTATATACTAATAACTTTAATTACCTTAATGGTTTAATATAAACCACTCATGGATCAAATGACAGCAATGGCCACAGTAAGAGATTGGTTGGAGGGGTGGGGGTTGGTTTTGGAGACAATCTCTGTTGTCTGGGCTAGTCTATATCTCACGGTAGTTCCTGTGTTTCCACCAGGCCTCACTGCGATTGCTAGAAGATAGGTCTATTACTTTTCATTGTAATTTTTGTTTGGCATACATTTTATTTTTTTGGTTTTCTGAGGCATGGTCTCATATAGCCCAAGCTAGTATTGAAGTAGCCAAGGATGACCTTGAACTCCTGATCCTGCCTCTAACTTCCAAGTGCTGAGATTCTGGGTGTATGTCGTCACAGCTGGTTTCTGCAGTACTAGATATTGAAGAGAAGGCTTTATGCATAATGGACAAGCATTCTACCAGCTGACTTGCATTTCCAGCCTCTTCCAGGTTTGTTTTTTTAAGTAAAGGTGTCATATTCTAGCTTAGGTTTCCCTGTAACTCTAAGCAATCCTCCTGTTTCATCTCTCTGAGTACTGGGATTATAGGTGTGAGTCAGGGTGCATTTAAATGTTGTGACGTTTAAATGAGGTAATTCCTTTAAGCAAATAGCTCACATTAGGTGGTCAGTAAATGATAAAGGTAGGAGGCCCTATGAATTCTTCTGCACCTCCCATGTCTGACCACCAGGTGGCAGCCTCCCACAGCTAAACCCTTCTAGGCCAACGTGGCCTAGTCGATGGTCCTATCCAGCACCAGAAAGGGGCAAAGTACAAGAATGCAACTATTTGTCCTTCCCCTTCTCCTGGTCCCCGAAACTCTGGTGCAGAAACATCACAGGACTTCTTGTGAGTGAGGACTCCCCTTGTCTGAACAGTAAGCCCAACTTAAAGCCTTCTGACTCCAGGCTTCATAATTCCGGAACAAGGATAAGGTCAGGAAGCAGGAAGAACATTCAAGGTAGAGATGCAGAACTAAGCTGATTTAGGAAAAGGCCAAGGAGAGAATGAGATTTATAGGGGAAAGTATAGGACGTGAGAGAATGGAGGAGAAACGTTTGTACTCACTCACGTCTCAACAAAGCTGTATAGTAGGGCTTTCTTGTAAACCACCAGCAACCCGAAACCCCACCTCCCAGCCCCTGGCCACACGCCCCCTTCTCTTCTCTTTCATCCCACGGGTCCGCTAGCTGGCATTTTTTCTCGGATATGTTTCAGAAAGAAGCATTTGAGTCCCTTGCAAAGAAGTCATTATTGTTTCTGAGTTCGTACAATTTTCCTAATATCCGAGCTGCCATGTTTTTCTAATCTCCAATTCTCCCCATCCGAAACTTTAGTTCCATTTTTGAAAGACATCTTTTTCCTTTTTTTACAATAACTTCTTTGACTCTGCAGCTAACTAAGCTGCATATTTAATTTCCCAAGTGCCTAGTATTTTTTTTAACGTTGGCATATTTTTTTTTCAGGCTTCAACAGTTTATTTTCTTTTTAAGCAATCCTCAGGTTTCCTGTGGGTTATTGACTTTGTGGATGTTAGCCTTAATTTTTCCTAATGTCTTATAACATGTGGCATATCCAAACAGGGATAGGCCTTGTTCAGACAGCGTCCTGAAGAGGAAATATTGATTTACTCTGCTCTATCTGGACAGAGATGTGGCTGTAACCATTGGTAACGCCCAACCACTTTTAAAAAGCTTTTTCCCCTCACACAGAAAAGATTTCTCTTCCACGTTTTCTTTTGGTGCTGAAAATGGAATGCCCAGGGTTTTAATATGCTAAGCACAAGACTCCACCACTCAGCTATACCCTAGTCCTAAAACCTAAGGAAATCAGAGGGGTTATTGAGAAAAGGGAGCCTCTCCCCCAGAAGGAACAAATCTAAAATCATCAGAATGTAAAGGCTAAAGTTGTCATCTCTCCCTCCCCCCCTTCTCTCTGTCTCTCTGTCTCTGTCTCTGTCTCTCTCTCTCTCTCTCTCTCTCTCTCTCTCTCTCTCTCTCCAACACATAATGGCTGGAGGAAGCAAATCAATTTCTAGAACAACATAAAGATGCTAAGATCTAACAGCTGGTTACCAGCCAGTTACCTGAAGATAACATCTTAAACTTTCTGGAAATCATGATGTACTGAGCGAGGTCTGCATCCTTCCTTCCACCCAAGACGTATGCTGCCATTGCTATCATCCATTAGGAAATAGGCTTGCTGTGGGCATGACTCTAAAGAAGACTTATCATCCCTTGTGCAAGGCTCAGGGAACCTTGTGGGAAGGGGGATGGGGAGCCTGTAATAGCTGGAAGCTAAGATGAAGGGGTGTGAAATGCCATTCTTTAGACTCTGCGCAACCACTGAAGTTATTGACTGACACCTTCGTTGCTTCGTTACTGGGTGCGTACAAGACAAACCCTATCAGTAAGTCACGGAAGGGGGAGGGCCTCACAAGACCCCACTCTTTATCTCTGAAATACTGGCGATTGATAAGACGCTGAAAGAAGCGGAGCCAGCATCTTTAACTGTGTTTCTACTGCCGAGTCCACCAGACGTCAAGAGATAGTTCAAATCCGAGGTCACACCATAAAGCCCTGCTGAATCCCATTGGATCACAAAACAGAGTCACGGATGAGCCAGAAAACTTCTGTGATGAGGAAGAGAGAGGTGAAAGTTGTCAGTATACATGTGCAAAACTTCCTTTCAAATTAGCAGTTTAAAACTTATTTAGTTTCTTGTATGTGTATGAGTTTTCTGTGTTAAATATAAATGTGCACCCATGTGTCCCTGGTACCTACGGAACTTACAGGTGGTTATGAACCACCATGTGTGTGCTAGGAACAGACCCCAAGACACCGAACCATCTCTCCAGGTCAAAAATTTAGTTAATAACGATGAAAAGAAATAGGATTGTAGGAAAATTACTCCATCACAGTGTCCTAGCCTTGCACATATCCATGTAGGCAAAGGTTGGGCCCACACCCCACCGAAGTTCTGACAAAATGCCTTGTCCTCTTGTCTCCTAAGAAAATGGCATAAGGCAGTTTTTTTGTTGTTTTGTTGTGGTTTTTGTCTTGGTTTTGTGTGTGTTTTTTTTTTTTTTTTTTTCGATTCTGTTGAGAAATAGCTGTTGCTGCCCTGTCTCTGCAGAATACAAAAGCTTACACATAGAATATGTACATTCATAAAATAAGAGTTTTTTTTGGGGGGGGCAGGAGAGATGGCTCAGTGGTTAAGAGCCCTGACTTCTCTTCCAGAGGTCCTGAGTTCAAATCCCAGCAACCACATGGTGGCTCACAACCATCTGTAATGGGATCTGATGCCCTCTTCTGGTGTGTCTGAAGACAGCAACAATGTACTCATAAACATACGTAAATAAACAGGTAAATAAATAAAGCTTTTCAAAATATATAAAAGAGTTTTGTGTGACTACAAAGTTAAAATTTGTATAAATGGATACTCCATAGACTGTAAAGTCACAGAATATGATCTTGCCAAAGGTAGCTTTAATTGATCTCCCCCAAAGAAGCACACCTCACGGTCTGGCTGCAGTCACTTGGCCCCTTCTACTTCACTGTAGTCACCTTTAGGATGGCGGGCAGGGGTCACAGGGAGATGGCATTAGGTTGACTCTCATCTTTATAGACATTCATATACTACAGGGCGTGGCTCTTCCTTGACTCCAGTGTAAACATTACAAGTCTTCCGAGAGTCCACATAACCAGGAGTTAATTGTGTCCGAGGCATGAGCGATGGGCAAACTCTGAGTCATCCTCCCTCCTGGAGACTTGCTATCTCCACATGAGGCTTCATTCTTGACAAGTATTTGATGTTAGTGGAGAAAAAAAATAGTGACATGGTCCATTATTATTGCTGTCATGGAAAATAGTTCCATTGCTTTTAAAATCTTCTATGTTCTTCCTATTTGTCCCTGTCACCAACTAATCATGGGCTAAGTGACCTTTTACTGTCACATCACTTAGCCTCTTCCACGGTGTCGCACACTTGCAGGCATGCAGTATGCAGTCCTTTCAGGGCACCTTCTTCATGGAATACTGTTCATCTCAAGCTGTGCACTATCTTTCCATGGCTTCATAGTTTAATTTTAGTGCTAAGAATAGTCTATTGTCTGGATTTTGTTGATTCATTTGCCAGCTAAAGAGCATCTTGGTTGCTTCCAAGTTTTTGGAAGTAATGAAAATTTCTAACTGTTAAGGCTAGGCACAGTGATACAGGCCTTTAATGCAGGGAGAGTATTGTGTGTGCTTGTGTATGTGGGTTTCTGTGTCTGTGTGTCTCTATATATGGTATGTAAAAGGAGAAGTAAAACTAAGTGGAGATAATGGGAGAAAAAGGATTAGTGGGAGAGGGGAGAAAAAGAATGATAGGGGCAAAAGGTAGAATAGATTCGTGTGTGTGTGTGTGTGTGTGTGTGTGTACATACATAGATATTAGAACTTAAAAACAAAAAAGTCAATGGCATAAAAAATGCACACATACATACATACATAAACAAACAAATAAATACATATTTTCAAATGCTTTGTTTTGGAAAGGAGTATTGTTGGGTTTTATGGGGCAGGTCCTCACACAACCCTGGTTCAGCCTCCAACTCGCTAAGCAGCTCAGGAGGTCCTTGACACCTCCAGCCTCTCTGCCCACAATGTGCTAGTGTGTGAAGCTAATGGAACCTTGAGATGTTCGGAAATTAGTATCAATGGGACAAGCTAAGTTGCAATAAATATGTCTGCATGTGTTTCCTTGGGCACATGAAATTTTGTGTTATATTCTGAGATGCATTTTGTGAACCATAAAATCTGGACACCTTCAGCACCACTAGATATTGCTAACTTACTCTCCAGGACAGCTTTGCCACTACATTTCCCTGTTATCATCAGTGCTTGTGTCTGCCACTCTAATGATGTGAGCTTACATCTCATCACTTCTCTCAATATTGTACTATAGAAAATGTTACGGGATGGAGAGATGGCTCAGCGGTTAAGAGCACTGACTGCTCTCCCAGAGGTCCTGAGTTCAAATCCCAGAAACTACATGGTGACTCACAACCATCTGTAATGAGATCTGATACCCTCTTCTGGTGTATCTGAAGACAGCTACAGTGTATTCATGTATAATAAATAAATAAATCTTAAAAAAAGAAAATGTTACACACATGTAAAAATTGAATGCAGGTAATGACTAATAAGTATTGTGTCTTAGTTGCTTTTGTATGCAATCCCACTAATCATAATTCAGTCTATTTTATTTTTCTACAGCTTTCAAAGTAAATTATAAACACCAGGGGGTTTGGTTTTGTTTTCTTTTGTTTGCTTTGTTTTGATTCAGCACTTCACATATCCAGGCTGGCCTCAAACTAGCTACATAGTAAAGGATGACTTTGAATTTCTGATCCTTCAGTCTGTGCCTCACAAGTGTTAAAATTACAGGGGTGTACCACTATTCCCAGTTTATACTTGCTATGTTTGGGACCTATTCTCAGACTCTTTTTTCAGATTAAGGCAGGGTTTCGGTATGTAACCCTGGCTAGCCTGGAAACCGTTGTTACCTAAGTGTTAGAATTACAGGTATTGCCACTTTACCAAACATCAGTATTATTTATCCCTAAATTCACGTATAAGATAAAGTTAGGTGTAATGATTTACATCTGCAATCTCAGCATTACAGAGGGTGAGGCAGGAAGATCACAAGTTCAAGGTCAGCTTGGTCTATACATTAAGATCTTGTTCCAAACAAGTAAAAACACAGACATGGTTGAACAAGCTTATATTCCAGCATGTAGTGTACAGAGGCAAGGGGAGCAAGAATTCAAGATCATCCTATTACATACTGAGGTTGAAGCCAGCCTGAGCTATATAAGATATTCTATATGTATATACTGTCATATATATGTAGTCAATATCAATATCTATGTATACAAAACACACACACACAATTGTTTCCAGAAAATTCTCTAAATCAACTTTCACTGGGCAACCAGTATTTTGTTTTTATTTTAGCTTTTGAATATATGTATTTTGTTATTTTTAGTTTTACATATATTTATACATGTACTAATGTATATATGCTGGTGTATATGTGTGTTGGTGTGAGTATATGCATGTACATGCCCAAGGAGGCCAGAAGAGGATATCCAATCCTCTGGAGCTAAAGTTACAATCCTGCTTTGAGTGCTGGGCACCAAGCCTAGGTCCTGGGCAAGAGCGGAGTCACCCCTCCCCCTTTTTGTTTTCCTGAGAATGGGTCTCCTGTAGCCCAGACTGTTCTTGAACTTATTCTGGACTTGAAACTGACTTTGAACTCCTTTCTGATCTTCAAGTCTGAACCCTGGGATGATAGGCACTACTTTCTTTCATTTTTCTAGAAAATACTTTAGATAATATACTTTTTTTCCTGTTCTGGATACTGTGTACTGTCTTGGGGATAGTTTCTTTCATCCAATGTAATGTTCCTGATATTTGTCAAGGTTGTCACATCTATCAGGAATTGATCACCATTTACAGTTGAGTAGAACCCTACTATATGAATATTCCAGTTATCTGCTTTTTTTTTTTTTTTTTTTTTAGTTTTGGAGTATTATAAATGAAGTCGCTAATCATTCTTTTTGTAAAATCTACTTATTTCATGTGTATGTTCATCTGTGTGGGTATGTGTGCACCACAGTTTGTCTGCATGTACAGATCACAGACCAATTTGTGAGGGTTAGGTCTCTTTCTCTTGCTCCAGCATGTGGTTTGCGGGGATTAAACTCTGATCATCAAGCTTGGTCGTAAGCTCCTCTACCCACTGAGCCATCTAGCTGGCCCGCCTCAGCATTCTTGGGACCCCCTTGAGGACATATCCTTTCACTTCTCTTCAGTTGGTTGTGTGAATTTTGCATTTCTCTGTGTACTAGCAAATCTGAACACATTTTAGGGTAGGCCTTTCATTCTCTTCATTTTTTTTTTTATCCATACACTACTGGATTTTGATTGGGTTGTTTGTCTCTTAACATTTTTAACATGGGTCTCTAATATGTTGCAAATATCCTGTCCTTTTACTTTGCTTATGCACCTTCCTTACGTAGAATTTTAATGCAGTCAAATCTATATTTTTTCTTTTATACTTTATTTAAGACAAACGTCTTAAAGTCTGAGGTGTGTTCTTAATATTCCTAAAGGGTATATAAGGACTTTGAAAGTATATAATCACATAGATGGCTTAGCATAGTGTAATAACAATCACTACACATCCTAATCCTACCACTCGGGGAGCAGACGACCAAGAATAAGGAGTTAAAAGACAGTCAGGGCTACATAGTTAAAGACTTGACTTAGACAGATTTGCATGAGACCCTACCTCCAAAAAGAAAACAAAATCTATCTGGGGGTTCAGCTCAGTTAGCACAGTGCACAAGGCCATACCTTTGATCCCCGAACTGCATAAAACTGGGTGTGGGGCTGGGTAGTTGGCTGAGCAAGTAATGTGAGTTAGCCAAGAAGCCTGACAAGCCGAGTTACGTCACCGAGTCTCACAGTGAAGGAGAGAACAGACTCTAACAGGTTGTTCTTTGACCTCCACATGTACAAAATAAAGAAGTGTTTTTTTAAAAACCAAACAAACAAACAAAAGGGGAAGTGGAGACTGGGAGATCAAAGTCTCATGGTGATCCTTAAATCTATAAACAGTTCAAGGTCAGCTGGGGTTTTTTTCAAGGTGGGTTTTCTGTTTGTTTGAGAGAGTTTTGTGTATCATAGGCTGGCCTTGAACTAGCTACATAGCTGAGAATTACACTGACAGGCAGGGGCCACTGTGTATGATTTTATGAGGTACTGGGCATGGAACCCAGTGCACTGTGCATGTTGGCAACTGAGTCATAGCAGTGCCTGTGTGATGTCCCCATTCAGTTTCCCCTGTCACCCTTCTTTTCACAAGTGAGCCTGCATTCTTTCCCCACAAGTTGGATCATGCTGAACCTCTGAGATCACACTTGAATCAGACATAAAGTCTCTGACAAACCAAACAAAGGAGCAAATCAATATATTGATGTTAAAAGTATACATTCTGTCAAGCCTGGTGGCGGATGTCCTTAATTCCAGCATCTGCAAACACCAGCCAGGAGGCTCAAGAGTTCAAGGCCAGCCTGTCAACTTCTCCGTTTGCTTAAAATGTTTCACAATAACACATCAAAGGGATATCGAACAAACAGTGTTGATGGCGAGAAAGTCTCCGAGTCATGATCTTGTGTCTTTCTCTGTTACTGACAGGTAGTCCCCTTGGGGGGAAAAGAAAGGAAAGAGAGTTTGGGGAAGGAATACTGAAGGTGGCAGAACCTTGTTCCAGGCAACAATGCCATGGCAAGACTACACCACATCTATCCTAGAATTCAGAAATGAGAGCTGCAGAGACGACTTAGGCACATAAAGGTGCCTGCCACCAAACTTGGCAACCTAAGTTCCAGTCCTAGAAAACACACAGGGGAAGAGAGAACTGACTCCAGAAAGCTGTTCTCTGATCTCCATGAAACATGGTACTTGTACACTTGTAAAAGAGAAAGGGCGGGGGGGGGGGGGAGGGAGGGAGGTAGGGAGGGAGAGAGAGAGAGAGAGAGATGGCTAAGCAGTTAAGAGTGCTTACTACTCTTCTAGAGGACCAGAGTTTGATTCACGACACCCATGGTTCACAAGCTCCTATAATTCCAGCTCCAGGGAATCTGAAAACCTTTTCTGTCTTCTGTGGGTGTGTGCATATACACGTGAACAAAAATAAATCTAAAGAGGACAGGAATGGTGGTACAATCCTTTAATCCCAGCAATTGAGAGGTAGAGACCGGTGAATCTCAGTTAGTGTGAGGCCAACCTGGTTTTTATAGAAAATGACAAGCCAGCCAGAGCTCCGTAGTGAGACTCTGAAAATAAAAAAATTAATCTTAGAGCTAGAAAGATGACTGAGCTGTTAAGAGCACTGGCTGCTCTTTCAAAGGACCCAGGTTTGATTCCCAGCACCCATATGTTAGCTAGTAACTTTCTGAAATCCTAATTCAGAGAACCTCAGTTCCCTTCTAACCCCTTCAGGACACGCATATACACGGTGGGTAGACACGCAGGCCTGACACCCAAACACATAAAATGAACAATAGGTATTTTTAAATTAAATTACAAATAAACAAAATTTATTGAAAATAGACCTCATACATGAGCTAGTACTAGTTGCTTACAATGGTTATATTACTATGCTTTCATTTGAATTGAAAATAAAGTCAGATTGTTAAAAATATGCAAATCTCAATGGACAGGATTTGTTCTAAACAGTCAGACTGATCCTGCCAATGAGAGCATACAATGCGCTATTTGTATAAATTAATGAATGCAAGCGAACGTTTCCAAGGCAATAATGAAAGCATATTACAAGCACAGGGAAGATAAGAGCATTTCATTTTAAAGTCTGCGGGGTAAAGATTGCTTCAAATGATCAATTCAGCACTATCTGACTATATCAAATACATTAGTCGATCTCCAAGTGCGACAGTAGATGAACAAAACTATTGGTCATTAATAAACTCCTTGGAATAGGTCCTAGAAACTTTGTTTCAAACAACTCCACATAATAAGTGACAAATAATTTGCAGTTTCCGGTAGATTCCAATCATTTCGTTTTCACCAAAGTTAGGGAAAAGCCTAATTAAATAGTTAGATTACAAAGTATTATTTCGGATAGGTCACTATGGTCTTTTGTGCTTTCTTTTTTGCCAGAAGACTCAGGAAGAGTTCTGTAAGTAAATAGCATTGCTGTTAGGACACGTTATTCCCATTTTCTAATGTGTTTGAACAAGTCTCTTGTTGTATTATGTCTACAAAAATAGGACAAAGGTGGGACCTGCAGCGATGCCTCAGTGGTTAAGAGCACTGGCTGCTCTTCCAGAGGACCCAGGTTCCATTTCCTGCACCGTACATACCATGCATAGTCAGATGAGGGGATCCAAGTCCCACTTTTGCTCTCCACAGGTAACAGACATACATCAAGGCATACATACACTCATATGCCTATAATAAAAAATAAACAAATCTTTTTTGATAATTAGAAAGCAAGAACCAAGACTGAGGAGATGGTTCTGTGGTTAAGAGCACTTACTGGAAGCTGGGTATAGTGGTGCATGCTAAACCCCAGCACTCCAGAGACAGAGGCAGGCCGGTTTCTGTGAGTTCGAGGCCAGCCTAGTTTACAGAGTGAGTTCCAGGACAGCCAGGGCTATATAGTGAGTGAGACCCAGTCTTGAAAAAAAAGTTAAGAGCACTTACTGGTCTCTCAGAGGACCAGAGTTCATATCTTGGCACCCACAAGGGCAGTTCATAAGTGCCCCACCTTCCAGTGTCCTTTTATGGTCTCTGTGGGCACCAGCATATACATATTCACACACACACGCACACACACATACACTTTAAAACTAGAAAAAAAAATAGAATTGATGCTGAATTCTGTCACATTCTGTCACATTCTAATGATATACTACTCATTTATACCTATGAAAAAGAAAATAAAATGTCTAATGGTTAAAACTTATGCTTGCTAGTAAAGTACTCTTATTTCAGGAGGCCTAATGTAGTCGGGGCTGGTATTCAGCTCATTGTGTAGATGACAATGACCTTGGACTCCTGATCCTCTTGTATCCACATCCCAAGTAACGAGAGATTTCAGGTGCATGTCACCATGGTAATCTAAAAAATCATTTTATATTAACTTTTGCTGAAAAGAAATGTGATAAATGATCAGTAAAAACCTATCCTCTCTGGGTTGGAGGGATGGCTCAGTGATTAAGAGCACTGACTGAACTTGAGGTCCTGAGTTCAATTCCCAGCAAGCACACAGTGACTCACAATCATCTGTAATGGGATCCAAGTCCCTCTTCTAGTGTGTATGAAGACAGTGACAGTGTAGTCACATATATAAAAATAAAGAAATCTTAAAAAAAAAAAAAAAAAAAAAAAAAAAAAAAAAAAAAAAAAAAAAAAAAAAAAAACAAGGACTGTCCTCACTCTAGTTGCCAGAAGCAAATATTACAGACTAGGTAAGAGAAACAAGGGACAGTTATTTATTTCCTTGGCTGTAGAGGTCAAAGGCACAGGACAGAAGCACGGGCGCAATCACTGTCAGGTGAAGGTTCAGGCTTCTGATCCCCGGGTCCCCACATACGGATTCTCACACAGATCTTTTTACAAGGGCATCAATCCCATTGTCATACCCCCTACACACATAATCTTAAATCGCTCACTTAGGCCTCACTATTTCCCACAGGCTTTATATTCAAACACCCAGGGGCAATCCCGCATTCTACACACAAACGTGGGGAAGAAATTATTTAATCCATACATTTTTTATAAAGCATAAAATCACGTTACATTAAGATGAAATTCAACGGGGTAAATATAATGGAAAAATGAATTAGAATTAAAGATGATTTTTATAAACTTTCTATTATTGTTATTGTTTTTGATGATGGTTATGATTCTAATGTTTTTTGAGACAGAGTCTTTCTATTATGCAGCCATGGCTGTCCTTGAAATCACTATGTAGAGCAGATGGCCTCAAACAAACAGAGTTCTGCCCACTTCTGCTTCCAAATGCTGGGATTAAAGCATGTACTACCGTTCTCAACTATTTTTGCCTTCTTAATGGTAGTTTTATGTAACCCAGGCTATCCTCAAATTTTCTATTTATTGAACAGAACCTTAAATTCTGATCCCCTTGCTTCGAAACCTCCCAAGTGCTGGAATTAAGAGCATAGTCAACTGTGCTCAACTGTGTGTGTTTGATTTTTACAGTAGTAATATATTGTTCAAAGTATTAAGCAAGGAATGGTGGTGCATGCTTGTAATCCCAGCCCTTGGGAGATAGAGGCAGAAGAATCAGGAGTTTCAGGTTCATTCTATGTTACATACTGAATTTAAATTAGATGCCACCCTGAGCTATAAGAGATCATATCTTATAAGAAACAAAAAGCCAAGTGGGTGCGTCACTACTTAAGGTAGCAGTCTACCATGTCCGGATGGCTCCTCTGAACTTGGTACAAAATGGAGGCCTCCTTTTTCTTAGCGGGGCTTCCTCTTCCTTGCCTCATCTGGGGAGCCCAGCCCCCAATCGTCTACCTGAGGAATGAATGTCTCCTAGTCCTGGGCAAACATCCAAGTTCAACTTCCTGTTTCCTGATAAGAACCCACCCAGCAAGTACTTGGGATTCCTGGAGTGCCTCTCCGCACAAATGAAGCCTTCACAGTGCTTAAGATTCCAGCCAATGATTTCTTTTACCCTGAAAACTGCTTTCCACTCTCCAAGGTTCTCCCTTGGTCACCCCAAATAAAGTGTGTGTACGCAAGCTCACATTGTCGAAGAGAGCCGTTCCATTAAAATCCTTGGCGAAGCGCCCCCCACCCCCACCACACACACCCCTGCAGTCATTCCCAGCCTGACCAGGATCCTGCAGACCCTACGTGTTCTGTTCTCTGCTTCATCTCCAGACTGGTGTGCAGCAGTGCCTGGACCCTCGGAAGGCTGAAGGAGAAAACAGAGGATACAGAACCACAGCTGGATCCCAACACGTAGACCACAGTGCAGCATCCCTGTAATCTTAGCACTTGGGAGGTAGGTGAGGCAGGAAGATCACTGAAGATTTGAGGCCAGGCTGGTCTACATAGCAAGTAATAGGCTGGTCGAAGCGGCACGCGAGGCTGCGTAGGAAGACCCTGCTTCCACAGAATAAACACATTACATTGTATAGAACTAGGGGTTGAACTCAGTTCTTCCGACATCCTAGGCAAGGAGTCTCCTCTCCCACTGACCGATAATCTTAGTCCTTTTCTCAACAATTGGATATTGCTACGTTACCTAAGTTGGCTTTAAACTCCTGAACCTGGACAATCATCTGCTTCAACCTCCCGAGAGTCAGGACTACTGGCACATCCTGACACCCAGCTAAATTTATTTTTAACTGATATATAAAAGTATAAAAAAATGTGCATCCTTATTGGACGTCAAGTGATAGCTAAGAACATTGTACATGTGTTTAAATCATGATACACTTTGTCTTCTCTGTGTGGCTTAGTTCACTTAACATAATTTCTCTCCAGTTCCATCCATGTTGTCGGAAATCACATTTTGTATCCAATCATTAGTTGATAACTAGGGTTATTTTTGTTTCTCAGTTATGAATCCTGCTGCAGTTAATGTGAACATGCGATGCAGATGACCCAGTGGTGCAAGTACTTTCTTTTTGTTTGTTCTTTTTCTTTTTCTTTTTCTTTTTCTGAAGACAACAGGGTTTCTCGGTGTAGCTCTGGCTGTCCTAAAACTCACTCTGTAGACCAGGCTGGCCTTGAATGCAGAGATCTGCCTGCCTCGACCTCCCAAGTGCTAAGATTAAAGGCCTGCAGAACCATTGCCAGGCTTTTGTTGTTTACCCAAAACAGTGTAACTCAGCATAGATCGGACTGTTCTGGAACTCACTGTGTAGATCAGGATGGCCTTGAATGCAGCCAGGCGACAAACACCTGTCTCGTTAGGAACTTTCCTAATGCTTCTTCTTTCTTTAGATATGGCCTTATCCTGCAGATTAAACTGGCCTGGAACTGATTAGGCAGCTCTGGCTAGTCTCGAGCTTGTAGCAATTCTGCCTCAACCTTCCAAATGCTGACATTACAGGCACGTGACCATGTCCCCATACCATTTTCCATAATGACAGTGCTAGTTAACATTTCTGCCAATTATGTACAAAGGTTCTCTTTCCTCTACATCCTCATCATCACTGTTAAATTTGATTTTGTGAGACAGGTTCTCTTGTATCTTTGGTGAACCTTAAGCTCACTACGCCGCTGAGAATTTTGAACTCTGGCCTCTCATGCCTACATTAGAGGCATGTGTCACTGTGGCCAGCTCAGTGACATGCCAGAGATCAAATCCAGGGCCTTGGGCGTGTCAAGCAAGTACTCAACTAAACCCCAGCCACAGCCCGAGATCGTTTTTAAAACAATTATTTTTAAGGATCTAAAGGGATATCTCCTTGTGGTTCTGATTTCATTTCCTGATGATTAGTGATGATTTTCCCCCTCGCATACCTTAAGCCATGTTTTTGAGACAGGGTCTTACTATGTAGCCCTGTATTTCCTAGAATTCACTATAGACATGGATAACTTCAAACTCACAGAGATCCTCCTGCCTCTGCTTCTCAAGTACTGGGATAAAAAACCAGTGCCTTTAGCCATTCTTGTATCTTCTCTTGAGAAACTTCTGCTTGGGAATGGTTTTTATTTGTTTGTTTACATTTTATGATTGAGTTGTTTTCTTTTTGCTTATTTGTTTTTGAAGCAGAGCTTTACCACATAACCCAGACTGGCCTCAAACTCACTAACGTTTTGCAACAGACTGCCAGGTGCTAGAATTATATGCTTCCTCAGGCTCAGCTTGAGAGCATGTCTTTTAGAAACACTGCTACTCTCTCTGCTGGGAACTTTCTTGTTTCCAGGGTTACTGCAATTGTCTCCTGAGTTCCTTTCCATTTCTTCCCTCAAATCCTTTCACTACATTATGCTGTCATAGTGATTTTCTAAAAGCCAGCTTTGACTTCACATACTTGATGATGGGCCAGGCAGAGTGGCTCTAGCCTCCAATCCTTACTCTCGGGGAGCTGAAGCTTCAGGGCCACAAGTTAGAGCCCAGCCTGTGTCAAGGAAACCCAAACACAGCAAAACAACACACAAATCTAGGGATTCTTTTGAGGTTTCACTGCTGGAGAAGCATTCCTAAAACTGCACTGTACCATAAGCCTGCTAAGTCTGGTGATACACACTTGTGCTCTTAGCTTTATGGGGGGGCTGAACCAGAAAGGTGGAACCCACTCTACAATATATAGCAAGTTCAAGGACAACCTAGAGACGCCTTGTCTCAAAAATTAAAAATAAATGAATTAGCTTTGTGTGTATGTGTGTGTGTGCATGCACACGCACGTGCATCATGTGCATATAGTGCCCATGGAGGCCATAATAGGGAGTCAAAACAGCTGGGACTGGAATTAAGACGGTTGTGAGCCACTATGTGATTTCTAGAAATCAAACTCCAGTCCTCTACAAAAAGAGTAAGCTCTTAACTGCTCAGCTACCTCTCCAGCCAAAGGGAAAGAAAGAACTTTTTGGCCATAGTTGTTTTGTTTTATTTTGTTGTTCTGTTTTATAAGACAGGGCTTCACATGAATTCTTCATCTTCTTGTCTCCACCCCTAAATGCCACAATGGCCCATACTTGCTCTATATGATGCTGACACAACATCCTACCAACTAACCTGTATTGCAGCCCGGACATTCTTTATTTTCATGTTGTGATCACAAACCTAGCAGAATGCCAAGCATGCAGGATGCTCTCACGTTAGGTTCTCTGAAGCACTGCACCACTCAACTACCAGAGCCCATTCCTGCAGTGCCATCTGTCTGGCGGAGCCAACAAGAGGGGTCCTGGGTGCAGATCAAAGCAGACTACATTAGGCTTCGGCATTAATTTATTTTTTAATAAGATTTATTTATTTATTATATGTAAGTACACCGTAGCTGTCTTCAGACACACCAGAAGAGATCCCATTACAGATGGTTGTGAGCCACCATGTAGATGCTGGGAATTGAAGTCAGGACCTCTGGAAGAGCAGTCAGTGCTCTTAACCACTGAGCCATTTCTCCACCCCACCCCATCCCCTTTTAATAAATCTTTTTAAAGTATTTATTTATTTTTCAACATAGGGTTTTATGTAGCTCCAGGATGGCCTCCAACTTTCTACATAGTCAAAACTGGCTATTAACACGAACACTTCTTTTTTTTTTTTTTTTTTTTTGGTTCTGGGTTTGTTTGGTTGGTTGGTTTTTCCTTCAAGATAGGGTCTCACAGTTTAGCTCTGGCTGTCCTGGAACTCAGGCAGACTGGCCTGGAACTCACAGAGATGCACCTGCCTCAGCCACCTAAGTGCTGTGATTAAAGGTGTGCACCAAGAAGCTGGGCCATGGCTCTGAATTCCTGTTACTCTTGTGTCTGCTTCCCAAGAGCCGAGATTGCAGGTGTCCAGCATCACAGATGGCTAAGACTTCCGTCCTGAGGGAAAACTGAGAATTAGATAAATGGAGCAGTAGCATTTAAGCCGACAGGTCAGAGCATAAACAGACATAGAAATGGAACAAACTGCTTTTGTGCACTGGAATGGCAGTTAATGCTTTAGAATGGAGCTGCTGACATTTACCATGTGCTTACCCTGCATACACTGTGTTCACTGTGTTACATAGTGACAGAAGCTCTGTCCTTCATCAAACCGGGGTCTGACTCCTCTCAGCCACTGGATTGTGTCCTAAGTCCAGTTAGTTCAGTTTAATTAAGAATTTGAGTCTCTAGCAATCACCACCCTCAATATTTGATCAAATCCCTCCTTCCGCCCTCATTGCTCTGGTCAGCCTCCAGCAAGAACTTCCCTAGATTTGACGGTTCCTCTGGGAAGCTTTCTGTTTGTTGACCTTATCCTTTCCCTTGGCTACATACTGCTACTCTTCCTTCCTATGCTTGAAGCTGAACCTAACTTCCTTCCTCTGCTGCAAGATTTCCCTTTGAGGTCACCATCCCCAGCAC
This sequence comes from Micromys minutus, assembly GCF_963924665.1. Taxonomy (NCBI): domain Eukaryota; kingdom Metazoa; phylum Chordata; class Mammalia; order Rodentia; family Muridae; genus Micromys; species Micromys minutus. Next base: position 95,293,344 of record NC_137970.1, read on the forward strand.
GATACAGCCTTCCTTTAACAGATGCCACGAGACGTGTTTTAACAATAGACGGTCACATCTGTTTGTCACGCAACCGCTAAGAGAGGCGTAATCTGCTGATCCCATTTCACTGAACATTATCCTGGAGATCTACAGCTGGAGTTTCCTGAGGATTCAGTTTTTAAAACGGCTGAGTGGGAGGGAGAATGCAAAGAGTGGCAGAGGCTCGAGTGAACTACTTGGGGCCAGACTCAAAAAGTTTGTCTTAGTCCATTTGAGCTGCCATAGCAAAAATACCAGATACAAATTTGTTTGGTCTCAGGTCAGAAGGCTAGCTGTCTTATTTGTTGTTGTTGTTGAAGGATGAAGTCTCAGATCAAGGCATGAAAAAAGTTCACTTTCTTCTAAGGCCTTGGTCCTTGGCTTGCACATTGCCACCTTGGTCCCTAGGCACTCATATGGTCTCCATGTATGTGTGTCACTGACATTTCCTTTAATGGCCTCCTCGCCTATTATAAGGACATCAATCAAGTATTATTAGGATCCACTATGACCACCACTTTATTTTAGATACAGCTTCAAAGGTCCTGTCTCTAAATATAGTCACATTCTTAAGTACTGGGAGACAGAACCAACATATAAATTGGAGGAGATACAACTCCATCCATACATGGCTCTGTAAAGTTCATACATGAACTTTAATCTATAGTCTAGTTATGCTGAAGCCCGCTGGTGAGTCAGAATCAGCGGAAGACCTTTCGGAAAGGCCTAATTCCAGGATATGATTCAGAACCAGTCACTGCAGGCTGTCCTCTGGGGAGAAGTTTAGTTCTGCTGTCCTTTCCAGTTGATTCTGGTGCAGTCGGGTTTTTCTCCCTATCCACACCCTAGGTACTAGGAATTGAGAAGAGACTCCTACAAGTGTCAGATAAGCACTTATCACCGAGTTATATCTCCAGCCCTTTTCTTTCTTCCTTACCACTTTATTTTTAAAAAAGAGGAATACATATACAGATTTTGAAGGGCATTTTGGCATTACATTATATGAATTATTTTGTCAGTACTTAATTCTTTTAGAGGTTTGATAGCATGCATTGAAATCCCACTAGTTATCATAAGCATGAAGTACATGTAGAACAGAATGTAACATGGAAACAGATTTCTTATTGGGTATAGATTAAGTATAATGATCTGTGAATACCAAAAATTGCCACAAGGCTATTATTTTAGCTCTTGGATTAGTGATGATTTAAGGTGCAGGTGTACCACACTCTGAGAGGGTGCTATACATTTATTTTTTTCCTAAGAAAGACTGAGGCTTTCATTTTTTTGGCCTTTGTTTTTCTTGAGCTTCATGTGGCCTGTGAGTTGTTTCTCTCCAGTCCTTTTAAAAACTCCGAAGGCCAAGCTGGGTGGCAGCACGTTCCTTTAGTCCAAGGACTCTGAAGGCAGAGGCAGGCGGTTCTCAGGAGTCTAATGTCAGCCTGGTCTACAGGGCGAGTTCCAGGACAGCCAGGGATACACAGAGAAAGCCTGTCTTGAAAAACAAACAAGCAAACAAACGAAAGAATCCGAGGGCCAGCAAAATGGCTCAGTGTTGTGTGGCTCAGTGGAGAAAAAGCACTTGACTTTGCAAGCCTGATGACCTGAGTTCAATTCTTAGATCCCAAGAGGATGGAAGGTGAAAATCAACTCTTGAAAGTTGTCTTCTGACCTCCAAACCTAAAACATTGCACAAAAACATCCATACTCACATGGACACGCACCCTGTAGCAATCACATTAAAAAGTCAAAATTTTAAAAGTAACACGGTCTAAGTGTTCACAGTTAGCAGATACTAACTCGGTTAGAGTCTATTTACATTTAAGATATGAATCCATTCAGCTCTTTGGCTTCTAGTTCATATTCTTTCTACCTAAATACACATCCTATTATCCATATTGACCCCCAACAAGCCAGCTTTCCTCCTGGATGGTAACTCCAGTAGTTTTAAATCCAGACTCACAGGGTCTGTTTTGATATTGTTGGCTCTTTGAACACCGAAGAGATTGAATATAGCCATATGACTGGTCTAGTATATAGGAATCTTGGGTGGACTTTTCCCTTTGTTTGAGATGACTTTATGAGATTCTTTCCCCACCCCCAAAACTGTATGACCCCTTCCCTGGAAAATAAAGGCAGGGAAGGAAAGGGAGGGTTAGGGAGCGACAGCAGTTTTGTCAGCCCAAGATAAGGGCATATTATGACTAAACAAAGAGAGGAAATTGCAGCTGCAAAGAATGTGGGAAAGGTTAAGGCTGCAGACCTCAGAGCAAAAGTCAGGAGAAAACTGGGTGTGATTGGTCCATACCTATAATCCCAGAAACTCAGGAAATTGAAACACAAGTCCCAGGAGAAGTCCCAAACCAGTCTGGACTATAGTATGAGAGCTTGTTAAGGCAAAGAGAGAGAACAAGAATGCCAGAGAGGGAGATACGAGAGAACTAGTAATAAAATCAAAAAAGGAAAGTAAAGGAAGAAAAGAAAGAAAGAAGCCAGAGGGCAAGAAAGGAAATGCTGCAAGTAGATGCCAATTGATCATCATGAATAATCTTCAAAAAGACTGCCCACTGACAGACACCAGCATGATCCTTGGCAGGTATGTATCTTTTCCTGTAAAAGGACACAAGATGACAGTTCTAAGGGCAAAGCCTGGGCTCACTCTACTCACATAGCTTTACTCAGAGCACTTCTGCTTTCTGTCTGCTATGTTTGGGCTTTATCATTTGATGTTTTGCAAAAAGGTTTCAATGCTAAACCAGTCTGATTGCTCTGAGTAGGTAACTGCACATTTTGCTTTGGATAAAACCTTGATGCCACTGAAGTCTAGTGACTACTGTCTCTAGACAGTAGTTCTCTTTTCCTCTTCTGCCTTTAGTCTCCAAAGCTGCGTCCTTTCTCCTATTTTCAGCAACAGCTTCAGGTTGCACTTGATTCTTTTATCTTGTCCTCATTTTCTATGAATTTTTATGTCATCCATTTTCTTTCTTCTACGGTGTAGCAACATAGTAAATGTCTGGTTAAATGATTTAGTGGGCTTGTGGTGGTTTGAATATTCTTGGCTCAGGGAGTGGCATTATTTGGAGATGTGGCCTTGTTGGAGTGGGTGTGGCCTTGTTGGAGGAAGTGTGTCACTGTGGGTGTGGGCTTTAAGGCCCTTGTCCTAGATGCCTGCAAGCCAGTCTTCTCCTGTTTGTCTTCTGAACAAGATGTAGACCTCTCAGCTCCTCCTGCACCATGCTTGCCCGGACACTGGCATACACATCGCCTTGATAATGGACTGAACCTCTGAACCTGTAAGCCAGCCATAATTGAATGTTGTTCTTATAAGACTTGCCTTGGTCATGGTGTTTGTTCACAGCAGTAAAACTCTAAGACAGGGTCACTGGCAGGGTTTTCCCTGAGTTTGTTGTTGTTTTGTTTTGTTTAGTGTTCTCTCATGTATCTCAGACTGGCTTGAAACTTACTGAGTAGCTCCTGGATGGCCTTGAACTTCTGGTGCTCCTATCCTCACCCCCTGAATACTAAGATTACAGGTGTATGCCATCATGCCTAACTTTGGACACTGTCACTTTCATCAGTTGCAGTCTAGTAACTTGTATACCTTTTCCCAATATTTTCCTTAATTCAGAAAAATTCCAAGCAAATGTCCTTGTATAGGGAAGGGTAAGCTCACAATAGATTTTTTTTTTTTAATTTAACATTTCTGTGGGTCTTTGGACACAGAACCCAGACATCATACTTTTATAAGATTATAACCCCCACCGGACAACTCACTCATTAAGTGTGGTGGTTTGAATATGCTTGGCCCAGGGAGTGGCACTATTAGGATGTGTGGCCTTGTTGGGGTAGGTGTGGCCTTATTGGAGGAAGTGTGTTACCGTGGGAGTGGACTTTGAGACCCTCTTTTTAGCTGCCTGGAAGACAGTTTTCTCCTGGCAGCTTTCAGATCAAGATATAGAACTCTCAGCTCCTTCTCCAGAACGGTGTCTGTCTGCATGCTACTGTACTTCCTGCTATGATGACAATGGACTAAACCACTGAAACTGTAAGACAGACCCAATTAAATGTTTACTTTTATGAGAGTTGCTGTGGTCATGGTGTCTCTTCACAGCAATGGAAACCCTAAGACACTAAGTATTTACCAAGGGTGTGAAATAGTCAGGAGATGCTTGTTGATTCGTTTTACAAATACCTACTGAGCCCATACCATGTCAGATGCTGTTGTGACTATTTGTATCTTCGAACAACGGAAAGATCTCTGCTCTCTGTAATGTTTTTTTTTTTTTTCTGCTTTTTTCCTTCCTTTCTTGTCTTAACTGTATGTGAGCCTGCTAGAGTTCATGTGTATCATCTGATAAAAAGTTCAAACAGAGGGCATCAGATCACTGGCAATTGGAGTTACAGATGGTGTTGAGTCACTGGGAACTTAATGGAGAGCCTCTGCAAAACCAGAAAGCATTCCTCATCACTGAGCCACCTCTCCAGTCCATGTTTTATCTTTGAGACGAGGTTTTGCTACATAGTGAAGCTGTCCTCAAATTCTTGCTCTTTCTTCTGTACCCTCTTAAATACTGGGGTTATGGAAATGCAGGACCATGCCTGCTCCTGATCATTTTGTTCTTGAAGATTTTAGTCTAGCATGGATGGAAGGTAAAAACATAACAAAGAAAATAGATGAGAGAGGGAGAGGTCAGTGTTCAGTGGTTAAGAGCACTGACAGCTCTTCCAAAAGACCTAGATTTGATTCTCAGCAACCACACGGAAGCTCATAACCATCTGTAAATCCAGTTCCAGTGGTTCCAATGCCTTCTTCTGTCCCCGGCCGTCCCCAGGAATGCCCATAGTGCACAGACACATATGGTAGCAAAACATTAACACATATAAAATAATAAAACAAGAAGAGAAAATAGTTGAGGGGACATGTAATGGGGAATGGACATGTTGAAGTTGCCTAAGATAGGGTAAATGAGGAGCTAGGAATTCCACTGGGAAGTGGGAGAGGAGACTATGGCTGCATATAACCAGGATTCATTATGTGTATGACGTTGTCAAAAAATAAAGAAAAGGCAGTCTATCAAAAGACAAACACAAAAGAAATGGCTCAGTGGTTAAGAGTATGTACTGCTGTTCCATAGGACCTCAGTTCAGTTCCCAGCACACACATTGGGAGGCTCACAACTGCCTGTAACTCTAGTTCTAATAGATCTGATGCTCTTCTGGTTTCTGTGGGAACCTGTACTTATTTGCATACACTCCCCCCACAGACACTTACACTACACATACACAAAACTTAAAAATAAAATACAATAAATAGTAAGATGACTATACAGTATATCAAAAAAATGCAGCAGATGAATGAAAAAAAATAGCAGGGGAACATGAACAAGGCACATGATATTTTCACATATGAAAATATCAAAATAAAGCCTATTATTTTGAAAATGAAATACAAAAATATATTTAAGAGGTGAAGACCTGAGCATGGTAGCAAATGTCTTTATCCACAAAATTTGGGCAAGGCGTTAAAAGCAGAGGCATCTGTGTGAGTTTGAGGCCAGCCTGGTCTACACAGCATCTCAGGCCAGCCTGAACTATGTAGTGAGACCCTGACTCAAAAACAAAAACAAAGAACTAGAAAGAAAATAACAAATACTGTTAAAAACAGAAAATATAGAGTAGGGGAGACTGGGAGCGGAGCACTGGAAGGAGGAATCAATTATACATTTGTTTTCATTGTTTGGGAACAGTCCTGGGATCTGATGGATAATTGCTATATGCCTAGCTTTATTAGTTCTAAATACGGTGGTCACTGTGGGACTGGTGGAGATGGTGACAACCAAGCCAACATGACAAGAGAGGCAAAGGGCCAGACATGGAAATCCTGGGCTTCATGAGAAGTCAGTGTTCCAGGCAGAATGAGCAGCAGGCACTGGCGCATGACAGTAAAGGAAGAAAAGGTGAGGGTGGGGGGAGGGGAGGGTACAGAGATGACAGGGGTGATGTCTGCGTAGGATTTTGTCATTAGGTATCTATTGCTATGTAATAGGTGTAATAAAGTACTCCAAGACTTAGCTTCTGACAACTGGGCTGGGCGAGAGGATAACTGAAGCAAAGTGCTAGCCTCCCAAGCATGAAGACCTGACTTCAATACCCAGAACCTAGGAGGTAACAATGGCATGATGACATGGGCTGGTAATACAAGCACTGGTGGGGCAGAGATGGGTAGATGCCCTGGAGCTGTTGGCATACATGGTAGGCTACAGGCAAAGTGACTGTCTCGGATACCAGCTAGGCAGTCCCTGTATTACTAGGCAGTCCCTGTATTATTGATGTCATAAAACCATGACCAAAAGCAACTTGGGAACATGGGGGATTTTCTTTTTCATCTTACAGTTTATAGCTGCTCATGGAAGGCAGTGTGGCCTGGAACTTAAGGCCTGAACCTAGATGCAAAAACTGAAGCAGAGACCGTAAAGGAATGTTGTTTACTGGATTGCTCTTATGGCTTGATTAATTTGTTTTTAATACAACCCAGACCCATCTGCCTAGGGGTGGCACCACCCATATCTTCTCAGGTGACTCTAGCTGTGTCAAATTTACAAAAATCTAATTACTCATAGCTCTTGGGAAACTTAGTCTGAAGTTGTCTGGCCTATATACCAAAAAAAAAAAAAAAAAAAAAGGAGAAAGAAAAAGAAACTGCACACATATTCAGGAGAGAGGTTCACATGAATAGTTCTAACTTTGGTTCTCAAGAGATTATATGGTTTTGTTTGGAGACGTTAGTTTGTTGTATTGATTTGTTTCATTTTGTTTTTGAGACAGGGTCTCTCTGGGTAGTCCTTGCCATATGTCCTGGAACTTGATTTGCAGACCAGGGCTGACCTCAATCTCAGATCTGTCTGTCTCTGCTTCCCAAGTGCTGGGATTAAAGGTGTGTGCCACCACACCCAATTTATTGATTCATTTTTTAAAGATGTATTTATTATATATATTAGCACACTGTAGCTGTCTTCAGACACACCATAAGAGGGCATCAGATCCCATTACAGATGGTTGTGAGCCACCATGTGGTTGCTGGGAATTGAACTCAGGACCTCTGGGAGAGCAGTCAGTGCTTTTAACTACTGAACCATCTCTTCAGCCTGCGATTTGTTTTTTTTTTTTTTTTTTTTTTTACAACTTTATTTTAAAAAACAAAGAAAAATGTACAGATTTTAAGCATTTTTTGCATAAAAGTATACATTTTTGTCAGTACTTGTTTTTTTTTTAAGGTTTGATAGTGTGATTATGATCTTACTAGTTACAATGAGCATAAAGTACATGTAAAACAAGATGTAACCTGGAAATAGTCAAAGTTTTCTTGGTGTGTAAAGATTTTATTTTTACAATGAGCAAACAGTACATGTAGCACAGGGTGTAACCCAGAATTTGTCAATGTGTTCTTGGTGGGTAAGGATTGAGCATGACTTGTTTTTGTTTTGTTTTGTTTTCTTTTGTTTTCTTTTTTCTTGGACTTCATACAGTCTGTGAGTTGTTTCTGGGGGAGTGCAAGCCTCTGGGGTTAGCATCCCACTATCAGTGACTGCATATTATGTCTGTTCTTTTGTGACTGGGTTATCTCACTCAGGATGATCTTCTCTAGATGCAGCCATTTTCTTAAGAATTTGGTCAAGTCATTGTTTATGGTGGCTAAGTAGTATTCCATTGTGTAAATGTACCACAATTTTTGTATCCATTCATCTTCTGAAGGACATCTGGGTTCTTTCCAGCTTCTGGCTATTATAAATAGAGCCGCTATGAACATTGTGGTGCATGTACCTTTGTTGTGTATTAAAGTGTCTCTGGGGTATATGCCCAGAAGTGGAATAGCTGGGTCTTCAGGTAGTACTATGTCCAATTTTCTGAGGTATTGCCAGACTGATTTCCAGAGTGGTTGTATCAGTTTACAACCCCACCAACAGTGGAGAAGTGTTCCTCCACAACCTCGCCAGCATCTGCTGTCATCTCCGATTTGTTTTTTTAAGACAGGGTCTTATCTGTATCTATATCTAAAGCTGGCTTTGAATTTACTATGTCATTGAGGATAACCAGGAGCCCATACTCCCAAGTAATGGAATTACAGGTGGGTACCAACACACTAGATTTATGTAGTGCTGGAGATCAGACTCAGAGCTTCATGCATGCTAGGCAAGCACATTACCAAATGAGCAACATGCCAAATCTCAAAAGATCGGACCTAACTATCCTTTTCAAAGTGTCTTACATGGTGAGGAAGGTGTGGTTGCTAGAGAGAAAAGATGAGAAAGGGTTAGGACTTTTCTCATTAGGATTGTTCAGATCCTGGGATGCTCTCTTGCCCTCCTTTTCTTCCTTTCTCTTTTTCTCTCTTTTGAGTGGGGTTTGAGATAGGTAGCCCAAGTTGGCTTCCTATGCAGCCAAGGCTGTTCTTAAAATCCTGGCCTTCCTGATTCCACTTCCACCTCCAAGGACTAGACTACAAACACATGCCAACTGTCTGTCTGTCCTTTCTTATTTCTGTCTTTTCTTTTTTTTTGTCTTTTCTGTATTTTTGTCTTCTCTCTCTCTTTTCTTCCTTCCTTCCTTCCTTCCTCCCTTCCTTCCTTTCTTTCTTTCCTTACTATGTAGACCAGCTGGCTTCAGATTCATAAGCACTGAATAAGCCTTGGCCTCCTAAGTATTGGGATTACAGTCATGAACCATCACTCCTGGCTTCACCTTCTGTTTGAGTACTCAAACCTTACCTGGCTTATTCCCCAGCAACCAATCCAAAAGAGGAAGGCAGGAACCACAGGCCTCTTACAGCCTCACCTCAATATGTCACTCACTACTTTTGTATTTTATGAGTCACAAAAGCCCTAATTCTATCCAGAAGGAAAAAAAAAAAACCCACATGCAAGCACTGGTGACTAGTGAGAGACTAGTTGGATATCATCATGGTGGCTGCCACCATAAACTTTAGTGGTAATGAGAAATCTGGTGACTCTTTTTCTTTTGAGTGAAATGGAGAGCCAGAAAAGGGATCTGGGCAGAAAAGATGATCTGGATTGTGGTTTATGCGCATGCATCACTGGTCACTGTGGGGATGGTGTAGAAAGAGAACTGAAAAGAGCGGTGAGGAAGGTTCTGCATGGCAGGAGAGGGATGGGCTCTCTGGAGTACTGGTGAAGCTGGTGAGAACCGTGCTATTCTGGACATAGTTTCCTAGTATGCACAAAGCCCCACCTTCAATCCCCAGAGCGGCGGCATAGGCATGAACTGGACATGGTGGTGAACACCTAGAATCCCAGTAATAGGGAGGTGAAGGTTGGTCTTCCAAGATGGCTCAGCAGGTAAAAGCATTGATCTTACAAGTCTGGGAACCTAAGTGTGACCCATGGAACTGATAGGAGAAGTAGAAAACTAATTACTGAAATAGCCCCTCCATACACACATGCGTGTGTAAGCCTGGACGTATGCATTTCTCTCACATAACCACATTAATAATAAAAGAAGAAAATGAAGATGAGGGAGAGAAGAAGACGACAAAGGTGAAGGAAAAGAAAAAGAGAAGAGGAGGAGGAGGAAGAAGAAAGTCCCAGCTCTATCTGGGATACATGAGACTCTGTCTTGGGGGAAAAAAAAAAAGAGCTAGCAGTGGGTAAAGGGGCTGACAATCCTGATGAACAGAGTTTGATTCCTAGACCCCAAATGAATGGGGGGAAAGGGTCAACCCCAGCACGCTGTCCTCTGACCTCCACACACGGCATGCCATGCACTCCCAGGAATCAATTGAAAGAGTATAAAAGATGACTTCAAGAGTTTTCCAAAAATGAGTTGGACATAGATCTTCCCACAAGTGAGCTCAGAGCATAAGAGAGACCAGATATTTATCCAAGTGGCCGTATTGTGTGACATGGCGCACTGTAACAAAGCGCTCACTTTAATGTGCAGTTACATGAAAAAGTGCTGGCACTGGACAGTGGTGGTGGTTACACAACAACGGAAATGTCCTCAAAGCCACTGAACTATGTACTTTTATTAGGTCCCAAAGAAGGTCAGGACAAGTCTCACTCAGTACCCATGGCTCCTCCCGGCTCTTCCCACCCCACCCCCACCCTCTCCTGCCTAGAGGCTGGACTTCACTTCTCTTCGCCCTCCCTTCTCATTCCTATATGGACCTGTCATTTTGACCATACACTTTCTTGATCCTCAACTCCTCTCTGATCCACTTGCCTGTTTTCCTCTTCTCTCTTCCCCTCTCTCCTCTCAAGGCTTGGTTCAGTCTGGACTTTCACTGGTGCTTCTGGTTGAACTGTCCAATAAGATCCTTCTCTTTCATGACACTGTGGAGTAGTCATGTCCTCATGTCATTCACAGACAAAATGGCTACAACAGTAGATTTACGTATGCTCCACAATAAAAACAGTGTTAGCTGGCTGGGTGTAGTGGTTTAAGCTCATCTCAGCACTCTGGAGGTTAAGACAGACAGTTGTCATGAATTTGAGCCCAGCTGGTAAGGTATGGCCACATAGAAAGGTCTGTGTCACCAGACATGGTGGAACAATCCCAATTCTCGGGAAAGAAGATCAGGAATTCAAGGCCATCCTTGGCTACATAGGTTTGAAGCCAGCCTAGGATACATGAGGTCTCAATTAAAAAAAAAAAAAATCCAAGCCAAACAGTACTCGTTAGGTGACATGGCTGGAGCTTGCAATCTCAGCAGTCAGAGACTGAAACATAAGGCTCATTGGTTTCAGGCTGGTCTAGCCTACACAATGACTTTGGAGACAGCCTGGGCTATTTAGAAAAAAAAAGATCCACAAAAACAAACAACAAAAAGCCCCAAACAACAATAATAAAGATTCTATAACTACACTTTAAGTTAAAAGAATAAAAGATAACAGAAACTGAGCAAATACAATCTGCAGGTAAGGGAATTTGTTTCACTATATTGCTAGAAGGCAGGCAAACTGGTAAGAGCCGGGCAAGTTAAGTAGTTCTCTTAGAGGACACCGTACACTGTCTTGGAGGAGAGTGAACTTAAGGCTAAGGAGATTTACTCTTATCCTGAAGTGAGAATGGAAAGATTTAACTCAGCCGCACGCAAGCTAGACTGGGGGAAGGGGAAGCCTAAGAGCAGAGAAATCAGAGCAATGGTCAGGACGATCCAGGGTTGAGTCATACTGTTCAGCTCCTACAGAGACAGGCGCAACTGACTTCAGCCTCCTTTAAATGAGGTAATGGTTTGTCTTTTGAGACGGGGTCCCTCACATCTCAGGCTGGCCTCAAACTTCCTACTGAGGATGACTTTGAACTCCTGATCCTTCTGTTGATAAAATTGAAGGTGGTTTGGTAAGACTCCCATCTAAAGGGGAAAAGATGGTGCTTTACTGGTTTTCATATTTAAGAATGCTCGGAGAGGTGAGATCAGTATTTGCTTGCAGTTGTTTGATTGGCAGTGATGGGGTTTGAATTTAACCTTTCATGTGCTTGACTATTACGGAGTTACATTCCTAGCCCTTGCTTGAAATTGTTATCATTGTAATCGGTCAGATATAATTCTCAGAGCTCTTAAGAGCACACCCTGGGACCTGGGACACAGATGGCTTAGTGGGTAAGGGCATAGCCACCAAACCTGAGGATATTAGTTCTTCTCTAGAACCCACATTCTGGGAGGGAGTGGGCTCAAGTGTGTCCTCTGACCTCACACAGTAAATCAATGTAATCATTTTTTCAAAAGATTGCATAAGGAGGGATATTACACTAACAAAAGTTTAAGAGCCAAATGTATTTCTTTTCCTTTTTCAAGTTCCTTTTCATCAAGGGCAGCGTTATTTAACCAGGCAGAAGGTACTCATGATCTTCTTTTAAATATATGCAATCCATCTTATTACACTAGCCATTAGGAGTCGAAATTCCTGAAATTTAAATGTTTTATCTGAGAACTCATCTTTGTTCAATTATTTCTCTTTTTTTTCACAAGTTAAATATTTCCCATTCTGTTTGTCTCCCCCGTAATTCCTTCCATCTCCCTCTATTTGGAAACAACTGATTCTCTAATCTTAGTTTACTTTTTTTGTCGGAGGTATGTGTGATACTGGGATAATTATTTTCTCCGGGTCTCAGTTTCCCCTGTACAGTGGAACTTCATAGAGGTGTCCTGCCTTCCTGGGTTCTCAAAAATAACAAGGAATATGTTATATACCTACTAGGGTCCCTGGTATCCGGTGAGAACTCAATGTGTTGTGACCCCCTTCCCCTCGCTTTTTAATCTTCTTACCTGTATTCCCCAACTCCTCCCTCACCCTAGAGTCCAGGTAAAAGCTGTAGGGGGGTAAAAGAAAAAAAAAAAAGTCCTGGTTGCTAAAAGAGGAAATGCTTGAGTTGGGGGCGGGGACTGCGAAGTGACCTGTGCGCATGTGCAGCGGCTGGGTCAGGCTCTGGCTTGGAGCTGGGGAGGAGGGAGGGGAGGGGGTGGGGGGGTCGGGCTGCATAATGAGGAGGACTGGGGGTTTTCTCCATGCCCCCTTCCGGCTCCGGGAGGCGGCGGGACCTTGGCGGTCCCCGGAGCGGGCGCCGTGCTAATCGAGGGGTGCTCGGCCCCGAGGTAGGTTGGAAGATGGCGGAGTGGCAAAGAAGGAGGGGCTGTGCCGGGCGGGAGCAGAGCTCCCGGGGGTGAAGGGGGAGGTGGGAAGGACATGGCCTGAGGCCAGGGCCTGGGCGCGCCCGGGAAGCGGGCGGACGGGACCGGGTGCTTTTTTTTTTTTTTTTTAAGTACTGACGTGGATGCACTTGGTTCCGGTCTTCGAGTTTTCTCCAAAGGGACTGTCCTGCCTGGAAAGGCCGAGGGAGGGAGGGAGGGAGGGAGGGAGGGAGGGAGCCATAGTGACTTCCGTTTCCTTCTCCTAGGCCGGGTCCCGCCGCCCAGCAGAGTTGTGTTTTCCTGATCCGGGCTCGCGCCGCCCCTCCTCCGGGACCCTCCCCTCGGGAGCCGTCGCCCCCGGTGGTTAGTTAGGACTGGATTGCTTGGCGCGGTGGGTACAGCTCTTGTGGGTTTCCCGCCCTCCCCTCCTCTGCTCTGCTCTCCTCTCCTCTCCCTTCTCCTCCCTCTCCCCTCCCCTCCTCTCCTCTCCCCTCCCTCCTACTCCTTTCCCCCTCCTACTCCTCCCCCCTTCGTCCTCCCGCGTCCCTCCTCCTCCCCCTTCTTCCTTCTCCCCCTTCTCCTTTTCCCTCCCTCCTTTTCTTCCCCCTCCCTTCCGCTTGGGCTAGTAGCTCTGCTTTAGTTGGGCGGGAAAGGCCGCGCCTGCCCTCGGGGAATGCTGGCCTGGGCTCCTTGTCCAGGTTCCCGGGATTCCCTGGAAGCCGTGGGTAGGCTGGCTGGCTTCAAGCCTTCGGGTCAGCCTCCTTAAACTTCGTGACACCTAAGGTAAATCTAGTTAAATAATTAAAAAAGAAACAAAAAAGATACGATCAACCTCCTTGCCCCCCCCTCCCCATCCGATGCCTTGTATGGGGCCGGGTGCTGTTGCTGGCAAGGACTCAAAAGAATGAGGGCCAGAGAGTTTCCAGAGGAGGAGATTGCTGGTCATTTTTGCCTCTTTGTCACCTTGGTCACTTCCCCAGCATATTACTGAAAGAAAAAAAAGTCACTTTAACTTTTAGTTTCACTATTTTAACTCCACAGTTGACTTGAATTGTGGGGTGTTTTTCTTTTAAGGGAGGGGAGCGATGACTGTAGAAATTAAGCAGTGATTCTTAACATCTTCAAAAAGGAAAACATTAGTGGAAGCCTTGGGGGGAAACAAACCTACCGGAGTTTAATCTACTACTTTGCCTTCAAGTACAATTATGGCGCTACTTCTGACAGCCCATCTATACCTCGATAGTGAATGAGTCATAGAAACAGAAGCAGACTGGAAACTGCTATTTCTCAGTTTCTCCTTCATAGGATTTTTTTTTTTTTTTTTTTTTTTTTTTTTTTTTTTTTTTTTTTAGCCAGTTCAAGAGAACACTGTTAAGAGCCGGCCATCTTAGAGTTATGCCATTTTTGAATTGGAAAGCTTAACTCTTTGTTTTACAAAGCAAAACCTGCTCAGGGTTTCATGTCTTGTCTAAGGTTACCATGCTAATTAGATCAGAACTCTGGCTCCCTGGCCACCTCACTCCTGTTGCTTCATGTAACCTCTAAGCAAATATCTAAGTTTATGCTATTTAACATTTCTGTATAGCATGATGCTACTTTGTCTCATTGTTTGCACCATTTTCAGTGTACTGAACGTGTATGTAAAGATTGTGCCTGGGACTGTTTCCCCCCATGACTTAAGAATGGAAAAGATTTTAGGCCAGATAGAGTTATACCTACAGACACAGAAACATATGCTTAAATCTATTTGGATTGGGTCACATGGACCCTTGTAAGAGATACAGAAAAAATGGTAACCCTGGTTACTTCTGAAGAAGAGGGATGGAAACCTATGCTTTGTTCCTGTGCCTTACATGTTTGAATATTTTACTATAAACAAGTTTGATTTTATTCTCAAAAGTTTTAAAGCTGACATAGATGTATAGCAACAAATGTGTTTGCAGTTGGTATTTATGAGCATGTATTTATCAGTGATTTTTACTGTAAAATCCAGTATGGTTTATGTTGTCTTAACAGGCTTGATTACTTGAGTATTTATGTTTCAGTTTTGGCTTTTATCTATTGTTCGGTATTCATGTGAAATGGTAAAAGGTTAGTCCTTATTTTAAAAAATGCATATGGTAAGCTTCCTAATTATCAAATAGTATAGGAAATTATGGAATTCAGATATCAAATTTAATACATAGATAAATCTGACTCAGTCTTTTGGGATTAAAATTGTTTTTTAAAAAGGTTATTATGATTGTGAAGGTTGTATTGGTATATTAGCTCAGTGTAGTACAGTAAATACTTGCTTACCATGTGTAGGGCTCTGGGTTTGATTTTTTTTTGAGCATATCAAAGAAAATGTTAAAATTTGATTGAGAGACATTATGAAATTTGTGAAACTAGTATAACCCACTATTTTGTACAATGACTATACACCAATAGAAAAAAGGAAAGGGAAAGAAAGCTAGATGCTGTGGCTTTGTCTGTAAACCCAACCCTGGAGTCAGTGCATGAGAATTTTGAACTCAAGTCAGCCTGGGCTATGTGGTGAGACCCTGCCTCAAAAGCTGGGTTGGACAGATGGCCATTTAAATACCTTGACTGCTCTTTCAGAGGGCCGGGGCTCTCTTCCTCACACTCACACGGTGTCACAGCCATCTGCAACTCCAGTTTCAGAGGATTCAGTGCTGCTTTTGGCTTCCTCGAGTACCTCGTGCATGTGATACACATATATGCATGCAGGTAAAATATCCATATACATAAAAAAAACAGTGAGGGCTCACACTGTAACGTGTGCATTTGGTAGGAAGAAGATCAAGAGTTCAAACCCAGCCTGGGATACATCATATCCTGTACAAAGCAGAATCAGAATCAACAAAACTTTTCTATTTCGTGGCATTGCTTGGAATGATGTGTTTGCTTTTTGCCCTTCTTATCACTCCTCATGCATGTGATACAGTTTTAAAAATGGCGAATGTTTTGGGTTCGACCTAAAAGCATCAAAGGGTTTGGGGGTATACATCATCAGTCCAGCATAGTATACCCTAGGCTCTGAAGTCAGCATCTAGAACTAAAGAAGAAAAAAAAAAGACTGGGCACATCCCCATCTTTGAATTCTGCTCTCTCGTTTACAGATAGGGTAATGAAGACTCAAGAGGTGAAAAAGTGGATTGCTCAGAGTTACACTGTTTATTGTTAGCAGACTTTGAACTGGTAATCTCTGTCCTAGCCTAGAATTCCTCTACTTAATTGCACTGCCTTTTAGTGCATTTAGTGAGTCCAACTAAAGTAACAAGGTAATGCTGGCTAAAAGCTGGTCAGACACATTTTAGTGGGCAGGCATTTTACTTAATGTGCTAGCTAATTCAGTGTAGCATGTACAATTTTGGCATAAATGTCCCCTTTAGGTTTCATTTTGTACATTAATTTATTTAGTATATTCTCTGTATTTAATGATTGAAGACTAAATGTAACATAATGATTTCACTGGTTTTGCTTGATCTAAGTTAAGTCTACTAGTAAGTGCTGGGGGGAGCTAGGGTTTAGAAAATAAACATTTATTGAGTACTTACTATATGC